>NC_137176.1:63472101-64672101 GCF_951804945.1 Podarcis cretensis | reverse complement strand
CTTCGCAGATGACATCGTACTAACTTTAGAAGACCCAAAAAAGAGTGTAAAAGAAGCTTTACTAAAGATTGACGAATTTGGAGCCGTGGCAGGACTTAAGATAAATAAAAATAAAACCAAAATGTTGGTTAAAAATTTAACAAAGGAAGAAATAATAGATTTAGAGAGAAGGACGGAAATTGCAGTAGTTAAGAAAGTGAAGTATCTTGGGATATGGGTCACAGCTAAGAACATAAATTTATATAAGGATAACTATGATGTCACCTGGAGGAGTATAAAGAAAGACATGGAATTTTGGGGGAGGATGAAACTCTCCTTTTTGGGGAGGATAGCTGTTGTCAAAATGAATATTCTGCCTAGAATGCTATTTCTATTCCAGACCATCCCCATACTTAAAGACCTAAAACAATGTAAAGAGTGGCAGAGAGTCTTGGCAAAGTATATCTGGCAGGGGAAAAGGCCACGGATAAAAATGAAAATTTTGATAGATAAAAAAGAAAGAGGGGGCTTTTCTCTCCCGGATCTAAGTCTATACTACGAAGCGGCCTGTATACTTTGGTTAAAAGATTGGATAAAACTGGAGAATAGAGATCTACTGGATTTAGAAGGCTTTAATAATTGGTACGGATGGCATTCGTACCTTTGGTATGGGAAAGTGAAGGTCCACAAGAGCTTTCTAAATCATATTTTTAGAGGACCTTTATACCAATCATGGGAAAGGAATAAAAATCTCCTTGAAATAAAGACCCCATGGTGGATCTCACCAATTGAGGCTTTAACGGTGAAGAAAACAAACATGGAGGAAAAAAACGCCACCTATGAGGAAATGTTAAGAAAAACAGACCAAGGGCCAAGACTTAGACCTTATGAAGAGATAAAAAATCTATTCACTGGGTGGTTGCAATACCACCAGGTGAATGATTTGCTAAAAGAGGACAAGAAGAAGTTGGGTTTTGATGACAAAAAATCAAAATTCAATGTAGAAGTAATAGAAGGTAAAAACAAAACCCTATCTAGAATCTATGACATACTTTTAGAGTGGTATACAAAGGACGAGGAGGTGAAGGAGGCAATGATTAAATGGGCAATTGACTTTGGTTATAATATCGATTTTGAAAGGTGGCTGGAAGCGTGGAATTGTAATATAAAGTTTACAGCATGTATGTCTCTGAGAGAAAATGTTTGGAAGATGCTATATAGGTGGTGGGACGCAGGTGGCGCTGTGGGTTAAAGCCTCAGCGCCTAGGGCTTGCCGATCGAAAGGCCGGCGGTTCGAATCCCTGCGGCGGGGTGCACTCCCGCTGCTCGGTCCCAGCGCCTGCCAACCTAGCAGTTCGAAAGCACCTCCGGGTGCAAATAGATAAATAGGGACCGCTTACCAGCGGGAAGGTAAACGGCGTTTCCGTGTGCGGCTCTGGCTCTGGCTCTGGCTCTGGCCAGAGCAGCGATGTCACGCTGGCCACGTGACCCGGAAGTGTCTCCGGACAGCGCTGGCCCCTGGCCTCTTAAGTGAGATGGGCGCACAACCCCAGAGTCTGTCAAGACTGGCCCGTACGGGCAGGGGTACCTTTACCTTTACTTTATATAGGTGGTACCACACCCCTGTGAAGTTGGCCAAAATGTATAAACTAAAAGATAAGAAATGCTGGAAATGTGGGGAGGTGGAGGGTGACCTATATCATCTATGGTGGACATGCAAAAAGGTGAAAGGCTTTTGGGAATCGGTTTACAATGAGCTTAAAATAATATTTAAATACACTTTTCCCAAAAGACCTGAAGCCTTTTTGCTGGGAATGACGGGTAAAGATATTAAGAAAGAAGATAGAACGATATTCCTCTATGCCACCACAGCAGCGAGAATTTTATTGGCACAATATTGGAAAGTGGAAACTATCCCCAATATAAATGATTGGCAAATTAAAATGATAAATTATGCTGAGCTTGATAAATTAACAGGTAAATTAAGAGACCACGATGAACAGAAATCTCTGAAAAATTGGAGTAAATACTGGAACTATATTGGAATAAATGCTTAATGTGATTGGCGGGGTCAGAACAATACTACCAGCGTGTGAATTTAGGCCTATAGATTAAAAATCAAATACGTAATGGAAGCAGATATTTGATACTTACCAAAAGGATGGAAGGAAGTCCAGGAGGTGGTTTTTGCGTGTGTGTTTTTTTTTTTTTTAATCGTTTACTGTTTTGTGAAACAGCCAGATTAATCTATCTTTGTATAGTTAGAGAGAGGAAAAAGTTGGCTTGTATATCCTGACACTTTTTTTGTGTTTTTTTTTGTTATAATTTTTTCTTTTGTATCTGTTTGTATGTTTGTTATGTGTATAACCTCAATAAAAATGTATTTGGAAAAAAAAAACAAAATGATGAGAATTGCAAAGTACTTCATAAATGCCTTCAACATTAATAGCAGTACTCAGTATCTAATTGGATAAAACACACACATAGGGTGTGTGAAAGTGGGGTTCTACAAATTCTCCATACAATCTTCAGGCAGAAAAATAAGAAAGAGGATTCTCCAAATATTATCTGGACTGAATACAGTTCAAGACGACTGAAAAAGATGGTTTATAGTAGCACCAGGAGAATTGACTCAGCCAGGCACCTTATCAGCTTTCTCGTTCTTTTTCTTTGGTGCTTGTGGGGAGGCCAGTTCTCAGTCATGAGGCCTCTCTTGCTAAAAGGATAATTCCCCTCACCACCAATCACAGGTTGCCAAATACTGAGGGGCCCATTTCAGAGGCAGCCATGTCTCATCAACAAGCAATCTCTCCTTCATCCAGTGTTATCAGTGGTGAGGGAAGAAACACTCCTTTCCCCCAATCTTCTCGATTGTTCCTTCTGAAAGGGAATTTTGTAAGGAGCGTAGGAAATGGTCATCCTCTTACAGCCACTCTAGTCTGGTAAAATATGAGTTAATTTAATGTTGACTGGAACTCTGTTCTTAGTTCACATTGGTGGATAAGGGAAACAATGGGCTAAAGAGAGGATGACCGGAAGGAATAAGGACCATGTCTACTTCAGCCTACCACAGCGCTAAAAATAATATGAAACAATAATTAAAGCAGCAACCGCAGCTGTGCCAATTTATTTACACGCAGAGAGGTTGGGGGACCATTTCACTGAATATTTTCCAGTGAGGATTTACATTCTCTAACAGTTCATTAAAGTGAAACCCTCAAAAACAAACTTCGGAAAATTTATAGGAACTCCCCGCTGCCGCCCCCAAGAAATCTTAGCCTAATAGACAGTGAAAAAGTACAATAATTGGTAGCACTTCTTTATACTTATCATTTGAATACTTGTATACTTATGCTTAAGGAATATGCTCAAAATTATCTGCAGTGGTTGGTAGATAGCTCACACAACTGAGGTTAGTGAATTTTCACTCATTATTTGGAATGTTTTCTCTCTCAGTTCCTTTGGAGTCAGCAATCACTGTCCAGCTTTATAAAAACCTCTTTCTAATCAAACTGTGCTTTCCTTTTTCAGACACTTTCTGTATAAATAATTCATTTGAATCATATTAGCATGCCTTTAAAAAAAATCAGAAAACACTCTGCACCTTTGCTCTGGGAATATATTTGCAAAAATTAAACTTCACTTCCTCTGCCTGCTTCATCAGTAAAATATACATAACATAAATTGCATCTACAGAAGCAAGACTGCACACCTCTATACATATGCATTTACCAAATAAGTCACTGCTCTTTTAATATGACCTTTGAAGGAAATAGCAGAACATTCTCTGAGATTTTGAGTGCTTATGTCTCCTGGATATGCAATTCCGTCTTTTTAGCTGTAAATATGCATGTTGTTCACACAAACACACACACACCCATTAAAAATTTTCTTCTCTAAAAAAACTTTCATAGCATTAACTGGGTTTCAGACCAAATAACAGACACAGCGTCAGTTATCATTTGGAGGCTGTTTGGAGAAATACAACTTAACGAACAAACCAGTTTTACCAAGTCTTACTGACTGTAGTAAGATACAAATTGGTATTACTCCAAATGCAGTTTAAGAGGTTTATGATCGCAGGTGCCATTGATGTAATCTCTCCAAACATTGGTCAGTTATTGCTTCTGTTAAGAGTGCCCACCAATTATTCTTAGTTCTGCTAATTTAACAGATTGTTGATTGACTGGGATATCCAAATCATCAGCAACTCTGACCTTATGAAACTCTTAACAAAGTTCTAAGAATTTTGAAGCTGTTTATACTTGGATATCCTATACCCATTTATCTGGATGTAAACCCCACTCCAATGGGGACTTCTGAGAAGTCATATACAGAATTGCACTGTAAAATATTGTTTTATTCTGAAGATAAGGTTGTACATTGGTATTCATTATTCATTTGCAATGCCAAGTTATGCCTTAGAGCTAACACTTTTACATAACCAGATGTGAACACTAATCACTGTATTTTTCAATGAAGAATGTCCAGGAGTGGCTGAAGCAAGAAGGCAAAGATACAGAGCCACCCTCTCAACACCAGTGTTTCTGATGTTTGCTGAGATGGTGTGGGTGCAAGGCAGTGTGGCACCAAGGTGAGGGCTGTGTGGGTGCCAGACTGGCTATGTTGCAAAGCCTTGACCTTGGTACCACCCCTCTACCACCCCCAGGCTGTCCCAGTAAGCTGTAGAGATCTTGATGTCAGGAGAGCAGCTTCTGAGAATGTTCACCCACCCACCTGAAGGATACCAAGTGTTGATGCATCCAGGAATAAGAAATCAAGCGGTGCACCAATATGTGTTGACTAGCTCTTGAGTCATACCAACAAGGCAATTCTCTTCAGTCATTTGTCCATCTGGTGACCAATAGAGGAATAACTATTTTCCTTCCCTCCTTTTAATGAGCAAATAAGGGCACGTACCCTAATATGGCTACAAATAAAAGTGTTCATACAATCCCAGAATAGTATCAATGAATTTTAAAAATACATCACCAGCGACAACATTTTCTCGCATGAGCTATATGTTCATTTTAATGCCATTCCGATTAAGAAACAGTATTTCTACTCAAAATAGCTTTCAGTTAAAATTTAAAAATTACAATTTAGGGCATGCCTTCTTGTTTTTGTTTTTTTGAGCTCAAGCATCTTAATACAATAATGCAGTGTACTGGCCTGCTTGCCTGATAAACCGTATTTTAGCCTATAAATTGTATGCAATAAAGATGTAATACAGATAAATGCAGAGTCTTCTCTTCATTACACCTTTCATTCTTCCAAGAGACTGGCCTGCTGACAGACTGACTTACGGGGAATTTTTATTTGAAATCATAAATAATGTGTATTCACTGATGTAAATTGCATGAATATTGCACCGATAGATCTCAAAATGTAATGTAATGAAGAATAATGCACACAGAACAAAAGGAAGTTTGAAATATTCATGGCAGTAAAGTATTCTGTTTTATGCTCACAACTGAAATTGTATATTAACCGTTTTATTTAAATCATTTTAAGAAAAATACCCATAGTCCAGACTTAGAAAATATACTAAAAAATGTTTTGGTTGTTTCCCTTCACCCCTAGTTAGTTTCAGTGAATTAATTTTAATGTCCTATTCCAGGCATCATTATGTCAATATACTGTAAAGCTTTGGGTACAGTGATACCCTTGAGACATTTATCTATGTATTTGCTCATTCATTCATTCCATTTTAATGCCATCTTTTATGGTGAACCTAGGGTTCTCAGGCAGTCTTCCAGCAGATTCAAATTTGCTTAGATTTAGCAATGTGACTGATCATGTGGTCTCAAGCACATGCCATTATGATGATGGCATAAAAGACACACACTCCAGAGGCACTCCAGGCCACCACGACCACCTCAGCATCTAGTGATGATGCAGAACACTATTTCTCAAATGGTTTTGCAAATGCACTGCTTGGCCATCTTTTTCTGTGTGGTTACTCAAATCAATCTATGTACAAAGGTTAAGAAAGGGCATTTCAGGTCTCCTATGACTAAACCACTTCAGAATGTCAGTGGGCAATCACATCCTTGACTACTTCTCCAGGGTGAAAATCAACCCCCGGATACAGAAAACTAGCAAAATTCCTTTCACAGACGTAGCATTTTTAATATGCAGGTGCATTCTCCCAACCCTAGAGAAGTCTGAGGAGAATCAAACCCCTTAAATTGCCTCTCAGGAAGATAATGAGAGTTCTTATGCTTCTGAATCATGAACATGCTCTAGACTTCCATTGTGATGTAAGTACATTCCATATCACCTGGACAGTGGGGAAGGAATAAGTTGTTCCTTTTCTTTACCATCTTCCATTTTTGAAACATCTCTGCATAGTAGAGAGTTGTTGTTTTTCCCATCAGTACAACCTAAATCCTGTAGGATGTTTAGTGGAAGCCAAGAGTAGTGATGTCATGTGGTGTCCACCAAATGTTGTTGGATTTCAACTGCGTTTTAAACCATTCATTTACAAAAGTGTAAAGTGCTACATTCCTAGAGAGTTCTTAAGTTTGTAGAAGCCATTGCCTGACTTGTTCCACTTCCATAACTGGTAGGATTGCCTCCTACATTTTTACTACATTTACACCCAACCTTTTCTCCAATGAACTTAAGGCAGCAAAAATGGTTTCCCACACCTCACCCCACCATTATATCATCAAAACGACCCTGAGAGGTAGGTTAGGCTGAGAGATAGTCACTGGCCGACATATATCCTGTGAGGTTTGTAGCCAAGGGTAGATTTGAACCCTTGTCTTCCTTGTCCTAGCCCAACACTCTAAACGGCAACACCACAACTACAAACACTATTAGTATATATACATTAGCAGTATACATTAGCAAGATGCATTAGCAATATACTAAAGCAGTATACTAAAGCTACTTTAATGTCAACAATGCATTTCTCATTCCACCCACCCTGATCTGATGCAGGTTTGCTCAGAAGTAAGTCCAACTGAATTCAACTTGATCTATTCCTGAATAATATGGCCTGGACTAGTTTTGAATGAATCTACAGGTGCTTACAAACCTGGTGATCTCTACGCAAAAACAAAGCCCTCTTTGTCTCCTAATTTTTATTTTTCTGTAAGTTTGATTTATACTGTCCTGTTACAGAAAAACATATTTTTCTTTGTTTGATTTATACAGTCCTGTTATTTATGTGTTTTGAGTTCTCTTCAAATAAAGAACAGCCAAGTTTGCTACAAAGTGCAGTACAGAAAGGGCATGCCTTGTACAACTGTTGCTTGTTTCTTCCGCGGATAGGTGTACATGCTGAAAAGCTATCCAAATATAAAGACCACCTGTGCTTTTGATAATTATACTGCAGTATTTTCATTACTTGTAGAAAAGCTCAATTACAAAAAATAAAGCATAAAATGAACACCTGGCTAGTTCTACTCCTGCAGTGTGCAAATGGTCCAGTAAGTAAAAGATCCCCAGACCATCATACTGAATAAAACTGGAAAGGTCAAGATGATGCTCAGAGGATACATTTTTATTGGAGGGGGGGAGGTAATGGTGAAATGGGGGGGGGAGTGAGGCAACACTTTATGTGCACAAGCAAACCGCATAACATAAGAGTCACTGCATCCAACCTGTAGGGGAGCATTTATTTGTTCTCTGACCCATTTAATATTTCAAGCAAGACTGCTAGCTATAAAGGGCATAGTTTCATTCCATAATAAACGCAACCCTGGTGTTCATAGGAAAACAACAGCAACAATGTCAGGGCTGCCCTTTAGAACATTGATCCAAGTCTAAGAGGAAAGTGCAGCTTGCTACAAAGTACAAATCCACACACATTAAGTTACAGAATTGTAGTGAAAATAAAACAGCAAGGATACAGCAAGCCTGATAAACTCATAACGCCAAATATTTTTTTCAGAGTAATATAGTACCTGCAAACATAATCTGCACTGTTGCCCATAAGGAAAAACTCATTTCGATAATCTAAATATTTGCCTGCTAGTCCCAACTGATTTGTCAGCAACTGCGTTAATGTGCTAGGAATACTAATGCGCCGATTTTGAGAATGCTTTTATTCTCACTTTGATATTCCAAGCATCTCAGTTGCTGTCCCTGAACAAGAAAATTACATAATTACTTCTGCAAAGAGGCTTGTCATAATCCAATGTTTAGTGCAGACCTTTTCTTTCTTCTGATTATAAAATTTAAAATACTAAGCTCTGCAGGAGATCATCCAAAACATAAAAGAGAGTGCATGTTTTGTGAATGGTGGTGGTGGGAGTCCCATGCCTACACTTACTTGGATTTTGTTTTAATATGATAAACTGCAAATGCAAGTACACAAACTGATACCTTCCTGCCAACCAGCAAGCACTCCAAGCCCCCCAACATCTTTAACATTCTGTGGCTTATATCCTTGCACGGCACACTTTTTAAATCCTGTATGTTAGTCGTCGTATATATTTTCAAGCTCTTAACCTGCCAGCTACTGATGTACCTCAGGGAGTGACCTTTAGCTTGTAACATAGAGATTATGACAGAAGGTCTCAACCAAAATGAAAACTCTCAGTTAGCCTTTGCCAACCTGGTACCCTTCAGATGTTCTGTGCTATCCTATCAGCTGGTAAGATTTGTAGCCCAAAACATCTGGAGGGCAGGAGGTTGGTGAAGTCTGCAAAGAAGCCTAAGGTGAGATGGAGCAAACCAATTCATCGTGCCTTTTCTCTTAAGAAAATAAAGTAAAGCAAAAGAAAAGTAAAGTAAAAGTAAAGAAAAGAAAGTAAAGCAAAGTATGGTGCAGTTGATCTATGTAAACTATAATATACAGGAAATGAAAATCAATGCAGGGGTGTACAAAATTCCCCCTAATCCAAATGCAATTTCTCCCACGTCCTTTTGTGCCCACGTGCATTCCTTTGAACGCATAAAGAAAGCTGTAAATCAGACCTAACCAAACACATGAAAAGGTCATTTAGTCAATCTCCTACTATAAAATGAAACCACTCATGCATCAACTTTTCATAAATTGTCCTGTGTTAGTCCAAAGGAAACTCAGTTCATGTAGGCTCCATCTTCAGAAATAGTAGATTCTCAATTTCTAGAAATACAACAATCAGCTGTTACTCAGTTCTGTCTTCATTTTTTTTGTGAAATATTCAAGTTCCTTGGAAGGTGGGGAACAAATGGAAAATGGAGAATCTACCACTTCTCCTCCCCAGGATGGAGTCTCATTTGAATGTCTGCTGCCTTCTTAAGACTCTTACCAGATACTAACACAGATGACTTGAATACCATCCATTTTTTTCTCTCCCTCCCCTTGCCTTAATATTTTATTATAATATATCCTTAATAGGGGTACAGGCGAACTTCAATGTCATCTGGCATTTTGATTGCCCTAATATGGATTTTGGAATACTCAAAGAAGTATTCCAATGCATATTAGTGGGCTCATCTTTTATTTGATTTGTTCTGAGTTTTTTGTTTTTTGTTTTAAAAAATAAGATTAATGTAGAAACAAAATATGGGAAAAAACAAAACAGGAAGTGAAAGCACCATGTGCTGGAAACAGACATCCCTAAACTAGTGAATTCAATTGGAAATGAGAGCAAAAATTGCTTCAATTCAGATGTTCATCTAAGTCTGGAAGAGAAACCACATAAGCAAATACAAACAGTGTACACTATTTTTTTAGTCTACAAACAGTATGTAGATAATTTTCTGCATTGTTCTTGATGTTTCCCTTCCCTTAAAAAGCATATAAATTAATTATATAATTAATTGTCTTAGTTTCAAGTGGATAGTGAGATGAGTAATGTAGGCTTTAGGGGAAACCTGACTGTAGTAGAACAGAAACAGTGCTGATTGCGATGAACACAGAAATCACCACCTGCTTACATCCCTGCTCTATACATTTATTATATAAAGTCAGTTGAGCTTCTTTTGGTACTTTAATTTATCTGACTCACTGGGGCTGGCAAGTTAAGATCCCCCTGTTTGATCCCACTGACACATTAAACCTACCCTTTCCACCAAGTGGTCATGCAACTCAGTCACACATAACCAATATGGAACTTCAAAAAATACTGATACATTGTTCAAGAAGCCCCCAAATATTTTAATCCATTATTTTATACTGGATTTTGAAACATTTACATGTATCAGTTGCTTACCGCAGTGTCAGTCATTTTAAAAGCAAAGGAACAGCAAGGGGCATAAAAAGTTACCATCAACTGAGAAAGCAAAACAAAAACAAGATAAAGCATAAAGCTACTGGTACCTTTAGTATAGTTTATGCTTGAATTAAGTTCCATAAAGAACGTAATTTCACATAAAAGCCATGACAGATAATCCAGGAGAGACACACAAAAAAGCTGTTTTTCATATAGGCTATCAAAAAAAAAAAAAGCAATTTAAAACTGAATAATAAAAAGAGAGGCGATATTATCTGAATGGTAGGTGTTGCGAAAATTGTGCAGTGAAAATTAAAGTACTAGTTTGTGCTGCAGCCATAAATTACTAAACTAATTATCTAGTAGCAGGCATAACTGAATCATTCAAAGGGGTAATTAGCAATCAGACATAATGAGCACTGCTCCTATTTCTTGTCATACTGTATTTAGCTTCAGTGTAGCCTAGAGGATCTGAATTATTTCCTCTCCTTCTCTGAAGGCATTACTGCTATATTGAGTGCATCAGCCCATATTATTACTCCCAGTAGTTTAATTCTTCACTGGACTGTACACTTCTGATTCCTCCTGTCAAAGTCTCTCCAGGTCTCCTGGGCCCTTTTAAGCAGATATCTTCTAAAATAAAAATACAAACCTTTCCTCAGCGTAAATATAAAATGGAAAGATAGTAAAATGGCTGCACTTTTATTAGGCCCACTACACAACTGCAAGACACCTACAACCAACTGAAGTCAGCCAGCGGCAACTCACTTTTGATGAACGTTTAACAGCAGTGGCATTGCACCCACAGGACACAATCCAGCAAGCAGTTTTCATGTATACCCTGCCCCATCCAAAGCACTAAATAACTCAGGCCCAAGGTACATTAAGGGCCACTAGACTTTTTATGCTCCCCCTTCACCGAGAACCTCCATTGAGGTACTTCTGGTGGTTGCCCAGGCCCCTGGGGTTCTCTCAGCCTTTACTAGAGACCCAGGCTTCAGCAGACCTGGCAGGAACCATCGCAGCCTATTTTCAGGTATCTACTGAAAATTGTGCTATTCAGACAGGCCTTTGAAAAATGATCTCCCCATCACCACCAACCAGCTTTCATTAATGCTTTTACTGGGGCTTTGAAGCTTTTAGCGCAGCTTTTATCAAAGCTGCTGCATTTTTTTAAAATGAAAAGTGTGGTTTATAAATATTTAAATAAATAGTAAATAAGAGTTCACAGCAGGCAATGCTACTTATGCAAATGAGAGCGGCAACAAAATGTTGCTGCGTATCTTCTCATTTTTAGCAGGAGTGCTGCTGCTCAGGGCCTCAGCCTCAAGGATATTCTGTTCTATTCCATTCCGTTCCATTCCCCTCACTCATTTTTTTTTTTTGTCATCACCCCGCAACTGGCACCTAACACTCTGTAGTTACTGAGCATGCCCAATCCACATCACTCTTTTTTGAGAAGAGCTTTGCTTTCTTGGGGGGGGGGAGAGTTCTTGGAGTTCCCTCAAACATGCCAGTACCTCTGTCCTGCTTCTCAGAAGCTCTGATTAGTATAATAATAATAATAATAATAATAATAATAATTTATTATTTATATTCCGCCCATCTGGCTGAGTCTCCCCAGCCACTCTGGGTGGCTCCCAATCAAATGTTAAAAACAGTACAGCATTAAATATTAAAAACTTCCCTAAACAGGGCTGCCTTCAGATGTCTTTTAAAGATAGGATAACTGCTTATTTCCTTCATATCTGAAGGGAGGGTGTTCCACAGGGTGGGCGCCACTACTGAGAAAGGCCTCTGTCTGGTTCCCTGTAACCTCACTTCTCGCAATGAGGGAACTGCCAGAAGGCCCTCGGCGCTGGATCTCTGTGTCTGGGTAGAACGATGGGGGTGGAGACGCTCCTTCAGGTATACAGGACCTATACAAAGCACTTGGCACTCACCACCTGAGTTCACTATTAGAGGAACTGAGTCAACTTTATCCTACCCTATCCCAGGGTTCCATTTTATTTTCATTAACAGCAGCCCATGTCACAATTCCGTCTGCTGTTGAAGCTTCTGTGAATTTTCACTGTAGCTTCTTATGTAGTTGGGGAGGGGAAGTGAGAGGGAAGGGATGGGTAACAAATGCAAATATGGCACTGGGGGGCTAGATAATGGGGTTGAAAGTTTCTCTCAGTCAGAAGATACCAATATATTCCTTGGGTAGGTATTACTATTGACTGAATTTTGTTAGCAACTAGCATACAGCAAATCATTTATACGGTTCTGATTATTAGCCCTGGCAGACAGCATACTCTAGACAACTGTTGGCAATTGCCCTCTTCGAAAAACTGAAATGCATATGGTGAAAACACAATGGGGAAGGAATGGGAGTGCAGCTTTCCATCCCACCCAACCCACTCAGGTCCACTAGACTGTGTACACAGCCCCTATATGAGTACAAAATATGTGTGTATGTGTAGCACTTAGGATCCCTATAAATGCCACAATTCCTGCTCTTTCCTCCATACAATTCTTATACAGTGGTACCTCAGGTTCCATACGCTTCAGGTTACAGACTCCGCTAACCCAGAAATAGTGCTTCAGGTTAAGAACTTTGCTTCAGGGTGAGAACAGAAATCGTGCTCCGGTGGCGCGGCGGCAGCAGGAGGCCCCATTAGCTAAAGTGGTGCTTCAGGTTAAGAACAGTTTCAGGTTAAGTACGGACCTCTGGAACAAATTAAGTACTTAACCTGAGATACCACTGTATGTGCTTTAACTGTCTGAAGAGGTCTATTCTTGCTGTCGTATTTTTGTCCCAAAAGATTCCATCTTCTCTGCCTCTTTCTTTTGTTTGTTTTTTGTAATAGAAACCAGTTTGCTGATCTTGAGAATTACTCCCCAGAGGCTTTTGAATTCAGAAACCGGGCTCAGTGTTTCAATCTATTATGTTCAAACAACACAAACACACACATACCACAAACAACACCTGATCTCAATTACAATCTCTTAGGCAGCCTCCGTAAAACAAAGTGTTGTCAATCAACACCATTATTATTCAAATCATTATTGCTTGCTACCTTAGAAGAGCAATCGTATTTCATATAGTTTCTATTGTTTCATATACCAAACATTGTCATCTTCACAAATATTACAGCATAAATGAGGCTGTAGCCTTTGAGACCCAATCACCATGTGAACAGACTCCCAGGTTGAGGTGTCAAAGAGTCATGCAGGAAGCTCAAGTTCTGAATCTGGTCATTATCTGCACTTTGGAAAAGAGTTTCTGACAAGAAATAGGCCAAGTGTTCATTCTTTTGTGGTGCTATAAGCAGCTCATATTCTGTAGAAGCTAAGGTATGATGCAGGGCCTCTTACCATTTATAGTGGAATAGTTGCTGTCAGAGCCAACAATTTTAAGAGTGGATTTGTATCTTTCTGTACCTTTGATCACATATCACTGTCATCAGAAAGAAGTGTGTTTTCTTTTCTTCACTCATGGAAGGTTGCCGCTGAATTGATAAAAGTTCCCTAATGTATCCTCGTGGCTTCCATCCAGTAAATATAATGTTATGAAAATGCACATGGGGATAGCCCTTGCACTTTTCATTTAGGTAGGAGTAAAAGCCGTTATGTCACCCACGTTTCCCTCTAACCCTGTTCACCACTTTTATGTGGTGCCCAGAAAATCCCCTCCAATAGGAAATGGGCAACAGCTGGTTAGAAACAAAACTGATCTCAAAGGGTCTTGACTGCACCTGTGTAAGAGAGGCTTTTAAAAGTTTGTTCTATATAAAGGGGAGAGAGATGAGTCTTTTAATTTACACCAGTCATATACTTCTCATTACAAGCAGCAAGTGATTTGTCATTGTTATTTATAGCTCTTGACACTTAATCTATCTCTGATGCAGCTATTTTCATATCGACAAGCTACCTTTCCCCCTGCCCATGAATAAGAGTTTATATCTGGTCATTTTCCATTTGTTTTGACACTTTGTAGGTCTGGTAAATTATTAATATTTACCACACTGAACATTTAACATGTACATTATGTTGCACAATTTATACGTACAGCCTCTTTTTTCTTTGACCAACGCTTAGTGTCCTGATAGTTTGGAAACATGCAGAAATGTACGCAGTAGGCATGGGGTTATGTTCCTGGGGGTTGTACGTAAAAGGAAAATCATGTAAACCCTGCCTGCCACCCGAGACTGCAGGAGATTGGAGCTGTCAGAGATCTCGGATGGCCCCAAGAGATCTCGTGAGAGCTTCCAGAACCTGGTAAGCAAGGCAGAGGGCTTAGAAACTCTTTCTGCAAAGGGTTTTCCAGCCACAGAAAGTGTTTTTAAACCCTCCACTTTGCCTCCTGAGCCCTGAAAGGGTCATGCATGGGCTCTGGTAAGCTCCCGTGAGATATCATGAGATCTTGAACAGCCCTGCAAGAGTTTCCCAGAGCCTAGAAACCAAGGTGGAAGGCTTAAAACACTCTTTCTGCCATGGGAAAATCATTCAAAGAAAGAGCTTTGAAGCTTTCTGCCTTGCTTGCTGGGCTCTAGCGGGGGCTGCATGAGGCCTCTGGAGGCTGTTGTGAGAGTCTCCAGGACCCAGATAAGCAAGGCTATCCCACCCTCTATTTATTTATTTTTCAGCACAGCATATAAAGCTGTGATTGTGTATGTAAAATACACGTCAGCTGCGGTCCTACTTCATATGAAGCACAGTCATACCTTGGATCCCAAGCACCTTGCGAGTTGGAACGTTTTGGTTCCTGAACGCCGCAAACCCTGAAGTGAGTGTTTCGGTCTGCAAACGTTCTATTGAACCCGAACACCTAATATGGCCTCTGCAGCTTCCGATTGACTTCAGGAGCTTCCTGCAGCTAATTGGAAGCCGCGCCTTGGTTTCCGAACATTTTGGAAGTTGAACGGACTTCTGGAATGGATTCCGTTCGACTTCCGAGGTACGACTGTATATGCACTTTGCTGATGACAGTAGCTGCTGTATTAGATTAAATGCTCAAGAAATCCATAAACTAGTTTTAATAATCTCAAATGTAAATTATCTCTATGTGTTATACATTGTGCTATACCAAACATGCTGTTTATGACACAGCTGCAGTTTATCACCTGGAATATGTAAAGATGGCCGTATCAGTTTTCACAGGACAACTCTGTGCCCTGCCAAGGCCGTAAGATGTGCTGTTACGTTTACATATGTTATGTTTATATAGAGTTGGATTACCGGTACCTCTCAGGAAAGCCTGAGTTTTAAACAAGTGTCTAAATGACAATACTGTAGCTGCCACCACATAACATGAACTGCAGGAGCATACAGCACTAGTATGTTTCTTGTGAAATTAAAGGATCTGGGGGTAGAAACAGTTACCGGAAGTATGTGTGTGTGTGTGTGTGTGTGTGTGTGTGTGTGTGTTTGAAACAATTTTCAGTCTTAAAAAATTGACTTTAAATCTATGTGAAATTTCTTACTTTGAATATAGGAAATGTTCAATTTCAAATCCATGAAAAAATCCCATTCCCATTGAAAGAATAGAGTAAGAATAAAGAGTAAAGCAAAAAAAGGAAACAATTTCTGCAACAACTTTTCAATAAGGCACGCATGACTTAACAGCTGCGAGGCCATTCAAAGGCAACCTTCAGCAAGCTGCATCTTATTTTTAAATTGGCTACCTAGAAAAGATAAATAAACTAGCATATATCACAAGTTTAACAATTTCTGTTAAAATGTATATCTATTCTTAAAACAGAACCTATTATCTCAACCTTTGTTTATTTTCTGACAGATTTTACTCAAGCTGGTTATCCAACCAAGACACCTTTCTGCTCTCCTTTAGGCTCCCATGAACCATTGTGTAGGAATTAATGTAAAAAATCAATTTGAAAAAGAGTAACATTTTTCTTATTTTTTTTAAAAAAACGTTTTTTTTATTAAATAGCATTAACATGGTGCATCTTTGGGCTTCCTTAAAAGGAAGCTGAAAGTGAGGCAGAAGGGTGAGTTTAAAATCACTATAAAAGAAGCTCAGATACAATGCATAATACAGATTAGGAAACATTTTTTAAAAGTCCATGTAGGAGAACAGTGTGTTTAACAAGCAGAGTCAAGGATGAGATGAAGGGCAAAAAGGCTTTCTTTTAAAAAGTGCATGAATTGCCAAAGTTAGGAACATATAAAACAACTATAAGATGATAAGAAGGCCAAGATTCTGAATACAATGGCTTTTCTATTAAGTTAAATAGCATTGAATTACCACTATCTACATGTTTGTTTCGAGACATGTTTAATAATTCTAACACTTCAATAGCACTTTACCTGGGGCAGAAATTAGACTACGATTCTTTTTGATATGTGCAAGCAAGACAACAGTACTGGTGTTATTAGAAGAAAACTTTTCCACTTTAAATGGTCACAAATGGCTTTCCTGTGAATTATACCACATCATTAACTCTTCCTACAACTTCTTATACAGTGGTACCTCGGGTTAAGTACTTAATTTGTTCCGGAAGTCTGAACTTAACCTGAAACTGTTCTTAACCTGAAGCACCACTTTAGCTAATGGGGCCTCCTGCTGCTGCTGCGCTGCCGGAGCACGATTTCTGTTCCCATCCTGAAGCAAAGTTCTTAACCTGAAGTACTATTTCTGGGTTAGCGGAGTCTGTAACCTGAAGCGTATGGAACCCGAGGTACCACTGTACTTGACTAGAACATGCTTCCCTTTGCATGCCATGATGCTGATTGGGTATTGCAAGAGTGCTACTGTATTGAAAAGAACAGGCTGATCTAAGGGGTTGGCCTAAGAAACTGAAGAGGCTGACCTAAACATAAGCAAATCCTGCCAAAACATCCCAAAGGATGAGCTCAGTAACACCACCACTAGCATTCCTGAATGACCCAGAATGTGGAAACAAAAATCTAGAAAAAGTGCAAGGAATAACCAGTTGCAATAACCAATATACAATAAGCAGTTTGAATCAAGATCCAAAAAACATCATCTGCATATTCTGCAACACAGAAATACATTACCAAGGTATCATTATAAAACCTAGATTTGCAATTATAACAACATTGTCACAAAACTATACTATACCAGCCCTCACAAGTAGCATCTTAGCATGTGGAACTATCTGGATGTTTTGCCAGAATATATGCAATGAAAACTACTGACAAACCATTTTCAAATCAGAATATTATTAAAATGGAAAGCATGTTTAGAAAACATGGTGCTTTCAGCATCAAATCTACTTTTGGATTTATTATGAGGATGAACCCCCCCCCCCCCGTTCACCCAAGATTTCCAGTGCAGGTTTTAGCAATTTAAAATACATTAAAATAAATTAAAATAGTTTAAAACAAATGGCAATCACAATAAAAGAATGGGTCCTAAAAATATGACCAAATGGGACTGGCAGTAAAGAGGTCTTGTTTGTTGAAAAATATATATGCAAATAGCATTCATTTATTAACTGTTACTTCTCACCTTTCTTCCATAATGGAGCTCATATGTTTGCATATTCCTAAGGTATGTTATGACTGATGTATGCTAGATTCAGCCTGAAGTCCTATTTTCAAAGAGATGTACTCTTGTATGTATCATCTATCTCCAAATATTTGATCTAAGAAGGCATAAAGAGCATCTTTTGCCCTAAACCTTGATACATGAGTAAACCTCAACAGAATAATTTTAGAAGACAGGCAGTTGGTGTTCCCTTGCAATGTCAACTTCCTTTATTATTCCAAATGCAAAACACTACCAGGCATGCAGCCAACCCTAAACATGCTTACTCTGAAGAAAATTCCACTGAGGTCAAGGGAGCAAACTCCCTAGTAAGTTGCAGCCTTGGTTTTAGACTTTTTAAGCTTTACCACTTGTATCATGTTAAACCCCTAAACGTTAATTTTTAATTACACATTGCAGTGATCAAACTACAGAAGATTTACAATCTAATATACTTGCAAGTTTCTTTACAGGCTTTATGTAGGATTTCATTTACCAAAAAACCAACAACAACCCTACCCCTTGCAGAATCTGCAATGCAAGCAGATGTAATTAGCCTGACTATCCCAAGCGCCTCAATAAAGAACACATAATGCATATTTATAAAATTGTTGTTTATTATTTGCAGTACAGCATTCACTAGAGACTCCACTGCAGTTCAGAAAATGCTGGCTTCAAGGTTTCATTACACCATTCTTCTGATTTTTAATGCATAAGAGAAGAATCTATTCTAGTTTCATTCTGTCTGTTTGTCCCTGCTGAGAGGAATCTGTGGTCTGTTTCCTCCTTGCTGTGCCTGTGGCAATTCCAAGTATTATCATTTGCAGAAATGCTGATTCCACTTAATCAAGGCGTGAGATACAAAGAGTAGATGCAGCAATTTTGTAATTAATATATATATCTCCAGCTCCCCTGCATTATTAATCAAACTACATTGGGACTGCTGCAATTAAATATTTCTTCATCCTCCAGGTAAAAGTGAATACAGGGATATTGGCTGTGATATTTGTCAACAATTAAGATGGACATCACTGTGATTCTCTATGGGAGTGAGAACTATACCCATAGAACACAACACATTTTTATTTTTTTTACAAGATGTTGTATTCTGCATTACAAGGAAGGTGTTGAAGAGAGTAACTGTGTGGTCAAACTGAGTGGTTCTCTTTTTCAAGTCACTGCAAACACTAACTCAAACTTTGAACGTGTAATCGAATCACAACCATGGTTAATGACTTATTGTGAATAGCAGTGTTCTACTGCTTCAGTCCAGCTTGCAAACCAGCCCTGCAGTATGTTTCTCTCCAAATAAACCATGGCTAAAACAAGCCTAGTGATCTGCTTCTCCTGCCTCCAAATGGGAGAAATGAGTACTGTATACTAGTACACTGCTCATTCACGGCAAGCCATGGTTTATTGCTGGCCATGGCGTAGCAGTGCAATGCGGAAACCAGCCCAGTATCTTAATTTACCTTCACATGCCCACATGCTAAGTATGAGTTTAAAATATCCAGAATTAGGAGTTAACGGGTGAGCAGTTTTTCTCCTAGCCAATAACAAAACATTTTTAAAAATTATGGTTGCATATAATGCCAGGGAGAAATATGGACTTCTGCAAAACACCAGCCACACGTTCCTTAGAGTTTGGTCAGCAAAGATACTGTAGAAAGGTATGAAGAAGTGATGTGTAATCACATCAATAGTCTTGAACAGCTGATGCCCAGAATCAGAATTAAAGTGTTTGTTTTAATTTCTGCTATAAGAGCTTCAATAACGTCAGTGAAATACATTTTCCAGCTTTCCAATTAGAAAAAAAAAAAGTTGCAGGACATTTAAAGTGTAAAATTAATTCAGTGTCAAAGTTTCAAAGCAATAATTGTTTAATGAGCAGCTGTTTCTAGTGCTATATTTATTTCATTATGAATAAATAAAACTCCATGGTGTAGGTTTTGCTATTGCAGTGAAAAGATCACAGTTATTAATATCCATTTTATAGCTGATGTATCTATTTCAGAACATGAAGCATCCATTTTCTCTCCAAATTTGGACTGAGATCTACCTACCTAGATTATAATTAGTGGATAAAGCAATCTAAAATTTGGAAGTTCCAAGTAGGTGGTGAAAGCTAATTGACAGTCTGTGGCTGGAGCAAATGAAAAGGAAATATACAAGCAATTTGAACAGCTGAACCTAATAATTAAAATATTGTTTCATTTTAAAAATCATTTCGTGGGGAAAATAATTCTGTGAGGAAACAAGATTTATAATGACAGATTAAATAATAATAATAATAAAATAATAAAATTTTATTTATATCCCACCCTCCCCAGCCAAAGCTGATAACAGTAAAAATAGCACAGTTTACATAAAATCACAGTCAATGAATTGAAATACATTCTAAAATCAATTCAAAATCAAATTAATGGTAACTATTGGGCTAGAGTTCTATGAGGATTACAGAAGGAGAGAGAGAGTTAGACTGTGCCTTGGCCAAAGGCCTGATGGAACAGCTCTATCTTGCAGGTCCTGCAGAAAGATGTCAAGTCCTGCAGGGCCCTAGTCTCTTGTGACAGAGGGTTCCACCAGATCAGGGCCACGGCTAAAAAGCCCTGGCTCTGGTTGAGGTCAGCCTAACCACCCTGTAGCCTGGGATCTCCAAGATGTTTTTATGTGAAGACCGTAAGGTCCTCCATGGGACATAGCAGGAGAGGCGGTCTCGTAGGTATGAGGGTCCTAGGTTGTATAGGGCTTTAAAGGTTAAAACCAGCACCTTAAACTATATATAAATATAGCACTAGAAACCTTAAAGTCACCCATTATAGCATCGCCACTGTATCTAAACAATGTCTTAAAATATTTATCTTATTGGCAGGAGAAACAAATCCTGCGTAGACTGAGGGGTAAGCAGATTTTCTTCATCTGGTGCCATTTAGATGTTGTTGGATTACAGTTCCCACAAGCCCCAGCAAGTATAATCAATGATCTGAGATTTTGAATTTGTAGTCCAACAACATCTGGAGACCACCAGGTTGGGGGAGGCCGGATCACAAGAGGACAGCAGAGTGGTAAGTGATGTAGTCGATGGCAGCCAAAGAAAATAGCTGGCCAATGGAGTTGCCCAAGGAATAAAAGTACCTAATCAGAGCAGGCACTAAGCAGTCAATGGAACCCCTAATATAAGCACTAGCTAGAGCTCCATAGTCCTGCAGTTAGTTCTGATTGGCCCCCAGCAGGCCCCAGATATAGTGGCAATCTCTTTACAGGTGGGAATGTGATAGGGTACACCACCTAGGGGGTAATTTTTACGCAAAGATATGCCTATACCATTTAAATGTTCCTGAGCACTAAGGAGAAGTTGTAGATGAGAAAAATGTATTATTTTGAAAACAAGTCATGGAAAACAAGTCATGTTCAGAGCTGACCGAGTCATGTTCAGAAATGACCATTAATACTGGACCATTACTTTCAGTGTGTCTACTCTGAATAGAAGTTGGTGAGAAACTACTCATAAAGTGGAAGAAAGGAGTGAGGCAACAGGAATAATATTACTTGGGCCTGATAACTGAAATACTTGGTTTTGGGGGTGGATGTAAATCAGGCCTGGGTGTGGTAGGTTGTGTCTCTGTGTTAACATATCTCAATATCATGGCTGGGGAGAGCTCAGGGTTACATACAGTGGTACCTCGGGTTAAGTACTTAATTCGTTCCGGAGGTCCGTTCTTAACCTGAAACTGTTCTTAACCTGAAGCACCACTTTAGCTAATGGCGCCTCCTGCTGTCGCCGCGCCGCCAGAGCACAATTTCTGTTCTCATCCTGAAGCAAAGTTCTTAACCTGAAGCACTATTTCTGGGTTAGTGGAGTGTGTAACCTGAAGTGTATGTAACCTGAAGTGTATGTAACCCGAGGTACCACTGTATTCAATAACCATTGAACACAGCATGTTACTGTACTAGAGAAACATGCTTCCCTCTTACATTTGAACAGAATCAATAACTGAGACACAGGAAGCTGTTACTATTATCGAGTACATAAAATTTCAGCATTTGCTTTTTTAAAATCCCCTCCCCGGAGCTTCTATACCAACTCTTCTTTTCTGAGCAGCTGATTTCTTATGCTTTTCTCTACTCCTCTCCTAAAGTAATAATTTTCTAAGGAAGATTGCCAACATACATATTTTTCTTTTAAACAGCATTGAAGTCTTAGCTAAAATTAAGACGCTCAGCTTCACATCTGCTAATTCCCCATCACGACTGCCACCAACGGACATGAGAGGGAGAAATGAATTGACCTACTTCATATGAAGGCTGTGCACTCACTGTGGCTTTTCAACATGGTTGGATAAACTTTGAAGTCTCCCTGAAATATACCACTACCACTGACTCACATCTGACCTTCAGACCTATCCAACACACCGTTCATAATTTCAGCAGATGGTTACAGCCTTCATGCACACATATGAACTATATAAAGTCATTTCTCCTCTCGTAATATAAGAAATGGAGATACGTTACAGTTATTGGAAAACATTCTCTTCAACTTGGCATGATAGTCCAAAGCATTCTTACAGACAATGAAGATTCTGATCGTATTCCTAGCCTATATAATTGCAAGCTCTAAATCATACCTAATCTGACAAAAATATATCAATGTTGCTTGTAAACCTCCATTACACCAGTTCATTTAGTTTATGATAGCTTTTAAACTATTCTCCTCTGCTGCTAATTTCTTAAGTTTGTTATCGAGTATACAGAAGGTTAAGTAAAAGTTCTGGGATGTATGCAGCCAAGGTATACTCAGCATAGACCCATTGAAACTAATTGACCTAAATTAGTCATGTCCATTACAATTAGAAAAACTTTCTGACACCACCTGCATTATTCAATAACTTCATCCCCTACAAAACAACTTGTTCAAAACTGCATGAATTGTTATATAATCCTTCAATAAACAATAGTGAAGGGTTAAAACGTTTGGATGTGTTGGTTCCTCAACTCCACAATAGATTTCCAATTGCCTGGAATAAAGATCTTTCCCCCTTTTTTAACCTTCTCAGTTTATGGGGATGTCAGATGAGACACCTATAATTATATGAGTAAGTAGACATCACTCATTGTTATGGATAATGAACACTAGAGAGACTACTGTATGTTCCATGATTACTGTGAATGATTAAGTAGCCATTTTATCATCAATGTTAATGCTTCTCTTGATTCGCCCCTCCCCTAACCCCTCATCAGAGGGCAAAAACCCAGTTTGTGAATTCTAACTTGGAAACTTACCGTAAGGAGCAGAACCTAAGTCTGAAATATTGGGTTTTACTAAACATTTTCAATACAAACCACAAAAAGAAGAGTATAATTATTCAGAACTGACAGCTAGATATTAGTTTCAGTAAAAGAGAAACATTAGGAGATATACCCCTTTAGTCCAATGATATAAGAAAGGCTGCATGAAAAGAGAAAAATAGCATCTCAAGTGTAACATTCCTTTCAATGTGAACACAAGGTGCATGCAAATGAAGGTTGGCGGTTCAAATCCCCGCAAAGGAGTGAGCTCCCATTGCTGTCCCAGCTCCTGCCAACCTACCAGTTCGAAAGCACACCAGTGCAAGTAGATAAATAGGTACTGCTATGGCAGGAAGGTAAATGGTGTTTCCATGTGCTCTGGTTTCTGTCCCAATGTTCCATTGTGCCAGAAGCAGTTTAGTCATGTAACCATCATGGGGTCCTTTACCTTTTACCTTATACATTCATTGTAAGCAGAGGGTTCTTTTTTTAAAAGCAACCTCTTTGTCAACTCTTCTCTCTCTCTCTCTCTTCTTCATAATATATATATTAGCACTATTTCATTCATACTGATTGACTAAGACAGCATTTTAGATGATAATAACATTTTGAGCTAAACAATTAATCAGCTAAAGCAAAGCTCAAAGAACCAAGGGCCATATTCCTTTGTGGGCAATCTTTCAAGGGTGACAAGGCAGAAGCAGGCAGGGTTAGAGGCAAAAGTGGGCAAACCCATAGAAGAGACTTTGTACAACAGGCTGTGTTCCAGCCATGCAAAAGCAAGAGGTTTTGATGAATACCCACCCTGCTCTCATCTGTTTATCCTTCTTTTATGCCAACAAAGAAACACGATCTCAGTCCAAGGACACAGTTCCACACTTTGGGATGAGTGTGGAGCAGGGAGGGTGAGGAGTATTCTCTGGGATAGGGAAAACATGGGCTGGGGCAAGTCCAGTAGAGGGGCTTGGATGGTTTCCCACCCCTGACCCAAACTTCGCAAAACATTATTTTACAGCTTCATGGTAACTTTAAGGAGGATTTAAAATAATCATTTTGATCAATGGCCTTTCAGAGTGGCTGGAGAAACCGAGCTAGATGGGTGGGGTACAAATAATAAATAATAATAATAATAATAATAATAATAATAATAATAATAATTTATTATTTATATCCCGCCCATCTGGCTGGGCCTTCCCAGCCACTCTGGGCGGCTTCCATAAAAACCAAAAACCAAATTATTATATTATTATCATGGAACTGGACAAAGGCAGCAGCATTAAAGAAAAAGAAAAATCAGAACTCAAATAAAGAGTTATTTCTGTTTAAGGTGACATTCTTTTTTTAAGTATAGATATATGTTCAGGCAGGACAAAAAATATACAAGTTGAGTAAAACTGAACTATTTTACCATTATATCCATTAAGCTTGAGTGTACCACAGATGTAATTTAGAGGTGAGGAGGAAGGAAAATGGGAACACTGGGAGCACAAACATTAAAAGCAATTATTCTCCATGCCATCAGCAGTAAACATGGGAGAGTGATTTTGCAAGACTGGGTATGGAAATGGTATTCCTGTGGTGATGGGCAAATAACGAAAGCAAATAAACCTGTGCTGAAATGAAAAAGTGTCAATTGACAGTGAGAGGGGGAATAAAACTGAGAGAGAATTATCTAAATGCCAAACAGCCATTAATATCTGCCAAGGCAAAATTCACAAGCGGCAATAAATAACAGGAAGCGACTTGGGGTTGGATATTACAGCTGGTCAAGTTTCAGAATCAGTTCGAGTGGGTGGCCTCTCCTCTGCTGCGGGTCTTCAGGCAGAGGCTACACAGCCACCTCTTGAAAATACTATAGCTCTGGGCTGCTGCCATCAATTCAAAGATTCCCTGACCTCATCATTCCAGTGAGTACTCTCCCCCATGCACTACTGCTGCTTCCTGCAAAGTTTGCTTTGTTTTAATGTGTTTTAATGTGTTTTAAATCTGTGGCTGGGGAAACCTAGCCAGATGGGTGGGGTAATAATAATAATAATAATAATAATAATAATAATAATAATAATAATTGTTTATTATTTGTCTCTCTACAGCCCCTAGAAACTCATCCCCCCCTCTTTTTGATCCTCATCCTCCAGGAAATCAGAATTTCTTAAGAGATTTCCTGCACTTTCATAAATCAGCAATGCACAATTGTAATAACCACGCTTGCTCAGGAAAACCCCCAAAATCACCATTCAGTGAATACGTTTTACCAGAATTAATTAAACAGTAAGTGATTTAAGCAAGAAAATACTGAGTCACCATGCTACCTACTTTATTGTGTTTGATGACTTCTCTCAGAGGCTGAGAGTCAAATGGCTCAGTCCTTCCTCTCTAGAATATTCCTACTTTTACATTTAGGAAAGGGAGGAGATTTAAGAAGGGGAGGTAATCTTAGGTCTTCGGCTGTCCGCAGAGGTTCTCCTGATAATTTATCAAACCATAATTTATAAATGAAGCTGAAATTATTGTCTAGCACTATTCATAAAAAACAACCTCTCCAGTAGGGAGAATCAAAGGTAATGCAGGACAAAGGAGTGTAACTATTGAAATATAAAAAGTGAAAAGTAAAGTGAGGAAATGGGAAAAAACAGCATCTAGCTATTTGAGGACATCATGGGTTGTGACCTAATTATAAGGAAAATATATGAGCTGAAGAACCTGCAAGCAATATTAATTTCCACAATGCAGGACTTGACATGAGTGAAGATGGAATACTAGCCAGTTCATAGCCACGACTAAAGAATTAAGATATGACGGCAAGGCTGTGAGCCTTCCTAACAAACCCTTTCTCAAACATTAACCCCTTTTACACAACCACCCCCTTCAACCCAGCTTTGTCACTGGGGTTTGCAACCATGATAACCATGTTATTCATACACTACAATTTGAAATCCTGGTTGGAAGCGATTTACAAAGCCTAGGTAAGCAGTGCCCCTTGGTTGCATTAATCATGGTTGATGCCAGTGCAGACATAATATGAACCACTGATATTGGGAGGCAGGCAAAAGGCTTGGGGAGATGGCTGAGAGGAAGGAGCTCAAAACTCTAGAGCTTCTCCCAATTGCTAAGTCACAGGCCAGCTAGCATTTTGTTTCCAGGAGCTTTCAGTGCAGCACAAAAATACCATTGACTAAACCATGCCTATGTTTGGAACATTGCCACTGGTGAATATTTGGTGAAGGGAATACAGTATGTGTATCTAATAAACAAACAAACATTGCTCAACTTCTCTTTGTTGCTTTTCATGCGTTTTGTTACTGAGGTGGGGGAATCTGAAGTTACTGGGGTGGGGGAATCTGAAGTGTCACCTGTAGACCTGTAGGAGTGTGGTGGAGTCTCCTTCTTTGGAGGTCTTTAAGCAGAGGCTTGACAACCATATGTCAGGAGTGCTCTGATGGTGTTTCCTGCTTGGCAGGGGGTTGGACTCGATGGCCCTTGTGGTCTCTTCCAACTCTATGATTCTATGAACTTGGTTTATTTTACACTTCTGTCAACAACTACAAGAAAGTAAGTGCACTACTTTGAGGTAATACTGTGATGGCAATTTGTTAACATGACAATGCTGTAGTTTCTTACGAAGAACATTATATGCTATAATTCAATTTGACAGAAAGCACAGATGATAAAAACCCAATTACTAGCTGTTGGGTATGATGAAAAACTATGTAAATATTCTCTTCATGGTGACAGTCCATAAAACTGCTTCAGCACTCACCAAACAAAACAAAAAAACTAAGTGTCAGACATCTGAAGAATTTTTAGAAACTTTTTTCTTCTTGAAACATAATTATCAGGTACACTTACATACAATACTGCTGACTTTATGGCTGACATGCTCTTCCCTCGCTAGCAAATTATCCATAACAGAGCAAAGATAGTTATAGTATAATTTTTTTAATGCATTTGTAAGAGCATTTCTAGTCTGCTTTTTGGCCATATAAAAGGTAAAGGGACCCCTGACCGTTAAGTCCAGTCGCGGACAACTCTGGGGTTGTGGCACTCATCTCGCTTTACTGGCCGAGGGAGCCGATGTTTGTCTGCAGACAGCTCCCAGGTCATGCAGCCAACATGACTAAGCCACTTCTGGCGAACCAGAACAGTGCACGGAAATGCCACTAACCTTCCCGCCAGAGCAGTACCTATTTATCTACTTGCACTTTGACGTGCTTTTGAACTGCTAGGTTGGAAGGAGCAGGGACCAAGCAACAGAAGTTACCCCGTCGCGAGGATTCAAACCGCCGACCTTCTGATCGGCAAGCCCTAGGCTCACACCACTGCCATATAAAAGCACTAGTGTATTACACCAGTGTCTACTCTATCCAGTCCATGTCAGTCTATAGGATACATGTGCTTTTCGAGTCCTCTTTCTGTTTTGTGCAGTCAGAAAAGAGGAAGGATAGCAGCATTTTAACAGACCACGGTGATTTTATGACTAGCGAGAAAAATTAGGTAAATCAGTCATGCTGAGATAGAATGTCTGCGGACTCAGAAGATTTGCGTCACAGGGGTGACAAAACAGCTGCAAATTGCCAGCTAATGGGTGAGGGAATTCAATTTTATTGTGAATGGGAAATCTGGGTGCCTACCATTACTTTATATAAAAGTTTCCCTGCGGATGGCTATTTCCTCTAGTCATTTAAGGTCCATTATGAAGTCTCGAGCAATAAAAAAGGCTTCAGTTTTGCTCAAGGGCACTTTTCTTTTTTGGTTTGTTGCTTTGTATTCAGAGTCCTATAGAAAGCTCCTTTTGTGCAAAGAATAATACCTATGTTAGGCCATCTGCATATCCAAATACAATTAAGGTTGTGGGAAAGAAAAGGAAGAGTACTATATTTTGAAGAGGTAAGAACAAATTGAAGCACAGATCAAACTGTAAAAGTGTGGTAGGTGCAAGGTGGTCCCCCCCCCGGCCTAATGGAATCAGGTGGATTATTGAGACCGGTAGGAGGGGAGTCGGTTGCAGCAAGAGGGAGACTCCCCTGGCTTTTTCAGAAGCCTACCTGACGTCTGCCTCTTGGCCCCTCTCCTCTCCAGCCTCCACTTCTGCCACTTATTCTGGACTCCTCTCTGCCATAGCCTCTTCCTGCTCACTAAACCCTGTTGCCTCTTCAACCTGCTACTCCCAGTCTGCTCCCTCTTCTCCCTCTGACCACTCACTGGTGTCCCACCACCAATACCCTGGCTATGAGCTTTCTGCCCTTGGGGTTCCCTCAGCTGGTGCCTCCCACTCCACATCCAGCCAGTCCATGACAATTGTGGACTTCGAATCCCCCCCCCCCAAATTGTCAAAGATGGTTGCCTTTGCTTTTTTAAAATGGTTTATGATCTCAAAAATCAAGGTTCACATGTGAGCCTATTTATACAGGTTTCAGCAGATTAACTGAGGCACGATAAATGATACATCTATTCTGTTTATAGAAGGGGACACATAGAATATGCAGTCAAAATATTTCTGTAAACCATTTTGAGGGTGTGTGTTTTTTTCAAACAAATGGTGTATAAATTTTATGAAATAAATAATAAAATGATACAAACATTACTTCCTGATTAATAGATATATTTTAATGCAGTGGATTCAAAACATCTACAGAAGTATTTTCCTCTAAACTATCTTCCCCCCCCCCCAAACGTTAAAAATATCACCTTTAAAAAAATTATCCTTTTAATTCAAAATTGCTACAAGAAGAAAAGAAATCAATTTCAACTCTGAAACTATTATAAAAGTGTTTCCAAAGATTTTTAGCAAACAGAGATACTAAAATCCATTTTGTACTGTTAAAAGTACCTAATCTAATTTTACCAGAGTGAGCTCAGCAAACAGCAATAGTTTTGTGCCCTTCAGAATACTAAGCACTTAAGACTGCAGCATTTTAGAAAGGCTTTTGGGCAGATGTTCTTCCAAATCAGGTGATTGGAGAGGGATAGGGAGACTGCAGGGCCCTCTCCTTCAGCTCAGCAGTGACCAACTCCATCAGGCTCCTCCCTTGCTGGTCATCTACAGCAGCCATTCCATCAGGCTTTAGCGCAAATGAGATTGCAGAGCCTCTCCATCGGCTCTGCTGGAACATGAGCCATTTTTTACTCACCTTGAAATCTTTCCATACCAGCAGGTCATTACCAGAAGTCTGTAACTAAGAAATACTGCCTGGGTTTCCTTTCTTTCCTCCTTGTTCCGAATCTGTTTCAATTTTGTGCTATGTCTTTCTTTAGACTGTAAGCCTGAGGGCAGGGGCTGTCTTATCACTGACATTTGTCAGTCCCTCTGGGAGGAATTTTCGGCACTGCAGTACATGAGGGCTCTTCAGGTCTGAACAGCTAGTACCGTATATAGTACAACAGTGTGACATTAAAGAATTAGTAAGCCTTTTCAAAAAGGTGGGGGGCTGCGAACAGCTAAGGAGGTTTCCTTGATAAGATTTGTCTCATAGAAATGCACAGAAGCAGAGAATTAACTAAGGGTTAGGGCACAGATCCCAATCTCAGACTGAAGGGTATGACAGCAGGGGTCCCTTCGGAATGACAGTAAGGCAATTTCCCATTTGCTTTGTATTTGTACAAATGTGCATTCTTTCCTTGCCATGAAGGAAGATGGAGGGGGGAGAAACTAGAACTTGATCCCATTCGTGCAACCTCTTGGGCCCTGTCAAAGCAGCCCTAACAAGACCCAAGTCCACCAACCACAACTGCCCACAACAACTGGGGGATAGGGGGATAGCTGTTCATCCACGTAAACTAATTCAGTAACACTGCCAACTTTTTTTAAAAAAAACTTGTTTTTTACTTTTTATGCTTTCATTGCATGGTTTTATCTTATTTGTACTGTTGCAAACTACTCTGATATATTTTTTGTGATATAGCAGTATATAAATGTTTTTACAAAGAAATAAATATAAAATAAGGAAATAAAAGGTGGCCAGCAGTAGTGTAGTAATTGGAATGGGGGGGGGGGCTTAGAAAGAATGTGGAAAGAAGCCCCCTAGCCCTATTTGGTAATGCAAGTTGCATCTCTTAAATCAGGGAGAAGCAACCTAAGGCCCATGGGCCACAAGCAGCCCACGGGGGTCGTTTTACCAGCCCACGAGCCACCCCAGAACCAAGCTGCCTGCTCGGCGAGTCCCCATGCACTGCACTAAACTGGTGTGGCAACTCGCTTCTGTGGCACCAGAGCGTACGCCCATGCACCAAAAATCACGTCTGCGCAGACGCCAGAAAATGCGGGCGTGAGCGCTCATGTGCACTGTGATCCAGCCCACAGAGGGGGCTCTGCGGCAGTGAAGCGGCCCAGGAAAGGTAAGCCTTGCTGACCCCTGTCTTAAATAATGCCCTCTGAAAGGACCAGCCTACTACTAGACACCTTGAGGTGATGTCTACAGCTAAAAGATGCTGTGGAGTGGCAGTGGCTCTTTCTCACCCCATTCCTCCTAAATTCCCAGGCCAGTTTCATAGTTCTGAGCTGGCGGCCTGGCAGCAGCAGCATCTGTTTGTTGCTGGGCTTCCTGCCCATTGGAAATGCTGAAGTAAAATGTATTGGGCTGGCCTTGTGATCATGTAAAGCACATATTTGGTTTCTGCCACACTTGGGAGTTCTTTAACAATGGTGGAGCTAGGCACTTGCTTGTTAATAAAAGAAATCAAAACAAGGTGTCAGTTCTCAAGGCACTGTTTATGCTACCCAATGCCATTTGTTCATAGACATTAAGATTCCAGATATTTTTGTATGTACTTTTTGTATATGCTAGCAAAGAATACTAAATTTTATAGGATACAAATAATATAGCAGGACTCTGTGACGCTGTCAGAAAGCATTTTAAATGGGCCTATAAAGAATTTATTTCTGGTTAATGGGATTTCTCCTAATTTTTAGAATTCAGAGCCTTGTCAGCAGTCAAAATGTATAGGTAAAAAAGATAGTCATTCCAGCTTTTATGGTTACGTTTCTGTGCTACAATTACTCACTGATGGTTGTTCCGCTAAAATTGTACAATAAGCAACCACAAGCAAATTATATGCTTGGCTTTCTACATCCAACCTCTTTCCAACCTAATATATCCTTGAGGAAATCCTTCAAAAATAAGTTCCAGAGGGGCAGCCATGTAAGTCTGCTACAGCAAAGAAAGAAAGAAAGAAAGAAAGAAAAAAGAGTATTTTGGCACCTAAAAACCTAATGGGTTTATTGTAGCATAAACTTTCATGGACTACAGACCAATTTATCTGCTGTAAAAGTGAGCTCTAGTCCATGAAAGCTTATGCCACAACATATTTGTTAACCTTTTTGGTGCCACAAGATTCATGTTTGCTTTCTTACACACACACACACACACACACCGCTACTTGGTCTAAACGCTTAAGAAAAATATCTGCCGAAGAGGATTCAAACACTACAAGTTTAACCAATACAGCAGATAGTAAAAAGCTGGTTCCTCTCCCTTATTGATTAGCTCTAGAAGAATGATGAAAAATGAATTACTAGCATGAGAATAATATATTCAGTGTAAGGAAGAGACCTACAGCTTATCTTTCTGTCACTATTATCATCACAGTTATGGAGTAAACAGTGAGGAATGTATTTGGTTACAATGAGTGTATAGAAACCGGGAAGGAGGGTGGAATATGTCTTATGCTTTAAACCACACTGATGGGGTTAATTTTTTTTAAAGGAAACTTTAAAGCTTGTAAAACCAAAAGGGGAAAAAATGTTCTGTTAACTCTGAAGTGGATTAGAATGTTCAAAGTGCTTCAGGACTCGACACCATGTAAAGGCTGATTTATACTCCAGGCATCATAATGCCTCCCTACTACAGAATGACAAATAGCACAACGCTGAAATTTCAATGGCAGGCCCAGAGCACTAACAGCAAACGTGTTCCATCTTAATAACAAGGCTTCTGCAATTCCGTTCACTTAACATTCTGAGCAGTTAACACTCCTTGTTGCATCCAAATCCAGATACAAAAACCTTCAAATCAAACTATTTACCTCAAGTGAAGTCTGCCTTGAATTATTCACAAGGCAGCAGGGAAGCTGGAAGTGTGGGGGAAGCAGGGCATGTTTTTGTTTTTAAAAAACGTAGGCCAGCATTTAAAAAACAATGGCATTTAGGCTCTTAAGGAACCATATAAAAGAAGCATCTGAACCCATAACAATAAGGGGGTGGAATATTCCCACCCAGTAAGCAGAAGAACCTAGGTACGTCAGTGTGGCTTTCTGCAAAAGGAATCACAAAAGCTGTGGCATTAAATGTGCAACCCCTAATGAAACATCTAAAATATATTCTCTCCCTCTCTCTCACACACACCCTTCCTAGGTCTATATGAAGGAACACTGATGGCTAAACTCAGGATATCCAGATGTTGATTAAGATCAGACGCATCTCCATCATCATAATTTCTTACTTGTACCCCTCCCATCTGACTCGGTTACCCCAGCCAATCTGGGTGGCTTTACCCAACTCAGGCTGATAAGCAAATTCTGCTGTTCCTAAAGACTACTATTAAGGTAGCCTTATTACATTTACAAGGGACGCAGGTGGCGCTGTGGTCTAAACCACTGAGCCTCTTGGGCTTGCCAATCAAAAGGTTGGTGGTTCGAATTCCGCGACTGGTTGAGCTCCCGTTACTCAGTCCCAGCTCCTGCCAAGCTAGCAGTTCGGAAGCACACCAAAAAAGTGCAAGTAGATAAATAGGTACCGCTCCGGCGGGAAGGTATACAGTGTTTCCGTGTGCTGCTCTGGTTTCGCCAGAAGCAGCTTAGTCATGTTGGCCACATGATCCAGAAAAACTGTCTGCGGACAAATGCCGGCTCCCTCGGCCTGTAAAGCAAGATGAGCACCACAACCCGAGTCATCTGTGACTGCACTTAACTGTCAGGGGTCCTTTACCTTTTTATTAAATTTACAGTTAGATCCCAGAGTTTTTATACTGGACCACAGAATACCAAAAAAGGACGAGCTGTGATAGGATTAGGTCCATTAGATAACTTTCTTTTAACACTCACTGGTTCTTAAGTATAGTCCAGCTGGCTGGCTGGCATTTAAGCGGGTGATAAAAGTTAATTGGTCATTAGAGTATGAAAGGGCAGACACCAGGCTGTCAGTTGGGGAAATGGGTCAGGTCAGGCAGGCAAAGAAAAGCCTGAGGGAGAAGATGGCAGCCTCAGAACCAGGGGGAAGAAAACAGCTGAAATCACAGAAGACAGAACCTGCCGGGAGAGGAAGGGTCTAGCAGCAGTTCTACAGGGGAGGTTCTGGCCATATTATCAGTATGAAGGCAGCTGACCTAAAAAAACAAAAACTATGAGACTTTGGGAAGATGAAACTAAGATATTTTTTATGTGCTGAGTCCTCGTTTATGAGCCATTGACCAGGAAGAAACCACTAAAGTAATGCTGAAACCAGTTTGCCAGGTGAGGAACATTTTTCTTAGGAAACTCGGGTCTTCATTTCTACCATTTATCTTTTAATCCTGCCCTTGTGTTTGTACAGATGAAGGGAAAAGTAAGTGTGTGTGTGTGTGTGTGTGTGTGTGTGTGAGGTGAGAGAGAGAGAGAGAGAGAGAGAGAGAGAGAGAAATCCTGTATCCTGACCAGAGGGAGGACTTCCTGGGGTGAAGGTAGAACAAAGGAAATTGGCATTTACTTTTTATTAGGGAAATGAACAGAACTGAGGTGACAATTGCTTCCTTTAAGCAATGGAATGCCATTTTAAACAAGAAACAAGTAAAAACAGAATAATATCCAACTAGCCAATGATGAACCATCTCAAAGTATAAGTGTTTAAATATATTTATTTGAACTTGGAGGTAAATCACCACTTCTGTTTATCCTATCTTAACTCATAGCCTAACATCCCTGCTACTAAATGAGGGTGGTAATAAGGGTTTGTTGAGAAGTGGTGGTGGAAATTAAGAGATTAACAGAGCATGTACATTATTACCAGTATTGGACAGTGAGGTAGAGCGGCAGTAATCATCTGGCCTCAACAGTTGAGTTACTGCTGCTTACAGGGAAGGGAAAGAATGAGGTAGCGGGCAGATCAGCACAATGTAAATCCACCAGCAGAGCCAATCCAGGGCTTCTGTTTGTGCATTTGCACCTCACCCCTTTCCTTCCTGGTTATCAGCAGCTGCTAGGAGGTCAGTGGGCATCATGCTTTCTGCTACTGTTTATTACATAGCATTAAGGGTGGGAAAGAATCCATATTTTTTAATAAGTGGTCTCCTGATAGTGGAACAGGGTATAGCAAGTAACTCACCAATAAAATCAGATCAGATCAGATCAGATCTCATCTCTATCTATCTATCTATCATCTATCTATCTATCTATCTATCTATCTATCTATCTATCATCTATCTATCTATCTATCTATCTATCATCTATCTATCTATCTATCTATCTATCTATCTATCTATCTATCTATCTATCTAATATATCATTTCATCTACAGCATCCAACTATTTACAGGTTGATACTTTTTCTCACCATCTTCTTCCTGATAAAGACAACAACAAAAATGACGATGTATTCAGATATCACTCTTTAGGAATTGTGAAACTATCTAACCAGAATGCACAATCGCAGTCACTTGGTTGTATTTTGCTCCAAGGAACCCAGCCTTAGTAGGCAATTTTCCCCTTCTGCAAACTATCAGAAATTGGCATCCACAGCATCGGTGCCCACTGTGAGCACAGGGAAGAGGAAGGAATAAGAGAGCAAAAAGTTGAAAGAATGCATAGCAAGGTGCTGTCATTGCAACTTCTCACCTCCAAGGATGTACAATATCAAACCAAGCCAAGTATTGGCTTCAAAGAAGCAGAGTACAGAGAGAGCCCAGATGTGATACTCAACAGTCTGCCTGTGACAAGGTAGAAGTACAGAGCAAATGTATCCCCAGGAACATGAAGATGGATAGGTGGAAAGAGCAGAAGGGCAGAAGTCAAGATCAAAAACAGTACAAGAAATAAGCACAAGGATGGAGCAGCTGGGCAGAAATCAAGGACAGAAGCAGAGTATTGGCCCCAGGGATGAGTTTGTATGCAAAGCCAGTAAGCCAAACCAATAATGTAGCTTATGCAATAGGCTCTGGCTATTTCCTTTATTGATAGGGAGAAAGGAGCTATTATCACTAAGAAATAAGAAATCACTAATGCATTTACTTAATAAATGTCAACCAGGGCAAAAAATAACAAAGATAGCTTTGCAGAACTTAGCAAGAGTACTTTTCATTGCATTTTTTAAAACCTAAAGTATGTGATTCTTTTTATATAATGGATTAATGTGATGTATTTACTTTTTATACAGTGCCTGGATGTTCTGATTACTTTTAGTAGATGTAAACTAATCCAAATGGTCCATTCCATTTATAAGGAAACAGCTTTATTTGAAGTAATTCTACTTGAAATAATAAAAACTCCACTATTTGGGTATAAAGTTTAAAAAGGCCTTCTATCTTAGTAATTAGACTATAAATTCTACCTTTGGTTAACTAATTTACCAAAGGAAAAAGATACTGTTGCAAACAGCAATTCTTCTGGACATTGCTAATGAAACTACAAAAATATAGCACTATTAGAGAGCCATATAGGTGAAGAAATGAAGGGATTGTTTTCAGAAGCTGGAAACAAACAAGCCTGTGAAAAACCAAGTCACATACAAACATGTGAATGCAAACACTCTGAAACTATCTTTGTGTGCTTTACCTTTTGCTGTATTTCTCAATACTCAGAAGCTATTTTCCTCCAGATATATTCTGTTTTACAGTAAGCATTTCAATTTGAATCATTATCCATCATTAAGAAAACACATTATGGCAGTGAGCAACATAAAATTAACAATAAAATCATCGTCCTAAAACGAATACAAAATGCATCACAAACCAGTAGACCCATTTAATGCATCAAGACAGTTGGATAACCCATCAGGGAATGCCTCAGTGAACAGATATGTTTTAACCAGGCACCTAAATTCCTGATGTTCACTAAGAGCTCATTCCAAAGGACAGGTGCCACCATACTAAAGGACCTGGACTTAGCAGCCATTAAGAAAGTGTTTGGCACTACAAACAGTATTTTACCTAAGGACAGAAATGACTGCGTAGTGTTATGCATTCCTCGAGGTGATTTTCAATTTAAATGCAATGCAGTTACCAAGCAATTTTTATGCAGGTTCATTACATTGGAGCCCTTCAATATGACTAGGATCGAATAGTGCTTGTGCACCCTGGGGTACAACTAGTGCTGTGATGAAAATCTCCCTCCCCGCCCCCGGTTCTTTAACAATTAATAATAATAAAAAGAAACTGCACTAGAAAAGATCGAAGAGAGTACCGGTAAATTTTCAGTGAAATTCCTGTGGGTTGGGTGTGTCATGCTCACCTTAGAGTTGGTGCAGGGGTATTTGAGACTGCCTTTTTTTTTTTCATTCTTAGGGTGAAGGACGACTAATAAATGATGAGGATAATTCTACAAGTAATCTCACTCTGTATTATTTATTTAATTTCTTTTCAATGCCACTTTTCTTCCAAGGACCTCAAGGTGGCATACACAATTATCCTTATCCTCATTTTATCCTCACAACAACCCTGTGAGGTAGGTTAGGTTGAGAGCGAGGGACTGGTCCAAGGTCTCCCAGTGAGCTTCATGGCTGAGTGGGGATTTGTACCCTTATCTCCCAGGTCTTAGTACAACACTCTAACTACTACACCACACTGGCTCCCTGCAGCCTTCCTTCACTTATGCCATCATGCACATGGGCCTATTTCAGCTCATGACACGTGGATAGCCAGGGAGGCTGCAGTGCTAGAGAAATATTTACTGGAGAGAAAATGACAGTCAACCATCTCAGCCACCTTGCAATGAAGTATTCCCAAAGATCTGCGCCAACCTAATTTTTAAAGAATTGGTAAGATGTCCTAAGAATAAGAAAAGAAAAGAAAAGAAATGGAAACCAATTTCACAGTGGGAAAAAACTTCCCAAGAAATTGGATGACAGATTTCGGCACAGCACTAAATTTAAAAGATCTATCAGCGTGCATCAGGGCTCCCTTATGTTCAAGAGGCCTGTGGAGCCAGGCAGCTATGATCTACTTTCTGGCTCCTGTCCCTACGGTATCTACCACATTTTGCATATGCTTAACTTTAATTTTTCAAAGCAATGCTTATAACGTAACTGACTAGAGAGGAGTACAAATGACACAAGTAATGACATTCTATACAAAGAGTTGAAGTGCCTAGGTTTACTTGTTTGTAGAAATAAGAAAGGATAATTATTGAGTAATTACACTGACAGGGTAGATACTGTCTACTGTGTTGACCAACAAAATCAGACACAGAATAAGCATTGCATTAGCTCATAATAGTTATTCTTAAACACTATGACCTAAAAAACTACCTGGCTTGGAATTAAGAGCATGTTATGTTCTACAATAAATATTGCTGAAAAAATAAGCAAAAGAACTGAACTAATGCAGAAAAATAATACTGTAACCCTCTTCCTGAGGTTTTGTTGTGGAGATGAAGAAGAATAATGTGCAAATCCTGCTATTGACTATTCTAATGCAATAGCTTATGCTGATGAAATATTTGTTTTTTCCAAGGAACTACAAACCCATTTGCAAAGAAAGAATCTTTTTTCTGTATACTCCAAATAGCAATTGCTTACCAACACTCCCAGAACAGCTTTGCCAACAGTTAGTGGATACAGTTGCTACCACCTCCATACTGCTGGCTATTTAAAAGTCTCTTTTGGCAACTATAACCACAAAAGTCATACATAAAGGGCCAAAGGTAGTTGATTCAGCAGTCTAGATGTAAAAAAAACAAAAAGCCTGCCAAATTTAATTTTAAAGAATGTTGGCTAATTCACATCATAGCAAACCAGCATCTGAATTATGTACTGAATTAAATATAGTCCATAAATCATCAATAAAAATCCTGGCATCCATGCATGGATCAGTTTTCTGAATGCTGCTCCTTGCGCACAACAGGATGTTGCAGGGGGGGGGACCTGAAGCCACAATTCATGGGATACCTGCCATGCCCCAGTACCCCACATTTAATAACAGCACCAATAGCCTATGAAAAATCTGGTTCCAGATTTATCCTTTCCAGCTCTATCACCACCTCCCCCTCTCTCACGCTATCAGCACTATCAAAACTAGCATCAATGGTAACTAGGAGAGGTTCAGAACTCACTGACACAACCAGATTGGAAATAGATGATGAGGGTTCAGCAGAGAATAATAATAATAATAATTTATTATTTATACCCCCCCATCTGGCTGGGTTTCCCCAGCCACTCTGGGCGGCTTCCAACAAAACACTAAAATACAATAACCTATTAAACATTACAAGCTTCCCTAAACAGGCCTGCCTTCAGATGTCTTCTAAAAGTTTGGTAGATCTGTGCTGAAACCCACATGTAATGAGATACATATCACAGCTTCACTTAAAATGAATCCACTTTTGCACCATTCAGAACTTTCAAAAATGAGTCAGACAATGGTGAGGCAAATGTGGATTGAAATGAAAGATCAGAGCGCTGGGAATATTCACATGATTACTTATCCACATTCAAGGCTTGGTACAGAACCATTTAATCTACATCCTCAACTTGTCAGGTTTTTTGTGTGAACTGATTTTATTAGGATAAAGTTTGATAAGTCCTTTGTTCTAGCTACACAATAAAAAAAAATGTCTTATCGAGTTATATAAAGGAGCTATCTCTTGGCTAGCAATTATTTTTAGTCATACAGAAATAGTCACTTTCAAATATTTGAAAGCAGCCTGTAAGACAGAGCTATTCCGCCTGGCCTTCAATTTGAATTAGCCTGATCCTCTATTCCCTTTTCTAGGAAGAAACCCTTTCTGGGACCCCACATTTAAATTCTTCCCTGGTCTCCTTGCTGGCCATAGTAGGACCAACTTGGCCAGTCAGCCCTGATGATCATTTGATGTCTACTGACTGGGTTCCCCATGACCCCTGAATTTTTGAATTTTATTGATATTGATGCTGCATTTTATGTTGTATTTTATGCTGTTTTATGCTGCTTTTAAGTCGCATTTTATCAATGTTTTATATCTGCTGTTAGCCGCCCTGAGCCCGCTTTTTAAACCGGGAAGGGTGGGGTATAAATAAAAAATTATTATTATTATTATTGTACTGTATCGGAATCCTGAAAGACCATGTATTTCAATTTCTTAACAAACAAACGAAAAAACCCTCCCCAAATTCACCTAATAAAAACATAAAATGGCATTTAGTTTAATTTTACCCAGGAATTAGTCATTCACTAACAGAATAAATAAAACTATTCAAATTTTAGATGATTCCTCAAATTTGTAGAGTGATATCAAATTTAACTTGCAAATGCTGCTAGCTCAAACTATGTCAGAGTGATCTGCCTAATTAATGTATTTACTGAGTGCATCAGTATGCATTACGTATCAAGCTCTGCAAGTTTCTTTTGAAGTGCTAAATGATGTTATGGTACAGAATTCTTTTGCCTCTTACAATCAGAACTATTTTATATCTTCAAAGGGCAAAGTCTTCAATACAAGCTTTTATATCTATAGAGCTGTTATTGATAACAAACTGTTCAGTTCAGATGGAAAATTATTACCACCAATGCCTCCCCCCAAATATACACACCATTTTAAGCATTCAGGCCATAACCTGCGCATGTTCAGCTGAAGTGTGAAAGAAACTCTAAATGCATGCAGCTGTTATGTCCATAGAGCAGTTTCACATTTCTGCAGAACACTCAGAAGCTGGGATCAGTGCTCGTGTTCCTGCTTTCACTTCCACGTGTAATGTACTCATGTTAACAGAGAATGAAATAAATGAATGCAGTTACACTTCTCTAAATAGGGACACAGCATATGCACATCTAAGTATGCTTTCATGCTGAATGTGGAACCCACATGAGCAAATGGACATTGTGGGTCCAGGTGCAAGGAATCCATGGCCAGAGGGGCCATATTGTGAGACGATATCATAAACTCACAGAACAAACATCTTGGGTTCCAACATGCCACAACTTTATTGATTACAGTTGTACAGTGGTACGTCGGGTTACAGACGCTTCAGGTTACAGACGCTTCAGGTTACAGACGCTTCAGGTTACAGACTCCGCTAACCCAGAAATATTACCTCGGGTTAAGAACTTTGCTTCAGGATGAGAACAGAAATCGTGCGGTGGCAGCGGGAGGCCCCATCAGCTAAAGTGGTACCTCAGGTTAAGAACAGTTTCAGGTTACGGATGGACCTCCAGAACGAATTAAGTTCTTAACCTGAGGTACCACTGTAAGTAGGTTTCAGTGTAGGCACTGAGTATGTATTCTGAATCAACAAAACTGACTGCTGACTGGACTGTGGTCACACCTGGCCGTAATTGCCACTCATCATTCTAAAAAAGTAAGCTGTCCAGCATAGAGAAAAACCTTCAATAAAGGAGAGTACACCACCTTCCGAAGTAGTCTGTTCTACTATCAAACAGAAAGTTCCTCCTAATGTTTAATTGGAATCTCCCTTTTTAAACAGTGGTACCTCTGGTTATGAACAGGATCTGTTCCAGAGGCCTGGCTGCATCCCAAAAACTTCGTAACTGGAGCCGCCTTTCTGCGTATGCGTGTGCAGCGAAACCCAGAAGTATACACTTCCGGGTTTGCCGTGTTCGCAAACCGAAGCTTATGTATCCAGACAGATACTTAAGCAGAGGTACGACTGTACTTTGAATCCATTGGTTTGGGTCTTACCCTCTGGGACAGCAGAAAACAAGCTTGCTCCATCTTTCATGTGACAACCGTTCAAGTAGTTGAAGACGGCATTCTGATCAATGGCATGTTCAAGAAATAGGAGACTAGATCTAGTCAACATGTGGCAAGAATGTACTTCTACATCACTTTGTTCCCCAAGCGAAGGACCACCTTTTAAATAAAACATGGAACTAAGGAAAATTCAAGTCCCACATCCAGGACGGATTCAGTATTTATTGTAGCTATTGCAATAGGCCAGAGCTCAAGTTAACGTGGTTGTTCTAGCTAAGCCACCAGCTAAGAAGAAGTCTGCCACAAGAATTAGAACAAGGGTTTTAGAGGCAAAGCACACAAAGAGTCATAAAACATCTGATTTGCATGACTGCAGTTTATTTTATGGGGCTACAACTTATTGGACTAGATATAGGATAAATAATTGCAATCTTAGATTATTATTATTTTTTGCAGGTTAACATTTTCCCTCTTGCTTCAATTATTTTGGCATGAATTATTTTAACAGAAAAACTTTATAGCGGAATCCACCTGGCCATTTTTGGAAAGAAAGTTTACTGCTTTTGTTTTCATATTACTAACTAACCCATAGAATCATAGAATCATAGAGTTGGAAGAGACCACAAGGGCCATCGAGTCCAACCCCCTGCCAAGCAGGAAACACCATCAGAGCACTCCTGACATATGGTTGTCAAGCCTCTGCTTAAAGACCTCCAAAGAAGGAGACTCCACCACACTCCTTGGCAGCAAATTCCACTGTCGAACAGCTCTTACTGTCAGGAAGTTCTTCCTAATATTTAGGTGGAATCTTCTTTCTTGTAGTTTGGAGCCATTGCTCCGTGTCCGCTTCTCTGGAGCAGCAGAAAACAACCTTTCTCCCTCCTCTATGTGACATCCTTTTATATATTTGAACATGGCTATCATATCAGCCCTTAACCTCCTCTTCTCCAGGCTAAACACGCCCAGCTCCCTTAGCCGTTCCTCATAAGGCATCGTTTCCAGGCCTTTGACCATTTTGGTTGCCCTCCTCTGGACACGTTCCAGTTTGTCAGTATCCTTCTTCAACTGTGGTGCCCAGAACTGGACACAGTACTCCAGGTGAGGTCTGACCAGAGCAGAATACAGTGGCACTATTACTTCCCTTGATCTAGATGCTATACTCCTATTGATGCAGCCCAGAATTGCATTGGCATCTTTAGCTGCCGCATCACACTGTTGGCTCATGTCAAGTTTGTGACATGTAAACTTCACTGATGAGTCTTGGGCATGCAGTGCAGTAGAGTAACTTTTAGGTGGGAGATTTCTACTGACCTACAATGGTCATACTGTATTGGCCTGAAAAAAGCCGCACTTTCCCCCCAAATTCCGACTGTGTAAAGTTTATATTCGCAACCTTAAAAAAAATGGCTTTTATGATATCGCTGCTGAAACAAACATACAGTAAAATGGAACAAAAAAAAATTTATTGCCGATTTGTGAGCTTGAGTGCCTGTGGAATTGTAGCAGTTGAATAGTGATTTGCAATTTTAGCGATTGTACGGTAACTTTTCTGGGCTAGCAAGATCAAAGGCTTAAATAATCTTGGAGTTACAATTCTACCAACTGCAGCAATTTTCAGCCTGTAACCCAATTCTAAGGGAGCGGCTTATATTCGGGTATTGTCTTTTTTTCTTTCCTCCCCTTGAATTTTAAAGGTGCAGCTTATTTGCGGGTGCAGCTTATATTCGGGCCAATACGGTATGTAGTCAGTGAAAATTGGAACTTTAACCATTGAATTAAAACAAGTAAAGGCTAAACGTTTTAATGACAATTTTTGAATGTTTCCAGAAACAGAAATAAGCTTAATAACGGTGATAAAAATACAGAAAACAAGAAAATAAATGTCTTTTTCTGTGTTTTAGATTCTTTTCTGTATCTCAGTTGAAAGAGGGCTGTAATCCTTTAATTAGGGAAGAAAAGAGAATCCATAAAGATGTATATTTCATGAATTGCTTCAAGGAAGTCACTGTGATGTGGGAAAACATGTCAATATATACTTAAAGTTAAATCTTGCTTAAAACAGATTTATGATGCCCTACTTTCAGGCTAGTCACATTCAGGACCAGTTTATCCACAGTCATAATTTAGAACCAACTGTCACACAATTTTTCGCTAAATACTGATTAGGCAAATAACAGTCCCAAACATATACTTGTGATGGCATTTTCATGTGGCATTAAATATACTCAGTCTAATCTAGAAAACATTAGATGTGTGTGACAGTGATGAAAAAGAAGTAAACAAAATTTTGCAAAAGAAATACAAGCAGTCAATAAGGGGTGCAAAAAAGAATTTGAAGAACACATTGCAAAAATTTAATTTTTAATTAAAACATTAATAGCAGGACACAAGCTAGGGCAGTGGTTGGTTCCTTGGATGACCAGGGAGTTAAAGGTATGCTAAAGAAAGAAACAGAGATTGAAGAGAACTTGAATGAGTTATTTGAATCTGTCTTCACATCAGAAGATACCGTATTTTTCGCCCTATAGGACGCACTTTTTCCCCTCCAAAAATGAAGGGGAAATGTGTGTGCGTCCTATGGGGCGAATGCAGGCCTTTGCTGAAGCCTGGAGAGCGAGAGGGGTCGGTGCACACCGACCCCTCTCGCTCTCCAGGCTTGGGGCAGATATCTGCAAGCCTGGGGAGCCTGGCGGGAGTTCCTGCCAGGCTCCCAAGGCTTGCGGACAGCAGCCTGCAGCCCGAAACCCGGGGAGCGCAGCGGAGCGCACCCTGGGCTTCGGGCAGCTCTCCGCAAGCCTTGGGAGCCCAGTGGGTGTTCTGGGGGCTGCGGTCAGGGGAAGCTCGGGCTTCCCCCGCACCTGCGGGGGAAATATTTTTTTCCCCTTTATTTGTCCCCCCCAAAACTAGGTGCGCCCTATGGGCCGGTGCACCCTATAGGGCGAAAAATACGGTATAAGGTTGGAATATGCTGTCGCTGAAGGTTGGCAGTGGTGCAGTGCCAAAGGGTCAGACGGTCTTCCTGGCAGTCTGGAGCCCTCTCCTCTGGAGGAGAAAAGTCTCTTCCGAAAGGTAGCTGCCAAAAGGATCAGAGGCCCACAGAAGCAGCAGGCCGGGAAAATAATCAAGCTTGCTGTCTACACGTTATATCGGGGATGCCATCTCCATTTTCAGCATCAGGAGATAAAAGGAGACAGAAATGTGAGAATAGAGACAAAGAAGCTATATGGAGTGTACACCTTCCCTCTGCCCGTAGGGTTTTTCACTGAACCCATTCTAAACCTTCCCTTTGCCATCATAAGGACTAGTAACTGTTCCGTGAAAGAGAACTGGGTTCTCTGTGGTTTGATAAATCCAGTTCCAGAACACTGTCCACAAATGGTGCCTTTATCACAACACAACGGTGCAGGAAACAAGTTTTTTCATTTGCCAGGGTGTTTTAGTGGAGGAGTTTGAGATGGAAGCCCAGAGTGCTGTCTTAAGGTGTATGAAGGACCAAGAGAAATGGACAGCGAGGGAGATGCTACATCCGTGCCATGTTTGTCTTCCTGCCTAACAATGTGCAAAGCTAACCCTGCAGCAAGTGCAAGCTGATTGGCTTGCTGGAAGAGAAGGTACAGCAACTTGAGACTCACCTATCCACACTTTGAGATACTGGGCAAGATGAGGAAATTCTTGCTAGACCAGAGTGGGCAGTCCTGGAAAAGTTCCCTAGAGGAACATGACACACACAAAAACACGACACTGTATCCCATCCTTTCTCCTGATAGAATCCTCTATTTTTATCCTCCCAGCATTCCAGTTGAGAAGACTGCTCTGACACTGCAACTGGCCCGAAGTCACTCACTTAGCTCAGAGAAGACTTGAATTGGTGGGGTGGTGGTCCTGAGTTCAAACAGCCTGGCTACTACAGCACCTTGGCTGTCATACCCTAATTCCCTAGTCAAAGAGTAAGTGTGCCATCTGTTAGAACCTGAAAAGGTCAAAAATATCCTTCAAATGTCAGGGTGCTTTCAAGTGTCAGATTAACAGAAAATATTTCAGCCCCTTACAAATGCAAGGGTTGGAGAATAAATGTGATAGCACCATAAGCACTTTATTTTCTCCTTCTCTTGTTCAATCTGCAGCAGGAAAACCACTGGAGGCATGTATATATACATATATTTATACCTCTTTGGAGTGTCACATGCTTCATAATCCAGTTAAAGAATATGCTTCCCGCTGCTCTTGCCTGATTGCATATGATGAATAAATGTAAATGCAGCTTTTATCTCTTAACTGATATAAATAAAATTATACAGGCAACACAAGAATGCAAAGATTTCATTCAGGCAAACATATTTATTTTTGCAATGCTAGCTAAGAATATTCATTCACTCAAAAAAAATAGATTTGAGTCTTCTGCTGTGGATTTTTATAATAAACAGTGCAATATAATAACATTTTAAGTTATATAGACAATATTCTTGGCAATGTCAATAAACAACTGCTTCCCTGAGAAGTGATCCTTGCATTGTGCTAATAAATAACAAGCACAGAAATGTGAAGCTTTATGCTAAGATTCTTTGCACAGGAGGATGGAGTCCAAACTCTGATGTTTGACATGGCTGAATTCCCTTTACTAGTATTGCATGTTTAGCTACAGACCTATGCAAATGTACCAACAACAACAACTAAATTCTCATTTTAATGCACATCAAAAATGTAACATGTTCTATGCAAAGAAACAATTCATTTCTAAATGAGACGATCCATTTAAAACTTTATTATACCTATAGGCAACTGCTCACCTTGAACACTGTGTATCTGTTACACATGATCCCTTCAGTCTTTCTAACAAGATATGCCAGCTTTAAAGCCTCAGAAGACAGAATGTGCAAGTTTCCACTGAGGAATACAGTGGTACCTCGGGTTAAGTACTTAATTCGTTCCGGAGGTCCGTTCTTAACCTGAAACTGTTCTTAACCTGAAGCACCACTTTAGCTAATGGGGCCTCCTGCTGCCGCTGCGCCGCTGGAGCACAATTTCTGTTCTCATCCTTTTTTTTTTTTTTTAATAAATATTTATTGAAAAGTTTTTTTTTATAAATTACAATACAAATAAAGAAACAAGATAACACATATCGTAACATATTTTCTTAACTTCTTTGGACTCCCTCGCATTTCCCGCTCCTGCATTCCTAATTTATAAATATCTGACCAGCAATTTATCACCTTATTTCCATTCTTGTTATCTCATTTTCCAATGTTGTACCTCTAGTTTTAGATATCATTTATTCAGACCTTAAAAGTTTAAATTTAGCCTAATAATTATCCAAAATTTGTCTTTTCTTAAATTTAACTTATCTTCATATATCACTTCACCTAGATTAATGGTGCCAGGTTATTTATAATCTAGCATCCTTCTTAACATTCATACAATTTGCAATGTTTCTGTAGTTAGGTCTTGAATTTCTTCCAGTCTTCTTCTACCGTCTCCTCTCCCAGGTCTCGTATTCTGCTGGTCATCTCAGCCAGTTCCATGTAGTCTATCAGTTGCATCTGCCATTCTTCCAGTGTGGGTAAATCTTGGGTTTTCCAGTATTTGGCAATGAGTATCCTTGCTGCTGTTGTTGCATACATAAAGAATGTTCGATCCTTCTTTAACACCCTCTGACCGACAATACCCAGAAGGAAGGCCTCTGGTTTCTTAGGAAAGGTATACTTAAATACCTTTTTCAGCTCATTATATATCATTTCCCAGAAAGCCTTCACTCTAGGGCAGGTCCACCAGAGGTGAAAGAACATTCCTTCATTTTCTTTACATTTCCAACATTTGTTATCAGACAAATGGTATATTTTTGCAAGTTTGACTGGGGTCATGTACCATCTATATATCATTTTCATAACATTTTCTTTCAAAGCATTACATGCAGTGAAGTTCAGCCCAGTGGTCCACAACCTTTCCCAGTCCTCAAACATAATATTATACCCAATGTCCTGTGCCCACTTTATCATAGCCGATTTGACCGTTTCATCTTGTGTGTTCCATTTTAACAGCAAGTTATACATTCTTGAGAGTACCTTAGTCTTAGGCTCTAACAATTCCGTTTCCAACTTCGATTTTTCCATCTGGAATCCTAACTTTTTGTCAAGTTTAAAAACTTCTTTAATCTGAGCATAATGTAGCCAATCTCGCACTTTGTCTTTCATTTTCTCCAAACTCTGCAATTTCCAATTATCTCCATCTTTTTCTAATATTTCCCAATATTTCGGCCATTCGGCCTCCATATTGAGTCTTTTCCGGGCCTTAGCTTCCAGTGGTGAAAGCCACCTCGGAGTTTTATTTTCCAATAAGTCTTTGTATTTTGTCCAGACACAATTTCTGTTCTCATCCTGAAGCAAAGCTCTTAGCCTGGGGTACTATTTCTGGGTTAGTGGAGTCTGTAACCAGAAGCGTATGTAACCTGAAGTGTATGTAACCCGAGGTACCACTGTATTCTACTATAAAAAGTAGTTTTGATGCAGAACAGACTTAGACCTGTGAGTCTGTATCATGATTTGATGGGAAAGTATGAAACAAGAGACTTGTGACCTCTTTAGTGGTCCCTACCTATAGCAATAACAAGCCATCAAAACAATAATACTGTTCTAAAGGCTACAATAAACTGAACATCTCTCAACAATGGAGATTCTTTTAAAAGAAAGAAAGAAAGAAACCCACCTCTGAAAAGATATATAGGCTATATATGTGACAGATCACATTGTGATGAACTGGCACTGGAATGCTGACGAGGAACAAAGTAATTCAGGTTTTTATCCTTTAATGCTGCCCTTAATTCTGAAAAGAAAAAGAATGGGCTTCCTTCTAGCTTTGTTCTGAAAGATACTTGCTGCACAATAATCACACAAATGATTCATGAATAAAAACAAAACCAGGGAAGTAAAAGAGCCCAAGACATTATTACATACATCCAAGATAAGTGACCTTTGAAATACCTTTCATAGCAGAAAAATGTTAACCAAGATATATAATTAACTAAAAAAAAAAAAAGAACTGATTTGGACCAACAAACCTACTATAATTGAAAATACCCAAATTAAAGATGGCACATGCCTATTACAGAAAGGTCAAGGACCTGCACTTTTCTTGGAATCAACTGCATTTCATCTGCTTACACCAGCTGTAAATTCGTCCATTGCTGTCCAAGACATTAGAGTTTATCTCGGAATATGACAAAAAATGACGATCAACCAACAAGGTATACAACTTTACCGAGCCTGCTTATCGAAATACAAACATTTCAAAAAATGTAACATTGATCAGATAAATCCTCCTAGTGAGAACAAGACCTCACTTTACAAAATCTAACTTTGATTAAGTTGGAAGTAGAGAAAATAGGGCTTCAGAATGGAAAAACTATTTCAGCCTGTACAAAAAATTGCTAAGTGTTCCTCAAAGGAATCAGCTAGATGGTTGTAATTGTGCATCCCTCTGTTGCAAGAAATTCAGATTCATCCCTTTCCAAGGATAGAAAAGAAAAAGCTCATTTGTATATCTATATATTGTTTCACAGAATTTGTGATGGCCAGATAACAGCTTTTTAGCTTGCTTGGTTCCTTTAATGATAATAAAAGAATACATGGAAGAGAAGCACTCTTCCCATGTTTCGTTGGAACATCTGAATCTGAGCCCTGACTCCAAAATGTAGGAAGTTGATACCTATCACATTCTCTAATTTTCTGCAGCTACTAACACCGATTCAAAGCGCATATACAGAACTAAAAGCCTTTAATTCTGTATTTCCATGTGATAAACAAGATAATGACTATGCTTCCTGCAACATGCATATTGTATACTAGTTATCTGAAGTTTACAAAAAACAAAATCCAGACAAATAAGCATGCAACCAACACTGGAAGCAAACAAAATGCTGCCATTTAAAACTAATGAGAATAAGGTAATGTCCAGGCAGAATTAACTACACTAAGAATTTATAAGCTTATGATCATAAGAGAAGTGCTGCACTTCACAATATTTAGAATAAATGTGTTTTCACACTCCCCTTTCAGCACAGCATGCTGCTAAAGCTAAACATAAATCATTTTTAAAAAGAGCAGCTTATACTTCATTTATCTCATAAAGTAGTTGACAAGGATATAATTCCTAGTTTTTATGCTGATACAGGAGCTGCCTGCAGGAAAATAGTACCGGATTATGGAAATTTCGTTATCAAAATTTGTTTTCAACAATGTCTTAAGATAATTCAAGCACCTCTTATTTATGGCTTATTCCAAGTAATGTTTCTGTTACTGGGCATGTTGACATTTGGTGGCTCAGATGCAATGAGAAATGATGGGTTTCTTAACATAGGAGGATTCAGTTTATGTGTTCACCTGCTCACCTTTTTTCCTCTGTGCACCAGGGGTGATTGGAAGTTTAATCTAACCATAGTTCTTCCTCATGTCTGAATTTAGGGAACTGTGGTTTGCACAAACTACGGTTAGTTAGGATAAACCAGTAATGAACAGTAGTTTCCAATCCTGGTTTGAAACAAACCATAGTTGGTTGAATTTGAATGTCAAGGGAACTGGAACCGATTGAAGCTTCCAATTTCTTCCCATGGCACACAAAAGGAAGGGGGTGATCAGCAGCACAATGAACTGACCCAGCAATAAGTTGCAAGCCAGTGTGATCATTTAATGTGACCATTTACTGTGGTCAGAAAACCAGACACCAGGAATTACTCTGTTTGTGGCATATTGAACCAGCTGTAGTTTCCGGACACTTCTTGAGGGCAGTGTGTTGAAATTATCTAACCTGAATGTAATTAAAGTATGTTCAACAGTGGCCTGATCACATAACAGCAAGGGAGCTAGACACTCCAGAGCTGAAGATGGAGCTGTGAACCCACCAAGAGTCTACAGGAGATTGAAAGAATTGTATCCTTGCTGCCTGCTCCTCTTCTTTCTGGTTATCCTCTGGGCCACTGTTTAGAGCTGGATAGTCTTCCTCCTCCTGACTAGACTCTTGCTGCCAAGGAGACCACTGATGATAGAGCATTCTGGCAATCCTATGGTGACTCAAGACTTACTCCTTCAGGCTGCTGCTGCTGCCTCCACTCCAGCCAGCAAAGCAGAAGAATCAGGGATCAAAGCAGGGGTCTGGATGTTATTGAGGGACCCAGGCAAGGCATCCACGAGTGAAGACAGATTTCTGGCCCTGCCCTCTTCCATTGCCAACCCAAAGCCATGCAAAGAACTGAAGTTCCATGAGTTGTAAATCAGCTATGTTACTGTATAAGGTCTTTCATCTGCTGATATTAAGATGGCAAGAACGGGCTTGGTATTATCAGGTGCTATGAACTTGGAGGAGGAGGAATGTGACCCAGGTAGGAGGCCAGGCTTGTTATTGTAATACTAAATGTCTGAAACAACCCACACATGTTGGAACTTGTTATATTAGATCTCAAATAAATATTCATATTTAAGCAGTAAGTGAGTAGACTTATTGATTATTATGTTTTGGTATAATTTTCATTATTATGAATAATAAATAATAATATTTTTTATTGTATATTTACCACGGAAGGAAGAAAGAAGGCTTGAGTTGTTCTAAATTAAGAGGTTACTCCAGCTGTAAATTTAAACAATGGAAATTTCCAGATGGCAGAAGCCAATTTCCAATACATTCTAATTGGTTTAATTGGCTTCCTTGTTTACTAATTGATAGGGGTGATGTAGTTCATATAAATTAACCTCAATTACAGCTGTGATTAAGCGTGGCTAAGCAGCCAAAGTAAAATTTTAAAGAAGGAGAAGGGGGAATGTTTCATTATTTGACATTCTAGTCCAGGCTGTCACTGGCACTTTAGCAAGACGTTCTAATTTCATTTCACTCACAGACAATGACACTGGTGACTGTTTAGCTACTGGAATGATATTATATATAGCATGTCTTTTTGTTACTGGAACATATTATAGGATTCATAAGTGACAAAAAAGAATAAAAAAAACTGACAAAACCTTTACTCACTAGGTTTCCATTTTAAAACTGGAAATAATTTTGAACAGTTCAGAATAGCCCAACAAGGTCACAGATATCTGGAAGATATTTCTTTTAAAAATAATTTCATATCCTTAGAGACTGCAAACACTGACTATATAATATAATTATCTCATCCTACGTTATACAGAAAGCACTGCCCTCACTTCCAGTTGACTTCACTTTTCCACACTTATATCATACAACTAAATTTGATCAGGTATATAATGTTTCCCATGTGCTACCTAGCTGGCTGTGATAATCTATAACTTGAGTGGCCATCCTATGAAAAAGATGAAAGCAATAATTAGGGAGAAAATATAGAGGGAGCAGCTCTGAACAGGATCACAACTAGCAATGTGGATCATTGTCAAAGAGCAAACCGAATGAGAAAAACAGCTTAATCCTGGTTGCTAATTCTGCCAGTGTCAGAAAATTGTATGTATTAATGAATGAATGATGGGAATGAGTATAGTTAACCATATACATTACATATGGGATGTCCCAGCTGCACATTGCAGCTCAACTGCTATGAGAGGCTATAGCCAAGCCTCTATCTATCATCTACACTATGCACCTGCATATGAAACATGCAGAAAATACTAGCCTACTTTACATTTTGGAAAAATTACAAGAGTAGTGCTTTGGACACTGAAAAAATGCATAAATAATTATTAATTTACATTTTCTAAACTCTATCTTGTCTAACTCAATGGGGGCGGGGGTAGTCAGAGTCTGGATTTCTGGCAATTATATGGTAAAATGATCAATAGTGCATATTCTTTTTCAGAAAAGAATGGTCTTCTGCTACCAGCCTACCAGCCCAGTAGCAAACTGCATTTCTACCTGTATCACTGCGCTACATTTATATTGTGCTATATTACAATAGCAGCTGTGTGCATAGGTCCAGTCTTAAATGCTTACCACAGATATCCTATACCCAAATTACGCTGGAAACAGAGATGGTGCTGTTCCAGAGTGGAATGACTGCCAAATCCAGTAAGAGCTAGGAGGGGACGTGTGGGGGAAATCAAATAGCATGGAAAGTACAACTGTGCACAAATAGTATGGCATGCTTAGCAGCACCTAACTGATGCAAGAGCAAGTCAACCTTTGGAAGACAAGATAGAGGCATGTTGTCTTGTTAGCTGGCCATGAGCACAACTATTCAAGTCGAGGGGAGAGAAAGTCCTTGCTCCCAGTCTGGATCTGACATACAGGTCCACTGCTAAAGGCTGTGTGGCTGTAGATAAAGGGGAAAGTGTTCTCCTCCCCTGTGCTGCACATGCCACACACAAGAGGTGCCCTTGCTACCATAATTCATGCCTGGTAATCTCCAGTTTTGATTAATACACATTACACAGGGCCTTTTCCGGATCTTCTACAGTACCAGTGCAGAATATAACTGGCAGAATTCTGACAGGCACAACAGCAAGAATCGGGTAATGCCTGTGTTTTAAGGATCAGTGGTAGTGAGGGTCCAAGCAAACAAACTGAGGCCAAGCTGAAGAGATTGTCCATGCGCTAAGCAACAGACGCAGCAGAAGCTTTTGGCACCAGTTGCGAACATATCTCTTCGCTCAGGCTTTTATAGGTCTTTTGATTTAGCTATGCTAGCTGCATATCTGTTGCCAATTTGCTGCTCCGTGAACTAGTGAATTGGATTTTAATTGAGGTTTTTGTTATTATGTTCTAATGTTTATACTGTTTTGAAACCTGCCCTGGGATCATGACCTGATGAAGGGCGCAAAAGATATCAAAATAAGCAAACTCATTTTCAGCTCTTCTGCCAGCATATCGGGGGTGTTCTGCAAACTGTAACTTAACCCTGCATGGTGCTAAAACACTAGAAAGTTATAGGTCTGGGGAAAACATCTCTTTTCTGTGGTACCAGTTTCTGTTCAAAATCTCTTGTCAGAAGTACCTGTCAACGAGAAATTACTGTATATGGTTTTGTATCTGGGGGTTGAATATTTGCTTCAGATGGTTAAGAGATTGTGATGCAATAAATGTGAGAGTAGCTTGTTCGACAATTCTATATATATTAGTGTCAGTTACTTTTAGGTAAATATATTTGATACCCAATCCAAGCACAGTTACATTCTACTGAAACAAGGGGAACCATTTCTAGGTATATGGGCATAGGTTATGGCGCTACTATTCAGTTTTAAGCCTTGGAAGAACTCTTTACACTTCCATTTCCATTAATTTATTGCTGCCTTTTTTCATTAGATCTGTACATAAGGAACATGTTGCAACCTGAAACTATCTTGCTCCTATCGCAATAAGTATTTGTCATATGACTAATCCTACAAATGGAGAAGCAATGTACTGAAAATTATGTTATCGGTAGACATGTAATACACCCAATACACGCCATCAGCCGTAATTATTTCATGCAGCTTGTGAGAAGGCTTTTCAATGGCTTCCTTGCTATAATGTCATGGTTATGTGTTTCTCTGTCCCCTAGAGTGCTATATTTTGATTTAGACTTCGAACTCTGCTTGTGTTGGCCATTGTTTGTCTTGTACCACACTGTTCCTTTATGAAATTTCCATCAGATACTTGCTTTGAAAAATACTTTTATTTCTTGCTATGCATGTTATGACACCCACTACTCAGAGGGCCTGGAGCAGGTAGCAATTACTAACAAATATACAATATTCAGTTAAAACAAATGCCAAATCTGAAAGAGAAGCAGACTGCAACTCTGTGTATACTTAGACGGGACTAAGTCCCACTGAACACAATAATAGGTCACTTCTGAGTAAACATGCATAAAACTGCACTGTTACTTAGAAGCAAGCTGACTGAAGTACCATTTACTGCCAAACATGCCAATTTAGGACTGGAAATAAATATTTACTTTTATTTACACAATAAAATTGTGGTTGAAGTTTAGAGTATCAGAGATGCTTACTAGGAGGTAGAGGGCAAGGGACAAGAATATGACTGCAACCAGTAGAGAGTGCCTTGCCCCTTGTCCTCTACCTCTTGTAAACAGCCATGACTGTACAGCTTACAGACCTCAACTACAATTTTTTTTCTGTGTTATGTTTCTATTCAGAGTAGTGTTTCTTAACCAGGGAGACCTAGAAAGATCTCCAGGCACAGAGGCTGGTCTCCCCCCGAAAAAAGTAAAATATAAGTAGAATATAACTTACAAAATCTATTTGAAAATTCAAATAAAATAATTAGGGAAGGCAGGTTTGAAGGGCTGTGGGAGGTTCTTATCTTAACGAAAAGGGTGCATGTGTTAAAAAGGGATTGAGAAACAGGAAAGAGGAATGGTTAACTGACATCAGTCAAACTGAGATTTTTTTATCTTTTATTTTTGCGTACTATGCATTCATTTTGTAATATATTCAGATACAGTAGTCCTCTTTCTAAAATACTGGGAATTTGGTATTCCCCAATCTCCAATATGGTTTGTTTGTTTGTTTGTTTGTTTGTTTGTTTAAAAAAAAGATTACAGAAAAAAGGTCCAGAAAACTTTGAAAAGCCTTTGAAAGCATTGGCAATCTCTCTTGCACCATGAATCTATAATTACAGAAGAACCCAAATATTAGCATTCTGTCTTTGTCAAAATAAAGCTATGATGCAGTAATTAATGTTTTAAATACTTGCATTCCCAGTTTGAGAGGCCTCTTCTAGATTTGTAGTGGTACCTGCTAGAAATATATTTGTTTTTGCCTAATTAATGTTTGCAACATATGGGAATTTCTAAGCTCAAAGTTGTGAAAGTGGTAACACAGGCAAAAATGATGAATTATTTAATGACAATAATTACAAGCTGTCATTAGGGTTCTAATTATTTGAACCAATGTAAGATCAATCCAAGTAAAGTTCATACCAATTAAAAATAGTATATGTTAGACTGAAAAAGAAAATATTTTATTTATTTATTTAATCTTTCCATGAAAGCACATTTGAATTTCCTGGGGGTATCCCACACGCTCTACTAAACCTGCTTGACATTACTGAGATTGCTGCATCACCTGTCTGCATATTATGCCTCAGACTCCAGATTACCACCTTTACCTCCAAACAGAAGCTGTTTAGGTTACATGCCTGAAATTTTCAACTTGAATTCTCCTGTCACTGCATCTGCAATTGAAACAAATCAACAGATGCATGTCGCTGTACTTATTTACAATTTGTTCTTCCTTTTAAACCAATAACAAAGATTTTTTAAACTAAACTTTTCACCAGTTGTCCTGTAAGGTTCATTTAACTGGTGTGTGATTTTGGCTTTTAGTTCACCTTTAATATCAAATTAAAAGGTTCTGTTATTTTTACATCCTTTTTACTGTTCTACAATTTTTGTATCAGGGTCATTCCTAATTCAAGAAGTCTAAGAAATGGGTCTTCTCTTCCAAAAGTAAGTGTATCCATTAAAAAGTACTCTGAAAAAATATATCACACACTCATCAAAAGGAGTAAGAACTGTCAATTTGATGAAGTACAACTCACATCTCATTAGAGCTGAGCACAGACGCAATATTCCACATAAAAAATGACTGCTAAAATATTCACAATTACCAGCTGTTCAGAATCCATTTTATATAGATAAAAAACATGTCAAATTTAATTTATCAGATTTTTTTTTTGCTGTCATATTTCTCTTTCCTTCAATGTGCTGAAAAATTATGATACACCCTTTAGTGGTATTCAAGGGAAATACCGAAGAGGCAAAAAGAATAACACAAATCTGTTGTGTATGAAGGTATAATAGCTACATGGATGAATAACCATTCTGAAATCAGGAAACCCAATCCATTTCGGTGTAGTTTCTGTGCCTCTAGGGAAACAAGGATGTATACCCTCATCCAATGAAATATTACTTACTTAATTTTAAGCAGAAAGTAATCACACACATTCAATCAGAAAGCATGTATTTATACTATGCCCTGAAATTGTAAGGAATAAGCACTTTCTTACACCCCAGTTCTAGTGAGCACCACCACCTGTAGCAATATAAACAAATAATCTTCCATCTAGAAAGTATAGTAGCATTTCCTGCGAGCAGAAACAATGCAATGCAATTAGTTCTCCTATCACCCCAAGAGAAGCTGGTGAAATAATCATTTTGAAATGGCATCTTAAAACTAATCCTAATCCCTGGCTAGCAGAGGTGAAGTTCTGCTGCTCGTGGTGGCAAGTATGGAAGGTGGATGGCAGGGGGAAATGCTTGCCCCACAAGTTCCCTGGCTGCTACATCAAAGAGTCAGATTAGGGCCAGCCTAAATTATCAAGTCCATTCTTAAGGAAATTAGCCCTGAGTGCTCACTGGAAGGACAGATCCTGAAGCTGAGGCTCCAATACATGAGTTTGACCAAACTGCGGGAGGCAGTGGAAGACAGAAGTGCCTGGCGTGCTCTGGTCCATGGGGTCATGAAGAGTCGGACACGACTAAACAACAACAAATTATCAAGAGGCTGCCTTGTGGGATATAGTCAGGAGAAGAAAAGGCTAAGGAGTAAACCCTTCACAAATTTGGAATAGACTCCTTAAGACAAGTTTTTTATCTAGTAGGTGGTTCTCCTGCCCAGCTAAGTGGTGTTCAACCACTTCTGCATGGGACTGCACTTTCCCTGAAGGAGTATGTTTGTAGTTTAGGCAGTTTTCCTAGATACATCACTGTCACATGAAACCAGGTGTCCTCATTGGTGCAGAAAGTCTTTTGCCAACTCCAGTTTTTGGATCAGCTGCACACCTATCTAGGTAGGAACAGCCCAGCTTTGGAAGTCCGTGAACTTCCAGTTCTGTTACTGCAATGCACTATATGTAGAGCTGTATGTAAAGACAGTCCAGAAACTGCAGCTAGTGTAGAATGCAGCACCCAGACTCTTAGCAGGAGCCATACAGCCCAACCATATTGGTACTGACCCAGCTGCACTGGCTACCAATAGGTTTTCAATACTCCGGTTTTAGCTTCTAAAGCCTTATAAAGCCGAAGACCCCAAGACCCTGTGCAGCTCTTCTTCCAACATGAGCCCACATGGACTCTGAGATATCTGAGGCAGAGAAAAAATTGGTGTTTGGCAACAAGAGAGTAGGCGTTTTCAGCTACCTGTCTCTATAATGCTTTCACCCAGCTAAGCCTGCCTAGCACTGTTACTAAAATATTTTTGCCACCAGGCAAATACTTTCCTCTTCTTTCAGGCATTGGACAGTTAATATTTTTAAGTTCTGTTGGGCATTTGCATTGTTTTGCTTGCACTGGTTATAATATATACATATTTTCTTGAGAGACTGTGTGTGTGTGTGTGTGTGTTTAGGTAGAAGGCATCCAAAAAATAAATCAGAAAACAATGACTTTTCTGTAATGAGTGCTGAATCATGAAAGCTGTTGGGATATACATTTTATTTTATTTTCATACCAATTGCAGGAATATTGCAAAGTTATATTAATTGTGTTATTATACATTTAATTATTTCAGCACTGCAAAGATATATTCAACAAAATTAGTAATGGGATGACTCACACTTGCTAATGACAATTCTCACTTTAACTGCATAATAGAATCAGAATAAAATGTGGCATAAAAATACATTCTGCACACCATTATTGTTAAGTGCTACCAACTGATTATCAAGACAATGCTAGATAAATGACTAATGCATCAGTGCAGAAATTCAATATATAGATTTTTTATACAAAAACACACACCTTTAAACTGAGAAGGCAGGTTATTAAGCAGTTTGTGATATTTACAACATTTCAACCTATGCACATTTCATTGCAGGAAGAATTTTAATATACATTTTATTCTTCTGAAAACACTGTTCAAGATTACATTGTGATTTTAAGTGGGGATTTTAAGTGGGGCAGAGTGAGTTAGGTCTTGCCAGATTTCTGATGGCAGTCTTGCTCCCAAACCTGCAACACATTAACAACTAGACACGGGGGAATGATTAATGGACTTCAATGTCTGTACACTAATGCGCAAAGCATGGGAAATAAACAAGATGAGCTTGAGCTCTTGGTACAGCAAACTAAATATGACATAATAGGCATCACTGAAACCTGGGATAAGTCCCACGACTGGAATGTAATAATGGAGGGATACAATCTATTTCAGAGAAACAGACCAGACAAGAAAGGAGGAGGAGTGGTGTTATATGTCAGGGATGTGTATACCTGTGAAGAGATCCAAGATTTAGAAGCTCAAAGCCAAAGTGAGAGCATTTGGGTCAAAATTAAGGGAGAGAAGAATAACAGGGACCTCATTGTGGGAGTTTACTATAGATCCCCAAGCCAAACGGAGGACATAGATGATGCCTTCCTGGAACAGATGGCCAAGCATGCAAAAGGAAGGGAGATAGTAGTAATGGGGGACTTCAATTACCCGGATATTTGCTGGATGTCAAACTCAGCCAAGAGCATAAGGTCAAACAGATTCCTCACTGGCCTTGCTGACAACTTCATTGTCCAGAAAGTGGGAGAAGCAACAAGAGGAACAGCCATTTTAGATCTGGTCCTAACCAATGTTGATGACCTGGTTAGTGGGGTAGAAGTGGAAGGATCATTAGGCGTGAGTGATCATGCTCTTCTGAAGTTTACTATACAGCGGAAAGGAGCAGCCAAGCATACTAGGACTCAATTTCTTGACTTTAAGAAAGCCGACTTCATAAAACTTAGGGAAGTGCTAAGTGAGATCCCATGGACAGTAATACTAAAAGGAAAGGGAGTTCATGATGGCTGGGAGTTTGTTAAGAGGGAGATAGTAAAAGCACAACTTCAGGCAATACCAATGAGACGGAAACATGGAAGGTGCCTAAAGAAGCCAGGGTGGCTATCTAAAGAACTTTTAACTGAGTTAAGATTAAAAAAGGATGTGTACAAAAAATGGAAAAGGGGGGAAACCACCAAAGAGGAATTCAAACAAATAGCCAGCACATGTAGACACAAAGTCAGAAAAGCTAAAGCACAGAATGAACTCAGGCTTGCTAGAGAGGTTAAAAGCAACAAAAAAAGCTTTTATGGGTATGTTCGTAGCAAAAGGAAGAACAAAGAAACAGTGGGGTCACTCAGAGGAGAAGATGGTGAAATGCAAACAGGGGACACAGAAAGGGCTGAACTCCTCAATGCCTTCTTTGCCTCAGTCTTCTCCAATAAAGAAAACAATGCCCGACCTGAAGAATTTGGAGCAAATGATTCAGCAGAGGAAACACAGCCCAGAATAACTAAGGAGATAGTACAAGAATACTTGGATAGTTTAGATGTATTCAAGTCTCCAGGGCCAGATGAACTGCATCCAAGAGTATTAAAAGAACTGGCAGATGTGATCTCAGAACCACTGGCAGTCATCTTTGAGAATTCCTGGAGAACAGGCAAAGTCCCGGCAGACTGGAGGAGGGCAAATGTTGTCCCTATTTTCAAAAGGGGGAAAAGAGAGGACCCAAATAATTACCGCCCAGTCAGTCTGACATCAATACCAGGGAAGATTCTGGAGCAGATCATTAAGCAAACAGTCTGTGAGCACCTAGAAAGGAATGCTGTGATCACCAGCATGGATTTCTGAAAAATAAGTCATGTCAGACTAACCTGATCTCGTTTTTTGACAGAATTACAAGCCTGGTAGATGAAGGGAACGCAGTGGATGTAGCCTACCTTGATTTCAGCAAGGCATTTGATAAGGTGCCCCATGATATTCTTGTAAAGAAGCTGGTAAAATGCGGTCTTGACTATTCTACCACTCAGTGGATTTGTAACTGGCTGACTGACCGAACCCAAAGGGTGCTCATCAATGGTTCCTCTTCATCCTGGAGAAGAGTGACTAGTGGGGTGCCACAGGGTTCTGTCTTGGGCCCAGTCTTATTCAACATCTTTATCAATGACTTGGATGATGGACTCAAGGGCACCCTGATCAAATTTGCAGATGACACCAAACTGGGAAGGGTGGCTAACACCCCAGAGGACAGGATCACACTTCAAAACGACCTTGACAGATTAGAGAACTGGGCCAAAACAAACAAGATGAATTTTAACAGGGAGAAATGTAAAGTATTGCACTTGGGCAAAAAAAATGAGAGGCACAAATACAAGATGGGTGACACCTGGCTTGAGAGCAGTACATGTGAAAAGGATCTAGGAGTCTTGGTTGACCACAAACTTGACATGAGCCAACAGTGTGACACGGCAGCTAAAAAAGCCAATGCAATTCTGGGCTGCATCAATAGGAGTATTGCATCTAGATCAAGGGAAGTAATAGTGCCACTGTATTCTGCTCTGGTCAGACCTCACCTGGAGTACTGTGTCCAGTTCTGGGCACCACAATTCAAGAAGGACACTGACAAACTGGAACGTGTCCAGAGGAGGGCAACCAAAATGGTCAAAGGCCTGGAAACGATGCCTTATGAGGAACGGCTAAGGGAGCTGGGCATGTTTAGCCTGGAGGAGAGGAGGTTAAGGGGTGATATGATAGTCATGTTCAAATATATAAAAGGATGTCACATAGAGGAGGGAGAAAGGTTGTTTTCTGCTGCTCCAGAGAAGCGGACACGGAGCAATGGTTCCAAACTACAAGAAAAAGGATTCCACCTAAACATTAGGAAGAACTTCCTGACAGTAAGAGCTGTTCGACAGTGGAATTTGCTGCCAAGGAGTGTGGTGGAGTCTCCTTCTTTGGAGGTCTTTAAGCAGAGGCTTGACAACCATATGTCAGGAGTGCTCTGATGGTGTTTCCTGCTTGGCAGGGACTTGGACTCGATGGCCCTTGTGGTCTCTTCCAACTCTATGATTCTATGATTCTATGATTCTAACTTGTGGTGAACCAGGTCAGACCCAATTCTAAATGAACAATTCGCTGAAGCAACATGCTTTTTTTCCTCATCTTTTAGCATGCCCTGCTGCAGCTAAAACTTCTAGATTTGTTAATCCAGAGTTTCCTGTGACACCTGAATCAGAAAACTGTAGTTAAAGTGGTGCCTACAAACAAATCAGATCCTAGTTTGCAACACTGATTTTAATGCACTGCTTAAACTACTGTTTCCCAGTACAGGTGTCATATGAAGCAGTCATTTAAGTAATCAGAAAATCTAATCTTAATTATGCAATCAAACTTTTCTCCAAAAACTAATTCTCTTTCATAGACCCTTATGTTAAGGACAAATCAGCTTATGTAGTTTTCAAAGCATTTAGGCCAAAGCAGATTGACATTCATTAGCTTAGGTCAAAGGAGATGTACAACCTTGCTAATGTTTTAAAAGTTCTATAGATTTCAAAGGAGAAGTTAGGAATGGGTTCAAATTTTTAAGCTAAATTAATGGAACATTAAAAAGCACTTTACTTTGGCTGGATTGTGCCCTTTCATATTAAGGTGCTTTTAAAAAAAGTCTTAGGCAGAAGTGGCTATACTAGCACCACAGAACAGAATAGCCCATTTTATTCCCACGTATTCAAGCTTAAAAGATCAAAACTCCTACAAACTACAGAATCTAGAAAGAGATAAAACTTTAATAATATGGAGACATGATATTTCAAGTACGTATTTGCGATGAATAACCTTTCCTATACCTACAATTATCTTCCTCTAAACTGATTGTTGTTGACACATGTAATTAATGCTTGCAAAAGGACAAACCAGGAATTAAGGCAGACAGCAATTATATCAAGTGTAATGTCTGCAGATTTGGCATAATGAATGCTCATTGTGTTTTAAGCACTGCGTAACAGCTATATGAAGAGGACTTGAGAAGCTGCTTTAGAAGGAAAAAAAGTAAGAGTATTGGGGGGGGGGAATCAGTGCAAATACTGACAAGGTTTGCACTCCTCTTCTATATCCAATCCAGAGAGATAAAGCCACGTTCTTAATAACATAGCTAAAGCATCCCTATGTATTTTGCTAAGTTTAGCATTTTATTATTGCAATTTTAGTTGGTAGACAAGGATAAAAACTGACTTAACATAATGAATTGAAAGATACACATGATGGGTCCCTCGATTGTGACAGTGGAGTTAAAGTAGAATATAGAAGGTTAGATTTATATCATTATAATAAATTATTCAGGCTAATGTGCAGTTGTGCAAGGCAATTATGTGTTACAATTATTATTTTTCATCCATTTTTGTCCATTGTAGTTCTTCAACTTTCTTCACCAATACTGTGAATGGGTTCTATTTTTCAAATGATTGTTACTATTATTTTGAAAATTTGGGGAAAAGAAGAAGACATGGAGTCAAAATTTGTAACCTGGAAATGTATTCTAAATTTCCACACCAGCTGTCTGGAGCAACCTCATAGCAGTGCCTACCCATTTGTTAGAAGTTTGTTCCATTCTGAAGGCAACCACAGTTTGTGAGGTTTGGACAAGGGAACAAGCAATGGTTAATCACAACAGAAGCAAATAATTCTTGTTCCTGTCATGACAGACCATGGTTTACCATAGCATCCAAATTCAGCCCATGTGGGTTGAGTGGTGACTTACAAAGCAGATGTTTCTGTTCATGACAACTTCAAGATTGCCCACTTACATAAGCATAATCCACCATAAACAATATTGCTGTGCACATCAGCAATAAAATGTTTTGTGGCAGAGATACAAGTTCATGAAATATTTACTAAGCATTTGTTTGCCTGGCCGTTGAAACACTGCAAATAATTCTTTGTGCTAAACTTGAAGTGGCTTGCATATTACTTCAAATGTCTGCTTTTTATATGGTTTTGGGTTCCCCCACTGGGACTTCCAACATTTACTGAAGCCAACTAAAACCCAATGTAAATTCAGTGACGTTCAGAATTTAAACTACTGCTACAAAATAACAACACCTGCATTTAAGCCGATATACTGGGCTGCTAGTCCCTAACATCACTGCAATAGATAAAAGGCATTGTTTTTTCCCCTAATATTCATTTAATAGTGGCAAGAAGGTACTCAAGAGCTTGTCCACATCTTGGTTGTTGTTTTGAGCATGTTTTCCTTCTATGACCGCAATGTTTGTTTTATGAAGCTTGGTAGCATGAAGCTCATTGCTCAAATATATTGTTGTTGTTTAGTCGTTTAGTCATGTCTGACTCTTCGTGACCCCATGGACCAGAGCACACCAGGCACTTCTGTCTTCCACTGTCTCCCGCAGTTTGGTCAGACTCATGTTTGTAGCTTCAAGAACACTGTCCAACCATCTCGTCCCCAACATCAGAGTCTTTTCCAGGGTCTTTTCCTTTTTCAAATATATACGAGTTGCTAAATTAATCCTTTGAAATTGGCAGACTTTGCAGCTCTTGTAACTATTGTAAAAGTATCTTGGTTTATTATGCAAACACCCCTTGGTGCCAAGGGTGCCAATGAAATCCTTTTCATAATGAAAATGCATTGTAAACCAGGGAAAAAAAATGACTACAATAAATCATTTTGGATACCATGTTTTGTTATGGTCCCAACTCATTACACTCAAAGAATCAGTGTTAAGCTCTACCATTTTATTTTTTGTTGTAGCGGTCTCGTAATTGCAAAGCCATGTACAATGATCGGTTTGGTACAGTGAAACAACTTCAAATTAGAAATTGACGATTTACGTCTGATATATAATAGGATTCTAGGTAACAATATTGCAACACAGTGATCTGGTTAGTCGTGTTGTTGCTCGTGCTAGCAATTATTTGATGCTAAAACGTGGATGGCGCTGTGGGTAAAACCTCAGCGCCTAGGACTTGCCGATTGTATGGTCGGCGGTTCGAATCCCCGCGGCAGGGTGAGCTCCCGTCCTTCGGTCCCAGCTCCTGCCCACCTAGCAGTTCGAAAGCATGTCAAAGTGCAAGTAGATAAATAGGTACCACTTTCTAGCGGGAAGGTAAACGGCGTTTCCGTGTGCTGCACTGGTGCCGGCTCGCCAGAGCAGCTTCGTCACGCTCGCCACGTGACCCGGAAGTGTCTCCGGACAGCGCTGGCCCCCGGCCTCTTAAGTGAGATGGGCGCACAACCCTAGAGTCGGACACGATGGGCCCGTACGGGCAGGGGTACCTTTACCTTTAAAACGAACACAAAAGGATAGGAGATTGCTATACTTTGCTGCAAATCCCCACATAAACAAGCTTAAAAGAACAATGATAGGAAGTTAAGTATACGTATTTAGCGTGAAAATGCAAGTGATAAATAACAATGATATGTATCTACTCACATTCTTGCCATTGATGTGAACAATGGCAAAATGAAACACATTCCTGGTTTATCTCGGACTAAATCACCACTAACTCAAAGCATAAGAAGGTTATTCAAGGATAGCATATATATTAATATATGCTATAAATTCATACTTAACAATAGTTAAACTGTATGTAATACTCTGGATCTGATTCCATACCTCAATTCAAGGAATCCACTTTAGCTTTAACAGGACAAATACAGATTTATACCATCTTGAACAACATGTACAATAAGTCCATGGTGCAAGGCAACACTATAAAAAAATTAAAGAATGCCACAATTTTGAACCATGTCAAGAATTCACCAACCAGACTAGGCCTTGCTCTATTTAGAATATTTCACCAAAACTTAGATTAAGTCAAATGAAAGATTTACTATAATGAAAAACTCATATTCTTCCTCCTGCCTGGTGACAGAGTCAAAAATAGTCTTGCAGGATTACAAAAACAGCAAGCAGATTTAACCTTTGAAGAGTTTCAAGTATTTGAAACCTATCATTGAAACTGTTGATGAGAAACACTGTGGTACCTTGGGTTATATACGCTTCAGGTTACATACGCTTCAGGTTACAGACTCCGCTAACCCAGAAACAGTACCTCGGGTTAAGAACTTTGCTCCAGGATGAGAACAGAAATCATGCTCCAGCGGCGCAGCGGCAGCAGGAGGCCCCATTAGCTAAAGTGGTGCTTCAGGTTAAGAACAGTTTCAGGTTAAGAACGGACCTCCAGAACGAATTAAGTACTTAACCCAAGGTACCACTGTACTTTTATACATTTGTTGAATTTATATCCCTCTCTTCCTCCTGAAGGAGCTCAGGGACTTCAAATATATTTGTCACCTGGGTTTTATTTATTGAAGCATTACTCTTTTAAAATGTTCTTGAAATAAACCAACTTATTACAGCCCTTACCCATTCTTTATCCCTACTTCTTCTCCATTCAAACCTGCACTTTCATTAACATCTCACAAGTAACTTACTTTGGAGTATTCTCTTAAAAAGTCACTTGACAAATAAATTTTAACACTGTCAATTCTCAAGAGAATCTGACCGGATGGTAATGCATTCCAACAGGATTTAAGGTAACTAAAGCAGTATGAAAAGACTAACCAATTGGGTCAAGTAGGAACACTAAATGACCTAAGTGGAAACTAATTATTGTCAAGGAACAGGGATGAAATATGAGGGCAATGAGCTCAATTCTTTCTATGTCCACAATTTCCCCATTCCAAAATGCATTATATGCATGGCTTTCTTCCTACCATCTTAAGCACAAAGGCACATTTTGAACACACAGGGAGATCAGAAACTGAAAGCCACTAAGTGTAAGAGCACTTGCTTTGAATGGAGGAGGTTCAACCTCTGGCCCTGGGAGAAGGGGGCAGAGGCTCATATCTGAAACCCTTGGGAGAGACTGCCAGTCAGAGTTGATAATACTGAACTAGATAGACCAATATTCTGATTCAATAGAAGCCATCTTCCAACCTTGCAAAAAGCAGGGGAGGGGATGGAACAGAGAAAGAGAAAGTGGGGAAAATATTAAGCATCCCCATACCATACCCATGATCCAAATTCTCCAACCTAATTTTCCTTTAAGAAAAATCAGCACCAAATCTCAGTTACACGTTTGCACATAATATGAAATTATCATTGGTAAGTTAGATCCAGGGTAGCTAAGTAAATAACCCCATAAATGATTAAAAAACAGCAAAAAAAGAAACTGTTTGTTGTTCCCTCAGAAAATTAATGCAAATAGTCATTCCCCAGTGTATGCTTTATTTTCATGTTGTAATGAATGCACTCGTCTGCCCAGTTCAGAATACTCAAATCTATTTCATTTGCTTAGGTTCTCACATGTTGAGCTGGCAGGAACAGACACCGACATCTACCCCTGATTAGGCAGCTTAGAAAACTAAGTAATCAAGAAGTCATTGACAGCTCTGATAAGCAAGCACAGTCTTAAACCTACAGCAATACTGTTCCCAACATTTAGAAGGTCAGTTATACTGTATAACTATGGTAAACTTGTAGCCATTTAACTATCTATCTATCTCCAGTGGAAAAAGACCCTTCTTTATTTATTTACAATATTTAAATGCTACCCAATAAAGTTTTCAAGTATGGAGGACAACCTAATGCTTTCTTCATACATGAATCTGAATGGACAACAAATGATTCTGAAGTATAGAAATATTTTAGTTGACTAACACTGGAAGGTATCAACAAATTTGCGGCAATCTGTTCCATTAGACTTGAACATTCATTTCCAAATATCAAAGGAACTCTGCTAATGGGAACCAAACTGCTAAAACCTTCTAATTCTTAGCTGCATCAGATGCCATAGCTCACTGTGGCAATTTTAAAAATCTGGTCGTGCAGTAACCAGGCCTGCTTCTCTGCCTACTACAACCATGCTCTGATTTGCCATGTCCCCTTTTTCTTCATCTGCTGACCTATGTGACTGCAACATCACATTATATCAGGCTTATAAACAGCGTTAAAACTAAATGTTGGCACCAAGGTTTAGATATTGGCCAAACTGCTGTGATCTAAACCACTGAGCCTCTTGGGCTTGCAGAATGGAAGTTCGGCAGTTCGAATCCAAGCGATAGGGTGAGCGTCCATTGCTGTGTCCCAGCTCCTGCCAACTTAGCAGTTCAAAAGCACACCAGTGCTAGTAGATAAATAGGTACTGCTGTGGCAGAAGGGTAAATGGCATTTTCGTGCGCTATGGCTTCCGTCATGGTTTAGTCATGCTGGCCACATGATGCAGAAAGCTGTCTGCGGACAAACACTGGCTCCCTCGTCCTGAAAGCGAAATGAGCACCACACCCCATAGTCGCCTTTGACGGGACTTAACCGTCCAGGAGTCCTTTACCTTACCTTACTGGCCAAACAAACACCTAGAAGGCTTATATTTTGATTTCCTTTTGCTTAAACAGACTTCTTGTGCATGGAGTAGTTGTAAAATACATGAAAATACTGACAATAGGCATTTTGGAGAGACAAGAAGAGAACCCAGAGAAGATAACACTATAGTAATCGCAATGAAATGAGATTATAGATATCTAGCAGAAATTAATGTACTACCTTTCCAGCATTATTACTGGCACAGAACTACTTTCTTATGGTCTGAACCATCATTGCACTGATTAGGAAGATACTTCCAATTCCAATACTCTCTTTGTTACTTCATGCTGATACATGAATCCTGTCGTCTTTTCAGCAGTTCTGCAAATTTAGTTTGCATAATTGGTCCCTCTTTAATCTCACCATAAGTATGCAAACCTGACAACAATTAGTTTGCTTTAGACTGCAAGCCTAACCACACAGCTGCCCCACCTGACGCACTAACATCAGTGTCAACTGATAACCAACTGTAGCTAAGGAGGAGCTGTCATCACCAGACACCAAAATCATACCAAGTGGGTCCCTATGGATGGGAGCTACTTCAAGTGCGAGAGCAGGTGAGTGAGATAGTGGCTATTCCTCGTCACTGTCTCTTGCCCACTTAATTTCTTGGTGGCAAAGAAAATAAAGATGAAGCACCAGCAAAAACATGCTTCTGAGCTTATGCCTATTTCTAGAAAGTCCCGCTGAACTCAATGTGTTTTATTAAGTACACATATTCAGAATCAGGCTGCCAATCCCAGTGACTTGGAAAGGATTTCAGCACTCTTATTTTGCACAAGATTACAGCTGTTCAGTCGAATCCCTGTGCATATTTATTCAACAGTATATCACATTGCGTTAAATAAGGCTCATTTCAGGGAAGTTTGTATAGGATCTCAGCCTTAGTTATTACCAGTCAGCTTTCACTTCCGTTTTCAAGTAACCACAATTACTAATAATGCCTGAATCAGCATGAACTGTGGTTACTGTTAACTGAAGGTTAGAGTTAACCATAGATTGGTGTCAACCATAGTTTAATGATGTGAACCAGGCCATTATATATCCTATTTTTTCTAGTAGAAAAACATTTCCAGTAGAAAAAAATGGGGGGGGGTGAGTGAGTTATACTGTGAAGTTTAAGTATGAACTCAGTATTTTAACTCACTACGGTGGAACCTTGGGTTGCGAACGTGATTTGTGCGGCAGGCACGTTCACAACCCACAGCATTCACAACCTGCCGCGCCGTGTCTGCGCACGTGTGGGTTGCACGTGCTGAAACCCGGAAGTAACCTGTTCCAATACTTCTGGGTGTGGCATGGTGCACAACTTGAAAACGTGTAATCTGAAGCGCCTGTAACCCGAAATACCACTGTATTTTTACTACAGGATTTAAGGTATTCATGACTTTAGGTAATTCCTTCTATCTGAAAGAACTGAAGTGTCTTTTTAGATGCTTATGCTATGACCCCAAATCCATATATGCCGAGGAAAAGTACCACTGATGGAATATACTTGTAAGTATTCTACTGGTGGGATTTTCTTCAGTGTAAATGGATTTGGGGCCAGAGTGCAAACGTCTAAAAGTACAAATCAGTTCTTTCCAGCAGAAAAGGGAGAAAGCTGAAAGTCCTGTCTTTAGAACCACACAAGGATGCACAGAGGGAAGAGCTTCCATCTGTTCCAACCTCCTCCAGAATGTGACAATAATTAAGTTTTATTATGCAAAGAACTACTAGAAAAGGTGCAGCAAAGATTCCTGTGCAACTTGAGTTTAAGGGGAGGGGGAATAATCCCTACCTCCAATTTCTCCATCTTTCCTTTACTACAAAATCCAGTAATGAGAGTCCAGCAGAAAAAGAGGATATAAATATAGCAGTAATCCATGAACCTATCCTTCAGTAGAAGGTTCTCCAATATCCTGACTGCTGCAGTAGCTTTTTTCCAAGAGAAAAATCCCAGGAGATAGAGAGGTTGGGATAAGGTCATCATTCTATAATTAATTTATCCTCGTGTTCTTGAATGTTCCAGCATGAGATCCTGTATTGGGAAACATGCAGAAGGATTCCCACAATGAAAAATATTATGTGGAAATGATCCCCACACATCAACCTTACATTCCTGAATGGGGTAACAACTGAAAGCACTGATTAGTTCACAACATATTAGTGTTCAGTGGACATGTGGACTGGGGAAAAGGAGCTGCAGATCTCAGTGCAGCCTGACTTCTGTGCATTCAGCTGAACATCTGAACAGAGCTTATACATATAACACTGTGTGCAAGTAAGGTTCTCTCTGTATACTCGAGGACTGTGGAAAAGCAAAGTTATCAAACCACACAAAGTCTACAAAAGTTGTACATGTGCATGAGTACATGGAAGTTAAGACCAGCAAGAGCGTGTGCAATCCTCTCCACATGCTCACTATACAATGGGGAAACAGTTGTAGTAAGAAGCGAAAAGTATTGTTGTTGTTGTTTAGTCGTTTAGTCATGACCGACTCTTTGTGACCCCATGGACCAGAGCACACCAGGCACTCCTGTCTTCCACTGTCTCCCGCAGTTTGTTCAAACTCATGCTGGTAGCTTCAAGAACACTGTCCAACCATCTCGTCCTCTGTCGTCCCCTTCTCCTTGTGCCCTCCACCTTTCCCAACATCAGGGTCTTTTCCAGGGAGTCTTCTCTTCTCATGAAGTAGCCAAAGTATTGGAGTCTCAGCTTCAAGATCTGTCCTTCCAGTGAGCACTCAGGGCTGATTTCCTTAAGAATAGATAGGTTTGATCTTCTTGCAGTCCATAGGACTCTCAAGAGTCTGCTCCACCACCATAATACAAAAGCATCAATTCTTCGGTGATCAGCCTTCTTTATGGTCCAGCTCTCACTTCCATACATCACTACTGGGAACACCATAGCTTTAACTATACAGACCTTTGTTGGCAAGGTAATGTCTCTGCTTTTTAGGATGCTGTCTAGGTATATCATTGCTTTTCTCCCAAGAAGCAGACATCTTTTAATGGTATTAACATGCTACAATATATCAGGAAGGCAGTTGATGGATTTACCTGCGCCATTCTAGGTGCTCCTGTCAGAGTCATGGGACAACTTAAGCCTTGCTGACATCAACAACTTCAATGAAATAATAGTTCTGCATAACAAAAGCACAGCTCTGATGTGGTATATATGCCATGAAAGGTTCATTTACAGCCTAGGACTATTTTTCAGGTAAGACTATTTTACAGCCTAGGATTAAGATTTCAGGTAAGTTTTAAATAAACAGGACTGCAGAAGAACTGAGAGATTTATCCTGCAGCCATCACCAAATATTAACAGTTAGCCAAATTAAAGTATTCCTTACATCAGGCGTTGGCAAACTCTGGCCCTCCAGATGTTTGGGACTACAATTCCCATCATCCCTATCTAACAGGACCAGTGGTCAGGGATGATGGGAACTGTAGTCCCAAACATCTGGAGGGCCGGAGTTTGCCTATGCCTGCCTTAAATTTTGCTTCCCTGTAATCTGATTTACTGCAAATTTCACAGGAAATTCTGTGTTTAGCATAACAGCATGCTGGGACCAAAAACAGAAGCAAGGAGGTAAAAAATAACAGCGACGTTTTTATTACTTATTTTTATGGAGCAATAAAATTAGAATACCACTTCTTTATTAATATGCTTTTCCTGTAAATGGCTTCGTGAAATGTGCTGTTAAGAGAAAACACTGGAGACAACCCCAGCCAAAGTGAAGCCTTTTTTATTTCAATGAGAATGATTTAAAATAGTGTTTATCTAAGAGTGGGCCTCATCCACTTTCATGTGGGATGCAGTGTGACAGTCTCCCCGGTGCCTCCTCACTCCTCACCTCTGACTGTGCTGTAGTTCAACATCTTTATAAACGACTTGGACAAGGGAACTGAGGGGACGCTCATCAAATTTGCAGATGACACCAAACTGGGAGGGGTAACTAATGCCATAGTAAACAAATTGGGAATCAATATGACCTTAACAGCTTTACCTCCGGGTTTTAGTGTGAACAATATGCCTGATTCTAAGTCATCTTGAGTACTTGGTGGTAGTGGAGGCTCCACCAAGTCTTGTGGGAATTGGATACAGTCATACCTTGGAAGTCGAACAGAATCTGTTCCGGAAGTCCATTCAACTTCCAAAATCTTCAGAAACCAAAGCACAGCTTCTGACTGACTGCAGGAAGCTCCTGCAGCCAATCAGAAGCCGCTGAAGCCCTGTTGGACATTTGGCTTCCAAAAACAGTTCGCAAACCAGAACAGTCACTTCCAGGTTTACGGTGTTCAGGAGCCAAAACATTCCGAGCACTAAGCTGTTCAAAAACTAAGCTGTACAAGTTAACTAAACTAGTTATGTAATAGCAATGATATGACTATCTAGCCTACGTGAGCCACAAATCACTCCCAAGTAAGTTGAATCCTATTGTCAATCGCGTAAACAAATAAGCAGATTTTGAAGTCAATTCATTTCTGGTCCAGCGACATACTCTGCAGCGTGACCAAATGCTAGACCAAACACACCAGAGTCAGGATTACATGGCACTGAAAAAGGCATAGGGAGGTCACAGAGTGTAAATAACATCTATATTATCCTGAAGGGTTTTCTGTCACATGCAAGGAGATAAAAGAGTGAGAAAGCACACACAAAATGTATCTCTTTTCTGCACATTTACCTGGAAAAGCATAAATATGCTATAAAAATTGGTTCTACCTATAATTCAAATCTCACTCTGGAGCAGCATGATAATGTTTAAAAGTTAAGAAAGACATAACATTTTAAATATGGCTGAGTTGGTTCAAATATCCATGGGATTCCAGGGCTTTTGTTTTCATGACAGAAAATTGTCTGTTCCCTTTGATAATTTTCAAATGTGATTCCTTTTCTCAGTAACTGAGGGAGAATGGTTGTGGAGCAGGAGGCAAGCACAGAAGAAATTGTTGGCTCAGAGCTAGTTAGGGGTGCAATTAAGATGCAACCCTATTCATGCTTACATGGGTGCAAGCCTCACTGAAATTAACAGGATATACTTCTGAGTAAATATGCATAGGATTGTGTTGTAAAGCACTTCCAGAGGCATAAATCAAAGTTACAAAAGTGTAGTGACACTTTTTGTTTGCTTGTTTCAGTGCTTTGGAAAAGCAGCCTAAAACGTTTAAAATCAAATGCAATACATAAAAACAAACCTGAAACATTTGCAAACCCTTGCTTTATATAAGATGTCAAGTGAAACACTTCACTTAAAAAAAAAAGGTGCAAGGTTAAAGGTCTGCTCCTGCAAGCAAAATATCTCCAACTTTTACATTGACTTCTTGCAGGAGCAGACTATGGTTTAACCTTGACTTCCTTTTACATTGGGTAAGCCACAATACCTCTTTTCCCCAAGAAAGTCATGAAGTACCCACCAATGAGTTACAGGATGTAAAAGGTGGGAAATACTAGAAAAAGTATTCACCAAAAAGAGATTTAAGATAATTAACATCACACTGGCATCACATATGTTTTAAATACTGGATTCCATTATGCTTTACTTAATCTGCTTATCCTAACCATCATTATTGAAGCAGTGAAAAATACACAATTATCCACGATTTGTAACACTTGAAGGTAACTATTAGTGACACAATTTCTGTAAATTTAATCCCTCTGGAAGGAACATAGTAAATGAGACATGCTCTCCCTCCAAAACAGTAAAATTGTATCACATCACTATAGGAGTTTTACTAAGATTTTAGTTTCCACTTAAGTCATTTTCTCTGTATCATGTTTTATAGCTCCCGAATGATGTTCACTAAAAACTACCAACCATTTCCCTTTCAGAGTTAACTGTTCCTTCATGAAAGAAAAAATTCAGACCCTCTGTTCATTTAAAATGTACTGGTGCTTTATATTATCACTTTTATTTAGGACACTGCAGATGCTTCAAATTGTATGTGGTAGCTTACACTGTTGTACAGGCAGCAAACACATTCCTGATGCAAAGTGGTTAAAATAAACAGTTAAGACAAGAAGAAAGGATGTGGGCAGATCTAATTACATATATGACCATATAATTACATATATGACCATAAATAAATAGATTTATTGTTTAATTTTGTTTCTCTCTCCTTTTTGGAGTTCCCAGTTTCATAGAAGCACCTCTTCTTAACACAGGACCAAGCTAGATGTACACTTGTCATCTGGTTTGGTTTTGTGTGGCTTTCTCTTTCACAAATAATCAGTATGGGATCAGCACCATTCTGTGGGGAGTAGGGAGATTTAAACCTTTGTCCCCAACGCGATCCCAGATGGAAACAGGTTACCCACATGTGCTGTTTGCAGTGGGGTTTTCTCCTATGTGAACAATAAGCATGGGGTGGGTGGGGACTGGGAGTCTGACTGGGACCACAGCAGAAGCAAAGGGTTTACTCTCCTTCCTGATAGCATATTCCAGAAATGGGTTCGCATTCACACACCAGCTATTTTGTTTTTATAAAATAAAGAGCTACAAAACAGCCAAATAACAAGCACACCACCCTCCATTATATACAGGGTGGCTTCATCATCCACAACTTCAACATAAAGTAGTAACTTGCATATATGAAACAACAACTGCAAATCGACACCACAGATCAAATTTTTAGTCACCTCTAAAGTTATTCCTCTAAAGCTATCCATATATTGAGTGCAGTCAAATGCTGAACCTAGTCAACTTTTGCAGGCAATACCATTCCAACACCTATCCTTATATAAACTGAGACGGTAACAAGGCACTGAGTGGTATACCTCTTTGTCAGTTCTCAAAAGGAAGAAGCTTGGTATTTATTGTACATGATGCTGCAGTAGATGCAGCTGCTCACAGCAAAACACTGTTGAGACCACACAGAATTTCTGCTAAGGGGGTTTAATATTGCTCACAACCCTAGAAAAATGATAGTTCTCAAACTTCCTTGGGCAAGTCATGGAAGTGCAATCATTTTTTAAAAACAGATTATATCTGCAAAGCAGAAAGGCCTTCAAAGAAACAAAGGTCATTTCCTCTACACAACACGAAATGAATTGATCCTTGTAATGTGCTGTTATGTCGTAACAGCGAATTATTGTTGTTTTTTAGTCATTTAGTCGTGTCCGACTCTTCGTGACCCCATGGACCAGAGCACGCCAGGCACTCCTGTCTTCCAATGCCTCCCGCAGTTTGGTCAAACTCATGTTGGTAGCTTTGAGAATACTGTCCAACCATCTCGTCCTCTGTCATCCCCTTTTCCTTGTGTCCTCAATCTTTCCCATCATCAGGGTCTTCTCCAGGGAGTCGAGTCTTCTCATGAGGTAGCCAAAGTATTGGAGCCTCAGCTTCACAACCTGTCCTTCCAGTGACCACTCAGGGCTGATTTCCTTAAGAATGGATAGGTTTGATCTTCTTGCAGTCCATGGGACTCTCAAGTCTCCTCCAGCACCATAAATCAAAAGCATCAATTCTTCGGTGATTAGCCTTTATGGTCCAGCTCTCACTTCCATACATCACTACTGGGAAAACCATAGCTTTAACTATACAGACCTTTGTCAGTAAGGTGATGTCTCTGCTTTTTAAGATGCTGTCTAGGTTTGTCATTGCTTTTCTCCCAAGAAGCAAGCGTCTTTTAATTTCATTGTCACCATCTGCAGTGATCATGGAGCCCAAGAAAGTAAAATCTCTCACTGCCTCCTTTTCTTCCCCTTCTATTTGCCAGGAGGTGATGGGACCAGTGGCCATGATCTTGGTTTTTTTTTAGTTGAGCTTCAGACCATATTTTGCACCCTCCTCTTTCACCCTCATTAAAAGGTTTTTTAATTCTTCCTCACTTTCTGCCATGAACGTTGTGAAATCTGCATATCTGAGGTTGTTGATATTTCTTCTGGCAATCCTAAATCCGGTTTGGAATTCATCCAGCCTTTTGCATGATGAATTCTGCATATAAGTTAAATAAGCAGGGAGACAATATACAGCCTTGTCATACTCCTTTCCCAATTTTGAACCAATCAGTTGTTCCATATCCAGTACTAACTAGCTTCTTGTCCCACATAGAAATTTCTCAGGAGACAGATGAGGTGATCAGGCACCCCCATTTCTTTAAGAACTTGCCGTAGTTTGCTGTGGCCAACACAATCAAATGCTTTTGTGTAGTCAATGAAGCAGAAGTAGATGTTTTTCTGGAACTCTCTAGCTTTCTCCATAATCCAGCGCATGTTTGCGAATAGTAAATTCAAAAAAAGATTTGACGAACTCAAAACATCACTGGCTATTAACCAAGATGATTAGGAAACACCTTGTCTTGGCAAGATTTTTCTAAAATGCTAGAGTTATAAGGTGCACTGCAGTAACAGTGCTGAATATTCTATTCATATCAACATACAGCATATACTAACAGTGAACTGTTAGTTACCTAAGTGCCAATCCTTTTAACGACGCCCAGCAGCAGCATCCATACACAAAAAAGTGAGGTAAACAGTCTGCCCCACTGTCTCTGCCATAGGCACCGATTTTAGGCATGATCGCATCCAATTTTGGTGAGACCTCACCCACTATCGGCATCATCTTGCCTGAAATTGGCTGATGGCAGCACACTTCTCTGCCAGAGGTGAATGTAGTAGGGCATGCAGTGGCAGCAGAGCAGGCAACAGCGGCAGGAGCAGATAGTTTGTGGCAGCAGTGGTGACAGAGCAAGGTTCACAATGAATGGAGGAGCTAACTTAATGCACTTCCTTGAAGGGTTAAGTCAACAGAGTATTTTGTTAAGTAAAATGCTGGATCCAAGAATAGCGGTTTCACCTGTGACAGAGTATCTCTGGCCCCGGATATAGAAATGACTGCAAGAGACCAGCTTTTCAAAGCTACATATATATCATTAAATAAACCATTTATGATGGAAAATTAACAAAAAGAATATATAATAAAAGTTGGATTGTAATCCAACGTAATATGAAATGGTGCTGTAGATGTGATTAAAGTATATATAGAATAGAAACAGAGGAATAAAAATGCTTGGTAGCAATGAAAAGTGACTGCACTGTGCCAATAAACCATAAAAATGGAAAACAAAGTATACTTCTCCAAACACTTCTATAAATTAACTCCAAAACACATAACAAAAGAAAATGAGAGCACACTTCAAGCTGCAATAATCTCCTATTATGTTTCTTTCATATGCCCAGATTGGATAAAGTCCCAGCTAAGACGGCAAGGCTGTCATTGATTTTTGTGTGTGCAAGATTTCATCTTTTTGTAATGGAATATTATTATTATTCATATCATTAATTACAGTATTGCTATTCAATGGCCACTTGTATTAGTGTAATCCCCATGACCTCAGATAAATTATAGGAGTGTTACTGGTCACTGAATTGCCTCCTAATTATTATAAACAATGCTTCAGTTCTAATTACAGTTGAGAATAAATCCTATTTTGATATGCATAAAGTCTTTGCAATTGAAAACATTTTAAAGAATGTGTAATTACCTAAATGGATCGTGCCCATATTTTTAATAGCTGTTATGTTTGGTATGTTTAATATGACACATCCAAGTTTCTTGCATATTATTTCTACTTTTATAACTGGTATTTTAACTTCTATTTTATTATGCATTCCATTATATCTTCCATGCAACATTAATTCATGAAACTATATTGTGGTTGATGACGGCAGCTGAACCCTCTCAGTGGAATTAATTAAGGGATAATCTCTCTTGCTTTGTAGCATACAAACCAATAAATGGCTGCTGAGATTAATAGCTTAAGCAAGGCTAAAGTGTTCAGTGAATTCCAAACCCTACTTATTACATACACTACAAAGAAAGAAAGATTACAGTTAAACAATAACTAAGTATATTGCAAAGAACAACAAGAAAACAAATAATTTCTTTCACACATTTAAAGGTGCCTCTTTGAAAGCTTTTTCATTATTGAATGCATGAAGTTGAGTAGCATCCAAACTTAAAGTGTATTAACACTAGAAAGAACCTCACAGTGGATCCCAAAAGATTGCCATATGGATAGTTTAACTAAGCAGAAATGGGTGATAATGAGGATTAATAATATACAGGAAGTCAAAAATGGGTGGAGCTATATGCTTGAAGCAACATTTAGACAAACCTTTAACTTAAATCAGGGATAAGCAACATGTTTTGCATCAGGAGACAGTCACCAAGTTGGAATGAGCCAAAAGCTGCATTAAAATTATGCAAAATTGCATACTTATACATACAGGCATGATGGATTTTCCATGACACCTGCTATGTATTAAAGGTGTATAAATTATGCATGGGTTTTTTCTTCTCCCTTTCTTTTCAAAATTATGGAACCTAGAGTCTTTCAATATAGTCAAATGGAAGGAGACTCAGGACAAACAAATAAACAGAGAAACAGCTTCTCCTGAGGATTCTGGAATATGTAGCTCTACTCCCAATCCTTGGCAAGGAAAGGTACTCTGATGCAGCCAGGACTACCCAAAATTTAGGAGGGAAATGATGCAATGGTCATTCTTCCAGGGCTTGCAACAGGGGAAGGCAGGCACAGTGCAGAATCCACTTTGTGAATCCCTGGGAGCCTTTACTAGCATTCATCCCCAATGTTTTGAAATTTTAGAGCCCTTGAATGGATCCACTGGCATCCCTCAAATGTGCACAATCAACTCTCCTCCAAACTTTGTTGAATGTTGCAGAATTAAGGGTTCTATTCACCTTGATCTTCCACTCATGTTAATACAACTTGTACTAGGAAAGTTTCTCATGGCTTGCATCCATTCTTTTTATGTATGTATCACAGAAATCAGCCTTACATATAAGTACTGTAAACAACTGTTTCATGAATGTAACACAATTATTTACGTACAAAAAAATCCAGGCTGATTGCTTATTTGTAAATTATAGAAAATAAAGTTTAATAGCAGATACATTTCCAGTTCAAATTGCCCCATTCTGTCTTTTTCACCCAAAGGTGAAAAATGTATGTAACCTAATTTAGTTCATTGCATATAGCAATTGGTAATGACTTGTGTGTCATTATGTATGTCTCTGCAATTATCTCTCTCCACAATTACTTTTAATAATACTGCAAGCTAGTTAGCAGACAAAGCAGAGTTAACTGTTTGCGGAGATAAAATAAAAATGATGAAGATTTAGTAAGGAAATACCCAGCTTAATAAATCAACATTAGTTGCATGCAATATTACCATACATCAAATTCTGCCCTCTACTCAAAGTCAAAACTACCATTAATGTTAATGAGGATTTTCCTTGAATAATATTAAAGGGAAATTTAAACTTTGATCTCTGTTAAAAGATTATACTAATGAAATATTTAACTTAGAATTTTGGAAAACTGAACTTGGGAATGTATAAGATAGGAACTGGATACTGTATGCAACCCATTGCAAGTTCTGATTATAGCTTCACCTTCCCACCCCAGGTCTCAAAACCTAGGAGAGAGTGTTATCATATTCCAAAGACATGCTAGTTCATAAGTTCAACTTACTTATTTACAACTAGCGGCCATCACAAAGTTAAAACCGGTTGTAATCTATCATTCAAGACACAACATCTATCTGCACAGGTTTAAATCTTATTTAGCTTGCAGCTATAGTACTGCTTATAGTGCTATTTTAGACATTTATTTTGATTTAACAATGTCATTTACTACTCCTTCAAATCCTTTTGGCCTTGCTATGGACCTTAGGTTGGTCGCCCTGGTTGTCCGGGGGGCCTGGTAGGAATTTTTCTATTTGGCATTAGGCTTTTTGGTTTTTTTGCCTACCTCGTAGCAATCGTCACAACTTTCGTGGTATTGGTGGGTAGGTTAGGCATTGGAATAATGTGTTGTAGTGTCGAAGGGCTAGGTGTGGCCATCGCCTGCGCCTTCAATTTTTGGGTATTCCGTTAAAGGAATCCGGCGGTCATGTATTCTGTCCGATGCCTGCTTGGCGGGAGGCCATGGCACGACCCTCGGTGACATCAGGGGAGAGCTTATAGTTGGATTAGCATCAACAGGCTCCACCTACTGGTGAATAAACCCCCTTTGTTTTTTAGACTCACCCCTCTCCGAGTGGGTGGAGTCAGCTGACGTAATCCAATGCCTAAGCCTATACCTTTTCACTTGCTGTAATCAATAAAGTTGTGGCCTTTTCTTGCCCATTAACCTTATATCACGTGTCCTTGTGTTTCATTCCACTGCGCGGGGTTCATGTCCTCGAACCACAATGCTATTTTAGACATTTATTTTGATCTAACAATGTCATTTACTACTCCTTCAAATCATCATCCCAAAGCCTAACATTTACAGGTACTATCCTTGATGTCCTTAGGTAGAATGCTTTCTGGAGAAAATCTGGCTAAGGATATTCTGAAATTTTAATTCTGAGTCTTTGAACAATCCTATGACCCATGCTTATTTACACATATTTTGTATCTTCTCTTATTCTTTCACTGATAAGCAAGTGAACATGACATGCTGCACAGAAGTCAATGGCAAAATTCCTAGTTGTATTAATGGATCTGGATTCCACCCAATATGTATTTATGGATGCATACTGTGTTACATTCATGTCTTATCATATTCACTATTTCTCATGAATGGGCCCACCCACTATACATTGATAAAAAGTTTTTGCAGATTTTTGCAAAATTCTGAGATTACAGTATAGGTCACAATCACATTCAGTGCTGACAAATTACATATGTAATGGAAATTGCACTGGATTTAGTTCCACAGTTTGTCAGGGGATACACAAGCAAGACCAATAGAGGGTGTAATGTTGTATATCTCCACTGACATGAACAGAACTTTTGCCCTTAAGGACCTGTCTCTCTCTGTCACCGAAATAAATTAAGAAAAAATATGATTAAGTAACTACTGCACATATACTGTATTGATTTTCAGTATTGATTTTGTGTTGGCATTTGGAGTCATGCCTCAAGAAAGCTTCAACGTTTTATGTATTTACAGCTGTCAGTTGGTAAGGGGTCATTTGTTCTCTCCAAATGAAACATGTCTCTGAATCTCACAAAAAAGTTAGATCTTTTCTGTAGACAGGATTCTTGATCAGCTTCCTAGTGCAAGAAGGGAAGATCATATTTTAAATCAGTATGGTTCAAAAAAAACTGAGTTATTTGAATTAAGCATTTTCCCTTCACTAGTCGGCTAATACGACAGATACAAATTAAGTCTCTCTCCCTAAACCCTGGGGAACCATTCCATAATAGCCTGAGAGCAACAACCAGTGATGAGTCATCATCTCACAAATAAATGGTTCCTAGCCAAAAAGAAAAAAAGGCACATACTGTTTGTGTGGGAGTTCTGGTTAAATATGTACTTGAGAAAAATCAGCTTGACTGTTAGTTCTTTCATCTTATTTTTAATGCTGAAAATTGCCAGTTGACATTCCATGTAGATGGGGAACTTAGAAGCAGTTCCCAAACTATTGACAAAAATCACATTTTGTCTGCAAAATTCCATCCCGTTGTTAAATAAGAACAGTAATGATGATGATAGGTTTCGGGGATACATTTAGTTCCCATGGCTTTTGGCGCCACATCGATTGCTTTGTGCTTTCACAGATGAAGATTACAAACTGCTGAGTCCATTTAGTTTGGTGCTTTCTGGTAGCACCTGCATCAGTTACATACTTTGCATAGGTGACATTGGGTAAATTGAAGTAGTTCATTAAGAAGCACTTTTGCAGATAATCTTTCATGCATGGGAAAACTACAGCTCCAGTTTCATTCACTTCTGGTCTAAGAGGATGAGACAATAACTGGGACTCAGTCATTGTCATCTACATCTATGTTGGCACAAGGTACCGAATCGCCACCATTTTTTGCAACATGGACCATGGAAAACTTTCTTGAGTGTAATGACTTTCTACACAATAACTCTGCTATGATTAATTTCAGTTCAGCTGGGCAAGGACGGGGGGGGGGGGGGCTTTGCATCCATTTTCTATCTAGTCATAAAATGTGCCTTGTTAAACAAAGTGATAGAAGATGGTTGTTTGTTTTGTAAAGGGTGTCCAGAGTTTATTCAACTGTTGCAGAGGAATCAGATACTTTCTCTCAAACAAACACTTCTGCTGTACTTTAATTTTAGTTAGTTTGCTGCTTGGAATAGTGCTATTTGCCACTGTGCTGGAAAGTGATGCAAAGAATCTGGATATGCATATCTGTATTAGCCATAAAGGGGTGGGGGCAATCCACAGAAATTAATTTCAGCTAGTATTCTGGGCTTAAAAGCCAACCTGGATATCTTCACCTATCAAAAAACCTGTGGGTTTTACTTACAAGTCTGGATAACAGGTGGTTTCTGCAGTTCCAGAGAACAGGAACTAGCCATTTTTATATTTCTTCTTCCCAAAAGACCTTTATGCAACCTGATAGCTGTACAGAATCTAGAATCCTTCCATATTCTGCCTTAAGACAGATGCAGGCTCATGGCCAGGAAACAACCCCCCCCCCCCCCCGGCTCACTCTGTTTAATTTACAATCTAGCCTGATGAAGCTATCTGGAAAACCTCCCATACCCCCAGGCAGCATGGAAAATGGTCAGAGATGATTGGACAAGATATATGGGCAATGGCAGGTAGGGGAAGGCTGCCCTGGCTATCAAACAGAACAAAATGTTGCAAAGTAGAATGTACCTATTTCCTCTTCCAGTCTAGTGAGCCACGCCTTCTCCCGGGACACTCCTCTGTATCCTCTCTCATCTGGTATTCCACTCCACAACTCCATCCTCTACAATAAGTCAGGTAGGCAACTGAACATGCTCAGTCCCACATGGGGCTGTTTTGGGGGCTTCCCCATTCCCTTAATAACTTTTTCTTTTTTTTTTTATAAATATTTATTGAGATTTTTTTTTAAAATACAAAATGCAAAAATAATAAACAATATAACATATATCGTAACACATTTTTCAGAACTTCTTTGGACTCCCTCACGTCTCCCACTCCCACTTACATCATTATAAATTTTTTCCAGCAATTTAGCATCTTATTTCTGTTCTTAAATCTTGTTCAATTAATTTAATCTAATCTCCAAAAGTTTTGTGTTTCCCTCAATCTCACTTATCGTCAAATTCAAATCTAATTCAATGGTAGGCGATTATTTATGATCTAGCATCCTTCTTAGCATTCAACCAAGTTGCAATACTTTTGTAGATAAATCTTGAATTTCTTCCAATCTTCTTCAACCCTCTCTTCTCCCAGGTCTCGAATTCTGCCAGTCATCTCGGCCAGTTGCATGTAGTCCATCAGCTGCATCTGCCACTCTTCCAGTGTGGGTAGATCTTGAGTTTTCCAACTCTTAGCGATGAGTATCCTTGCTGCCGTTGTTGCATACATAAAAAATGTTCGGTCCTTCTTTAACACCTTCTGGCCGACAATGCCCAGAAGGAAGGCCTCTGGTTTCTTAGTGAAGGTATACTTAAATACCTTTTTCAACTCATTATATATTATTTCCCAGAAGGCCTTCACTCTAGGGCAAGTCCACCAGAGGTGAAAGAATGTTCCTTCGTGTTCTTTACATTTCCAACATTTATTATCAGACAAATGGTATATTTTGGCAAGTTTAACTGGGGTCATGTACCATCTATATATCATTTTCATTACATTTTCCTTCAAAGCATTACATGCAGTGAAGTTCAGCCCAGTGGTCCACAACCTTTCCCAGTCCTCAAACATAATATTATGCCCAATATCCTGAGCCCACTTTATCATAACCGATTTAACCATTTCGTCTTGTGTATTCCATTTCAGCAGCAATTTATACATTCTTGATAATACCTTAGTTTTTGGTTCTAACAATTCTGTTTCCAACTTCGATTTCTCCACCTGGAACCCTACCTTTTTGTCATTTTTAAAAACTTCTTTAATCTGAGCGTAATGTAACCAGTCTCGCACTTTATCCTTCATTTTCTCCAAACTCTGCAATTTCCAATTATCTCCGTCTTTTGCTAATATTTCCCAATATTTTGGCCATTTGGCCTCCATATTGGGTCTTTTTCGGGCCTTAGCTTCCAGAGGTGAAAGCCACCTCGGAGTTTTGTTTTCCAGTAAGTCTTTGTATTTTGTCCAGACATTAAAGACTGCTTTCCTGACAATATGGTTCTTGAAGACCTTATTGATCTTAACCTTATCGTACCATAGATATGCATGCCAACCAAAAGTATTGTTAAACCCTTCCAAATCCAATACGTCAGTGTCTTCGAGAAGTAGCCAGTCTTTTAGCCAGCAAAAGGCTGCGGCTTCATAGTACAACTTTAAGTCCGGCAGGGCAAAGCCCCCTCTTTCTTTCGCATCAGTTAGTATCTTAAACTTAATTCTGGGCTTTTTGCCCTGCCAGACAAATTTAGATATATCTCTCTGCCACTTCCGGAAGCACTCTGTTTTATCCACAATCTGCAATGTTTGAAACAAAAACAACATCCTTGGCAATACATTCATCTTAACAGCAGCAATTCGGCCTAGCAAAGAAAGCTTCAATTTTGTCCAACTATCCAAATCTCTCTTAATTTCAAACCAACATTTTTCATAGTTATCCTTAAATAGACTCAGATTTTTTGCTGTTATGTTTACCCCTAGGTACTTTACTTTTTTAACCATAGTTAGTTCTGTTTCTCTCTGAAACTGTTCCGACTCTACATCTGTCAGATTTTTCCCCAACACCTTAGTTTTCTGTTTATTTAGTTTAAATCCCGCCACCCGACCAAAATCTTGGATCAGTTGTAATACTCTTTTTGTACTAGATTCTGGCTCCTGCAGGGTCAGAACTAGGTCATCTGCAAAAGCTTTAAGTTTATATTGTTTCGCTCCGACCTGAATCCCTTCCACCAACCGGTCCCCTCTAATCATATTCAAGAGCACCTCCAGAACTGATATAAATAACAAAGGGGAGATCGGGCAGCCTTGTCATGTTCCTTTTTCAATTTTAAACTCTTCAGTGACCACATTGTTTACTATCAATTTAGCCTTTTGTTCTGAATATATTGCATCAATCCCATTCTCAAAACCCCGACCCACTCCCATTTCTTTTAAATTTTCCTTCATAAATTTCCAAGAGATATTATCAAAGGCCTTCTCCGCATCTATAAAGATTAGCACTGCTTTTGTATTTATATCAGTTTGCAAAAGTTCCAAAATGTCAATAATGTTCCTTGTATTGGCAAACATGTGTCTACCTGGGAGAAAGCCTGCCTGGTCTTTATGAATTACTTCGTTTAAAACTTTTTTAAGTCTACTTGCCAAAACATCTGCAAATATTTTGTAATCCACATTTAAAAGGGAGATGGGACGGTAGTTCTTAAGTTGTGTCTTTTCAGCTTCCGATTTTGGTATCAATGTGATAAAAGCTTCCTTCCACGATTCCGGCGCCCTCCTCCCCTCCATAATTTCATTGCTAACCTCCATCAGTGGTTGTATCAAATGGTCTTTTAATGTCTTGTAGTACTTGGAGGTTAGCCCATCTGGCCCTGGAGATTTGCCCAGTTTCATGTTTTGAATGGCTTGTTCAATTTCTTGACATGTTATTTTACTGTTCAGGAGAGATCTATTTTCTTGTGCCCTTAATAACTTTTTCGAGGTACTTCTGAAAGTACCAGGCTGTCTGATTCCTCTCTCATGCTTGAGAATTTTGACTATACAAGGACTGGGATATGCATCTAAAATTTGGAAATCAATAGAATGATTATTAAGGGAGCAGTCTTATGCTCAAATTCTTCGGCTGAGAGGACCACAGGAACCAGTAGCAAAATACCACATATGGCATTATCATGATCTCTAATACAGTGGAACACTTCACTGTTATATTTGCTCCACTGCCAAAGGTTGTTCTGGCAGAATAGGTAGTATGTAACAAAATGTTGGATAACACATACACAGGTTTCCCTGATGCATTCAGTATGTGTTTAATGCAGATTTCAGAATAAGTTCAAAATCTGTTAAACTTATATATTGTTTCCCATCTGCTTTGAAATCTCCTTTTTATATGAATATATTTAAACGGCACAGTGGTGAGCCTTTCCAGAATCCAGCAACATGCCTTCTCTCTCACCTAGCAAGTGCCTTCCATTGGCATGACTGACCTAATCCAAAATGGTGATGATTGATGAGCCCTCCTTGGCTATGCTACCATTTTGGCAAAAAAAACAGTTCATCTACTAATCAGAATTTCCAATAATAGCAATTGAAACTATACTTTTAAGTACTACCAAATATGTACTGTATTCAGTGGGCCACATTCTCAATGGCTCTTGCAATAACATTATTGGAAAAAATAATTATGGTGGTGAAGGGAGGAAATGACTTGTGAACCAATTTTATGTAATCAATTCTTAAGGGAAATTATTTCGAATGGGCTTATTAAACAGCTACAATAAAGCAGCAACAAAGCACGTTACAGGTACTGAGCACTGAGGTATGGATTACTTCCCAGCCTTTAGCATTTAATATACACATTACATTAATATCCTATTAATGTTTTAATTGTCCCTTTTGAAACATATAATTCAGCTTATGTGCAGTTCATTTGGAGCATTTCATTTCTGCACAAGAAGAAAATAGCACCACAATTTCTACATTTTCTTTTTTCAGGATAATATAATTTAGGGCATTGCTCCACTGATGAAGTTCTTTCTTTTCTGTTTTGTTAGTCTTCTGATCATTAACAGCTATTACCTTTTCCTTCGCACTGCAGCATAACACCTTGCACAGTAGAGCACAGAATATTTCGGTTTGACTGAAGTGTGAACTTATTCAGCTAGTAAATTAAACTGATCTAATGGAACAATCTAGAGCAACAAAGTCCATGGGATAGGCACAGGAATCCTCTACTCTAGCTGCTATAATGAATATATTAAAGCGTTAGCACTACAACTGCTAAAGCAAAATCCTGTTGAATGTAAGTTGGCCAGAGCTGATTCTGTCCTTGTGTTGCAAAGCCTTAATATGCTCCTTACTGCAACCATTCTATAAAGGGACAAGACCCTTAAGCAGAAGAAGCAAACAATGCTGAATTTGTAAAGAGATCTCAATTTTTCTAAAAGATTATGTTCATTGAATTTGTCCAAATGGGTTCAAAGTTCAGTTTCTCAGAAAGTGAACATATTGTTTTGGGTAACATGGACATCATCTTGAACACAGAGCAGGTCTTACCACAGAGCTGAAAGCAATTTTGAGTAAGTCTTCATTGCTTGACTGAAGCAATGAAACACAACCACCTATAGAATTTCATCCATTCCAGCTGCTGCCCTCCTCCTCTTTTCACTTGCTTGGCCCTCTTCTATCCCTATCCTGTTTGCTTTCAGAGTTGTATTGGCACCAAGAGAAAAGCCCATATCCCAAAATAAGGGAACAAAAAGCTTGAACAAAAATAAAATAAATAAAATAAAAATAAGCCCAGAAAGGCAAGTAACAAAACAACAATTTTAATGCACTCTTCTGTTATACTGAATAGAATTGTTGATGTCAGAATTATTTCATGAAAGCACAACAACCAAAAAGACCTCAATCTTGATCACCACAACTGAGAGGAGGGGGACCTTAATAATCAGTCTGATCCAAACGATAAAAATATTTTTAAAAACCAAAGAAAATAAGTTTTGACTGGGAGAAAAGGATCAACTGCAGAGACTCTAGATGTAGTCAATACTCTAATTATATGTACATTAATTGCAGCTAAGAACTGGAGTTCTGAAATAGTTAACTTAGTGCTTTGCATTGTGAGCACCATTTAGTATCTATCATTACTTAATCATCAGATTTCTCAGTCCGTTGATGTGGGTTCTTTCAGCAGAGTTATTATAGCATGCTGGTTGCACTTTAGTTTAGGATCTGGGGGGAAATACTGCTTTGTTCAGAATCAATTCAGCCTATTCAAATGCCTTCTATTAGTCATATTATACTGTATCTTGCTGGTGCTCATTACCATCTCCACTGAAATCACTTTGGGCGGCATGTAGCATCTTGACATTTAACAGCAGCACAGTCAGTAGAGATATCAGCCCGACTCGTGCAAAAAAAATGAATCTCAGAATAAAGGTTCATCTAGCCTAGCATCCTGTTCTCACAGTGGCCAACCACATGTCTAGTTCAGAAGGAAGGAATGAGCACAAATGCACTCTCCCCCACCTGTGATTCCCAACAACTGGTATGCAGAGACATACCCTCTCCAATACTAGAGATAGTGCAGTGCCATGACGGCTAGCAGGTTTTGATAGCCTTATCCTCAATTAATTTGTCTAGACCCTATAAGAAGTTTAAATCCCATAAGACACATCAACTACTGCACGGAACTGCATACATAAACATTCAGCAGAAGCCCATCATTTCAACCATTTCCATTTATTACTTTTGAGACATAATGAAATTCCATTAAGACAATAGGCCTGTCTAATTCATAGCTCCCTGGCCATTCCCTGAGTAACATGTAGCAAAACATGCAAGCCTAGTAGCTAAGCAGCTTTGTAAATCATGTTTTAGTGGCTCTTCCCAGTTAGACTGCAGTACAGGGTTGCATGCTGCATACAGCCCAAGGTCTGTGAGTTAAAGAGGGATGCTGTATATGATTTATATATTCATACTAATATAAAATGATAGTGTCATTAAACAATTGCAACTGAACATTAACATTCAATCCATGCTAGCTTTAGCATATGGCATCAAACTTCAAATTAATACTAACTTGTCACAGGCTTTTTCCCCCTGCAGCCAGAATCACAAGAGTGGTTGTCTGAAACGGGCCAAGGTTGTCTTTAATTTTGTTACCAATTTCTTGTAATTCTCAACCGCAAATCAAGTATAAACCCTGTAACCAGAAAATGAATTCTGAACATAAGGGTGCCTTTTATTTACCAATAATTTTAAATTCCCTTAATAAAAAATGCTTCGGCTATGAACAATCAAACTATAAAATTACTTATTTGAACTCTTAACATTGTAAACATAAAGCCTAACTATGTAACTGCAAATGCAGTTCCTTGACTGGGCTCTTCAGAAGTATTGATGAGACTTTTGACTGAATGTATAGAGACTGAAACATTTAAAGCTGCATTAATTTAAATATAGAATAACTATCACACCCATCAGTCCACAACCTGTCCTTCATATGATTGAGAATCTGTAACAGAAACTTCTGTTACTTCAATATATTATCATTTGAAGTGAAATTTGATGTAACCTAGTTCAAATGGTTAGTGATGTATGGAAGTGAGAGCTGGACCATAAAGAAGGCTGATCGCCGAAGAATGGATGCTTTTGAATTATGGTGCTGGAGGAGACTCTTGAGAGTCCCATGGACTGCAAGAAGATCAAACCTATCCATTCTTAAGGAAATCAGACCTGAGTGCTCACTGGAAGGACAGATCCTGAAGCTGAGGCTCCAATACTTTGGCCACCTCATGAGAAGAGAAGACTCCCTGGAAAAGACCCTGATGTTGGGAAAGATGGAGGGCACAAGGAGAAGGGGACAGCAGAGGAAGAGATGGTTGGACAGTGTTCTCGAAGCTAACAGCATGAGTTTGACCAAACTGCGGGAGGCAGTGGAAGACAGGAGTGCCTGGCGTGCTCTGGTCCATGGGTTCATGAAGAATCGGACACGACTAAACAACAAACTATATAAAAATAAATAAATTAAATGCCCAGTAGCACTTTAGAGACCAACTAAGTTTCTTCTTGGTATAAGTTTTTTTTGACTTTGTTTTAATTGTTGTAGCCCACCCTGGGACCCTAGGGTGAAAAGCAGGTAATAGATTTTAATAATAATATCTTATATGAATGTATGTATTGAGCAAGCAATGGATTGTGTTTATGTTGTTGTTGTTGTTGTTGTTGTTCCTATTATTATTATTATTATTATTATTATTATTATGCCACCTTTTTCCCTATCAAGACTCTAGGCAGCTTACAAATAAAATCAAGAATCACTGGAAACATAGAAAAAAAACTATCATTAAAAAACAAGTAAACATGAACAGAATTACAACTTGATACGTAATTAAAACATACAAATAGCTACAATAAAAACAGCACAGCACCAGCCCTTTCACTGTGTCACTTCTTCCATACAGAAGAGTGTCCCAAAGACAAAAGTCGTACCAAAAGGTACATTCAGGCGGGGAAGTCACACAATTCAGGGCTTGGGTGGAAGAATGGGAACTAAATTTCCCAGAAAGCTTGCTTTGCTTAAAAGTAAATCTGTTTAGGGCTGGGGAGAAAGAACAGAAAGTCCCACTGTTTGCTACAACTTTCAGTAAGTGGAGGGGGCACACTCCTATATGCGGTTAATATACACTGGGGGGGGGGGGAGTCTGCATTCTGCTCTTAAGCCAATAAAAGCACTTACACAAGACCTAGCCTGTGACGATGATATAGGAATATCTCCAAGCAATTGCCTTCTCCTCTTTGAGTCCATCTCATATTTTGACCACCATGAGTTAGGAGACATAAAAAGAAAGAGCTCTAGGGTGACATAAGATTTGGCATGGTATCTGCATATTTTTGTATCACTCATGCATTTAGCTTGAAGCAGCATCACAAATATTATGCTCATCCAGCCACACACTTCAGAATAATTTCTTTAAAAAGGCAATAAACAGTCATAACACAAATTAAGTTCAATAAGAACTGCAGGCACAGCGTGTCTTGAGATCGGCCCTTGTTTGACTAGAAAGGCTTCTATAAACAGCTTTTTTGAAAATATGAAATTATTTTCCTCAAATTTAATTCCGTGCCATTGCTGAGATAAAAGGAGTGCTCTGTATGGTGCAAACATTCTACTATTCTAATAGTACACTCCTGTGCATGTTTACTAGGAAGTAGGTCCCCCTTTGTTCAACATAGCTGACTTGCAGGTAAAATGTGTAGGACTGCAGCCAAAATATGAAACAGCTCTGGAATGAAACAGTGCTGTAAAGGAAAATATCCAAAAAGACAGGTCTGAAAACATAAATTTAAATGCTTTAAAGAAACATAAGCAAAAAGAATCACTACCACACAGGTATTCAAAATCTCTTTTCTTTTCTTTTTTACCTTGCAAGTCAATGCTTGAAAGCTGTGAGATAGGCAGACATTCCTGGCCTCCTGTGGCATTAATGTGCTAGTGACAAGTCTGCCCACATTGAACTCTCTTTTAAAGCAAATTCAAATGTGATTTTGATAAAATACATGCTTTTTATTGGTCCTGAACCATGCAGTCTCATTATCACCTAAATGTATGACCATGAAAATAATCTAGATAAAAGCAAGCTGTAAGTGCCCCCCCCCCCCAATGAAATGTGAATGCTATTTGCTGGCTTATTGTTCCCTTTTGCTTTCAGGTACAAACTTCTAGCCTATGCTGAACTTAATAATACATCACTTGGTTAGCTAAGCGTGACCATCCCCTAATTAGGCCATCACTTTTTATTATGCAAAGTGTCACATCATGTACCCTGAATTCTACAGCAATGAAATAATACAGACCAGATCAAGACAGACTGGAAAAAAACAAATCAAAACACAGTGGCATTAAGCATTTCTCTTGGAATGGTAAGTTGCATGTAACTTTGTTCTGATGTATTTGTTTTAAGGAAAAGCAGCTGTGGTTGATGACAGCTTGAACAGAGAACCAGCAGGACACAGGGGTTGCTTAAATCAATCTCTAATACTATTTTCCTGCTTAAAATACTGTGTTCTGTTGCTTCCTCCTCCCCCCCCCAGAAGCAAAAAGATATGGGAACCCCAAGCTCCACAGTGAAGGGCTATTGAGCAGTAAAACAGCCTGAATGAAAAGACTAAAGCAGCCCTTCTCAAGTTGACTGCTTTGCATGTCAAAAACAACAAGAAGAAGCAAATATTGGAGGTATGTGCAACCAGATACAATGTCGATTTTGGCTCTAAGCTACAGAAATGCAAGTCATTCATATATTTACAAACAAGCATGCTGAGAGAAAAGTGCAAAATTAAGACTTATACAAACACAAAATAGCAACTTGGAACCATGAGAGTATGGACTACTAGTAGTACTTGTAGTAATGCTCTGAAGAATTTGAAAAATACACTATGATTTTCAGTCCTCAACCCACTGAGCACTTCCTGGCCAGTTCGCTGGTCTTTCCTTTTCTCCATACTTTTGGAAATTTACCTTGTCCAGTACTGTGATACAAGTTTTAGAATGGGTAATCATAACATAAAAAGCTGTCTTATCCTGAATCAGATTATTAGTCCACCTAACTCAGTATGTCTACTAAACTGGCTGGCACCAGCTGTCTAGAACTTCAGACAGGGGTGTCTCCCAGAACCGCCCTGGAGGTGTTGGTGATTGCACCTGGGGCGTTCTGTATGCAAAGCATGTGCTCTACCACTGAATGATAGCCTTTCCCATAGAGTTTAACTAAAACTGTACACTTGAGCATCCTTCTGTACTTCACACCAAGGAAGTTTATTTACCCTTGTTAGTGATGACAAAGGAAAATTTTCCCCCATATCCAAATGAATAAAAGCTATTATTCAGGCTTTCTGGTAACTACAGTGGTTCCTCTGGTTACAAACTTAATTCATTCCGGAGGTCCGTTCTTAACCTGAAACCGTTCTTAACCTGAGGTACCACTTTAGCTAATGGGGCCTCCCACTGCTGATGCCATGCAATTTCTGTTCTCATCCTGGGGCAAAGTTCTTAACCCAAGGTACTACTTCCAGGTTAGCGGAGTCTGTAACCCAAGGTGTTTGTAACCCAAGGTACCACTGTACAGAGTCGCCTATTCAGGTGGCTGAACTACTTGTTATTAAATACTGCTTTGTTCTGCTGATGGGATGGAGAACCAGCGGCCTTCCAGATGGGGCCCTCCAGCCCCGGCCAGCATGACCAATGGTCAGCAATTATGGGAGCTGATGTATAGCAACATTTTTGAGGATCCAAGGTTCCACACCCCTGTTCTACTGTACAGTGGACTCATTGGCATGGGAAGATATGTCATACCACTTTCCAAGGGATTCTTTGGAGACAAAGAGAAAACAGTGACAGTAGTAAAGTAAGGAACCCACATCTTTCACATGAGATCTCAGGTGACTCCAGGAGAAGCCCTACCACTAAAATATTGAAAAATGAATGCTGACCAGGTGGCAGGGCTACATTTATGAAGCCCGGGGGGAGGCCACAGGATGCTTAATTAATAACATTAATCCATTTATTTTTACTTATTTTTTGCTTAGCAATTTCTCTCTGTTCTTCAAAAGTAAATTCTATCATTTGTTCTAATTGTTGGTTGATGACTCATTGTGTTATAAAATCAGTCAATTGTGCAAGAATGATGTTCCCTACATAAGTGAGCACAAATCAAAGTCCCATTGCTTCTAAGAGATTAAATAAACTATTCAAATTAACCTACAATTTTCAACTCTTTTAAACCAAAGGAAAATAATCAAGTTTTAAAATTATTCAATCTTTTTCCTCTACGAACGGGAAAGAAAAGAAAGCATTAAAATGCTATCTCAATTTTTAAACATTTCTTAGATTAACATGTAATTAGGCTTAATGAAATAATTTTGTATAGTATATTGTAGGAAACCATGGCTGTTATTTAGTCTCCACAAAAGTACCTATAGCATCAACAATTGTTCAAGCCAAAAATATATATATGTCAAAATAAAATTTAAATGAAATTTCAGGTACCAATACTTTTATTTATCTACACTACTTCATACTATCAAGATGGTATTGCTGGCTAACACATCACACTACTAAACCATGATCTGCCAAGACACGCACAACCAGAAAGGACCTGCTGTGCGCCACAGGTTTCTACACTCCTCACCACTTCATGTGTCCAGGAGCAGGACTTTGTTAACGCCCTCTCCCAACTCCTGCACCCCAGCCTCCCTTGAATCTCAGCTAGTTAGACTATCTGGACCTGGAATTATAACTTATAACAAATTATTGTTGGTTTCAAAGCAAGAGTACTTCAAGCCATTGTTTCTGAAGCTGGCTTATTAAACTAACCAGGGTTTGTTATAAACCTGGATTCCTGTGTGGATAATACAGCACACATTTCTTTTTTAAAAAAGCTGCCAAATTCCTCCTCTGTGAGTGGGGAGAGTGGGGATATATGAGCCAAAGGCTAACAGTAGCTCCTTCCTTCTCATACACATCTCACTAAGCCAATACAAATCAAACAGAGCAACTAGAAGTGATGCAATACTAATCAAATCAAAGTTGCAATTAACTTTTTTTCAGGTGACTATCCCTAGACAGCACATATTTGCACTGATCTTCAGAGAAGCTAAAATTAGTAGATTCAAGTGTTTTCAGGGCATTGATTCCTTCCCCTTAAAATATAATGTACCAATAGAGAATGGTATTGCCATATTTTAGAATGTTTAGAACATTCTAACAAAAATGATTTCCAAGAAATCCTTATAAGTTGTTTGAACGCAAGAAGCAAGCCACAATCCAAGTCCCAGCCACTGACCAGCAGTGCTTTACAGAGGAGTGGGACCACAGTTGCCTCTGTAGCTTGGCCACACACAATGGCCAGGATGGGATGTCAGGATGGGGGGGAAGGATAATCGCAGTGCAACCAGGCCTCCCCCCCACTGCCTCCAGAACACCGTTTTGAGGGCTTCTGCTGGTGGGGATCCCCCTGGCAGCACTTTTGTCTGCATACATGTTTGGCAGGTAGAAAAGGAAGCCCCACGCTGGCAGGAGGCTGGCAGAGCTGGGCCTGGTGACACCTTTACCCAATCCACCATCACCATCCAACCTGCTACAAAGTGAGTTTGGAGTGCTCTGCCTGGCTACAATCCTTAACACATGTACTAGGAAGTAAATCCTACGCAGTACAGTGGGACTTACTTCTGAGTAAACATGTACAGGATTGTTTAGTATGAACTTTATTGAACCCTACCCCTACTGCTGCAAATTGCTATTTCAGTTCCAACTACTTTTGATTACTGGAATTACTTCTTGTATTTATACAGCATATACATTGGTACCTCAGGTTAAGAACTTAATTCGTTTTGGAGGTCTGTTCTTAATGTGAAACTGTTCTTAACCTGAGGTACCACTTTAGCTAATGGGGCCTCCCGCTGCTGCCGCACCGCCGCCTTGTGATTTCTGTTCTCATCCTGAAGCAAAGTTCTTAACCCGAGGTACTCTTTCTGGGTTAGCGGAGTCTGTAACCCGAATCATCTGTAACCCGAGGTACCACTGTAAAACTAGCATGATATAATTTTGCTATTATTTTTACTAAATGTAAGTCATCTAAACATGCTAAATCATATGTCCATTTTGAATTTTCCACTTCAAAATTTTCCAGAACTGAACCACAGACTATTGTATATATGAGTTTGAGTACTGTAGTAATGGCATTAAACTGAGGGGGTTCGTTAATGCAATCAACCCTTCTTGCAGTTACTTAAAACATTTGATATATATGTGAAGCCTCACTTTGTAAATTGGTGTAACACATGACTGACTGCCCTGTCACTGCATGCTCTGGAAGGCTAAAATTTGAATTTCTGATTTGTCAGAGGCAAGGTGACAAATTATACGAACAATGCTTACATACATTCAGAATTCAGAATTATGTATGGGTCTCCATTGCAATGTAATTTTTTTTCAAAAAAAGAGATTTGCCTTAGCCCAGAAGAATGCAAGACAACTGAAGACTGCATGCCCATTGCTGCACTTGCATTATGACAAAGTAATCAGAGCAGATGAAGTAAATGCCCAACCACAGCCTAGGGACTTCAGTTTCCATAAAAACAGACTGGTGTCATGAATGGATTCTGATCAAAGCCTGTCACACTGCTGTGTAAGGAAAACTGAATCATGACATGCTAGCATGAAAAAAGAAACAGATAATGGGGAAAAAACCTCAATGAGTCAAATGTAAATTCAAATGTATTTACCATGGGTTCTTCCATGGATGCAGAAAGGGGATCTCCTCTGAGCTCTGCAAATCTCTGATACAACCCAATCAAAGATATAGAGCACTACTGTTATAAAATGTACATAAAGTTACAGAGGTATATTTTGTTTATTTAGTTTCTTTAGCAATTTAGGTGCAGCTTTTCAGGATTTTGATCCTCCCAAAGCAGCTTAAAGTAAAAAAAAAAAGAGTCACATTAATATGCACAACACAAAGCAATACAATACTTAACTCATGGAATAAAAACAACCAGGCAGTCAATGATAAGACCATATAGAACAACAGAACCAGCCCCCTCATTTGTGGTACAGCATACCTGCTTGGCTTAACCAACGCTAACTGGAAAATAAAAATATTTATGTTTTGTCTAAAAGAAATCAAGGAGAAGGTTGAATTCAGCTCCCCAATAATGGAGAGTTCCACCACCAAAATCTAGTTGTAGCTACTGATGGATCCACAAGCAGGCCCTTTAGGCCAATCTTAAAGTCCAGCCAGGTTTACATGGATGCGGGTTGTTCTTCAAATAACCTGGTCCCCAACCATTAACTGCAATAAAGGTCATAAGCAGCACTTTGAATTGGAAAGAACAGCCCTGTTTATGAACGATTTGGTTTATGAACTCAGCAAAACCGGAAGTAGTGTCCTGGTTTGCGAACTTAACCTCGGTCTAAGAACAGAATCCGAACGGTGGAAGGCCACCGGCAGTGGGAGACCTCATCAGGTAAAGCGCACCTCGGTTTAAGAATGATTTCAGTTTGAGAACTGACTTCCAGAATGGATTAAGTTCATAAACCAAGGTACCACTGTAGAGCTAATATTATATTGGAGTAATATACTCTGAGCACCTTGCCCCAACCAACATCAGGGCTGCAGTATTTTTCACTAGCTGAAGTGCAAGTATGCTACTCAAAGCCCTTCTATACTAAGGCTGTAGTCTATGCATACTTATTTAAGACTAATTTCTATTGAATTCATTGGAACTAACATGCATAGGATCAAGCTGTGAGAATAAACTAGATCTATCGAATGTACTGTATGCAAGCTACCATCATGCAGAACTATCCTAACATGTTTATTTGGAAGTAAGTCTCTAAGCACACATTGTCTTACTTCCAGATAAGGATGCTTAAGATCCTTACACCAATTCAAAGGGCAAGCTGCAACCATAAACAAACAAACATCCAAAACAGAGACACTTCGAGATCCTTTCTTGTGCATCTCTGTCTATATCAGTGCAAAAACACAGTGCTCTTATCAAATGGGGGCACTTAGCAGCTTCTTGAGACAAGCCCTTAACTGAGCAGATTTAGTCCCAGATAATAGTGAAGTTGGACTTCACAACAAACATATCCTGTTAGAGAGCTACGCAAAATAAGATTGTCTTCCTTTGAAGAAAACTGAGATATTTAAATTGTATTTCAATTACTTTGCCACTTTCAAACGTTATTATGGGTACACAATCTTGAATGCATCCATTATAAAATATTCTGAATTTATAATTTACAAATCTGTTGCTTCAAATATTGGAAAAAATAGTAAGAGCACGGATATCTCTAGATTTTCAGACTTCCAGTCACTTCATTGAGAAAACTCAGTTTCCGACAGCATTAAATTCAATCAGCTAAGACATGCACACTGAGAAATAAAAGGGATGAGGCTGCATTCCAAAACACACCTGAGAGCCCAATCCAACACATATTTACACATGCTTAATTCTGCATAGGACCAGGCTACTACTGGAAACAAAGTTCACTGAAATAAAAGGGACTTGCTTCTGTGTAAACATAATTAGGATCTGGCTGCACCTGTCTGCCAAATATTACTGTATATTCTATATACGCATCTCAAAATGGCAATTCTCCAAAACTCTACAATATTTGGCTCAAGTTTTGAAAATACTATACACATATTCTTCATTGCATTCAGAATATTCCAGAGGACCTTCAATGATTACTCACCTAGAAGAAAATGGAAGAGCTCTTAAAAAGCACTTAAGAATATACTCATAATTTGGAATGTTTCCTCTTAAAACACTGTATCTGACATAAAGTTTTATTAGTTCCCACATGCATCAGAAAGTGTTCAGAATTAATTTTATATGAAAAAGCACAAAGATATGGCACCTAGTGAAGTGGTATTCTTTAATATCACTGAGGTAACACATCTGCATTATCTTACAAAGCAAGGCAAGGCAAGTCTTCTTTGTTTGGTAAAAGCATCTTTAAAATATCAAAAATGAAAGCATCTCTGAAACAATGGTGGCTAAATGCAAACGTTTCTCAGCCCCATACCAATCGATTTAGAAGCCTAAACATTTTAAAATAATGCTTTTCAAAATGATCAGCAAAGACAGGAACTATTCCAAACAAACAACTTATCTTCTCCACATATAGCCAGGATCCTGAATATACGTTCAATTGAAACTGATGGTACCAACTTATGTTTTTCAGACTGTTTTTCTTAATACTTTCAGTATATATTTTAAAATATGCTATAGTATGTTGTTAAATTGGTAGGTACTTCAGTAGTACAACCTGACCCTAGGCAAGTTTGTTTAAAAGTAAATCCCACTTAATTCAATAAGACTTACTTTCCAGAAAGTGTGTATAGGATTGTAGCTTTAAGCATAATTACACAGAAACAAAGTTTCATTTTTCAAAAAAAAAATATGCAATTGCTTCTACAGAAATGTGTTTATCTTTGAGATGTATAGTCAACACCTCCGGTTAAATGCTACACATATCAATTAGATAAACAACTATCTCTTGAGAAGTCTTGCTGGGTCAGTTGCATGAAATTTACAACCTTTTTTTCCAAGTTCGCTGAGCACTTTTATTGCATACTACTGGAAAATGTATGTCTTCAGTCTCTGCTTTTCTATACAGCATTACTCAGTTGATTTAATTTGGTTTTCCACATCCCAACAACCTTAGCACTGCAGATTATGCAAGAACAAACTTTTCCCATCATTACCATATGCATGTACAAAGCATTTCAAATTAAATAAATTTTAGATAGATGTAGGAATGGCTTTCTCTCCAACCTAAGTAAAACTATTTTGCATTTGGTTAAAAACATGAAAATATACCACTGCACACTTGTTGTGCCTGGCTGTGTTAAAGAAACCACAAAGTATGTGCAAACATTACCATTTCGAAGTATTAACCACACAGAACAGCAAACATGCAAAACATCTAACTCTGACCACATATTGAACTACTCAAATAAAGCTTGGTGGGATATGGGAAGGAGGAAAAATTTTCAAACTGCATCTTCATTTACACTCTTTTAAAATCACCATCTATCACTATTCAGTGATTAACAGCATGGCAAACAAAGCAATCCATTTCTTGCCCAAATCATGAATTAGGATGGAAGGCAACTATTTCCCAGGTACTGGAGGTCAGTAACACCAATAGTCATCAAACCCAAATGAAAACAAATACCAACTGTTTTCTTATAGTCAAATCTTTGTCCATATAACTGAAAACTGATAGGTAGGAGACACAGTGCATTATTTGGGCATTGTTAAGGAGGAAGACAGATGTTGGATATAAGGGGGTGGTGAGGTGTGCATGTGTGTTTGTGTGTGGTGTATCTGGTTGCAAAAAAATGTCTCAGGCTCAAGCCTGATAAGGTAACAAGCTTCAGAGGGATGCTGCTGCTGCTGCTGCTGCTGTGTCTGTCTCAAACACCTAGTGGGCAATAACAAAACCCCAACATCTTTCTCTCTATCAAGTCCTGGCATTGTCAGTTCCTTAACCCCATCAAAGAGTCCCTGCCTGTGAGATGTCTCTCACAGGTTCCACTCAGGTAAGCTTCCTTTATGCACACAAACCATGCAATGACCTGTGCACAATTAGTACAGTTTTGCATCTATTCAAACAGCAAAAGAATACCTAGCTTCATCTTCATTTCATCACTTACAGCTCTGCAGCTAAGGCTCAAGAGATCTTATTTGGGGAGAGAGGGAGGGGGGATCTCGGTAATGTAATTTACAAAGAGTGGAAACGCCTACAAGGAGCTAAAGTACCTGCACTGGGGAGATGTTCAGTTGTTCACTTCATCTTCCGTTGACAAGGAAACCAAACCGCACTTCATTCTCCAGGAAAACCTTCCACTGCCATCATTTGAAAATGTACTTATTTGTATATATGTGTATATCTATCAACATTATGATAATCATCATAACATTATCTCGGTATAAAAGAATAAAAAAGTGAAATTTTGGAAAGGAATTATCTTTGGCTTTTTCTCTCTTTTTTGCAATATAGTATTTTTTTTTTAAGGGAAGTGGGGGTGTATTTAAAAATGATCAACAGTACCAAGCTGCAAGAAAAGTTTCACATTATAACCGGGCACCAAAAACAGAAAAAGAAGAAAAACGGCTGATTGCAACCGGGTGTCCAAAAAAAGGAAACAAAACGAAAAACAAAAACCATTTAACAAAATTAATATCTTGCTTAGTGGCTTGCACCAGTATTGCAAGATTACAAACTCTTTGTAAACACTGCTGTAAAATGCATTTTCAAATCTCATATATATATACAAAAAAATAAAAAAACCAAAACAACATCATCAAAAATCTCTGCAAAACAGAGTTTAAGCAACATGCCCATTTCTCACCTCTTTGGTTTTTTTTAATAAAAAAATATGCATCATAATTCACATCGCTTTTCTTTCTTTCTTTCTCACAACAAAACCAGTTGCATATGTATAAATACGTATAATTTATCTGCATTTACGTTATTGCTGGACTGGCAAGTCTATTTCTCTCGCTCGCTCTCTTTCTCCTTTCCTCTTTAGGCTCCCAGTGACTTCCAGTTCCAGCAACACCTTTTGCTCCCAGTTTAGTAAACCATCGCATGCTAAGAAAAAAAAAACTTGTCATCAGAAAAAGGATCAAATCCATGAAAACAAAGAGGTTAAAAAATAAAAAAGCAGCAAAAACAAAAACAAAAAAAAGGAAGAGAGAGGAAAAAACAAAAACAGGACGAAAAAGGAGGACAAGAATGTCAGCGGAAAGGTACTCACCGAGCGGGAGTAAAAGGAAGGAATAAAAATGCGAGTTACTATAAAATACAGTATGGCGGTGGAAGAAGGAATGAGGCGCTTTTTGCTCTCTCTCTCTCTCTCCCCCCTTTTTTTTTTATTCCTCCCCCTCTTTAGTCTCAGCCTCAGGCAATTGCCACGTGATTCGGAGCCAGGCTGACTCGCAGGCAAAAGGGGGTGGGGGGGAAGGAGCAGGCGGGGAAGGGGCCAACCCCACCGGAGGAGCCCAACTCGCTCGCACGGCAGCAGCGGCAGCGGCAGCAACACTAGCGGCGCCAGCGGAGGAAGGAACTGGAACCGGCAGTAAGAAGGAGGAGGCGGCGGCGGCGGCGGCAGCAGCGAGCAGGAGCAGCAGCTCTTAGCTTCGGCAGCCCTGCGTGGCGCTGGCGGCAGCGGCAAACAGCAGCCCAGACAAGCAGGTGCCCCACGCGCCGCACTAGGCAAGCGCACGCGCGCGGGCGGGCAGGCGCGCGGAGAGGAAGAGCCGCCTGTGGGGAGGGAGGCGCGAAAAGCAGCGCGAGGCGGGGGCGCGCGGGGCGGGGGGGGGGGCCAGAGAGAGAAAGTGAGTTTCCTCACGGACGTGAGGAAGCAGCTGCTCTGCTTCTCTTTCTCTTTGTGTATGTGTGTGTGTGTGTGACAGACAAACGTAGGCGAAAGAGCGCGCACGCACACAAAAAGCCACAACTTGCCGCCGCCGCCGCCACTTGCCCTCAAAAGTTACTCCTGTCCCTCCGCGCTCGCTGTCCCCGCCTCAGCCAGGACGAATTCCTGAGGGAACAGCACACACAAAAACACACACACACGAAAAGGGTTTCTTCATATTTGCGCTGTGTGTGAGGGAAAGAGGGATGAATTGGGCCCCAGCCAACGTCACGCCACAATAATACACCTTTCAGACTTGCTTTGGGGTCTCGCTTTCCGTTTCCAGTCTCACGTCATCATGGCTCCGCTTCCCTCAGCGGAGGAGGGCTGCTCTTACGTCCATGGCGTTGAGCGCCTTCCTCTCGACTGCTTGGGAGGAATTTGAAATATTGCTGCTGCTGCTGCTGCTGCTGCTCGCGCCCCAGCGAGATCAAAAGAGCAGAGCTGCTTCCCGCCCGCCCGGAAGTTTGGGTAGGGACCTAGAGGGAGCAGCTTTGGGGAATGGGGTTGGATGTGCTAGTAGTGGATCAAAAGCATCAGCTGAAAGGGATGTGGAGGGTTCAATGCAGCATCTTCTGCAGCTTTGGGAGCCCCACCTCCTCGCCAGCCACACATGCAGCTGGTAACATTGAGGGACAGACACTCTGCACATGCTCCGAGTAAAGGCAAGTGTCCACATTGAAATCTAGGGTCTGGAGCTTGGAGCCGGTGGGGGGGGGGGGGGAAACAGTGGTGCTGAAAATATTGGTAAGCATCTTCTCTCTTCCTGACCAACACCTGCATTTCTCTCAGGTTGTACACATGTCAAAGAACTTTGGAAAGGAGCGATGTGCAAAGTCGTTGCTGCAAGTTGTGCAGCGGGATCAATGCCCAGTGCTGGGGCAAAATTCAGTGCCAGTTGCAGCAGCTGATGGGATTATGGCAGCAATCCTAAACAAATTTACATGGAAGCAAATCTCATTGTGAGCTCTGACTATTTCCAAATATATGTATATTTATGACTGGGCTGTAAGACCACTAATCTGCAATTTTAGCAACACTTACGTAAAAGTGCCATTAAACTCCATAGGAATTGTAGGTAAATCTATTGATGATTGGGGATGCCAGCCTGTTCTTTTCATTGATAGATACAATTTTAATTGCTTCCTACAGGGGTGACATAGTACGCATGAAACATTCAGAATGCTTGAAAATTATAGCATACAGTTAAACCATTATTCAATAAAATTACTCTCTTACATAATCAGCCGCTATCATGCTCAACAATGGACTGATTACATCATTTTGGTTGGTTCTCATCATATTCCAATGTAATTATTTTTAGTGTTTGTAAATTATTCAGTTACATTCCTAATTCATCTGCTCCCATGTAGATAAGTACTTCACAAACTTTTTAGCTTAAATTAAATCTTTTTTACTTCAATTCCACATTCCCCACAATTTTTAAATCCCCATTCTCCCTAGGAAATGACAGTAAATAATAGCAGCCTCATCTCTCTACCCAGTGCTGCTTAATGCTTTCTTTATTATTGGAATTCAAAATGTGTACTAACAAAAGTAGTTAGTTTCCTCTTTTTGTAGATTTGTTATGGCTTTTTGCACTGCTCCCAGCTGCTTCCTTATCAACTGAGTTTGGAAATCAACAGCAGTGTGCTACACTTTATAATAAATAGGTGTGCATAAAGTGATACATATCAAGGTATCCTTATGGATATATAAACCTTCTAGAAATCAGCAAATGCTATTATATTGAAAACAGCAAGATGACTCTAATAGCAGAACTATGTGGTATTCTAATATATATGACAAAAACCTAATTTGCATCATGCTATGGATGTGAATCTGTTAGATGTCTACCTCATATGCCTGTTAGCACCAAGCAGTGCATGGAAAAATATAGCTTTATAATGTAATATTTAAAGCCATAATACAATATTAAATATGTTAATAGCTTCAGTCAGTGGGAGAACATACTCAATAAAATACTATCAGTGACATGCATTTGTGTGTCTTGATATGAAACTGCTACATCCCCCCTACCCCACTTTTTAAAAAAAAGTATGTATTTTTTGGAATAGCAATGTTATTCTATACACACATCTATATAGGAATGATGTTTTGGGTTTTTATACAATTTAGCATCTAGAATACTTATAACTTGAAATATGTATTTGCATAACTTGCAATCCTACTAGATAATAATTAATAGGAATTCTGCTACAAATGTTTATAAGAAGAGAATTGCAGTCTTGCACCACAATTCTGTACCTTAAAGGTAAAGGTACCCCTGCCCGTACGGGCCAGTCTTGACAGACTCTGGGGTTGTGCGCCCATCTCACTTAAGAGGCCAGGGGCCAGCGCTGTCCGGAGACACTTCCAGGTCACGTGGCCAGCGTGACATCGCTGCTCTGGCCAGAGCCAGAACCAGAGCCAGAGCCGCACATGGAAACGCCGTTTACCTTCCCGCTGGTAAGCGGTCCCTATTTATCTACTTGCACCCGGAGGTGCTTTCGAACTGCTAGGTTGGCAGGCGCTGGGACCGAGCAGCGGGAGCGCACCCCGCCGCAGGGATTCGAACCGCCGACCTTTCGATCGGCAAGCCCTAGGCGCTGAGGCTTTAACCCACAGCGCCACCTGCGTCCCTATTCTGTACCTTAGAGCTTTCCAATCTTTTCATGTTGGTGACACACTTTTAGACATGCATCATTTCGCAACCCAGTAATTCAGTTTTACTAGCAAACTGGAGGTTAAACACGGAAGGAGTGTGGGGAGCGTTCGCGTGACACACCTACACACTGCTGCCAACACATAGTTTGGAAAGCTCTGCTGTAGCTGGTAATTGTGAATGCATCCACCTCTGCATGGCTAGGGCACGAATTACAGAGCAAGAAGCAGAAAACTAAATAAGAAACCTTCAGAGATGCAACCACGGAACACTGAAATTTCTCTTCTGATGTATCTTCCCAGCAACATTCATCAGCTGTGAATGCAGATACCAAAAGTGTGCCAAATGTGAGCCCGTAGGAAATGCTGCCAGGAATGATACAGCATCATGCAGTGCCTGATGAACCTCACAGCCAAAGAGCTCTGCTGTTCCAGTTCCTTGGGAACACAGCTTCAACTTGGTACTCTACATCTAGGCACATCTAAACCCATCTTATGCCTACTGCCTCATAATAGCTTTCTAACTGCAGGTGTGCATGTGTCCACTGTCACAGCTGCAAGATTGTACCTTTGGTCATTCTGAAATTGTTTCTATTCAATGCAATGTAACTAGGTAAAGATAATATTCTGACACCATGTGTGTATGTATGGATAGGCAGGCAGACAGACAGACAGAGACTTAGAAACGGCTTTGTTGAAGGCTTATTTAAAGGTTTGGAGATAACACTGTGTTTTGTTCTGTTGGAGAACAAGTGTTAGAAATGACAGCAAGCGATTACCATTTCTCAACCTGGCTCAGACAGTTGAGAGCTGAAGAGATGAATTTGCAAGTTTCTAATGGTTTGGACCAACTGGGAAAGTTATGAGAGAGTAATGCTGGTCCATAAGAAATCATACAAAAGACAGTGCTTTCCTATTTGTTATTCAAAAGGTGAAGTCCACAGTGTGGAGCTAAGGCTGATGGTCTGGCAAGTAAACTGCCCAGCATAGGTCAAAAGGCACCAAGCAGCTGTAGAATGTAATGCTTCTTTAACATCTGTAGAAATACGTTTCCATGCACATTGAACATTGCCAGTGAACAGTCCACATATTTCTTTTCTGAAATATAGTTGTTGTGGGCTCTTGAGCATGCCATGCATCATGAGGCATCTATATGAATGTAGAAGTGGAAGCCTTTGAAAATACGCATATTCTATTTTTTATTTTTTTTATTTCCTATTCAGATCTCATCTCCGTCTCACAGCATAAACTCACACTTTCTGTCTCTGGGCTTTTGTGCTAACCACTGAGCAGCTAGAATGTTCGTAAATATTCCATGAAATTACAGCACATAAGGTGGACTTGTTTCAGTAAACTGATTCCAAGTTTCTGTAACACAGCACATTAACGTTTAACTATAGAAAGCTGGTGAACTGACAGGTAACATCCAACACTGGTCTTTCTCATGAGTTGTTCTTTATTGATTTCATGAGATGTTTCCTTCTCCGTACTAGCAAAACTACTCAGTTATGGTGTATATCTCATTCATAGATCTATGACAGTGATAACTTTCCTAAAATGGCATCCACACATAAACAAGTTTAAAAATAAAATATACAGAACTTTATGGGTATGTTTTTTGTTTGCAAAACATCTGTTTTCATTTCCTCCTCAAGCATGCAATTCAGGCTTATGCCACTTATATGAATAGCCCACATTCAAATAACTGAAATGTCTCACACCTAACTCAAGTCCGTGCCAGCTTCAGCTTCTTTGGAACCTGGGAACTTCCAATCTCTTAACCTTGTTCAACACTTGGGTAGAGCTGTGAGAAGATAGGTTTCCAAAGTAATCTGAATGGTAGACTTCTGAATAGATTCATAAAAAGCAAAGGTGGGCAACGCTGGTCTACAAGATTAAAAAAAGCAACTCCCATATTCACAGTTGGGCAAATCAAAATTATACAAAATTGTGGAAAGTTTTCAAGTTCTCTAGAATTCTTCACCAGGCAAGATGTTACGTAAAGCAGGAAAGGCGGAGGAAATAAAGGATGGATGGATGGATGGAAAGACGGACGAGCGGCAGGCAGGCAGGCAAATGTGTTAAAATTACGTCAACTTGTAGACTTAGTTCAAAGATTGAGTTCTTAGACTAGATCACACACACCCCATGGCACTGCATATATCAAATCTTTTTTATAATCGGCCACTTGTTCTTCCTGCTCACTCTTCTCAAACCTCTGCTGTTGTTTAAAACCACAATTTTTCTCTGTGCCCCTCCATCCCTGCTTTACTGAAACATCTGCTTTTTAAAACCACCACTTTTCCTCTTTCAATGTCCCTCCCATCTCATTCCCATGCCATGGCCATTGGTGTTGTGCAACCCGCCTTCTCTTTTGCTCCTTTACTCCAAGCTGATTTCATGCAAATCCAGGATTGTGATGCAGCACTACAAATCCTCTACTGAAGGCTGTGCAATGCCAGCTTTACATTTTTATGTATATAGGAAGAAATGCCTCCTTGTAAAAAAAAAAATAAAAAATTTAATTGTGAATGTGTGCCCCAAATCTTTTCAGATTGAAAGTAGTGCTTTTGTATGTCAGAAATATTTCCCATCATTCCTCAATTGTGATAATTATTTTTGCTAACATCGTTATTCTTATTTTCTTCTGTTTCTGCACTCTTCTCCCCCCTTCCAATTATTGTGTTTTCTTCCTGGATTAATCACATTCCCAGCTAATTGGGATTATATAGCAAATGAGATAATATCCCCATTTTATATAACCAATCAGGTGTGATTCTGCACTGATGTTCGTAAGAACAAACAAAGCCAGTTAAAATGACTACAATGCTTATTGAATAGGCAAAACACTTTAGTTCCCTTTAACAACAGCCACTAAAAATTGCAGATGCAGGTTTCTTTTAATGTTGTCAAAACGTGTGTTTTTTTTTTAAAAAAAGCACTCCATTTTGAGCTTCCTTTTATGACTCTAAAGATAGTTGCAATTTTTCAAGCTGTAAGTGTTCGATAGTTTTCCTTATGGAAGTATGATAGAAGTATGAAAAACTGCAGTAAGTAAAAGAATTGGACTGCATAGGTTGAGGACCAAATAATAATCACATCTGAGGACGCAGGTTTCTTAATAGAGAAAAGGGCAAGTCAAGAAAAAGAAGAAGTATTGCTTTGAAATTGAGGAATTAGCTCTGGCAGGGCACTTAAGCAAGAATTAGTTGGTTAAAAAGTTAAACAATTTGCTGACTTTTAACTTTGACTACTTAAAACTTTCAGCTGCCAACTTTTAATTTTTGTCAATTTTAAAAAAGTTAACTGACTTATTAAAGTATAAATTAAAGGAAAAGTAATAAAGAAACTGATTTCCCCAAAGTTTTCCTTAACACAGCCACTGTCTAGGACCCTATACAGAATTACAATATTTCTTCATTGAAGCTCTAGAACTTCTTATTTGAAAGACAGATTATGTCTTCCTAGGGGTATGCTCTCATGCAGGCAGTGTGTGTGTGTGTGTGTGTGTGTGTGTGTGCGCACGCGCACACACACACACACACACACACACTTTTGTATAAGTCAACAAGGCTGTCACTTGGCTGCAGGAAAGGAAGCAAGCACAAATAATCAAATAGATTGGGCCCCAGTAAGAGTGAGAGCCATTTTTGCTGCTAATTTTACAGAATATATAAGTAAATGAGCTATCCTTCTATAATTTACAAATTTATAAGCCTATCTGAAATTTATGCCACTGAGGCTTTGTGATAAAAATTCAGAATTCTAGACGTTTTTAGATGACTTCTTAACATTTTCATGAAATTCAAAACCAGCTAGGGTCCATGAAGCTGAAGTTTATTTTTTATCTTTGAGAAATCTAACTGAAATGTCACTAGGATTTTTTAAAAACAGCACAAAAAACCACAGCCCTATGCATCCATTACAATACAGTTATCCCCTCATCTACCCATATGGGGTGACTGTTCAATAGTGGGGGCATAATTCTGCAAGACAGGTATAAAATTGTCAGATGTAAGTTTTGAAATGGAACTTTTGCTGAAGTTCAAATAGCATGTATAAACCGTTTCTGACATGCAACTGAACATCCCTTTCATCACCCAAATTTATTTTTTCATTTCAGTCTAAATTTTATTTTAGACTTTTATTGCTTCTAATACAGACATTTTTCATAACCCCTTTTTACCTTTAGAACAATAAAGATTGCAGCAACAGGGGTTTTTGTAGGAAACAGCTGTCATTTGTCACCTTTCTGGCTATTCTGAAGTTCTACTATTATAAAGTACTTCACCTGGGGAAGGAACTGAAACAGGTATTGGTAAATTGTTATTCTGAAAGCTGCATAAAGCAGAATGAATTCAAAGTAAATTAGTGTGTTGCAGTGAGGTTGTGGGAAAAAATCCACTTACAGCATTATTTTTTCATTTTCAAATGCAAATACACAATGTTTCAGAAATCAACTTAAAGAGTTACTTTGTTTTTAACTTACCCTTTTACTAGTTGAAAGTGAAAATATTTAACTTAAGCAACTTCTGAAGGCTACTAAATTGTAATGTTATCACTAAACTTTCCCATGACTAGCAACTATATAATGAAACCAACAAAACGTTAGTGTCACTTGCGCTAGTGTCTATAACATGGGTAGGCAAACTAAAGCCCGGGAGCCCAATCCGGCCCAATCATCTTCTAAATCCAGCCCTCAGACAGTCTGGGAAGCAGCATGTTTTTACATGAGTAGAATGTGTCCTTTTATTTAAAATGCACATCTGGGTTATTTGTGGGGCCTGCCTGGTGTTTTTACATGAGTAGAATGTGTGCTTTTATTTAAAATGCATCTCTGGATTATTTGTGGGGCATAGGAATTCGTTCACCCCCCCCAAAAAAAAAAAATAGTCCCGCCTCTCACATGGTCTGAGGGACAGTGGACCGGCCCCCTGCTGAAAAAGTTTGCTGACTCCTGGTCTATACATTTCTTTTTATTTATTCTGCTAAGATCCTGCCCTTCTTCCATGAATGATCCCAAGATGTCATAAACTGGGTTCCCAGGTAGTCTTCCACCCAGGCACTTCTTGGAGCCAGATTTGCTTAGACTCAGCAGTGCTGCTGCAGTATGTCAACGTGCATAAATTAGGGAATGCTACTCTAATCAGATCCATGCCTAATGGTTAATAACATTTGAAACTGCATAGTAGGCTTATGACAATGGTGAAACAGTTTATTCATGGTGAAATACCGTACTTTATACCATACCATACAAAATGTGTAACTCTTTAAGATGTCACATGGGTCTTTGTTCTTTTTATTCATGAGGGAGCTCTATTCCCTGGCTAAATGAGTGAAGTGATTGATATGTGGCTTAAAACACACAATCACAGCTATTTTCCTCTTTTATCTCTCTACTCATGACAGCCTTTTGCTTAGTTTATAAGATCTTGCTTAGTTTATAAGATCTGACAAGATCACAACCCATGGCACTATGGCTGCAGGCTACTACCGCATTTTATTTTATTGTTCTATTATTCATTTGTAACCCTGAAGAGACAGGGAGCCACTGTATAACAAAGCAAAACACTGTCTAGGTCACCATGCAAGGTATGAATATAAGAATACTGTATTGAAGTTAAGTATAAAATCGTGCAGTTTGAAAATTGGGTGTTTTCTTGTTTACTTGTATAGAATTATAAAAATTACATTAGCCAAAATTCAAACCAGTTCCAAAGGTATACTGTTATTCCCTGTTTTACATAAAGCCAGGACTGATGGCAGCAAGGATCCCATCACCTTATTAGGGATCAGTATAGGTGTTAATTGCTTTGGATTCAATGCGCTGGAAGATCAAGAGTGTACTGAGTTGCACTTGACCTACTTTGAGAAAGTGGAGGCTGGTCCATTACTAGAGCCTGTGGTATGGCCCCACCAACTTCAGTGTGCCCTCAGCCAGCCTCCATCAGCCAGCCTCTTTATTTGTACCCAGTCCAGAGGCTAACCCTGGCTGTCAGCTTCCTCCCTCCTAGTCTCAGGTTTGTCGTGGTTGGACTCAAGATAAAGACAAAACTAGGATTAGTTTATTCTACTTGTCCTTGGTTCAGATACCACCTACTTTTGGCTTCCTGGCTTTTCCCCCACCAGTCCTAATGAGCACAACCCACCACTGTTGTGAAATAAGGATATTAATCCTAGTATAAATACTCGAAATATCTTCCACTGTTTAATGAAATAATTAATTTTCCAGCACCTTGTTGTAAATTGCATATATTAATATGCCTGCCAATGGTCAGTTGACAGGACATTTTCAAACCTAAATAGTAAGTAATTCAAAGTAAGTAATCAAAGTAAATAACAGTAATCCAAATCAAGTTGACCTAGACTGTACCAATTTTTAAGGACTCTAGTGGACCTGGTTTGGCTTGACTTTTGTCAGATGTCAATGTATTTGAGATGAACCGAAGCCAGTAACACTCAGTATTGGCTTCATGACATCTACATTAGAGCACAGTTTTCACCATCTTGATCAGGGCTGCAGCCACGACACTGTCCTAATATTAACTTTATGTGAATTAGTAAACATATGTCTGAACTGTGTTACTTCATACTGGAGATAGGGGCTTGCATGATGGAATTCTTTTCCAAAGCAAAGCAGTAAAACATATACACACATATACTTGGAAAGTGCATAGAGTACAATTAAAATACACCCATTAACTGTTTAGATAATGAATGTGTGTCTGCTTTTTTAAAAAAAAATTCCCATAATACTAAATGTTCACCTGCTTTATTCTACAGTGCACCACTATATTCAAACCAAGTTCAATATGTGCATCTGATAGAAGTCAGGTTTTGCCAATGAGAGTTCCTGACACAGTATATTGGTCTGTAAGGTAGCATAACAATTTATAGATGGGGCAGGCAAGCTGCAGTTCTAATCACATTTCTCAAACAACTTAGAAAACAATTAATGGAAATTAATGAAGAAATTTGCAGTATATGTGAGCTGTGCATTTCACTTGACTGATATCCCATGACTCCTTTTTCCTGGGATGTGATGCAATATAGTCTAGCAAAATGGGACGGTGAATGCAATGCACTACCCAAGAATTTGCAGTGGTCAAATGGTGGTGGGATGTGGAGATGAAGAAGAAGAGAGGTTGGAGGAAGTCTAGGGCAAGGAAAAGTGGTTAGTGTGGAGAGGAAGGCAGAAATGAAGATGCCTGGTGGGAACAACAATTCAAGAATGAAGTTATTATTTTGGAAAATGTTGCCTTGCCATAAGCGATTCAAAGGATCTCTGGCCACATCTCTTCTAAACTTTTCTCAACTTCAGCATACGTTGTTTGCTAGCACTGAACTCCACTTTCACAATAATTAGATATCATCTTGAATGACATGGAGTCCAAAGTTCTGATAAAAGTTGTCACCCAGAGCGTAGTAAGACAATGCTTCATGGGCATAACAGTGGGACACGTCTTGGTACCTTTGAACAACATAACGTATCCACTTCCACAGGGCCTCTGCTCAAAGGTGAATTCTGGGCACTGTGGACATAGCTATTTAATATTTTGCCAGGAATAGGAAATGACACTTCAAACAGCACCCCCTGCAGATATTGACCAACAGCATTCCTCCCACATGGTCCTCATCACTTATGCACATATCAGCCAGATCAAAGACTACAAAGGGTTGGTTTTGATGCTACCCTTTTTTCTCCAAAGGAGAATGTGCATGTTACATCCGTATGATTTTTAAAGGAAACATCTAAAAAAACAGGCATTAGATATACCTCACCTCTCTAGCTCACAAATCTTTTATTTAAAATCCACATTTTATTTAAAAGTTCTTTCATGTGTGTTCTGTGAGGGAAAAGTTTGATGTCAAGCTCATCACAGACTACAAAAGAAACACAGCAGAAATTAGGAATTGCTGTAATTTGCTCAAAGATTTAAATCTAAGCAGATGCAGTCTTAAATGATGGCCCTTAAAAATGGAGAATGGAATAAAGGCTTCAGAATAAATAAAGAAAAACCCTGCTGCATTATTACTATTAATAATAATAAATTTATTATTTATACCCTGCCCATCTGGGTTTCCCCAGCCACTCAAATTAGATGCATCAAATTACATCCATCCTACTTCCCATGTACCTCAAGGAAGTCAGTAAGAAGGAACCCCATAGTGGCACATTGCTTCTGAACATGGAAGATATATTATGACTAATAGCCATTGATAGGCCTATCCTCGATGGATTTGTTCAACCCTTATTAATAGCCATCATCACAGTTGCTGGCTGTTGCCATATCTTGTTCATAATTCCTTAAATTGTGTGTTGTATGAAGCAGTCTTTCCTGACTGCACTGGTGTTCAGTGCAACATACTTAACAAAGAACATGAGGCCAGAGGAAACAACAGTGGAAGTGGAGGCAAGTGTAAACAAGAACAGAACTGGCATTACTTCAGTTACACATAAACCTAAAGCGAGGCTTAGTTACTGTAGAGGTGGTATAGCCAATATGGTACTCTCCATATGGTACATCCTATGATTCATGTAACCAAAGGTTTCACAGAAAAAGTGAGGTATTCTGGGAGTTAGTTGCAACCATAAAGGGATAGAAATAGTGGCATGATTTGAAGGAGACTTTCAGAATGGTTCAGAGTGGTAGACATGGAGAAACAAAAAAAATCAAAGGCTGCCTTTCCCCCCTCAGAATGTAAGACCAAAGGGTTTGTGAGAGTATAGATGTTAATGGTAGGATTTCATGTCATCAAAGCAATGAGGTGAAATTTTGGCAGTAGAGGTTAGAGATAATGGGACATTGACAGGGTGGGGACAGGGGCCCAGAGGAGATGGGTATTGTCAGAGGACCCAGGGAAGGCTGAGTCCAAGGTTTTGTTTTGTTTTTGCACTGGACTTTCCCCTCACTTTTTAAAACATTCTTTTTGTGCTTTGTACTTTTTGTACTGCTTTCAATGCAGATGGGATCATGGTAAAACAGTGCAGGTGAATCCATATTAGCACTATTAAATCTGCATATAATGTTGTTCAGATTTGTGCTATGAGCCTGCGCTTTGAATCCTTTCAGTACCCAGCAATGATTCTGGAGGAGAAGCTTGTAGTAGTAAAGATGAGAGATGACCAGGCATGGTCCAGAATTTTCACTGAGTTGTCAGAGAGAAAGACCTGCATTTTTTTCAGTATTATTCAGTACCTTTTCAAGATTCTCTTTCTGCTTTGAGTAGTGACTATAAATACAAAGCAGACTTTGAAGCAGCACAACCTGGCAATGGACTGAATAAGGGAAACAAAGGGAGGGGAGAGGCATAAAAGATAAAGCCAATGTTATTTTCACACCCGCAAGCAACATTTTACAGTAAGCAATAATTGAATATTTAACTTTCTACTACCTAACTCATTGGATCTTCAAAAAGGTGGTGTATTGGCTTATATTGCTGTTGATAGTGGTTTGTTGTTGTTGTTTTTGTAGCCAAGGGAGACTAATATCAAAGAGCTGAGTCTGTAATATGACAAATTACTATTTTTAAGTCAGGACCTAAGACAAAGTGACCAACCTGGATACTGACAACTGGAATATTACTGATAAGCAGCAAACGTATTTTGGAGTCCTGTGTTATTGATGGTTTTTAAGACTGTTATTGGAACATAAACATTCAAATACTTTGTGGCAATAAATCAATTGGTAACCTGTAAATGTGACACTCATTTTTCAGGAGTGCATAATATTTCCCACCCATTGTCAACACATTGTAATTGCCGTCACATATGGGGTGGATGGTTGTTGATAGGAAAAGCTTCTGTACCATAAAAAAGAAAATCACAAACTGTAATTTTATGATAAAAATTCAATTAAAAGTTATTTTCATGCCAGCAAGCAACATTTTACAATAAGCAATGAATGAATATTTGAATTTTCATTACTGATTCTATCTCTTCTTATGAGCAGTGACTATAAATATAAAACGGAGTTTGAATTTATTCTATGCTGTCATGGATCCTAATAGTAACAACCCTATAGAGTCCAACCCTGTAAATCAGGCATAGGCAAACTCCAACCCTCCAGATGTTTGGGATTACAATTCCCATCATCCCTAGCTAACGGGACCAGTGGTCAGGGATGATGGGAATTGTAGTCCCAAACATCTGGAGGGCCAGAGTTTGCCTATGCCTGCTGTAAATGCACAAGGATAGGAGAGATGCAGAAAGGGAGGGGCAGGGCTATCAGCAAGATTATAGCACAGCAGAAAACACATGGAGGTACCAATTGTATGAACCACTGCTACCTTGTGGAGGTGCATATACACTGACTGGCATCCAATCTCCAGAGTTTCAGGTAAGGTTCTCTCTAATTGATTATAGTGGCAATTGTTTTTAGAGCACCTGTAAAATTAGGTACTGAACATATAGCAAATAAAAGATGCAGGATCATCCCCCAAACTCAGATTTAGGCCAGTCTAATATTAATCTAGTTCACCTTTAATCTAGTTCAGCTTGTTTTGAGATCATTCTGATTGATTTGCTCATAAATGCAGTTGTTGTTGTTGTTGTTGTTGTTGTGCTTAGATTTAAGCCATCAGAGACAGCCCATATAGCATCCTCTAGATGCTGGGCTATAATGCCCATCAGTCCAAGCCAACGTCATCGCTGGAAAGGAATAATGGAAAACATAGTCCAGCAATACATGGAAGGCACCTTGTTGGTTACCCATGAGCTAGATAGTCAAAAGATGTGTTGGAAAGGCCACAATGCTAAAACACAAACTTGGACTGTATAGTTGATTTGGTGGTCTAAAACAGGTATGAGGTCGCTCTGCTATAACCTGCTATAGCCTCAGAAATAAAGTATGAGGGGAAATGTCTAAAAGTGAGAAAATACGAAAAAGTGGTTTTGAGTTTTATTTTGTATCAAAGATATAAGTTAAATTGATTCTCAAGCAGAAAGTTATTGCAGTATCCAACAGCTTCTCAAAATAATAATAATAAGTCATAGGCTTGGACCACATCTTTGTACCATGACCTCTCTCAGGAATTGTGTTTTATTTCATACAGCTCATATATAGCTTGCTAGTGAATTCAGTTTGTGTGAATATCAAGAGATTGGGAGTAGCAAGGATTCAACAGATAAAAGGGAGTTCAGTCTAGCTATTTAATCTGTGAAATTTGTCTTATTTTTATCTATCTCATCACCATGGTATTTGAACACTTCAGCAGCTACCTAGTGATTTACACAAAGACCCAAGATTTCTGATCTCTCCCTCTTTCTGAAGACAAGTAATTTTCATGTGCTTTATAGAGTGCTTCTCAAGAATATTGGAAGCTCCCAGAATTTGAGCCTCCATAAATGATAATAAAAACCCTCCTGAAATGTGGTTGAACCCTGAATGTCCTTGAATTCGTTGAATGAAATGAGACGTTAACGCACATTGAAAATGTACCCTGTTTCTTAGTCTGGCTTCTCTGTGGGAAGTGGGGTTGAAGACAGTGTATCAGAGTATTCAATACATTGGAGGATGCTATAATAGCATTGAGGCTGGATTGGGGGGGGGGGTTCAATTCTAAACACATTTGTCTGCACCAAGTCCTGCTGAATTCAGTAAGATTTAATTCCAAGCAGACATTTATTTGATTGCATTGTTAAAGGCAATGGTGTATAAGCGGAGGAACTTTGAAACTGTTGTAGGCTAACAACAAATGTTTTACTTTGTTTTAACACAAAACTTTATCCTTCCTCCTTCTGCAGTTTCCCTCTCTGCCCTGGCTAAACCTCTCTAGTCCTTGTTCCTTCCAGCCCAGCTCTTGAAGGAGTCTTACTCTCACAGTGGTCACATCTAATGCAATTATTTGGAATTCCAACTAAAAACCAAAAATCGTTTTCGAATTACTACCCATGTTATTTCCAGCCACAGTTGCAAAAGCCCAACAAAGACAATTTATATGACTTGTCTCTCCTTGCCATTTTCCCTGCAGAAACTGGGAATGAGGGACCCTCCAGATGAACTACAATTGTACTAAAATTCCCATGATTCCTGACCATCATCTCTGATGGCTGGGGCTGATGGGACTTAGTTCAACAACATCTACAGGCATTCTGGGTCCCTCATCCAAGTGTCTTCTTTCCATCTCTCCCCAGGACCTAGGCTTCATTGCCCTCTGTCTCTCCATGGACCTTCATGGTAGGTCTGGTCTATAAGTGTAGGAGAATGAGGTAGTAGAATGAACTTTACCACATCAGACTGGAGGTTTGGGCAAGGAGGTGGATATGGGGAAACACATTTATTAAAGGAAGCAAGCTGGGTAGATTAGCCTTATGCATTGGGTTTTGTAGACTATTCTCCCTGATGTTTTCATTTTATTACAGTTCTTACAAGCAGTGGTTTGTTTTGTTTTTATATAAGACAGAATTCAGAAATACCTCACGCCTGCAGAGTACAGTCTACTGTACAACCTCATTGCTCTGCCAAGGTAACCAGGGCAGATTTGTCAAAGAGAGATGTCAAAGAAACAAATAAAAAGATGACAAGATGACAAGACAGAATTCCTCATCCCGAGTCCATACCCCTCAGAGAATGGAATTGTATCTACCCTGCAGTCCCTGCAGGACCTCTTTTCTAGCCTGCTGTCTCAGGTAGAATAGAGGACACTCTCCCATCACTAGTATGGAGTATGATTCAAACACCATCTTGTCCTTTTTCTCAGGGAGCAAAATGTATTGTGTCAGCCCTAGCCAAATCATGCAACAGCAAATATTCACATGCGTATTGAATTGTGGCCTCTACCTCTGAATAAACAAACTTAAAACACATAAGAGTTATTTGTCAAGGGAAACATTTGCTTCCTTTGGCTTCTCTGTTCATAAATGTGGAATGGGAAAATTCTTTCTAAGCTATTTTGGTTCATTATGCATGATGGAATTAATTTTCGGATTTTTCATCCCTGAAATGCTTTCCAGTAATGTCAAAATATCTGTTTATCATGAGTTGTACATCATTAGGTTAAACAATTACTCTTTCTCTGCAACCATCATTAACTAAGAATTCAGTTGTGCATTAAAACTTCTTTTTTGTTCTGTTTTCAGCTGCTTTGACTCAAAGACTTGCCTTGTTAAAGTTGTTTTAAAATGTTTTTTAAGATTCAGGGAGGCAGCCTTAGAGACCAACCAAGTTTGTTCTTGGTATAAGCTTTTGTGTGCATGCACACTTCTTCAGTTTATTTTATTTATTTTATTTGTGTGTGTGTGTGTGTGTGTGTTTTAATATTGTGCTTTAATGTTGTAACCTGCCTGGGACCTTAGGTAGAGGGCAGATAATTGATGATGATGATAATGAAGAAGAAGAAGAAGAGTTTGGATTTGATACCCCGCCTTTCACTCCCTTTAAGGAGTCTCAAAGCGGCTAACATTCTTCCCTTCCTCCCCCACAACAAACACTCTGTGAGGTGAGTGTGGCTGAGAGACTTCAAAGAAGTGTGACTGGCCCAAGGTCACCCAGCAGCTGCATGTGGAGGAGCGGAGACGCTATCCCGGTTCCCCAGATTACGAGACTACCACTCTTAACCACTACACCACACTGGCTCTCACTGATGATGATAAAGTTCACATTTACTACACTCATTGTTTGAATATTCATTAAAATTAACACACCACATTTGCAAACGACAACATTATTTTAACATGCTGGAAAATTAGAGTAGTTGTGAAAATGACAGGTAAGAGGTGGAAACAGAAAAACTGCAGGCTAGCCCTACCATTGGGCAGATTGTGATGGTCATGTAGGTTGTCCTGTGCTCCCTAAATTGGTGTGCTGCCTTCAGGCATGGTGAAGGATGCTATCACTTTTTATAAAAATATAAGAAGAATTTTGCTGAATCAGATGGAAGACCCATTTAGTCCAGCATCCTGTGGTCAGGCTGAAGGAAGTGCAACTGTTGAAGTAAGATTCAGCTGCCATTTTGGTCAGCTTCTGCATTTAAATGTGGGGACACCACTTTGTCCTTCATCTCAGGCAGCAAAATATATTGCTCTTGTTCTGAAAGCACAGGTGATTTAGGCTTCTTGTCATTTTTTTTTTTTTTAAAGCAAAAGCAAACCTCAAACATGGGTAGATGATAGCTGCACACTTTACCAGGATTTCCCTTCATGGGGGAAATATCTGAGCATCCATGTGGATATTACTTCCCTGTATCTTTAGGGACAGACCAGATATGTCTAATCCCCCCCTTTATTTAATACTTACCACAGGGTGAAAATCAAAAAGGTCTCAGTTTGGACTATGGAAGAAATGATGCTTGGCTGCTTTGGGAGCCATTCAACATCAAACAATCCAACATGTTCAGTCCCAAAACTGGGATGTGCGTCTTCCTGTTTGTGCTAGTCATGTGATCGTGCAAGATGACAGAGCCCAAAATATGTGCTTTTTTCAGGGTCGTGCTTTCTCAGCACTCAAAACCACATGTTTTGGGGCACCATGCAAGATTGCAGCCCCCAAAAGTGCTTTTTTTCTGGGGCAAGATCTCAGTTCGAAATTGGCCACTGTGATCTCATTGGTGGGAAATGAGGGATGTCCTGGTTTTCCTGGGACACTTACAAGGTATGCAACATGGCTTCTCTCTACACTGCCCAGGAAATATAAGAAACATTTGAAAAACATGGAAGAAATCTCCTGCCCATGCTACTCTAGTTTCTGGCTGGCAACACTGATTCATGAGGGAGATACATCATAAATTCTTCCTGAGTTACACAGAAGGCCTCTGATAGTAACCTTGGAGTGCTATGCCAAGAAATCAAGGATAGCACAGGGTTTGAGAAACAAAAACCTAACCACAAATTGAATGTGTGTGTTATAAGTATGAAATCAGCTATCAGTGTTGGAAGTTTCTACCAGTAGTGACCACAAAAATATTTGCATTTAAGGTGACTTTCTCTTCTTACAACAGAAAATAAGCTACTTTTCTTCTTTGTCTGCTAAACTGAACTCCAGCATCTTTTTCGCTACGAGATAATTGATCACATAAAATGTCTAAGATAAATTTGCCTAAATTTCTACTGATATTTTAAGATTGCTGACTATTATAATTTCATATTCGAGGAAGAGTTCTGAGACATCATGCTGATACATGCTATAGACGGAAAGAGAATAAATCAGATTCAAAGAAAAGACTGAACCAGCTGCTTCTTTAGAATTTTTGAAATAAATTACAAAGTAGAATGTGGATTGTAGTCCAAAGGGAATAGAAAAGATTTGTGCTTATTTGACACCCCGAGAGGCTTTGAAAGTCTGAAACATTTTCTTTTGTGTTATTTAAATTTCTTGCATTGCATGTCATACCAAAGCCCTCTGTAGATGTCAGTGTTCACATTGGGGTAGAGGGAAATAATTATGGTGTCCCCTTTAGCACATCCAATGTCCATCATATTTAAAAGAAGGGCTTAGGAATGTCAGTGTCAATAGGATCAAGAGATATCAGCAAATCTTGTACCCAGGGCCTTTTGCAGCTGGTACTCACTGGAACTCAGTTCTGGCACCTCAGGTGGGCACCATTGCCATTATAAGAGAACAAGGGAGGCATTCATGGTGAGTTCTGGCACCTCTTTTTCTAGAAAAATAGCACTGCTTGTACATATTACTTAATTATTGTTGAACTGCAAACTCAAAAGTGGTCTATCCTTCTTTCTGTCCTGCTGCTCCAGATTTTATAAGTGACCATTTCCCAGGGCCAAACTAGATTTAATGTTATTCATATTGTTTGGCTTCTTGTGGTTTTCTTCTAACAAATATCTGGCGTGAATAGTCACACTGTGCTTTCCATGTTGTGTTGCCTATTCAGCATTTATAATGGCAAATGGCTCTAAATTTGTTAACCCCCCCCCCCCAATGAATACTTGACCTCCTTTGGTTTATGTTTCAGCATCCACTGAAATGGGCATATATTAACAGTTTTAAAAGCTGTTTATTTTAAACCCGGGAAAAGGCAATACAGAGCTAATTCCTTTTTAACTGTGTGTGGTGCAGTACATTAAACAGCCCAGTCAAAACTAAGAGTTCCACAGAAGACAAAACCTTAGAAACTAAAATTTGTATTTAATGCATTTGAAATAATTAAGCCTGAATTTTTACACAGGCAAATAGAATTGTCAGAAAATAAAATGGGGAAGCTGGATTTTGAAAACAAAACCCAGAGGTATTAAATGCCTTCTTGTGTTTTAAATATCATAATATTTAATGTCTTTTTAACCTTGCTATTTTACATGGGGATGTAAGCCCTTCTGATTTACTCTTGGAATTGTTGTTTTTACAATTATAAATTATGCTTGAGAATAAACGTAGGTTTGTTGTATATCAACTTATTTTCATGTGTCCAGGTCTTGTCAGATTGGCTGGAACTGATTAGATGAAGTGTGAGAACTGAACAGTCTGAAAAGTGAGGCACTGACTCCTTTGTGTTGGGGGACTCTCTGCTTGTACAGGAAGAAACCTGAGGAATAATAGTTCAAGAGACAAACGTCATTATATGTGGCACAATCTGAAGGAAGGAGCAGCATGCATCATCATAATCATAATCAGATACCTTTGGATCTTAGGGACAGTGGGGACCAATGCTATGGCTAAGATGTGACCCATAATGAGAGTAAACATGTTGTACATCTGGTCTGCAGCACCCATAATCTATGTGGGATCTTTGATACTATATTCCAGGGGTAGGGAACAGTATCTAAAGTAATACATGTGTAATATAAACACTGCTATGGCTATGGTGCATGCTCTGGTTATCTCCCACTTGGACTACTGCTATGCGCTCTACGTGGGGCTACCTTTGAAGGTGACCCAGAAACTACAACTAACCCAGAATGTGGCAGCTAGACTGGTGACTGGAAGTGGCTGCCAAGACCATATAACACTGGTCCTGAAAGACCTACATTGGCTCCTAGTACGTTTTCGAGCACAATTCAAAGTGTTGGTGTTGACATTTAAAGCCCTAAACTGCCTCGGCCCAGTATACCTGAAGGAGCGTCTCCACCCCCATCATTCTGCCCGGACACTGAGGTCCAGCGCCAAGGGCCTTCTGGCCCTCACTGCGAGAAGCAAAGCTACAGGGAACCAGGCAGAGGGCCTTCTCAGTAGTGGCACCCACCCTGCGGAATGCCCTTCCAGCAGATGTCAAAGCGATAAACAACTACCTGACATTCAGAAGACATCTTAAGGCAGCCCTGTTCAGGGATGTTTTTAACGTGTGACATTTTAATGTATTTTTAATCTTTGTTGGAAGCCTCCCAGAGTGGCTGGGGAAACCCAGACAGATGGACGGGGTACAAATAATAAATTGTTATTTTTTATATTCTTCTTCTTCTTCTTCTTCTTCTTCTTCTTCTTCTTCTTCTTCTTCTTCTTCTTATATCTACAAATACAAATCATGCAGCAGGGCATGTAAACTAAGAACTATAAAGAAGCTAAACAACACCAATTGCTCGTCCAGTTTCTCAAAACAGACAAGGCCTTCACTGGAGAGGGGTGTGGAAGAAATACCTATGTTACAAGATGTCATGAACTGACAGGACAACAGTGAGGAGGAAGAGGACCCCAGTGAGGGGTGTAGCTGGGACTGGGACACACGAGGGCAAGCAGGAGATGGGGAAGGAAGTACTGACAGGGTGATGAGGATGACGAAGGTCCCCTATCTCCACAAACATGACAGGCTCTGAGTAGTTCTGAACTGATTAGCTGGTACTGCATATTTAGCAGAAAGGGAATGATTTTCGGAAGCTGACATTGTGTGTGGCAATATCCCCTTCTTAGCAAGTGTTTCTGGATCCTGCTTTGCTGCTATATGCAAAGAAGTTGTGGCAGCGGCTGGCTCAGAATCTGCTGCAGCAACTGAATTTATTGCATATGCTGTGAGAGATCCAGAGTAAAAAGAGCACCTATAGGGAGGGGAGGTGGGTGAATAAAAAGAGAGGGGTGATTTATATTAAATGAACATACATTTTGTGCTGATTTCCTAGCCATTTTTGGAATTAATGCAGAAACACATTTAAAAAAACATTTTCAATTTAACAATTGATTTAATCAGTATTTCAGTTAAGAATTATCCTATTAATGTCACCACTGCAGCATTTATAGGCTTGGTAGCATATAGCTATTTGGATGCTATTGCCATAAAACTTCACTGGAAGCTTAGTGTGGAAAGAGATACATTTTGCTTTGGCATTGTTAAAATGTCTCTCCAGTCTTCTATTATTATTTGTTTGTTTATTCATTTTTGCAACTTATATATACATCATGCAGTATTCATCATTATCTCTTATCCTCGGACTTCCCAGTCCATCTCTCCATGGCATTCTAGGTAGTCTTCTCTGCTGCATAATCTATTATTCCACCCATTTGCATCTCAAATATTCCTTTATTTAATGTTATCTGCTGCTCATATGTTCATTCCTGCCGGTTGGTTAAATTGACTATTATACCCTCTAAGATGCTCTCCCAAACACTTCCACTCATCTCTTATCCGTGACTCATCCTTGTTTCTTGTTTTCACAGTAATAGTTACTAATTATGTGTGTTCTATCAATTTATTCTGCCAAATTTCTTTTGTCGGTATTTTTTTCTTTCCATTTTTTCGCATATACCACTCTAGCTGTGGCAGTCACATATAAAAAGAGATTGAGTGCCTTTTGGGGAAGATCATCACTTGTTATCCCTAATAGAAAGGCCTCTGGTCTTATGGGAAATGTGATATTAAGGATCTTGCATATTTACATGACCACCACATAGAGATCAGGGTTCCATCTACCTCATGGCACTTCCAGCATAGATTTGACCCCTTTCTGTACATTTTTGCCAGTTTGCTGGGTGTCAGGTACCACTAGTGCATCATCTTTTGTAAATTTTCCTTAAGGTAGTAGACAGAGAAGTTCAGTTTCCCCCCACAGTTTTTCTTATGCTGGCATTTCTATATTATAACCAATATCTAGAGCCCATTTAATCATTGTTGCCTTTACCATTTCGTCTTTAGTCTCCCACTCCAATAATAGTTTATAAATCTTAGAAATTAGTTTTTCATCCTTTCATATTACAATTTTTTTCAAATTACAAACTCGTTCCCCCAAATCCCTTTTCTTTATCTCTTTTAAATAACTCATTCACTTGGAAGTGCTGAAACCAATCTATAGTATAATTCTCTTTTTTTCAGATGGACCCTTCTCTCTTTAAACTCTATAAAATCCTTGTAAGTAGCCCATCTGTGATCCATATTCAACCTTTTCACTGACCCCCGCCTCGATTGGTGGTAGCCATCTTGGGGTTTTTCTCTCTAATAGGTCTTTATGCCTCTGTCAAACAGTGATTATGCTTCTTATAGTGTGATTTTTAAATCTTTTGTGTACCCTTGCTTTGTCTTGTTGCAAATAGGCATGCCATCCAAAGCATAGGTCAAACCCTTCTAAGTCTAAAATATTGGTATCTCTTAGCTCCATCCATACTTTCATCCAGCAGTCTCTCCAGTCTTCTAAATGCCAAGGATTGTTAAATAACCTCTTTGTGAAGCTGATAAAAGAGAGAATAATTGTAATGTTATTAACTACAGATTCACACATTACTATTTTTAGTTTATTGTGTTGCTCAAATAGAAAATTCAAGTTACCATGGACCCTCTCCCCTTTGTGTGGCTAATTGAAGTACTTATTTCTACATAAATTGTTTTCATAAGTTCAAAAATACAGTAAGATTTTTTTTCTCCCAATAAATCTTCTTGACAACACTCGTGCAACTATCTCCATTTTTTGCTAGAATATAAAAGCAGTGACACAAGGAAACATGAATACATTGCACTTCTTCTGATATACCTTATCGAAATGTAAGATAACATACAGATTAGAATGAAAGCCTCAAGCCATATTTCTAAAAGTAAATATATTTGGGGAGTGTGCTTAAGTGCAGTTCAGGATGCTTGTAGCAATGTTTAACTGTTGAATTGCAGAGCAGGCACAGTAATTCTGTCAACCAATAAAAAATCTCCATTTGCCTAAATATATGTAGAACTTTCAATTTGAATAGGAGATTGGATTGAGATAGGGGTGAACTAAATCATGTGTTGCCACAGAAAATAGCTGTAGACACTTCAGAATGGTGAGCAAAGACAACTATAACAAAGCACTAAATAGATAAGATGGGGCTTAAATAAGATGCCCACCCATCCAGACTGTCCTGGCTGGATATGAGGTCATCAATGTATCTGTGTGTGAAAGAGGGCAAAAGATCATCTGTTTTGGAATTGGGACTGAAAGATACTGGCTTGGCTTGCTCTCTGGGAGAATTCAGTTTGATGGCATTGGACAGCTCTTTAGAGAACTAAGCAGGAGAGCAAGATCTGTTGAAATGTGAATGCTTTAAAACATTATCATGCTCATTTTGTATATACATACAGTGGTACCTCGGTTTACGAACTTAATAATAATACTACTACTACTGCTACTACTAATAATAAATAATATATTATTTATACCCTGCCCATCTGGCTGGGCTTCCCCAGCCACTCTGGGCAGCTTCCAACAAAATATTAAATCCATTCCAGAAGTCCGCTCTTAAACTGAAACCATTCTTAAACCGAGGCACACTTTCCCTAGTGAGGCCTCCCGCCGCCAGTGCCCGTCCACCATTCAGCTTCTGTTCTTAGACTGAGGTAAAGTTCGCAAACCGGGACACTACTTCCAGTTTTGCGGAGTTCGTAAACCAAATTGTTCATAAACAGGGCTGTTCTTAAACCGAGGTACCACTATATAAAGAAAATCTTGTATCAAGGAGGTATCCACAAGCTAAGGGTGATCCTGAGCTTACATGAATACATAAAAACCTTATTAAAAAGACCGGGGGGGGAGGGGCGGGCTTGGTTTCTAAAACAGAGTTGAACACACTCAGTGAGTATTGAATGCTAAGCATCTTTTGGAAGAGTGGAATTGAAAATGGGGGTGAGGGGAAATGGAATGGAGTAACCCAAAGGACAATATGGCTGGCTGGCTGGCTGACTAGAACGGGGAACAAGAGCACACAACACTGCCACATTTTATTGCAAGTTCCACTTGTCCCTGTTATCAATCTCTACCTACATATATCTATATCTCCATATATAGATCTATATCTATATTTGTCTGCCCGTCTCAAGACCAGGACTCTTGAGAGAATCCTTATTTGCTCCAAGCTTAGAAACTGTGATGCCTGCTCTAAAGAACGATTCAACGTAAGATTAGAATACGTTAAAAATAATGATACATTTATTTCACACTGTGGATGCCTATGAATTCTGCGACATTTGTATGATTTTTCAGCAATCAAGCTGGTGGGAACTGTTGGTAAATCAGGCCTGTAATCATCTAACATACTCCCTGGGCCTTGAATCTAAAACCATCTGGACACAATGACAGTGTTCTATTTATTACATACAAATGCTTGGATACTACTGGTGCATAAACAGTAATTAAGCACACGAGTCAGCCATGCATGCCAGATTTGCTAGAATTATCCTTTGAGTATCTGAGATTTTCCATGCCAGTGAGCTTATTGAGGCATTGGCTGGTGATTAAACATTAATGATTTATGGTGCAAGCAGGGTTCATTTACTGCTTACTGAAATATGTTTGACAGCTTCTCTGTGATTTCCCAAGAATTAATACCTTCATGGGTTTTTTTTCTGAGCCATTTTCAAAATTGCTTTCAGCAAAGGCATGATAGAGCAACTTGTATAATAATTGCTTATATGCATAGTTCTAATGATACCGCTAATTGATCAGAGCCATGAATACACACACACACACACACACTGTTGCACTAGATGTTGATTCAAATTCAATATGCATTGGCTGGACATCCAGCAAGCTGAATTCTGTCGGTTGAATTTATTTCTCCTTGAAACCAACGGGACTGCCATGACTAACTTGTCTGATCTTGTCCCACTGATACCCATGGGATCTCAGTTGAGACCCTTCTTGCGGTGCTTCTTTTGGCAGTAGCCCAGAGAGCAGCAACAGGAGAATGAGCCTTTTCAGTAGTGGCCCCTTGTTTAAGGAACTCTCTCTCCAGGGAGATTTAATGGACATCAAAATTGACTTCTTTTTTTACACAAGGTGAAGACATTTCTCCCAGGCATTTGAGGTGTGGAGCTGGAAGTATCTGGGGAGGTTATTCTATGAGAAGATGAATTGGATGGAGGGATTGTTGTTATGGTCTGTCGAGCTCTATTTTGTGTATTTTTTTTTTAAAAAAAGATATGCACTATATTCTACAGTTATTTGGTAAGTTGTTTCGACCAACTTGTGTAAAGCAACTGATAATTTAAATGAAAAAGCCCAGGAATAAGTCTGTCCATGCCCCTTCATCTTATTTCTCCTTCGTATAAGACAGCATGTGCTTATTTGTATCTTTAGAGATAGGCTGGATGAAAACTTTTTATTTTTTGTTAAATTTTATTTGTATAGATGACACCAACAGAAAAGTAACTATGAGAAAATCTTTTCCATACATGAGAAATAGAAGCAGATTGAAAGGTGGACAACAGTATATAATGATGAATCATGGAAAAAGGTCAACTTACCTGCCACCCTCTGCTCATCTATTATGAACAAGTACAATTTGTGGCTGTAAGTTCTAGGTAATCAAATTTATCCCAATGTCCTCTTCCTCCTTCAGCATCTCTCATCCATCTTTAGATATGTGCCTCATCAAGTTCTCTCCAGTGTTCTCTGTTTGCTTGCTGCACTCACATAAGCCCTGCTGTTAGTTTGAGATTGTCCACCCATCATGTACCTGGTAGGTAGTCATCCCCTTGGTCTTTTGAAGTTGTAGGGTATCTACACTAGGACTGCTTTATTCCATCAACCTGGATTGTCTCTCGCCACATGCTCTGCGTATATCCATTTTAACAGGATGTTAGACTACTGTAGACGGGTCACTGGCTTGATCCAGATGGGCTGTTCTTGTGTTTACTCTGGGTAGTGACAGAGGTGGCCCTGCTAGGATAGCTCCATCAGAAGACACTGCCTGTTTTATATTAGATTTATACATATTAAAAATAGGGAAGATATAGTTAATACAGATGGATGCCATATCATCATGTAAGGGAGCTGTTTTCTATAGATGATTTACACTTAGAACTAATTGTGCAGCATTAAATATTCAAATTGGCCCAGACCTCATCTGGAAAGTTAAAATGTAAGTGGTTTAAACAGATCACGAGCCTGTTTTTTGAAACAGCCAACATCTGATTTATTTGATAAAGAATCTTGCCAAGCTGGCACACAGTTATAATAACTATTCATCATTCAAGCCAGCAGTTAGCTGCATTTTTCTCTTTCCAGTATGGACTTTGTTTTATCAGAGTCTCTAACTTGTCTCTTGGAATGAGGGAGGCTAACTTTTTGTTTCCAATACTAATCATTTAAGGAAGTGCTTTAGGACAAGACATAGTGTGAATCAGGAATGTTTGCTCTGTTTGTTCAGTTCAAAATCAAAGCAGAAATGAATCACCATGGTTGGATTCAGGCTGTTAGTGGGCTTAAAGAGACAAGTTCACCAGGAGTTAGTCCTTTGGTTTCAGTGGGAGCTAAGTGCAGCCAATTCAATTTGGATCGAACTCCACGCCAACTCTCCACAAAACCAGAAACGGACTCTTCTCACAGTATTAACTGGCACTCAAGAGCATAGCTGATCCTGTTGAGGTCGGGGGACGGGTCTTACCTGTTTGTCATCACTGTCTTCTATGCCCAGTATTTTTTGTCTGCCTCCTTTTGCTTAACAATCTAATGACTTGCTATTGCTTTTAATATAATTTGCTGGATTGCCTGCTTCCATTTCAAAATTAGTATCTGCTGTTCTCAATGATTCATATAAGGGGGAATGCAGATTCTCCAGAGTTCTTAAAGCAATAAATGCTTGGAGCCAGCAAATGTTGGATTAGCAAAGTGCAAAAAAATAGGTGAGCCCAGTTTTCTGGAACCAGGAAGTCACTTGGCAGTAAAGGTAAAGGTAAAGGTACCCCTGCCCGTACGGGCCAGTCTTGACAGACTCTGGGGTTGTGCGCCCATCTCACTTAAGAGGCCAGGGGCCAGCGCTGTCCGGAGACACTTCTGGGTCACGTGGCCAGCGTGACATCGCTGCTCTGGCGAGCCAGAGCCGCACACGGAAACGCCGTTTACCTTCCCGCTGGTAAGCGGTCCCTATTTATCTACTTGCACCCAGAGGTGCTTTCGAACTGCTAGGTTGGCAGGCGCTGGGACCGAGCAGCGGGAGCGCACCCCGCCGCAGGGATTCGAACCGCCGACCTTTCGATCGGCAAGTCCTAGGCGCTGAGGCTTTAACCCACAGCGCCACCTGCGTCCACACTTGGCAGAGAGGCCATCAAGGAGTGATTAATCTGACAAAGGACAGGGAGAGAATTCACCAGCATAACTAAGGCTGTGTGGTGGCCAGTAACTGGCTGGGTACTTTGGAAGACAATGGCAAGGTTGCCCGGATAACTGGGTGTGATGGGATAGGAAGATTTTTGGGATTTTTGCAGGAGGCTTAGAATGGGGAGGGGCAAGCGGACAGGAGGGGGCGTCCTCTGCAAGTGCTGCTGGAAGGCCATGGGTCAGAACCACCTTGGCAGGCTGAGGAAGGGGCACAGAGATATCATGGTGCTGTCCAGCAAGGAATGTCCAGAGTTAGGATTTAACTCTTTATTGTCAAAAGTACACAAGTTAGGAAAAAGGTATGTCTATCAATCTTAGGTCTTTTAGCTACTCCTAGGTGTGTACTTGATGAGGGTGTTGCAGCAACAGAGGTCCTGCCCCTAATCTCAGTTTATGTGTCTTCCCCACCTGAGCAGTGTGCTAGCAGGAGAAGACTCTGAGTACATGCAACCTGCTTCTGCACCTCCTGCTTAAATTCCTGCCTGGACCTGGGGAAACTGGAAGCCCTTGACTCTACACCTTCATGACCTACCTCCTGCACCTGTTCTTCACTCCCCAATCCTGCAGCGTCTCCTGTCTCTGCCTCTCATTTCCTGGCTATTATAGGCTCCCCCAGATCACTGATCCTTTCTTCTAAGTAAGTCTCAAACCCTACTTCTTCCACTGCCCACTTACCAGCCACCAATCCTCAATGTCCAGCCAATCGCTGGCAGGAGATGGCACCCAGGATGATTCTGTCTACAATGTTAAGCTGCTGCACAGAGCAAGTTACTCTTGAGATGGCAATGCTGTAAGATCTGGACTCCCTCTGTCTAAATATGTGAATAAACAATATTTCTTAAAGCTCTGACTGCGTCTTGATTCTCAAAGAAACACAGAGCCTGGATGAATGCCTGGAAACCCTCCTCTCACCTGGAATCTTGCCACAGTACTGCAGAGATTGGGAGTGGTAACAACATTTTATGTACCATTCTATTCTCGCCAGTAATGAAGTATCTCATCTCATTCCATTGACTGGAATGAGCTGATAACTGAATGGATTGAACAGTGTACATATGTCAAGCAATGTAGTGATAGATGAGAGTGAACTGATTTTATTATGGAATGGTTTCCTATAGGATTTGTTTACCTGGAGGGACAGCAGTGGTTCTACATCTGAGCCTTACTGGTGTCAAAGAAACAACACAGGAACTAATGAATTATTACAAGGCAAAGAGAGAAAGGATGTCTGTTCCTGACCTTTGCTGATTTAATGATTCAAGCCCAATAGAAAGTTATCTGACCTACCGTACAATTTACATAACTAAAAGCACAAACGCATACAGGAAAAGAATAGACATGGCAGTGAGAAGCAGATGAAATGGGAAAATTCACTAAGCAAAGACCATCAATTATTTTCACTTGGCAAATGAACAGCAGTAACAGTAAAATGCATATCAGTACCAACTGTGATGTGAAACGCAAGGCTTTAAAACTTCATTAAATTTAGAACGGTAATGATATACCATATGCAGCAGTGAGCGTTTGCCTTTGCTTCTTCAACCTGAGGCTTGTTTTCTTCTGTTGTACTATATGTTTACTTCAAGCATTTCAGCAAAGTGTTCGACAGTTGGCAAATAAGGTGGCTATTTAAACCAGATCCATTTTGTTTGATTCGCTTGTCCCCTGTTGAGTGCAGTTCTCCGATGTTAGCATTGTTTGCATTTCTAAAATTAGCTGCAGACATTGGGCAAAGCAATTTCGACAAATTGCACTTCCACTGTTGGATATTCCAATATTGCTGTTATGATTTCAAAGGCAACAGAAAAACCAACAGCACTGGATGAATTCTACATCCTACAGCACAACCGTCCCAAACCCGATGCTCTCCAAATGCTTTGGACTACAGTTCCCATCACCTGTCCTGGCTTGGGCTCATGGGAGTTGTACATCTAGAGGTTACCACGTTGGCAAAGGCTGCTCTACCATTTCATGTCCACTGCCCACTTTGGCTGCATACATCTCCATCAAGGGACTCTGCCATCTTTAGGAATGTGAGTTGTCATGAGAGCAAATGACACTATCATACGCATTACGTAAAAAAAAAAAGGTAAAATGAGAACTTTATTTTGTACTCTTTTAATGCTAGTTATCTAGAGATACTTTTAACTATTAGAAAAATCAATTTCAGAATAACTTTAGGAGGCTTTCATCTGCCTGTCAGAAACTCAGTTTTAATGAACAAAGTAGAATTCAATAACTTTCCAATCAGGTTTTTGACATTTTTGTGTGAAAGGCAGACACATAAGAGGTACAGTAATTACCGCAACTCCACTGGTGTCCAATTGCTGTCTGAATTCATCCTTTGACCTGAACAACCATCTATTGGATGCCATAAAACTTTACACTGTGAGATAAAGAGTAAGCTGAGGCCTTGGGGAAAATGAGGAGCTTTATTCCAAGTTATAGCTTTCCAGCATGCCTGCCATTTTTTTTATTGCTATGAGAATGATTAAATATTCATTTCCTTTTCTCTTTTTGTAGGATGTTAATTAAACCTTTGGGTAGTTATGCACTTTGCTGTCCTTTTTTGTATCCCATTCTGTCTTGGAAAAAGTTAATGCAGAGGGCACAAAGTTTTCTTTCTTTCTTTCTTTCTTTCTTTCTTTCTTTCTTTTGCCTTCTGTGCTGAAAATGAATTTGTGTTGGCCTGTTGCAAGTGGTCTGGTCATGAGTATATTTGCTTTGAATTCTTACCACTGATTTTGGTTTAACGTGCTTGGGAGTTGGACCTCCACTGGTGCGCCAATACATTGCCTCCCTTCACGCTCCTGATCAGCGGTAGAGACTGTTTCTGGGAAGCTGCTGCTTAGGTTCTGCCCTGCTGAGTGAACCACTCCTGGCTTTATTCAAAAGAATGCCCGCTTTGGCTGAATGATCAGGGAACCCCAGTCTCTGCTGCCTTCCCCTTGTCCAAACTACACAGCTACGTCTGCACCCCTGGAGGCAGCTTCATTTCTGGAAATGACTTGGGTTTTTTTGTTTCAAGTTTCTATATATAAAAAATAGAAATATATGCTAACCCATTTCAAGGACAAACTATCAGCAACAGTGTTTATGATACAGATCAGATATTGGAGTGTCATTCTTTTCTACCAGCAATGCTTGAGGTTGGATAAACACAATACTAAAATATCAACTGTACAATGCTGCTATATCTCCATGCCAATGCTGAGTGAATTTGACAATATATGTCTTATAGTGCTTCAAGAAAATGCCTCTTACACTTTGGCAAATCTCCAGAGAGGGATATTTCCAGATGACCATATAACAAGGTCACCTTCCATTGGCCAGAATACAGTGGTACCTTGGGTTACAAACTTAATTCATTCCGGAGGTCCGTTCTTAACCCAAACCTGTTCTTAACTTGAGGTGCACTTTCACTAATGGGGCCTCCTGCTGCCCCCATGCCGCCGGCACGCAATTTCCATTCTCATCCTGGGGCAAAGTTCTCAACCCAAGGTACTACTTCCGGGTTAGCGGAGTTGGAAACCCGAAGTGTTTGTAACCCGAAGAGTTTGTGACTCGACGTACCACTGTAATCTGAAGAACCAGTTTCCATGGTTTTATGTTTAAAGATCTAAACTAGCACATTCACTTTTGTTTAGACATCCATATGAGGGCTCCAAGGCACTGCTGTAATGGTTCCACTACTCTAGAGGAGTGGCCATACCTTTCATAACAGCTGCAGCCTCTGAATTACCACCAGGAATAGTCATATAAGACTATTCCTCAAGCTGCCCTAGCACCTTCTCCCCAGTGACTGCTCTGATAACTATGAAACCTTCAACTTCGTTTGGATTTCTGCTAGCTCAGCCACATCTATTCCCCCAAGTACAGCCAGATACTGCATAAGTATTGAGATTAAAAATTTGTGATGGAATGCTGAGAATATAAGCACAAAACATCACACATTAAAACACTAAACCAGCATGTTATTGACCCCTCTCCCTGTGGGCCTGTACCGTTTTTCACCAAGGTTTTAGGAAATGGGCAAAAGTTGTACAGTAGCAGCACTTTCCTGGTTGCTCACATATTACTTGGCATTTTAGCATTTGAGAATAAAGAAACGGTAACCATTGCCCTAATCCCACACTCATACAATTGAAATCAAATAGCAGCATAGACTCAATAATGAATTAAAACACCATTCTGGAACAAACTACACTGTTTTTGTTGTTTCAGAAAATACAACAACAAAATGGTAAAAAAAAAAGGATTCAGTTTTACTAAAACATCCTTTTGATTCAACTGTTATTATTCTTCAATAGGCTTGGCTCATTATATAGAAATGTAATCCTTTTAGAAAAAAATGTGTCCCCCGCTCTCCCCGCCAATGAGCTAATAACAATGTTCACTTCCTAATAAGCTGGACCCTAACATACATTCTGTATGCATTGAAATCCTTGATAGTGTCATTTTTATCTTGTAAGTATAATCCTGTAAAGGGCTACATCTTAAATGGCAAATTACTTGAGGGTAATTGCAATAGCTTCACATCAGGGGGCTTTTGTTTCCCTATCTTCATTTAATAAGTGCATGTAAAATATGAGACTATATATATATATATATATATATATATATATATATATATACCCCACATACAACAACAATCAATTAATTGCATCTCTGACATGGGAATTATTTGCTGAAAGCCACAGCTTAGAATTCTGTAATGGTATTGATCTGACGACTAAAGATATATTACTTAATGCAAATCACAAGGCTATAGAGCGACTATAATTTACCTTCCTATAACAGCAATTTATGGTATATCTGTCTGGGGAGCTCAGGAAATAAATGAAGTTATCTCACAAGTTAACTAGCACAATGTTTTAGTTCTGACAATCTAATATAAAGACATGATGCATCCTGCAGTCTTATACATGCCTGGACTATGCAACTGCTATGGCAGGCTGAAGCTAGGAGTATGCGGAACAGAGGCCAATGCTTCAGATCTTCATCCCATCTTCATCTGAAAAGGGCTCTAGGAACTAATCATGCCTTGTTTTGGGTACCGCTGGCCCCAGATCCAGAGTCAGAACACTGGAATCCTGTTCCAACCCCGGCATCTTTCACACACATTTGAAAGCAGAATGGAGATTGATCTTAGTCTGACCAATATTAAGGCTGAAATCCTGTCCGACCCTCCAATTGTTCCTGTTTTGCAGGGACAGTCCTGGATTTACAGAAGCCATCCTGGTTTCTGATTTGATCCTGGAATGTCCTGCTTTTCCTTAGGTTGTCCCTATTTTCCTTGGAGAAATGATGGAAGGCATTGAGTTATCCAAGCTCTGAGCCATCTGAAGGCAGCCCAGTTTTTTTTAATGTTTTACTATGTTTTTATATATATTGGAAGCCACCAAAAATGGCAAGTGCAACCCAATCAGATGGGCGGGGTACAATAAAACATTGAATCGTATGTCCCTATTTTCATTGGATAAATTTTGGAGGGTATGTCCTATATAACAGGGATGGAGTACTTTTTTTAGACAGGAGGCCCTATTCCTATCTGGGCAACTCTCTTGGGCCACATGCCAGTTCTGGGCAGGAGCCAGAGACAAAAGTGTATTGAACAATGGATGCAATTTTAGCGTTGCACAGTAGTTCTGTTCCTATGTACACAAACCTCTTTATCCCCCATCCAGGAAACTAGGAAGTATTAACAGAGTTCAGTGATCCATTCCAGCCAGGCAAAAATGCTCAAGGGGTACATGAGATGGGGCCAGTGCAGAATGTGGTTGTGGAGAAACTGCCCTAGGGAGAGTCCTAAGGACCAGGTAAAGAGAAAAGTCATTTGGCCCCTGGGCCTTAGGTTCCTCTTCCTTGCTGTGCACATCAACCTGGAAGTGGTTCCTATTCTTATCATTAGATATGTATAAAACTGCTCTGTTAAAATGTACTATAGACAACTCTAACCCACCCTTCTTCCCAGGGTCAGTGAAAAGATTTGTGCCTTCTTCACGGTTTCCTTTACCAGCTCCCACTGTGTGTATGGGGGTGGGGGTCAGATATAGTCTTGTAGAGCGGAAATCAGTTTCTTCATGTGCAGGAGATCACAGTGGCAATGAACTTTATGCAGCCAAACTATAGTGGTATCTTGGGTTAATAACTTAATGCATTCCAGAGGTCTGTTCTTAACCTGAAATGGCTCTTAACCTGAGGTGTGCTTTCACTAATGGGGTCTCCTGGTGCTGCTGTGCCACTGGCGCACAATTTCCATTCTTATCCTGGGAAAGTTCTTAACCTGGAGCAACCACTTCCTGGTTAGTGGAGTTTGTAACCCAAAGCGTCTGTAACCCAAAGTGTCTGTAACCTGAGGTACCACTGTATTGTTCCAGGGTGGCACTTTGTTTATGAATCTGCACTGTTTTCCAGCATTTTTGGTTCCCATATGCCAGAATGCATTTTTGGTTTTGGTGTGGGTGTTCAATGCGCCTCCATGGGCATATAAAGAGATATATATTGACCGGGGCTTGTTATAGAGCTAGAACATTATGCATCTTCATTCTGAACATACTTCAAGGTTGCTGAAATGAGAAGTTCTGAGACTTCCAGCAGTAATGTTACAGTATTAAAATTCAAAACAATTCTCTGGGAACTTCTGACAGTTCTTGGAGTGTGCAGAATGCAAATTCTGTGGCAATTATACAAATTTTAATTAAAAACTTGGAGACCCTTCATCTGTAAGTATATGGTATTCTGCGGCATCTTAAGGATAACAGATTTAATGTGGCATAAGCTTTCATGGACTAGAGCCCACTTCATCAAATACATCTGTGCTATCTGATGAAGTGGGCTCCAGTGTATTACCATGGATGCCACAATAGATCTGTATTTCTGTAAAGAGCTACAAGAACATTTGTTGTTTTTGCAACAATAGACTATGTGGGGTTCAGTTCTTTGAATGTTCATATTCAGTACTAATAGGCATGCAGCTATTATCTGTTGGAACTTTCTCTGCTATGGTGAAGTATTGACTGCAGAAGGTGAGGCACTGACTACAGAAAGGCACACTATTAGCTTTCAGTTCACCACCCACTAAATTATTCCATGCAACCTGCCATGGAAGAGAGCAGAGCTTCAGACCAGAAGGGCTTTGTTATGTTCTACGTTCCCTCGTTTCTATAGCCAAGTCCTGGATGGAGTGCTGTGATAAGGGAGTCCCCTTTGTTTGGTTCAAAAATGATGGCTAAAAGTTGCTATAGGCAAGAGATTTAACAGGCTGTTCATAATGACCGACAAGTTCCATCTGGAAAGCAGGCAAAAGCGTAATAGAGCACAAATATTGGAAGCCTGAAGTAGAGAAATGGAACTGCTTTTAAGAAGTAGACGTGATAAGTGAGGTTTCTGTGGAGATGAAATGTAAGGGACAAACTGTACACACATAATAAACCATGAATATATTTTTCACTCTGTGCTGCAGGAATATCTGAACAATACTTTTACAGTGGCATTTCTTAAGACACTTTTGGGGAGGCCATAAATGGGAAGGAAATGCTGCTCTCTTTTATGGGCATGGTATTTAAAAAAATACTTGCCTACCAAGGACTGCACTTCATGCATCTGATGAAGTGACCTCTATCCATTAAAACATAGGCCATAATTATTTTGTTAGTGCAGAAGTACATAAAACCACACATGGTGTGGGAAAAGTGAACACAGAGTCATTTTTCTCCCTATCCCAAAACAATGGAATCTGGGGTCATCCAATGAAGCTTGGAAGATTCAGGACAGGATCGCTCAGTCAGTACAGCATGCAATCTCACCATGGGCTCTGAATCTCACCTTGGGCAGGGATTTGGACTACACGACCCTCAAGGTCCCTTCCAACTCTAGGATTCTATGATCACAAGAAAGCACACCCCCCCAGCACATAGTTAAATTATGGAATTAGCTCCCGTATGAAGTAGTCCTGGCAAATAGAAGGGGAAGAAATGGAGGCAGTGAGAGATTTTACTTTCTTGGGCTCCATGATCACTGCAGATGGTGACAGCAGCCACGAAATTAAAAGACGCCTGCTTCTTGGGAGAAGGGCAATGACAGGCCTAGACAGCATCTTGAGAAGTAGAGACATCACCTTGCCAACAAAGGTCCGTATAGTTAAAGCTATGGTTTTCCCAGTAGTGATGTATGGAAGTGAGAGCTGGACCATAAAGAAGGCTGATCGCCGAAGAATTGATGCTTTTGAATTATGGTGCTGGAGGAGACTCTTGAGAGTCCCATGGACTGCAAGAAGATCAAACCTCTCCATTCTGAAGGAAATCAGCCCTGAGTGCTCACTGGAAGGACAGATTGTGAAGCTGAGGCTCCAGTACTTTGGCCACCTCATGAGAAGAGAAGACTCCCTGGAGAAGACCCTGATGTTGGGAAAGATGGAGGGCACAAGGAGAAGGGGGCGACAGAGGACGAGATGGTTGGATAGTGTTTTCGAGGTTACCAGCATGAGTCTGACCAAGCTGTGGGGGGCAGTGGAGGACAGGAGTGCCTGGCGTTCTCTGGTCCATGGGGTCACGAAGAGTCGGACACGACTAAACGACTAAACAACAACAACAACAACAACATGAAGTAGTGACAACCACCAACTTGGATATCTTTAAAAGAGGATTACACAGTTAAACTCCTTCATGGATCACTGCCTTGCCGTGGCGAAGGGGCTTGAACAACTCAGAGAAGCTATGAGCTATGCTGTGCAGGGCCACCCAAGATGGATAGGTCATAGTGGAGAGTTGTGACTAAACATGATCCACCTGGAGTAAGAACTGGCAAGCCACTCCAGTATCCCTGCCAAGAAAACTCCATGGACAAAGGCAACAGGCATATAAAAGTTATGACGCTGGTTGGACAGTGTTCTTGAAGCTACCAACATGAGTTTGACCAAACTGCGGGAGGCAGTGGAAGACAGGAGTGCCTGGCGTGCTCTGGTCCATGGGGTCACGAAGAGTTGGACACGACTAAACAACTAAACAACAACAACATGCAGTTAAAAATTCTACCAAACAAAAACTAGATGAGATGAAACAAAAGGTTAAGAAATATACCAGCAGTATCTGTAATATAACCACCCTGATACATCTATAATACATCCAATAAATGTTTCACATCTGTGAACATATGTGCCTATAATCCTTTAAAGAAACACCTAAAAATGCAAATGGTGCGTGTAAGATGACAAGTCCTTGCAATACAGGTTTACTTTTCAGAAATTCAGGATTCCAGTGATGAGCTGGTAGAAACTGTAGTTCAATGCAGGGCAGGTGCTTTATAACTTGCAGAGCATTAGAATTAGGTCTGGAAAATGGACGTTCACAAGTTCTGTTTCTGTCATGGAAAAGAGAGGACAAAAAGCATTATTTACTGTTCCCCATCCTTTTGAGTTCTTCAACCTTTGAAACAATTAATCACAATAAATTATCAGTTGCTTTAGATCTTTAATTTTTCATAGACTCATTGAAGTGCCTTGTTGGCAGAAGTCTCATACTTTATCAGCAAAAGTAAAAAAAAATTAAAACGGTTATGAAGCTGTGACTATTAGCTGTGTGCATTGGAGCAGAAAATAAATAGCTCCAAGACAGTCTAATTGGTATATTTTCAGTTACAGATAGGTAGCCGTGTTGGTCTGCCATAGTCAAAACAAAAAAAATTCCTTCCAGTAGCACCTTAAAGACCAACTAAGTTAGTTCTTGGTATGAGCTTTCGTGTGCATGCACACTTCTTCAGATATATTTTCAGTTCAAGGTCATTAAGTGAATCGATATAAAAGTCTGTTTTAAATCTCACTTGTTAACCTGTGTTAACCTTAAAGTGGTTATATTGTTGGAACTTGAAAAGACAAGTGCCATCTAACCACAATGTACATTGGCCAGGATGAGACAGCTGATATCCCCAGTCCTCAACCCTAGGGAGAAAACAGTTTGTAGTAAGAATATAAAAATGTCTGCCAAGTTAGTCACTTGAACCAGTCTATAGCAAAGGAAACAGTGTGAAGAGTCTAAAAGGAATGTGTAAATGAAAGTGGTTAAATCCAACGTGACTTATGAGCCAGGTTTTACTAACAGCAGAGTCGAGGTCTTGGTGGATGCAAGCAATTTTATCCTCCAAATGCCTTGCAAACAAGCCACAGTGAGCTACCATTGGTTCTCCCACCTCCTTTGGGCCTGCCTGTAAAAGGCCCCGTACAACCCAGAAAAGCTCCGCTGGTTGGTGCAGAGCAAACACACTGGCAAGACTGGAGCACCAGATTGGCTCCACGTGTGCATTTGCACTCTGCCTGCCTCCCCACCGCCTTTGCCCCTTTCCCTCTTGGCAAACAACAGTGATCTGGTTGCAGGGCAGCTGCTTAGCTAGTGGCTTCAGCCTTTATGTTGTGTTTGCTGCAAATATTATTTCGACTACATCACCTTTTAAAATAAAGGCGTATGTGCTTTGCCTCTACCCAACAAGCCACTGAGCAGAAGAAATCTTCTGGCCATGAAGTAATAACTGTCACAAAAACCTCTAGTAGAGAGGGAGTTCATTATCCCCGAAGAGACAATCTAACCAGCAGCTGGAAGGTGATGAGAAGATCAAAGGTTTGGGGTGCTCATCAATCTAACCTTTGGTTTGCACAGCAGGAATCTCAGTCCATATTTTCAGGTTATATGCAAGGCTTTTTTAACCTGTGGAACAACAAAAAAAAGCTCTAATCGCAGGCAGTTCACCAATAAAAGCATTTTTCACACGTATAACCTTAAGAAGCACTCAGAAATGAAAGAAAATGCATTCAGCTATGCACACAGAGGTTATTAGCAGCTGCTTTAATACTACAGTACAGAATCTCAGACAAATGTACTGCCCATAAAACCCCAGTATGTTTACACTTAATTCTTTTCAGAACAGGAGCAGAATCCACCACAGAATTACTGTAAGCAGGTTCCAAAAACTGGGTTCCAAAAATAATTTAATAAACGGAAACATAACAAAATGCCCAGAGTGCTCTTGAGATTAGAAATTAAATCATGAAGGCATCTAAAGAAGAAATGTGTCAGTTATCATATAGATGTTAAGTGTCAGTTACATGTGTCACATAGATTGGGTAATTGTGTGTTCCAGTCACATCAAAGAAGTAAAATTAAAGACATTATTTCTTACTCATTCTAATCTATGTGTCTAAAGACTGCCAGAAGTAGAGCATCTGGTCCCATGCCTATAATGCCATATGCAACCTTCTCTTTATGCCTACAATATACTGTGAAAGAAAACCTTTCAAGTCATACATTTCACAGTGATTATTTCACTTCCTGGGTGGTTAGGTTTTCTTGGCCCAAAGCCTGGTGCCTTCCAACTGCTGTGTATAATTCTGCTGAAACTGCCAGGAATTATAGAGCCTGGTGTGCCTTATTACAATAAGGCTGGGTTGTTGTTGTTTTTTAAAAAAGAAAGACCATCTGTCTCACATTGTTTGCCTTCCTTCAGTAAAGTTTAATCCCATCTCCTGGGTCTTCATCCTGCATCCTGCATCTTGTGCCTGCAAAATCAAGCTCCTCCAAGTCATGCCGCTGCCCTATGCAGGGTAGCATCTTGTTGTTTATGTTTATAAACAACCAGCATGGGGGAGGAGCGGTTTGGACCCCCTAGTGTGGGGAGAAGAGGCACATCAACTCATTGCTTTCTTGGCCTGCAGTTTGCATTACAGTGGTACCTTGGGTTAAGTACTTAATTCGTTCTGGAGGTCTGTTCTTAACCTGAAACTGTTCATAACCTGAGGTACCACTTTAGCTAATGGGGCCTCCCGCTGCCGCTGGATGATTTCTGTTCTCATCCTCAAGCAAAGTTCTTAATCCGAGGTACTATTTCTGGGTTAGTGGAGTCTGTAACCTGAAGCGTCTGTAACCCGAGGTACCACTGTATAATGAAAGATCACCGCAAAGCAAACTGTAGATCCATGGTTCCCATCGTGGGGCACACGCCCCCACAGGGGGACAATTTGATTTTTAAATGGGTCAATTTGGAAGCTTGTTTATGGCCTTTTCGGCTTCCTCCATGTGAATAGGAGTTAGCTTTTTGAATAATAAGAATTATATGTCACGGGGTGGGGGGTGGGATCAGGATTTTGGAGATGCTTAGGTGGGGCATGGCCAAAAAAGGTTGGGAACAACTGCTGCAGATGTTCTAGCTTCCCCAGTTCAGACTGGGTCCACTGCAAGGGGAAGAGAATTCAAGTTCTCCTGCCTCACATATGAGGATCCCAATCCAGATCAGCGTCCATACTGACTACTTGTAAAAAAAAAAAGGGGGGGGGAGGAATAACCACATTTAAGGGCAGAGTGACATGCCTAATATGATGTGTGGCTGCCTCCCCTCTAATTCATCCCAGTAGCACACCTGGCTAGGAGGAGTGCTATATCTATAGGAGTTTGGTTACTACCTTTCTTACTTTCCATTTGCATCTTGGATATGATTTTCTAAAAAACCAAAACCACCATTTCAGCTTGTATCACACCCTCCAAGTGTCCCTGTTTTCCAGGGGCTCAAATGAAGCCTCTAGGTCAGCCTTTCTCAGCCTTGGGTTCCCAGATGATGTTGGACTACCATACCCATCATTCCTGACTGCTACCTCTGCAGGCTGTGGATGATGGGAGTTGTAGTCCAACAACATCTGGGGATCCAAGGGTTGAGAATGACTGCAAGCTGCTTGCTTAGTATATCCAGGTAGATTGGGGGATGGCTAACCCCTGCTTTGAGGGCCTGGTATAGCCCCGTAGCAATTTTTTAATGCCCACCCTAAAAGCCACAAATTTTGGCAGCACAGCACCTTTATGTGGATGTAAATGAGTGGAGAGGAGGCTGTGTGTATATGTTGTGTGTATGCATGTTTATGTGGAGTGGTCACACTTTTAGGCTAAAAAGTTAGTCACACTGGATGAAGATGCACATTCTTATTATTCTCTGAGTCCTTTATTGCTCCTCACCCCTTACAACAATCTGTAGATGATAATCAAATAATAGCCTTGTTTTAAGATGTCTAAACAGGAACCGCCCCAATCTTCATCAAGTCCCAAAGGAGCTATCATAGTACAAGGAAAACACTGCTGATATTCATATTCCACAGCAATTAAAGTACAAATTAATTACACAAATACTGCATTCTCACCACAGCAATTTAATTTAGCAATGGTCACTCTGTTTACATGGGTGTTTTCACACCCTCTACTTCGGCAGGGTAGTCTTGGCAACCGGCAAAAGAACAGGGTCAAAGAACTAGAAAACAATCCAACTGACATGTCAATTAAAGATGAAGTCCATTGTACAGATAGTTGGAAGAGGGGTAACCGCAGCTTGTGAAGGTTTGAAATTATTTGGTTTCAACATGCATTGTTTTGTCCTTCAGGATTTCTATTTTCAAGGCAGCTAACAATTTATGACAGCAATTAAAATGATCAAACAGCACATTTCAACAAAAGAAAACACATATGAGGTATTAAGGCAATATTTGTTAGACCAACCAAAATGTCAGAAAACAGGAAATAAGGATATTTTCCTTATATTGTTTTTTTGGAATGTTTCACATGGGCCAATGTGGCTAAACTTGCTGTTTATGTAAAAGGGGCATCACAGCAGGAAGAAAGATCCAGTTCAGGAGGAGGAGGAGATCTACACATGCTGCAAAAAAGGTATCAAAGGTGGTGCTGACCTGGAAAGGTTCCCTGAGGAGAGTTCCAAAGGTGAGTCAGCGGAATGGAAAAAGTCCCTTTCCCTGGTTGCCAGCCACCTGAATTTAGAAGGTGGGCCATTCAAAATAAAAATAAAATCTCCGGTGATGACCTCCATACTTGGCCAGGCACTTGTGGAAGTAGGTGTTCTCTCAGGTACCTGAGTTACAAGCCATTAGGTAAACATTAACACTTGCTGTTTTCATCCTCAACCATTTACCTGAATAACTGTAATGGAAATTTGTTAAGTGACATGGACCAGGATTTATCAGTTTCTGGCGCAACATGTGCACCAGGCTTTAACGTGGTATAAATGTGGCTCAATGCCTTTTCTCAAGATCAAAAACTATACAAGTGACTGAAAGTAAGATCCAAATTATTAAAATTGTACAAATGCTTTGACTGACTCCAGCTACAAAAACTGATGCTGCTGAACAGACTCTTGGTCTGGGGTATTGTTGGGGGGGGGGGCGTTGTTGCTGCTGTTGCTGTTAATTTTTTGTAGCCTTATTTTGGATCTTATGATTTATGTGGAAATTGTTCAAATCGGTTGTGTGTACTTTTTGATGTTTTGTTCATTGTTTATGACAACCTTTGTTATGTTTGTAGTTATGTGATTCTTTTTATATGTTGTAAGTCACCCTGAGCACGCTTTTAACTTTGGAAAGGCAGCATACAAATAAAATAATTGATTGATGGATTGAAGATACCAACACTGAAATATACATTTCTAAGCACAACTATCCCATTGTTAGATTGTCTGGCAATACTATAGCCAATACATTTGCCAATCTGGTACCTCCAGTTGTGTTTGGCTATGTTGTTGTTTAGTCGTTTAGTCGTGTCCGACTCTTCGTGACCCCATGGACCAGAGCACGCCAGGCACTCCTGTCTTCCACTGCCTCCTGCAGTTTGGTCAGACTCATGCTGGGAGCTTCAAGAACACTGTCCAACCACCTCGTCCTCTGTCGCCCCCTTCTCCTTGTGCCCTCCATCTTTCCCAACATCAGGGTCTTTTCCAGGGAGTCTTCTCTTCTCATGAGGTGGCCAAAGTATTGGAGCCTCAGCTTCAGGATCTGTCCTTCCAGTGAGCACTCAGGGCTGATTTCCTTCAGAATGGAGAGGTTTGATCTTCTTGCAGTCCATGGGACTCTCAAGAGTCTCCTCCAGCACCATAATTCAAAAGCATCAATTCTTCTGTGATCAGCCTTCTTTATGGTCCAGCTCTCACTTCCATACATCACTACTGGGAAAACCATAGCTTTAGCTCCCCATCATTCTTGGCCAGCACAGCAATGGAGGAGGACACTCAGTTGGTGAAAGCTGCTGTAGTGTGATATATTAATGCAGGTTCACCAGAAATATGTTCAGTTTGAATGGGAAACAGAGGCAAAGCTCACTCTCTACTCAAAAAAACCAAAAAGCCAGCCAGCATGGTGTAGCATGCAAGAGTTTTCAGTATGTTTTGTTAAACTTTTCATATCCGTATATGAATCACATCAGATTATATCAAATGAAGCTCAAACAGCTGAACCAAGAACTGAAAAATTAATATGCCATTCATTGGGAATTGGAAGAAAATTGGATTACTTCACTTCCTTGCACAGTTTTATAATAGTGCCATTATCTGTGGCTGTCTATCAGTAAATCAAAACAGAGGTACAAAACAAGTGAATAAGAACAGCACAGAGCAAGAGGTATGTGCCAAACATTCCCATTTATTTTTTGCAACTATTTCTGCTTTGCTAGGTACTAGCATTAACATTTTGGATACATACCAACAATTTAAAAGTTTTCCAGAACCGTTATTTTGTAACTTTGTTGTGCATTGCATATACAATTGTTCTCCATTCTGTGCCTATCTGAATCACTGTCATGCAGTGCGGTCAAGATTGTTTTGCAAGAAATAAACTTTATTTATCTTTTAAATGCCCCCCATACTGTTCTCTGACCTGTTATTGTTCAGGATAGTTATCCATGATAGCAAATACATGATTCTTTCTTCAGGAGCATAAATGCAAAGCATTTATATGCCAATTCTAGAGGCTCAACCTGTCTGGTGGGGATAGTCAAAACCAGTGTTGTGTTGAAAATGGTTCTGTGTTTTCAAAAGTTTTTTCTGCCTGTGGAAGATGCTTCTATTATTCTGTTTCATTCTCACTTTTGAATTTTTTAAGAATTTTGATGGATGTGTGGCTTTGAGCTTATTATGACTGCAAGGAAACTGAAGGTGGTGTGTGTACGTGTTTTCCTTTCCATGTCTGTGACATTCTGCAGCCTTCCTGGCTGCCCACTTTTCCTGATCTTCAAAAGCCCAATAGGAGGAATGATTTCATGACATTATCCTCTGGGCTTTCATGAAAGTGCTGGCACCCAGGAAGGCTGCAGGGGATAAATGACTGGAGAGATGATCTGCAGAATGGAAGCATGGAGACTCAGAAACATAACTCGAAGTAAGATAAGAACCACCACCACCACCCTATACTCGACTCATGAAAATAGCATGGAAACTTTCTCTCCTCTTTGATAATTTTTAAATGCAATTTCTTTCCTCATAAATTGATGGAGAGTGGTAGAAAAAGAATGCATGGGATACATTTTCAGTCCAACTCTAGTAAAAATGTAAGAATGCCCATCCTCTTCGGGTGCCTGTGACTGGTAGGAATACTTATCCAAATTTGCTGAGGCAACGTATGTTTACCTGCTTATGTTAAACTTTCTTAGATAAGGAAAAAACATTACATTTACAAAATCATCTAAACAACGTATTCAGCAGCTTGTAATTATCAATTAAGAGCTACAGTAAACTAGCACACTTTGTATCATATTTGAGTAGCTCTTGTTCCTTACTACCTTGGGGCTCTGACTTGCTGCCTTCTATCCTTAAATTAAAAGAGACCACTGTGTGAGATAATTTAGAGAGGGTCCCTGAAAGCTCAGATGAAATTAACACATGCTGTCATAAAAGGATTAGTTTCATGCTCAAATCATAAAATGGATGTGAAAAACACAAATAGCCAACAAAATGTAGATTACATTCTGAATTTAAAACTTGAAATTAGCTCTGCAGGTAGAAGGCTGTTTTGCTAAGTGATCCATTAGCTTCATATGCTGGTTTTCTATTGCTTAACAGAGTGAAGTTTTTAAAGACAGAAATATAGGTGGATGAAATGACAGCTTTATTCCTTTAAGAAAACCATTGGAAAGAACACACCAACTGGGTAAATTGATGTTCCCACCACACCAGGCATCTGCTATGTCAGGGCTGCCCACAGTTAATTCAGAATACAATACCTAATTTCAGTTCAAGCTTATTAACCGTTCACTTCAAGCTTATGGGCCTTCCAATTCCATTTCATGCTCCCTTACTCATTTCTGCTCCCTTTCTGTCCTCCATTCCAGTCCTCCATCTCTCTACTTCATGTCTGGCTCCCATCTTATTTTCAAGTACACGCCATCTTTCACTTGCCTCTTTCATGGGTTCCCATTCATCCTTACACTTTCTGCTGTTGCCTCTTTCCCACCTACTTCCGTTCCTGCATGCCAGTTTATCAGTTCCTGTTTCCCCATTCCTGATGTGTCTTATCAAATGTCTTTATCTTCTGTCTTTATGCACTCAACTAACTAAATAAACTGACACCAGTGCGACTAAAAGGATGTTCAAAAGATGCTCTTCCTTTTCAACTAATGTGTGAGCTGGTAGTGGGAACCTGCTAGCCAAACTCCCCTCTGCACCAACATGTGTTCTGGTCACACCCCTAGCTGCCATGGGCTTGGCATTTGTGCACATACCCTTCCTTTAGAATGCTACAGAATTATAGACTTCACTTGGCACCAAAAGATTATAGTGAAGGTGACATAGGTGTATAGCAGAGGCAGGGAGTCTCAGGTTTGGGGGCCACATATCATCCTCCAATCCCTTTGATGTGTCCCTCAGAATTTTTCCCAAGCCACACCCTTCACCGGCTCTGTTTCACATCTCATTTGTTTTTGCCCGACTGGAATGCATCCTTGAACTCCAATCATTACTCCTTTTGTCTGGATGAAGGATTGAGAGGTGTGTGTGTAGAAACTAGCTCAGTGGTTCTCAAAAGGCATGACGTGCCACACTAGTGTGGCAGGAAAGGATGGCAAGTTGTTAGGATTCATTTCCCGTGCTGCGGGGATTGTTTTTCTCACATGACTGTGTATGTTTTCATTCCACATTGTGGGAAGTGACGGAGACAGGAGGTTTGTATTACTGTGTTTCCGTGATGTAGGATTTTTCTCCTTTGTTCTTTCTCTTTCCTGCTCGATGCTGAAGAGGAAGGAGCTGAGTTAAGATGCTCTGAGTGTGTATATGTAAATAAATGTAGTTTAGCCAAAATGCTGCACTACTGAGTCTGTATGCTGAATGCACACACTCTGCTGATCCTAAAGTGTGCTCATGCCTCTTGGTATCAGTTGCTGTGATGTTTGAGCTAGAGAAAGCTTTTGAAGCTCCTGAACGACCAACCAGGAGGGAGAGAACATGCCAGTTGGACATGTGTCTCTGCTGGATGCCTACTCATGTGTAGGACCTCCTGACAAGTGTGGTGGAAGATTCAAAGCAATCAATATTGTATTTTGGGATTGATTCATGTAGCTGCATGTTTTTTATTTTCTGGATGTCCCATGGATCATATGAAAAAGTACTTGTGTTCTATGTTATAACTCAAGTGCTGCTAGGAGTTTTTTCCTCTTTGTTTTCCAATACAGCTCTTGGGCTGAAAAAACATTCCTTACTCCTAGTCCATATTAAGGGAATTCCATAATTTTGGCACCATCACTAAAATAAGAGGCCTCTCTCCAGTAATCACCCACCTAAGTCTCAGAGAAGGGCCTCTGTTAAAGATCTCAATTTTCTGGCAGCTTCATGTGTAGAACTATCATCTATCTACTGTTCCGTCTAACATCAGGAAATTAGATAGTTTTACTTGTTTGGCTATTTTGCTTTGATTTCTGTTGCTGTGTTGACTAGGCCTCTGTGACAGCATCACCTTTCTAGTCCACAAGTTGCTTTCCTGCAGAAAAATGGTCTATGACCTTATTGGGCTTCTGGAACCACATACCCTTGGCAAGCTGATGAACTGCAGGGAAACTCTTGCTGTATTTTATTCCCTAACTGCTGAAATATTTAACAGCATCTTTATAAATATGTACAAACCTGCCCAGATATAAAGCATGCATACTGTACCTTTTACGAAGTGCTGAAGGACGTTCGCTGGGGAAAAGAAGAGGTCAGGCTAAAAACCAGGTCAAATAAAGTTGTCTATTATTATACGTAATTTGGTTTCATCTGTGTAGAGTTCAAAGCTATGCTTGACTGGCACCAAGGCCATTCATATGTTCACCATAGATAATGATCACATTCTCTATCTCACCACCATCACCTATTAAAGAAAGGCTAGTTTTCACCTTCAAAAAATGCCAGTTTGCTAGTTCAGTTTTAGCAGCCCTGTCTATATACAACACAGTGAGGTGTGTGAGAAAGACTCCTTGCCCCAGGTTGTCCTGAGAATGATGTACTGGGAGCGAAAAGATTTACAGCTCAATGTGTCCTCTGTACCAAGGAATGCTCCTTTCATTTTCACACCTGCGAGTGCTTGCTATAGAAACTTAATAAAGGGCAGAAATGACAGCTCTTGATTTCCACCCAAAGATAACTGTGAAAACTTCTTAACTGAAGTAAAGCTCAGTAGTAAAAGCTACCTGGCAAGAAAGTTATTTAAGACTGCTGGACTCACTAACGGAGGAAGGAATAAAGAGAGAAGAATTCTTAGAGCAGAGGGGTGTATCTGCTGAGCAAATACTGCCAGTTACCATTAACTAAAAGTTTGGCTTGAGAGTAACTTAACTGTGCTTGTAAAGGGAGCTTATCCCCACTTCAGTTAAATGGGAAAAACTTTCTACTGTTGTCTTCTTCTTTGCCATGCCCCTGTTCACCTACAATGTATTTTTTTATTTTGTACAGTTTTCTTGAAAGAAGGAAATAATCAGGATCTGTACTGGAACCAGTAATATTTGTCTTGATCACAAATAGTCTTGAATCAGGATAAGCAATTTGGTGGCCAGGATTACAAATGGCATAAAATTAGTTAGACCCCCCCCCCCGACTGGTATTTTATTGTGGGTGCATTCTGGAACATGCTTTGGACATAATAATAGTCTATTAATGGCGGATCTATTCTGCTTAATTAGTTGTTCTGTGATACTTCCCCAACTCTATGGCTGACAGATCCAATTGGCTGATGGAACCAATTGGTTTCCAGGCATCCCTGAGGGATTTCCTGAGTGATGACTGGCACTTCTGCCCTGGGTGGAACATTTGAATGGCTCAAGCCATTGACACAATTATTCCTGAGTGCCCTCTCCCACTTTGAGCAGCCAGCTTGGCTTCCTGGTATACTCCAGAGCTTAGGGCAATTAGACAAGCTGGGAGATGGCTTGAACATGAGTGGAGGATAACTCCAGTTGGATGCAGTTGAAAACTGGTTGAGGGCTCATCACAGAGCCTACCCAGTGGCACTGAAGGCAGCAAAGTCTGCCTCCATTGCACCCTCATTATGCCATGGGTGGTATGGAGCTTTTTACAGTCTGCCCTGAAGAATGTAGCAGAACTGATGGCAGCTTGCTGTGACTTCTTTGCAAAGCATTCTGAGGATAAAGTCACTTGTATCCACTGGGATGATGACTCTGCTATTACAACAGATGAATCTCAGAGGGTATCCACAGCAATTGTCTGGTCTTGTTGTGTTGGATGGGTTTCAGTTGGTAGGGCTTGAGGATATGAACAAGGTGTTTGCATTAGTCAGGGTGACTCTTTGCTCTCTGGACCTTTAACCCTCTTGGCTGATAAAAACTAGCAAGAAGAGGACAGCTGGCTGGGGCCAGGGAGATGATTCATGCCTCCTTGCGAAAAGGGGTGGTCCCTGCTTGCTTGAAGGAGGTAGTGGTAAAACCACTCCTTAAGAAACCCTCACTGGATTTGAAAACCCCCCTCACAGTTATATTTCCATTTAGAAAGTTCTAAATAGGTAATATATCAGGATTTTGTTCTTGTCCTTATTTTTTTAAATAAAAAACCCATAGTTGCTAACATATTAAGAGGCACTCTGCTCTATCCCTCTATTTATTTTGGTGGTGTAGGCCTTCATTATTGTGATTTCAGAATTTAGTAAGAATACAGTAAAAAAATTGGATGATTCTTTTCTCTTCAGGACAATATAAGTGCAGCATCAATGAAATCCCAAAGGGAAAGAAATAATGGCCACAATCCATCATCCCACATGTTCAACTGTTTGTATGTGTCCAAGATTTTCAAAAGACCAATAGCCACATGGATCGATCACAAAGACGCTCCAAGAATCACTTCATGGTATGATAGAAATGGGTCGTGTGGATAAGCTTTAAAAGGCCATTTATTGAGAATTCTTGCATGAGAAAAAAAGATAACTGGTATGAAGGTGGCTTGGCTTTAATGGTACCATGAAAATGATAGTTGAGTGCTCAGAGAATAATCTCATATTTTGGCATTGTATACATTGAAAGCCAGGAGGGCGAAAACAAGCCTGATACAACATACTATTCATTTAGAGGCTGGTTAATGTCTTGTTTCACTGATTCAAAAGCAAATGCTTTGTTTAACTATGCATAAATATAAGGTAATTGTTGTGTTTTGCATTAAAATGGATTGCAAGTGAAATACAACTCAAAATGTGGCCATCAAGTGAACATCCCACTAAATCTGTATATTGCAGATGGAAAAGTATTAGTTCTTTGTCAGTCAATATCTACAGGTTTCTATTTATTTTTATAAAAACAGAGAACATTATATCTCCACAGCTGCAAGAATTCATAGCAGCAGTAAATTTCACTGAGCTTTACAACACAGGAGATATATGAAGATGTGATTTATTTTATATATATATGATTATATAATTATCATATCTTATGTAACTCTTATGAACATTTACAGTTATTAAATGACACAATAAAAAGACCCCTGACGGATCCAGCTTTGACAATATATGTTTCTCATATATATTATACTTTAGAATCAAACATATATACTGAACTCAATATATTCATGGAACAGTCAGGTTTCCTAATTGTGTGCAATGGGCCTTGCAATCTGCATCTGTCGTCCTGATCCAGCTGTGGGTCATATGGCTCAGGCTTAGGAGCATGCATCCCTATTTTGATAAGTATTGTTAGAAAATACACAGTAGTTCCCTATCAATGGCTTAGGTAAAGGAGCAGAAGCAAGCGGCCAGCGGGGTGGTGGTGCCCACTTGACCTCTGGTCTCCTGCATCACTCCAGCATACCAGGATGAAGAGACTGGGGGGTGGGGGTGAGACATCAGTGAAGTTGGCACAGGGCAACTGCACCGGTGAGAGAAGTGGTTTGGTTTCGTCAGTGTGTTTGTATCATGCCAATCTCATTACCATCTCGCTCCTCAGTATGCAACAATGACAGGATCAACCAGAGGTGAGGTGAACCCCCATGCCGCTTGTTATCCTGTACTCCCGGTGGAGTACAGGATCAGGTTTAAGGTGCTGGTTTTAACCTTTAAAGCCCTATATGGCCTAGGACCCTCGTACCTACGGGACCGCCTCTCTTGGTATGTCCCACAGAGGAACTTACGGTCTGCAAACAAAAACATCTTGAAGATCCCAGGCCACAGAGAGGTTAGGCTGGCCTCAACTAGAGCCAGGGCCTTTTCTGCCGCGGATCCAATCTGGTGGAACGCTCTGTCACAAGAGACTAGGGCCCTGCGGGACTTGACATCTTTCCGCAGGGCCTGCAAGACAGAGCTGTTCCACCAGGCCTTTGGTCAGGGTGCAGCCTGACCCCCCTCCTCTGGCAATCTGCACAGAATTTTGCTTATTGGTTGCCATCAATTTGATTTTAATTAATTTTTATAATGAAATGTTTTTAGAATCGTTGGATTATTTTGATTGTTGTTAGCCGCCCTGAGCCCAGCTTCAGCTGGGGAGGGCGGGATATAAATAAAATGTATTATTATTATTATTATTATTATTATTATTTAGTCAGTGGTCTGTGTTTGCCTGAGCTTGAGTCTGGACTAAAGATTCTGAGCCACTATGTTCTGATTTGATACATGATAGCCAATCACAGAGCATTTTAGGATCTGGGCCTCTGAGTCATGATTCGCAGATTGGAAGTTTAGACAGCCAATCAGCTTGAGAGTGGGAGTGGCCCAGACCTTCAGAAATGTATATAAGCAGTTGCTTTGCCCCTGTTGTCCAGTTCTGTTAATTCAATAAAGGTTCTTACTGTTATCACTGTGTCTTGCCTCGTGGAAAACCACATACACTTCACCACTGTCTGTTGAGTAGAAGACTGGATTTGGTTTGCCCTGTACCAGTCTCATGTGAACTGAACATTGTGATGGACACATCTCTCCCCACCCCAATCCCAGCTAGACACTATGACCTGGTTTGCATGTCACACTAAGCCAAATAATGAATTATTAGGACCTGTGGTCTTTTTACTCTCATGCCACTGTAGCCAATGTTTATTCTTGTGGTTAGTGTGGAGACAGCTTAGCCACAAGCATTGGTTTGGACATCATTCAGTATGGGGTGGGAATAAAGAAGGCTGAGGAGGAGTCAAGCAGCTGTGAGCTCCTTCCTTTCTGGGAGCCCACATCCACATGCAATAGTTTGGCACATTGTGATGTGCAAACCTGGTTCAAGGACGCATCTTTTCTTTTCTGATTCTACTGTAGGTTTCCTCAAAATCCACTTTGCTGTTCAATCAACTCTAAGACCCTTCCTGAATAAATGTTCATTATATTATGAAGGAGGAGTGGGGAATCCATTCTGCAACGGCAGACCATTTTGCTATTTCAATACTGTTGAATAAACAAAACAAAAAAAATTCTCTAGCAAATAGCTATCAAATATTTAAGTGCTATCCAAGAATAGATGGAGAACAGTTATTTCTAGTATACAGGAAAATATACCGGTGTGGGCATCTTTGCTGCAGCCACAATTCCATGTATTTTACAGCTGTTCCACTGAGTTTCAGGGCACTTTAACTTGAAAGTGCAGATGAGCAAGGGAATTTGGGAAGTGGTCTGGGAAAACATCTGCAACAGCTTTGCCTAACTTTGGGTCCTCAGGTGTTGTCCTTGACTGTGGCTGAGGAAAGATGATATATAGAAAAGTTTAGAAAATATTTTGAATCCACCCTTCCCCTTCCCCCATCTTTCACACATGAGAGCGGAGATTTAAAGCTTCCACTCATAGTTTGTGGCTTTCTGTAGTTTCTCATTGTGTCTGAATAAAATAAATTGTAGTGTAAGCAAATCATTGTTAACCAACTGGGATCTCAAACCAGGATCCAGTTGTGATTTGATGTTCTTGGCTTTAAAACAACAACAACAACAACAACAACAACAACAACAACAACAAATGATGGTTTGTAGAAACCACCATTTTCCATATGCAGTTTGCTCCTTGTGTATGAAGGAGGAGGAAGATAGAAAATGTACAACCCCAAAATTCACTACAGTGTTTTCTTTTCACAACTACCATATTGGCCCGAATATAAGCCACACCTTTAAAATTCAAGGGGAGAAAAAAGAAGAAAAGACAATGCCCAAATATAAGCCACTCCCTTAAAATTCTGCAGGCACTCATACCCATAAATGGCAAATGTAGAAGAAAATCCTACAGCGATGTTGAAAAAGCCAATTTTTGTAAGGTCGTAAATTTAAGCTGCACTTTAACTTTTCACGGTCGGAATTTGGGAGAAAAGTGCAGCTTATATTCGAGCCAATATGGTAACAATGATCTGTTGTGATATCTGGATGCAGACATTGCATATAGCCTATGGGTTTTACAAATATATGATTCTGTCATTCATTCCATTGTTTCTGCAAATGCTTGTGGATGCAAATGACCTGGAAACCACAAGTGACCTGGTTCCACAACAGAGGCAATAGCTTTTCTTGTCGCAAACTTACACTGAAGTGACACTATGTTCAGACCGTTAGTTTTTCTAATGGATGCGGTGACTTTTGGGGAATGATTTTCACTCTCCTTTAACATTACGCCAATCTACAATATGCCCTCAACCTCCCAATCAACTTCTAGTAATGCATTCATGAATATTATAATGTGTTGTTAACTGTTTAATAAAAGGGTTGCAATCTGCTTTTTCCCCTGCACCTAAACGGAGCAGGTACAGCAAAAGGTTCTCTTCTGTACTGTGAACAGATCTGTGCCAGCGCTGCTGCCAATACAGTTGCATAATCAAAAAACCAGTCCAAGATTACTTGCATCAAATGGCATGCTTTAAATTAGTTTGGGCTGTTAAAACCAATCAGTATAGTCACTGCTTCTTGGACTGTTTAACGTTCCACATGTTCTGTTTCTCAAATTGCTTGGTCCCTGAACAGACTGTAGTGAGCCCCGGGGGAAATAAACCATTACCTTAATTTGTATGTAACTTACGATCTTTTAAAGCCCAGTATCTGGTATAAGATTGACACATATTTAAAGATAAGCATTACATACAGTTCAGCTGCTTCTAGAGCTGAGGCATTAAATAAGTGAATGCCAACTTTATTATGTTCCTACTGCTAGTTTCATTTGTAAACTCATTTGTAGGCAATGCAAAACAAGAAACAGCACCAACCCCCAAACCCCCTTTACTATGCACATTTTAATATAAAAGTTTGTACAGCTTATCACAATGAGAGAGAGAGAGAGTGAGTGTGAGAGCGTGAGTATTGAATTACTTGACTAGTATTTTGCACAGGGAATGCACATGTAATGTGCCAAAATCAAGTCTGGATAGCCATTTATATCTGAGCTGAGTGATGATGGGTTACTTTTCATGACAGCTTGCTTCTCATGAATTGCCTCCACACATCATGGTGATTCCCATCTCTAACCATACGTCAGGAGTGCTCTGATGGTGTTTCCTGCTTGGCAGGGGGTTGGACTCGATGGCCCTTGTGGTCTCTTCCAACTCTATGATTCTATGATAACCCTTCCCATGAGTTTTCTTCACAACTGCCACACACAATGTGCAATGACGCTGGCTGCCAAGACTAACCTATGCATTCTGGAACTGCTTCCATGTCATGAAACAGAGTAACTTGATTTTGACTGATCTCAGTAATATATGAGAGAAGCTATAGTCTCAAGGAGAGGGTGGAGGGGCAGGCATGTGGCTTTCTGTATTTCTGTATTGTTTTTAACACTCGATTGGGAGCCGCCCAGAGTGGCTGGGGAAACTCAGCCAGATGGGCGGGGTATAAATAATATATTATTATTATTATTATTATTATTATTATTATTATTTATTCCTCTTCCTCTTCTTCTTCTTCTTCTTCTTCTTCTTCTTCTTCTTCTTCTTCCAAGAGGACAGTATCTGAAAGTAGTGCAGTTTCCTCCACTCTTGCTCCTCATTAATTGTTTCTCTTTTTTATCCATTCATAAATTGAATCTCATTTATTTATTTAATTTATATGGCTTCTGTGCAGTTTTCAACTTATGAAATCAACACACAATTAAAATACACTGATAACAGTTCCATTGGAAAAATGAAACATTCTTAATTAAAATATTCAATTAAGCAATCAATTAAAAAGCATCACAGTTTTAAATCCCCCCCCCTCTTTAAAGCAATAGTTAAAGCAATAACATCAGAAATTATGTTCAAGGGAATGCTTGTCTAAACATGTGAGTCTTTGGAAGATGGTGAAGTGCCTCTGGTATTTCAGCAGGGATTGCTTTCCGCAGCATTGGTGCCACTGGTGAGAAAGCCTGCCTCCAGGTTATCACTAGCCGACAATCATCAGGCTATGGCAAAACTCTATTTCCCACCAGCTGATCATAGTGCCCTTGCCGATCAGTGAATAATGGTCTCACAGCTGGTTAAGTTGAAGTTGTTGGTTTTTAGCTAATTTATAGCCTGATGTGCAGAATGTGTTAATAGAACTTCAGTACAGAATAAAATCGGGGATCGGTCCAAAGGTACTAAAAAGCATCTTTAATGAAATCATTCACAAGGCAATGCATTTCAAGAATGAGGAAAGAGCTGGAGAAGGGAATATATCTCCTTGCAACAGTATCTAGAATTCCCTGGTAGAGAATGATATATGTTTGAAATGTGTGACATAATCGAACAATTTCATTAAAGATATCTTTATAGCACCTCTGAGATTGCTCCTTTTGTTTTCTGCAGTGTGGTTATGCAGAGGCACACACGAATACATGCGCCAGAATATTTCTGCTATCCAGGGAAAGGAGGGGTAGCATCTCATCTCTTCCACCTCTGGTGGAATTGCAATATTTGCATGACATTAGGGAAACAAGGGACGCAGGTGGCGCTGTGGGTTAAAGCCTCAGCGCCTAGGGCTTGCCGATCGAAAGGTCGGCGGTTCGAATCCCTGCGGCGGGGTGCGCTCCCGCTGCTCGGTCCCAGCGCCTGCCAACCTAGCAGTTCGAAAGCACCTCCGGGTGCAAGTAGATAAATAGGGACCGCTTACCGGCGGGAAGGTAAACGGCGTTTCCGTGTGCGGCTCTGGCTCGCCAGAGCAGCGATGTCACGCTGGCCACGTGACCCGGAAGTGTCTCCGGACAGCGCTGGCCCCTGGCCTCTTAAGTGAGATGGGCGCACAACCCCAGAGTCTGTCAAGACTGGCCCGTACGGGCAGGGGTACCTTTACCTTTACCTTTAGGGAAACAGTACAGGAGATTAGGAGTATCTTCCCAGCACTGTGGAGCTCAGTACACGGGCTGAAATTGGAGAGAGAGGAGGGGAATCAAAGGAGCTGAATGGTGACTCACTACAAAGGAGGAAACTGAAGAGGAATGGTGTTACACCTGCCCTTTTCAGAGAATGGTTGGGTTAACATAGTGCGGGAGTCCTGGCCAACATCAGCCTGACTGTAGGATTTTCAACAGTAACATTAACTCCAGTTATCAGTGAACTTTGATCCTGTGGGCATGATCCAGCCAACGTGACAAAAGGTGTTCATTTCAATGTTGAGAGGTTTATGAGCAAGCTTCTCTGTGGTCTGGACTTCTAAGCATGGTTATCTTTCCCCTTTATATTATATTACTACTTTATACAGGCTTTAAGACTGAATTGCTTTTGTGAAAATTTGTGTGTGCGTGTGCACGTGTTTTAAAGACTGCCTTGAGAGTGCTGAATATGTCTTTCCCACTAATGCAAGGCAGGCTAATATCAAGAGATTTCAGGACATCTTACTCTGACCTGGAAAGTTAATCCACAGAGGAAACTTTTATCACTTCTCAAAAAGGTATCCAGTATTTTTTTTCTTTTAAATTCCAGTTTGTTGGCACTCAAAGGCTTGCTTTCATTTATTTTGCTCTACACAGATTGCCAATATATGTAGCATTGCAAGAAACGTATGTCACAGAGAAAAACAATCTTTGTGTAATTCATTCTCCCATTAGATTTAAAGGGATGCTTCCCAAACAAGCAGCTGTTTTTTTCTGAATGCCTTGACAAGTTATTTGAATTTTGCAGCTATGAACTGCTATATAAGAGCCAATTTAAATGTGTAGCAGCGCAGTAGGTCTGGGCAGAGTAATGGAGCTTGGGGATTAGCACCCCGGCATGTAAATTTCCCTGTGCATAAAAAGGCTGCTCAGCAAGCCAAGTCGAAATACTTTCCTTCAACATATGAAGTTTCCCTGGGTAAGAAAAAGCTGACATGGAATGCTCCCTTCTCCTTCTATATGAGCTCCTCCTATACTGTGAGACCACTTCATAATTCTGGATATGCAATATGCACCTTTAAATTTTTACACTAGATTCTGGTCAACACACAGATTGTGTGCAGATTCTTCATCCTTGCCTCCAGAACCCTGTAAGTCCATCCATTGCCTCATCTCTCATCTTCAGGTGATTTAAAATCAATGGAGGGGAAAAATAATGGTTAGTTGCAAGGCTGTTAGATTGTATTTTTAATCTCTCAGTTCCTCGTTATTCCACTCTTAAATTCAGCACTCCACATTTCTCGATATCTGTATTTTTTTTAAACACCTCATGAAATTTTTCACCATTATTTTAGTGAGAATTCCTACTAATAAGTAAGCTTTGAAAAATATATGCATTTTTGCAAGCATTTCCCCATAATATAATGCATTTGTATGCTACTTTCACTAATATATGCATTTAGATGAACATTTTACCCTAGTATGTACATTTTTGTACACATTAGTAGCCTGGAGAACTACTGTACATTGCAAAATTCAGAAATGTGTGGGTTTTGAAGGAACGCTGTGTTTCAGTTCATGTATTGTTTAAGAAAGTGTGAACTGGGTAGATTCACCTTTAAATGTGAACTGAATTGAATTTCTCTGCCATCCCTGTCATTTCCCTCCATTTCCTCTGTTATATGCCTTATGTAGCTTTCAAAACCTCTCTGAGTCTTCTCATACCTGTCTTCTCATACTTTGTAATACTTTTCTTCCTTCCTTCCAATAGGACCAGGATTTTTTCTTTAGTGGCATCCCCATTAAGGAACTCACACCTTGAAAAAACGCACAAAGCAATAAATCAGTATTTACGTAACTTTAGAAGACTAAATACACTCTTATTCCAGCAAGCCTTTAGGGAATCATGCTATTTTCGTTGATAGTTATTTTTATATTTTGGTCTCCTGGATAAGTTTATATGTTTCACACTGGTGCATATTTTTTAACATGATATAAATAGAAACTTGTTTTTAAATTGTTTTTATTGTTCTTTTCCAACATTTAGCTAGCTGCCATGTTTGGCACGCATGTTTTTAAAAACAAAACAAATAAACAAACAAATGTTATAAGGAGCACTGTATAACATGCCAGAAACTGAACAAGTAAATTAGCTCTAAGTCATTGATTATATTCTTGTTCAAATTCCTTAGCATTTATAACTCAGCCACATAGAGGAAGTGGCGTATTGCAGGCAAGTCCACAAATCGAAAGAGTGCCTCTGTTTCTTGAAGGGCATGTCTGGAACTACCTGTTTGACTTTATTCTCTCAACCTATCCATATGGCAATTACTTTGGGGATCATATCTACTCATTGACTCCCACAGCCCATGCAAATCAGAGATTTGGATTGCTCTTGGTACATAGCATGTTCTTATATGGTTAGTCCGGATGACTGCAGAACCATCAAAATACTACCCAGTATACACAACCATTTCTAGTGATAGACACAGAGGAGTTATAGAGTATTACTTGAATAAGAAGCCCTAAATTCTCCAGGTAAATTTCCCATGTTTTCACCTGGCAACTCACCCATTTAAGCTACTTCAGCATGCACAACATACCTTTAATCAAGTGTAAGATAATGCCTGGGATCTAAAGAAGTCCATGGTAAAAGAGACTCAGAGGCAGCATCACTGCTTAGCTTTGGACACTAGGACTCAGCTATACAGCTGCGAACAAAACTTTCTAAATGTGTTGTAAAGTGCAATACACAAATGTGTCACTAGATGGCAAGAGTGAGCTATGCCAAATTCAATGTATTTTTCAAATTGGTTTTTTTAAAGCGTTTCCACAGCGTTTTTGTGTAGATGCCACCTACGTGAAGACGTTTTTTATTATCCAAAGGCTTTTAAACATGGCTCATTTGGGTACTTACTGTGTGGCTCTGACACCGTGTGTGTTGTTAGATTGATTTTATTATTTGTGCAAAGCCATGCCATGAGTGTTTTCAACAGAGAAGGGGCAAGGCTGATACAAGACATTTTGTTGCCAGAGGCAAAGGATAAGATAGCACCTTCCCATTCCATATATAGAAGTCAAATGGACTAGCAGTCAAATCTTAGTTCAACACTGGCAACAGGAAAACATCCTCCACTGCACATTAAGGCAGTCGGCTAGCTTAGAGGGCACAGGGCTGGCCACAGAGCACACAGCTCAGTCTGCTCCCCACCTGCTTTGGTGTCTGTTGCCTGAGGTGGCTGCCTAACTCTGCCTTGGATGGTTAGTAAAGATGTGGGGAAAATTAAAATGTGGACCCACCTGATTCATACTTCTCAAAACAATACAGAAGCTCAAACACAGCTATCCTTCAAAACCTGCACTTTTGTGATGCAGTCCTCTAGCCAAAGTAATGTACTAAAGGCATGCATGCGTTAAAATGTGTGTGAAAATGTCATACCAAAATTACATTTTATCTGTGTGTGTGTGTGTGTGAATCTTGAAAAAAAATGTGTATATTAGGCAAAATTGCATTCAAAAACATGTGTGAGAATATTGAGCATTAAAATGCTGATAGTTTTCAAGACTTTAAAAAATGCAAAGAGATGCAGAAATGTGATTAAATGAACTTAAGAATGGAGAGATAAGTAACTGAAACTAACAGATTCATCCGCCCCTAGTGGTTAGTGCATTTTATCAATAAACAAGCACATTTCCATGGGTTCCAGTGGGGCTTTGGCTTTGTGGCTTGCTAAACAGCATCTGCCATTTTAAATGGCAAACTGCTGTAGAAACTCGGGGGCGATTCAAATAGCTACTGCTTTTGAACAGGAGATCTGTTCTTTTCTTCTTCCAAACCCTCTGGGTGTGCATAACCACTTGGGGAGTACCTAAATTAGCTCTTTGGATCTCGTCTGAAGCCTGCAGCAGGCAAACTCTCTTTGCTCTTTCTCAGAGACTCCTATAAAGAATGAATATTTGCTCATCGCCCATATAGTGGTGGGCTGTCTCCTTTGCAATTTGCCAGGCTATTAGCTACATTTCATGCTTTAAAACATTTCTTGAGGATTGAAAACCCCTACAAGAATGAAGTGTTCCTTCCAATTAATCCATGCAAGCTGTTAATATGGGAGAGTTGCAATAGCACATGTTCACTGCAGGAGAAATGTCTGCTTGTGAGCCTTCTCCAATCCACAGCTGAAGATGAAAAGGAATGAGAAATCACCTTTGATATGGCCAGTACACCCCTAACTGCAAATTAGGATGAAATTCTTGGATCAAGGACTTAATTAAAAAATTCTTGCACTTAGTAAGTGCATAAGGATGGTTAAATTAGAATTGCGGCACAGTGCTTCTCACATTAAAAATGATGTGTCTTCTTCAAAACACACATGTCCAGGGCTTGATAAAGAATATAAATGAAGAGTTCTGTGTTAGGGATGTAGAATGTTGTCAAATTCCATCACAATGTGGATTTGTTGAAGAAAGGTCCCCCCTTTTATTGTTCTCGCATTCTGCATAACAAGCCACAGTTTGATCTGTGGTGCCCTGCCCCCCCCCCCCGGCAAGCAGGTCTTTTAGTAAATAATGATATCATGCTGTCATGTTTGTCATGTGTGTACTTTTGACTAAACATATACATAGACCATGGCTGCAGTCCAAACCCACTCATTGTCAATAAAGAGAAAACACATCCTTCCCCCCAAAAGATAGGTCTGCATAATATGTACATAGACGTAGAAGTACCGTAGTTACCATAATTTAAATAGAAAAACAATATATTTCAGAGCTCTGGGAGAGAGATCGCGATCAGGTGAGTCTCTTCTCCAAGTGTTCTCAGTTGATGGTAAACTTCAAGGCCCCTGTTCTCCATTCTTATCATTCTTTTTCTTTTAAGCAAACTTGAATCGGCTGAGGATGCCTTGAAACAGAAGACTGTCTTCTGTAAAGTAAGACAAATGGCCATCTTTGCTACATCTCAGTCCAGAAGTGCAGTTGGAGATTGGCCAAAGAAACTAATTGGTCACTGGTTCTAAGTTTCCATCCCTTCCTGTTGTTTAGAGATTTGCTTTAAATAGCATAGCCAGATGAGTTATAACTCTTGTTTTCTTCCCCTCTTCCCCTTTTTTTCTTAGATGAATCCTTATCCATTTTGCTATCCTGTCCTATTCAATTAGGGACGCAGGTGGCGCTGTGGGTTAAACCACAGAGCCTAGGACTTGCTGATCAGAAGGTCGGCGGTTCAAATCCCCGTGACAGGGTGAGCTCCCGTTGCTCGGTCCCTGCTCCTGCCAACCTAGCAATTCGAAAGCACATCAGAGTGCAAGTAGGTAAATAGGTACCGCTCCGATGGGAAGGTAAACGGCATTTCCGTGTGCTGCTCCGGTTCACCAGAAGCGGCTTAGTCATGCTGGCCACATGACCCGGAAGCTGTACGCCGGCTCCCTTGGCCAATAAAGCGAGATAGCGCCACACCCCAGAGTCGGTCACAACTGGACCTAATGGTCAGGGGTCCCTTTACCTTTACTTTACCTATTCAATTGCCTATTGGATGTTTCTGTTTCCTCCTTTCAGGACATGTTAGGAGAAGATGGCTTGGAGGCGCACTGCACTGTCTAGGGCTCTGACATTTTCACCTTCATTTTCCTCACTTACATTTGAACCCAAGTCCCACAGTTCCTTCCAAAATAAGGGGCTGAGGAGGGAAAATGGGATTACATGAATAAATCTGTCTTCACTAAATCTGTAAATTACTGTGTTGCTTTATCACACTTTCACAGAATACAGGGGAGACCCGGAGAGAATGAATTATCATTGCTTCCAATGAATGGAACCATGGCAAATGGCAAAAACAGAATTATGTCTGCAGATTATGTCTCGCTGATACTTCATTAGGAGAAAAAGTCTATAGAAGCACAACTGGAAATAAACAATCTGCAGATATCATTATCGTTTAGTGACATTTATGCTTACAACTCACAGCCATAACACTTGAGACTGGGAGCCTGATCTCAACATGCGTTGCCTTGTAATATATTAATGAATATCGCCAGAATCCACAAGTAGTTTCGTAACTCTAATACAACTTTGGCTCCGTTATATAACTCAGTGACCAGCACGGTTATTACATTTCAGGTTGGCTGATAAATTAGAACCAGCAAAGAAGAAATAAAATTGACATCAACCTTCTTTAGTCCTGCTTTAATCTGCATCAACCTGCTTTAGACCTTCTCTAAACTATAGAGTGTTTTAATTGTATATGATGCAGAACAATAAATATAAAAATGCTACACACATGCACTTGCACTGTGTCGCTTCTGTTGCAAATGCACAGGGCCACTGTAAGAAGGGGGTGTTCTTTCTGGGTCGCCTTCCTTGGCTCTGAGGGCTCCTCTTTGTTTGGGGGGGAGCACTGCGCACACAAAGACATATTAACGATACACAGACACCCAAATTCTGATCTGTAGCTGTGATCTATAACAACAGGTACTTCATAAATGGTGTTTGAGGACTAAAGTTTAGAGTTTCATATTTTTTTACACGTATAAAGGTTTTGACGTATTTGTGTTTACAGCAAGTGCTTATTTTGATGATGCACTGGAAATAATCTCCTTTTCCTCTAATAACCTCTTAGGAAGAGATGCTAGTATCCTTTTCTTTCCAGAGAATGTTAAGGCTTGATTTAAATAGTCCTATTTGTTTTAATGGTTGTTAGTTGTTGATTGTGAGTGGAGGGTTTTGTACCCTTTTATGAATAATAGAGAAAATTGCTAAGACAAAGGAGAAAACTTGTTTGAATAACTTTGGTCATTTTAATAGAGCAAAGAACATTAAAGACAGACAGATCCATTGCAATATTTCAAAACAGATGGTACTTTATAAAACACAAATCTGAAGTATTGTTATAGCTTATGGGTTGTTGTTTTTTAAAAAAGTTTTTCCCCAGCTTTCCAGTGGAAATACAGTTTCCATTTTTTAAATCCTCTGAAATCCTGTTTTCTGTTTCGGTATAATTGCTTGAACATCAGCTGAGCTATGTCTTCACTAATTTTTCTTTTGATTTAATTTGACATGTCGGGAGCCTGATCTCAACATGTGTTACCTTGTAATATATTAACGAATGTCGCTAGAATCTATAAGCAGTTTCATAATTCTAATACAGCCTTCACTACATTATAGAACTCAAGCACCAGCACAATTATTACATTTCAAGTTGGGTGATAAATTAGAACTGACAAAGTAGAAAGAAAATTAACAAACTTTGAAATGGAAGTATGTTCACCCTAATGGATTAATCTTTACATTCACCTGCCACCTTCTGCTTTTGGCAATAATTGGGAAGAAGTAAATTGCAAGGTGCCTTGGGAAGGGAAGATTCATCCTAATATTCATCTAATATTTCCATAAAATACAAGTAGAATGTTGCTATAACCTCCAGATCTTTATTTCTAGTAGGATTTGATATGGAATTTGCAGCGGGCTGCAGGTCAACTGTGAGCAAATGTGGAAGGCTGGAGACCCTGCAGGGCTTGGCCCTGATATTGTTTCACCAGCATTGTGGATATGGGAGGTGGCAAATGGAATGAATAACATACCAAGTTGCAGCGACTGCTATATAAATGAAACAGGAGGTCCAAGGAAGGAGAAGGTAGTGAAGAGTGGAAACTAGGAGTCGGTGTTGTGAAAAGTGATGAAGGATCAATGCAATCTTTGTCTCCCAGGGAAGGGGGAAGTTAGTTATGAAACTTGAAGGCAGATTTATTTAGCTGAGGGGTGTGCATCTTGAATATTTTCACCTCCCTCTATGCCAGAGTTGAGGCTGGAAGATAGCTCTCTCACAGGTAAGGATGAGGGATAAATTCAACTCAGTTTGCGTTTAAAGGCAAATATACCTAATTCACACTTTTTGAAAAAATAATAATACGTAAACCCAAACACAGAAATTCACACCGTTGAATTTTTCAATGCAGCTCTTAAGCCCAAGTAGTGTGAACAAAAGGGCATGCAGTAAAGTCTGCATGTAATTGCATATATGAGTGAAAATAACATACAAAATATATTATATTGGGGTGTGTGTGCCTATAACACATGTATAGTTGGAGAACTTCATGCAAAAATGCTGACAAATTGTCATAAGAACTTTCTTCTTTTTTTAATCAAACTGATGTGTAAATTTGGAGATCTGAACTTAAGACTGGAAAAATAAGAAACCGAGAGGAAGCAAAATTGGCATATTTGGTCATCTACATGGAAAGCCTGATCACAGATTGCAGGGGTGGTAAATAGGCTGTGCATGTTATTGGAAATTTCTGATAAGCTATCTGGAAATTTGGAGAAGGACCAGCCTTTGCATGCAGAAGGTCCCAGATCTCTGGCATCTCCAATTAGCAGATTGAGAAAGACTTCAGGCTTCATCCTTGTGAGTCACTGACAGCCTGAGTAGATAATATTGAGTTTGATGGACAAATAGAAGGGGTGCCAAGTAGCCAAAATCACTTAAAAAAGGAAGAAATGGGGCATTAGAGGACATGGATTTGCATAACATTTGCATATGCCAATTCATATGTATGTATCCAAATATATTATGTAATTTGCCTGTAATTTAAATAGAAATACAATGCATCTTGCTACACTGGGACCAGTCTGTGTGTCTCTGTGTTTTTGGACTACAACTCCCATCAACTCTGACCATTGGCCATGCTGGCTGGGGTTGATGGGTAACAGGGTCCATCTGCAACCCTCCCCAGCATCTAGTTTAAATTTACTTTTCGGCTATGTCCTAAGGCTCTTAAAGCCTCTGTGCATTATTTTCTTTGCTCATCTGCAAATCAACCATTCGTCCTGGGACTGCAATGAGTAAAATTATGTAGACATGTTTATGGCTTAATTATCCTCCAGACAGTGTGCTGCTTCACTAGGTCTAATCGTGCAGAATCCTGTCTAGATGATGTAGTATTTACCTTTCCTAACAGATTTAGGGAAAAGTTACTGCATGGCCAGTGAAGGAGTAACAAAGCAGACAGGTTTCAAAACATGAAGCAAATTGCTAGGCAAAGGTTGTAAACTGTAGCTTGATGAATTTTTACAGACTATTAAGTCTGGGGTAACGTTATATTTACGCATAATTAAATGTGCATATAAATGGGTGCTCCTGCCATTTTATCATCCACACTCTCACACAGCTATAATTTAATGTGTCTTTATTAATATCTTAAAGGTAAGAGAAAGACTAACAGCCTCATTCTAAGAGCTGCTGTGTTAGCAAATAAATATACAGGATGGGGCTCGTTGACACTAATACAGGTAGGGGCTTTCATATCACTAAGGAAATTTTAGCTCACCAAACACCCTGCCAATCCACCCTGTATTCATTGGGTCTCCTCAGAGGTAAGCAGGGAGTGTATCTGTAGGACCTCGCTGTGGAATTAATTGGTTGCTGATGAATTGGACCTGTCTGATGGTTTTACTTACCTCATGGCAACTGCTATAGCTTTCAGCAGAAAGAAGGGGTTGGGTTAGATCCTTAGTCTAAGCTTTGGGGTGCCCCCTCCCCAGATCCAGGATCAAATTCAGGATACCCCAGTAATGGGCTGCAGGGGTTGGGTTCTGCCCAAAATCCCAGATGGGGACCATTGGGCCATAGAACACCCCCAATGGTGTCCTGGTGGGTTGACCTCACAGTTCTGTGTCATGGGAGGGTATTGAAGCCCAGAATTTACCCTGATGTTGCTGGGTTGGCTGAGTCAGGATACATACCCAACACCTATGCCAAAGTCTGCTCACATCTGTGTTCAATAAAATTGTGGCCATTCCAATCTCAAGATGGTGTCATGTTATTTTTTGCTGCTTTGACTTCACCTGCCCCCTCCCTGGTGGCCTCCGACCTACTGAACATGGGGCTGCAAAAGCTTCAACTGGTTAATATTCCAGTTAAACTATTTAGAACTTGTGCTCCTAAATATCAGGCTTGAAGGTCACTTGCAATATTCTCAGTTTGCATAGCATTGCATTGGGATTGTAAGAGTTAAAATCAATGAAGGGAGGGGGGAAATAATGGTTAGTTGCAAGGTTGTTAGATTGTATTTTTCAATTGTCCATGTTTTTGTTTTGATTGAATTATTTTGATTGGAAATTCAATGCCTATTAATGGTGAGAGCTGATAGCTTTACATCTGAAGTGATAGCATTCTGCCTTGGAGCAATTTTCACATTTTAATTTTATAGCAATGCTAAATCACACCAGTGGTGTGTGTGTGTGTGTGTGTGTGTGTGTGTGTGTGTGTGTTGTGTGTAAGGGACAATTGAAACAGTCTTACCTATTTTTCAAACAAATCATTCTTAAATGCTGAACATTTTGCTCATAACAGCACAGCAATAGGAAGGGGGAGAAAACACAATAGAGATGCTTTTAGAAAGCTTCTTTGAAAATGCAGCCATCTTTGAGTTTTATGGCAAACAATGTTGACAAATGGATTCTGCATAGAGGTCCATCAACTATTCACAACTGTGTGATAGAACGGCACCATCAATTTTGGCCCAAGTCTGTGATCTGATGAGAGGAAGGTTCATGTCCATAGCTGCAATATATTAAAGTGCTAAGGCCTGGAACACAGAGTATTAACTGTCACATTTTGAAATATTTGGAAAGCATGCACGGGTACTGAGTGACACAAATGAGTGGAGCACATCTTTCCAATTATAGACTTTTCTCTCCCAGGGGATGATGGAGTTTGAAGTTACTAGACGTAGCTAAGACCATGTTCTTCATTAATTACAGTCATACCTCGGGTTACAGACGCTTCAGGTTGCGTGTTTTCGGGTTGCGCACTGCGTCGAACCTGGAAGTACCGGATTGGGTTACTTCCGGGTTTTGGCGCTTGCGCAAGCGCAGAAGCGCTAAATCACGCATTGCGCATGCGCTGAATCACAACCTGCGCATGCGCAGATGCAGTGCTGTGGGTTGTGAATGCTGCTGGTTGCGAACATGCCTCACACACGGATCATGTTCGCAACCCGAGTGTCCACTGTATTTGTACAATTAGTTTAAATAGATGCTGCCACTGTTAAATGTTGTCTGGGGACTGGGAAGAAGGGCTAGTGGAAGGAGCAGTTAAAGTGATAGTGGAAAGACTGTTAAAATATCAAACTAAATGAGTACATACATTTACTCAGAAGTAATAATAAAACTTATTATTAAAGGCATCTAGGATTGGCATGTGGATTTATCAGCAGGATAGTGCTGATCTACTTACAGGAATGCCTTCTCCAGGCAATACCTTGTTTACACAGTTTCTAGCCTGCCAGCTGGGCTGGCACATTACACTGAACACAGTACAAGTGGACTCTGCAAATGTGCAGTACCTTGTGTGAAAGATTGCACATTTGTTTATTTGTCAAGCCCAACTATTGTGTACACAGAATATACACTTGGTGAATTTTACAAGTGTACAAGTCAGCTAATTGTGTACACAGGAACCCATATTGTACACTCAACAGATATACCATGTGAAGACCCCTAAGGAGATCGAAGTATGGAAATCTGTTTCCACATCAGATTACCTTCTCTTTAACCAGAGCATTTGTCTCTCCCTGATCCTCATATAGGCTGGGATTTTCCCCAGTATACTGTTATATCTTGCAGTTGAAGTGTTTGTGAACATTATGCAATCTGAAGCATGGCTTGTGATTCTGACTGATTCAATATATACTTCTAACTGCAAATGGAAGTGATGACATATTGGCAGAGGGAATTAGTGAAATATTTATCTGGGTCATGTTGAGCACGTTACACGGCCTTCTCAACCTCCTGTTCTCCAAATGTTGCTGGACTTCCTTGTTCATTGACCATGCTGAATGGGGCAGATGGGAACTCAAATATATTAACATCTGGAAAGCAACATGTTGGTGTAATACTTAACCAGTATCAGTGGCGGACAGGTAAACAAAGAAAGTCATGATGAAATTGGATTACTTGCTACAAATGGGGATCTACAATGAAATATTGCAGTGTGGAATATTCCTGTTCTGTCTTCCAGACAGACAGAAACCTCTAGAACACCCCATTCCACCATGTTTTCCACCCCTTCTTCCCCAATAGTAAACCAAAATTTCATATAGGTTTTTGTACTTCTGTAAATGTCGAGATTCTGCAAATTTGCCTCTTGTGTGTGGATAAGGATGGAAGGACTTGTTAATGTTCATTCTCTATGTTGTTCATTTCTAAACTCTCCAATTCATTATTACACATTTATGCAGCAAATTGCAATTTAAAACCAAACACTTCATCAAAATTCACCAGCATTTTAGTACTAATTTCTCCTAATAAGCACATTGCCTAGAAAACTGCATCACAAAATTCAGATAAGTGTGAATTTCAAAGGATATCTGTGTTTTGGTTCACATATTGTTGTGGAAAGTACAATTTAATAGGTTCACATTCAAATGAGGATTAAAGCAATTTTCTCCCCCATCTCTATGTGTGGATGGTACTGTTTGCCATACAAGGGTCTGTACTCTCCTCTGAATTTTGGAAATAATGGGAGCAAGCCTGAAATTAGACTCTCAAAATATGCTCTATGTTTTGTTTTAAATCTGGGTGAAATGTTTCCATGAAGCTCTATAACATTTTCCTTTAACTGTATACGTACCAATTCCTGCCCACTTTTCCAAGAGTGAGTTGGTAAGAATTTTTGAAATAAAATGTTAATGAGGGAACAAGGCCATAGATTCCTGCTAGTCACAGTTCCTGAGCAAAGTCTGTGAATTCAGCTATGCATGGATAAGAACTTGTAAATGGATTTGCAAATTAACTCATGAAATTAATTTCATTTGGTTAACAAGCATGCAGTCTCGAAGAAGGATTTTCCTACTTTTATGAATAGCAGATATGAAGTTTACACCCCAGTGCTACTAACTGACTGGCTAAAGTTTAGTAGCATCTACTGACTGGTAAGCATAATTATAGTTATAGCTTTTTGACACCCCCTATGAGGTGGGATTAAAATTTATAATTCCATTTCCCATCAATGGATATTATAGCAGAGGATGTAATGCTGTAATTATATGCAATTTGTAACAACATTACATTTGATCTGTAAACACATCTACCAATTTTGCTGATGCAAATCTTAATATCTTTAATAAAATACGCTCTAAAGTACATTATTAATATTCAAGTTCAAGATCAAATTGTAGACATAATTTATTTCTAGTATGGGTTAACAACATATAGCTGTTCTAAATATTTTATAAAGATGATACAGTGATTTTTTTAATTAAAAAAATCTTTATTTAACACATACTATAGTATTAGACAATACACAAACGCTATAACTATTCTCTGGTTACCACACAGTGGTGTTCTTGTTATACATTTATAAACAATAAAGGTAAAAAAAGGTAATATGCACTAGGCAAGACAACAATCAGGTGCTGATAGAGCAACACAATCATTTCCATATTTCAATAAAAATGGAATACTTTAATAGACCCTGGAGTGGTAGCTATTTGTATTTTACAGTATTTTGGTGAAACTTAAATCATTCATTTTAGCATGATTGAAATCTAAGCATTTTAAGGTACAATCCTACAATCCTAACCATTGCTATTAAGAAATAGGTCCTACTGAATTCAGTGGGGCTTACTTCCGGGGAAATGGGATTAGGGTTGCAGCCTTATGTGCAAGAGAATAAGATAAACAAAAACTATAAATTTATTTGATAAGTGCTATCAATAACTGCTTTACTTGGTGGTGTAATTGCTTGCTAATGGAATTTCATTATTCCAAATAAACATATTGTCTCTGAAACTCTTGCATTGTATTGTGCAATAGAGTATTTGATATCAGTGGTGATGATTCTCATTTAGCTAAACCAGAGATCTCATAATGTGATACTTGTCTAGTAAAGTCCTCAAGAAATCAATATGTAATTTGTAGGCATAAGATTTTTGGAATCACTCTTTTTATTTATTTAAAAAGTCCAGTCTTGTTTTATGGCATACTGTTTTGTATATTTTGCATCAAATGGTTGAAGTGGATGGTTTTTTAAAAGAAATAAGAACAGTGGCTTCAAAGTAAAAAAAAACCCCAAACTCTTATTTTCTTTTTCTCTGATAGAAAAGCTGCTAATTGTATTACCTCTTCTTTATCATTGCTTGCCACACTGTACAGACATTTGGCATAGTCTTTTATTTTCTTCTAGTCCTTTAAAGAACACCTCAAGTCCCAGAAATTATTTTTTAAAAGAGATTTTAGACCTTTTCTATACCCACAGGAGGTTATGTCGAGTCTGCCCTGGAATAACTTCCCAGTTTTGCGAAGGCAGATTATACAGCCTGGCATTCGAGAAGATTCTGTGCCAAGATGATTTCCATGCAGCTGTTTTTGGAAGAGAATACACACAAAGAAAGAAAGGAAGATTGAGGGGAAGAGACCCAAACTGAAGAAAGGAGGGGGGGGGAGGAACACAGAATAAGAAAATTGTGGCAATTGTTAGAAAAATGCAAAGTTGAAAACTATGGTTGGCATTCAACTAAGTGTTATTCAGAGTAGAGCCACTGAAATTGGATTAATGGATCTACTCTGAGTTAAACCACAAATACTTATTTATAGAATCATCCTCAATCTAATTGTAAAAGGGGTGCCACCATCCCCTTGGCCTTCCCCCACTGTTTGCAACTAACCAATCACATAAGAAATAGGAGTTTTAGGATCAGTCTCCTAATTTGGTTGGCTCCAGTTACAGTGGGATTATGATCTGGTTGAGGAGATTTCACCCCTCCCATATCCAAGAATCTCCTGATGAGTCTGCTGATTCTCCAGAGAGGAGGAGCAGTGTTCTGGTTTCTACTTATTCAGCTCCAGCACCAAGTCAGTCAGTCAGTCAGTGTGTCGGAGAGAGAGAGAGACTGAGTGTTAGAGATCGTGTGTAGAGATAAGGTTGCTGCTAAGAGCAGCTGCAGACACTCAGTGCAGCATTCATTTATGCTTAGACCTATTTAGCTCTGTATATAGTTTTGTATTATAGTTGTAGTTATAGAATAAAAGAAGATATTCTACAGAGCTGCTCTCCGAGTCGTGTATACACTGCTAGACTCTGCTATACTCTGCTGTGCGACGACTGTATTGTAGAAGTGAATCCGGTGCTCACAACTCTAAGCTGTGAGTCCACAGCACTTTGACCTGTTCCTGTGTAGAAGGTGGTCTCTGGAAGTGCTACCCAGCTCGCCTAGCCCAGTCGGGGTTGAAGTGCATGAGTCCAGTTGGTGACACTGGCTCAAGGGCGATGCTGACACTGGTACCACTTCTCTTTATGAAATTCATAGAATCTTGATAAGGGTACATGGAGACCTTTCCATTTCTTCACTGGTCCCAGACTGTTAGATGTTTTATGTTTCTGAGACAGAGGGAGGATGGAGTTTTGCATCATACAATCACTGCATCTCAAAGACAGACAGGTAGTTATCTTGGCTACTAACAAGTAGACAAACACTAGGGTAAAACTGTCCTAGGGTACAAGACAACTTGGAGTTAGGGTCCAAGTTGTGTGGGATATATATTGACTACAGCTTTCATGGTCAAATATATATTAAAATGCAGAGGTTGATGTACATAGAAGGATATTTATGGCTACAGAGACAAATAGAATGAACACGATCCATTCATTTCTGCTGGTAAGAAATGTAAAGGCCTTTGTTTTAGGTAGACATGAACAGAAATGTTTGCAGTACGTTTAAAATAGCTTAAATGTCAAGGCACACAAATGACAAATGTATCACAAATAGGATATAAGTACACTAGCACATCTTACACTGAACAGGCAATGGGTGGAAAAATCTCTTAAATAGAAATAGGCTTCAGGATGCTTAGCGTCAGGGAGTTATTGCTGAAAAATGCATAATGCTTTCAGTCTAATATGTTGTAAAAAGATAGGTAAATGTGATATACTGAATATTATTGGAGAACTGCAGTGTAAATAAAAGAAGAGCCTGTTGCTTCCTTGGTTGTTACGTTGAGTATTACATAAAATACAACTCAGAGCAATATGTGAAGGATAAACAAGCAAGTAACAGCAAGCAAAATAATGTCAGGTTTCATTGTTGTAAGTTCTTCAAAAGAAATTTAATGCTTAAACTCTTCCCCCCCATTTCCTATCAACAGGAAATTCTGCAAACTGTATTCCTGTGAGCAAAGCTCGGGAAATAATATTCACAGGTTAATAACTGAATTTCCAGCATCCCCAGCACCAGAATACTTTGGGGGAAGCCCTGACAAACCTGTTTGTTTGTGGTATAGATGTGACTCAACAGATGTGCCCTACAAAACTGCTGTTCATATTACCGCTACAGTACTTCACAACCACTGGAGTGTGTTAAGGATAGTTTGTGACTAATAAATTCAAGAGTAGATAATCTTCGGGTTGGGGGCCTGCAAGCCCTTTACTGCTGATATAGAAAGCAGAGGCAATGTGTGAGGTCCTTTTTCTTCTCTGCTCCTGAAACTCAGCTCCTTCTATGCCAAAGCAGCACTCCTGAAGCCAGAAACAGGGGTGAGGGTGGGGATATACTGTAACATTTTGTTGCAGGTCCTACTAGTTTTGCCACACAGTACTCTTGACATTTTTTTCTACGTCTTCTTGAGCAGTGTGGTCTTCAGCATGCATACCATTGCACCTGAATTTCTTGATGCTTTGTAGAAACAATGTAGCCTCCTGTTGAGTTAAAATATCAATTACAATACATTTTAACGAACAACAAAAGCATATCATGCCCATCTATCCATTTTACGCTGGGCTGCAATCGCATGGCACTTTATATAAAAGCCATTTGATTTTGCAGAACAGGGCTTTTCAGTCAGCTTAATGAGCTCTTAAACAAATAAAGGGAAATATTGGCTTTCTGCAAACCTCGAGCTGCTCGGCCTGTGACATGAGAAATATAGGGCAAGACACCGAGTAATAGATCTCTGCTAATTTGAAGTGAGAGGTGGCGCAGAATTTCAGTTGCTTTCAATAATTCTATTTTTCAAATTTTAATTAGATCCTTTACAGCTACATGTTCTTTGATTTGAGCTAATTGATCAATGCATTGTGTTTTAATGGGTTTCATAATAATAAAACTTGGCACTAATCTAGACCTTCACATTTTCAAAGTGCCGTGCAAACATTTAACTAATTAACTCTCATGAACCCCTGTGAGGTAGGAATTGTAGCTGATTTCCATGATCTAGTGCCAAAGGCACAGAGGGCATTTCTTAGCCAAGGGTGAGCAATGGGTGGTGGTCCCAATAATTTTTTGGGTGGGTGGAATTTAGCCATGTGCTTAACTCATTGAAACTGGTCAGGCTTAAAAGGTCAAAGTTCTTTAAGTGATTCCTCCAAGACTATAGACAATGTCAGTGGCAGAAATAATCATTCTTGTGGGGGTGAGGTACAGGGAAAATTGGATAAAATACTGGTTTTATTTTCCTCAAACCCGAGTGGGGGTAGATTAGCAAGTCTTCCAGACAGTTTACGCCTGTCATTTACACGACACCAGTATGTCTCTTACTGGTTTTGAAGCAGCCCACTTGTACAGTGGAAATGAAAACTGGTAAACACTTTGCGTTCAGTGTTCAGAATTTCAAACCTTTACAAAATCTACTTTTGAAGAACGGGTCCTTTAAAAACAACTAAATCTTTTTTTGTATGGTTAAATTTAAAAACAAAGCTGGTAAGGGCTGGAACTATGCAGAAGTCACAGCTGAGCTCTACAGTGCTGGGAGAAGTTGCAGATTATTTAGAATGGCAATGTCTTTAAAGGAAGATCTTTCACACATCTTTCATTATCTCCTGTCTACCACACCACACTTTATCATGCCTTCAGGACTACTCACATCTGAAGACTGATCCTCCTCCCCTCTAAATGCTAGTAACAATCATTCTTATTTCAGGGATCTATTATCTTTCAGAAAACGAACTGAAAATGCAATTATCATGGATTTTGCCAATTGGTGCAGGACAGCAGAACCATGAAAAATGTGTGCAATTACCTAATAGCTGCTCAAACAAAGGGTAAAACTCATTTTGGAGCATGAGGCAGGCATCAGTTCTAATTAATTAGGTTGAGAGAAAACTTAATGGGTTTTTTGAACTTTGTTCACATTGAAATCAGGGACAAGTTAGTCATGACTTCAGTCCTACTAGTTTCAATCAGAACAAAGTTCAACCAACTAAAGCTGCAATGTCATAACCCAATGGGTCTTACTTAAAATCTATTAAAATCTTATTAAAAATCTATATACCACTTAGCTGTGATAGTCTCTAAGTGGTTTACAAAGATAGAATATAAAAATAAAATTCCATTTAAACTATAAAATCAGACATCAATTAAATGCTTGCAGGAATAAAAAAAAAAGTCTTCAGTGGGCACTGGAAGTTCCGTAGGGAGGGGCCCTAGATGTCAGGGACTGGCTGGATGCAGAGGAATGGGGAACCCCCAGGGGAACCAGCTGGGGAATCCCCAGGGGAAGAAAGTTCAGAGCTAGGAGATTGGTGGTGGGACAATGATGAGTGGTCAGTGGGAACAGAGAGGGTCGACTGGGAGGAGGAGAAGACTGAAGATGCAACAAAGTTTAGTGAGCAGGAAGAGTCTGTGACAGAGTAGCCCAGAATCAGAGGCAGAAGGAGAAACTGGAGAGGAGGGGGACCTAGAGGCAGAGATCAGGCAAGCTACTGAAGAAGCCAGGGAATCTCCCCCTCCTGCTGTGACCAACTCCCCTCCTGCTTGGTCTCCAAAACATGCAGAGAAATGAAGAGGGCAGACCAATGAGAGACAGGATGATGAAACCTTAAGCTGCTGTGGAAAGATCTAGGGGAAGGAGTCTTAGACAGCAGGGGGACCATCAGTCTTTGCAACTGCTTAATTCGGGCAAGACCTACTGGGAAGGACTTCTCATCCATAGCATTGGGGATAATTCCCATGTTCATTAGGAATGTTAACATAGAAGTCTTCCTAACAGTCTATACAGTGGTACCTTGGGTTAATAACTTAATTTGTTTTGGTGTCCTTGGTGGACCACCAAGGATGAGGAAGTAAAGGATGTGATGGTGAAGTGGGCGGTAGACCTAGGGTACAACATAGAGTTTGACAAATGGAAGGCATTGTGGTGTAAAGATATGAATTTTTCAGCATGCACGACACTAAAGGAAAACATGTATAAGATGATGTACAGATGGTACATAACGCCGGTAAAACTACATAAAATGTATAGAACGGGCGATAAACTGTGTTGGGAATGTAAGAGCAAGGAGGGCGAATTCATTCATATGTGGTGGACGTGCGAGATTCTCAAAAAATTTTGGGAATCCATTTATAATGAATTAAAAAAAATTCTTAAATACACGTTTGTTAAAAAACCCGAAGCCTTCCTGCTGGGGATAATTGGTAAGGATATCAAAGAAGAAGATTGAACCTTTTTTCAATATGCAACGGTGGCCGCCAGAACCCTCATAGCACAGTACTGGAAAACACCAAAAATCCCAACACTAAAGGAGTGGCAACTTAAATTATCTGATTATTTGGAGCTGGCTAAATTGACACAGAAAATAAGAAATCAAAGAAGTGCAAAATTTAACAATGAATGGGATAAATTTAGGATATATATGGAAATAGAGACAAGGGGAAAATTAAAATGTTGATCAGAAACACATATGTACTTATAGAAATCACAGTAGGCATGAGATAACGCTTACTACGTAAAAAGTTTTATTAAGGAATAGACACAGCAGATAGATAAACAAGATAATAATTTCCAAAATCGAGATAAAGGGAAGTCGATCAATGTCATCAAAGTTGTATGTATTTCATGTTTTGTTTTTTTTCTTTTCTCTTTTTCTGTTTTTTCTTTTTCATTTTGTCTTTTGTATGTTTGCGAAATATATTTATGTCAAAATTTAATAAAAAATTAAAAAAAAAACTTAATTTGTTTTGGAGGTCTGTTCTTAACCTGAAACTGTTCTTAACCTGAGGTACCACTTTAGCTAATGGGGCCTCCCGCTGCTGCCGCACTGCTACTGCGCGATTTCTATTCTCATCCTGAAGCAAAGTCCTTAACCTGAGGTACTATTTCTGGGTTAGCGGAGTCTGTAACCTGAAACATCTGTAACCTGAAGCGTCTGCAACCCGAGGTACCACTGTGTCAGTTACTGTTTGATTAGAAGAAGCCATTTGGTCAGGGAGGTACAGTGTTTTATATCGTGTACAAATCTACCTGTACACCAATCACTTTGGCAACATCATGCCTGGTCAGCTTGAAGAGTTATAACTGTTTCTCATTATTAACTAAGCAATAAAACTTGAAGAAAGTGATAGAAACACAACTCAGAATTTCTCTGAAATCACAAAGTCCTAAATAGCCCTTGGAAGCGTTGTTTCAATATAATTCACTTTGAAATTCAGTGTTTGAAAGATTTACAGAATAAGAAAGAGAGATAAAAGAAAGATATAATCAATACTCCATTTAATAAAGCAAAGTGAGGGGAAAAAACCTGTTGGCATTATATCCTGTATCTTGCAAAATACTACAATTCATACAGAAGAACAAATCACCTGCAACCTCAAGGATCAATTGATGGTAATGAAATGGCTTATCTTCCCCAGAATTGTAAGTCTTACATTAAATATGCCACAAGAATTCATAAGTTGTGAAAGGACTTCAGGGAACATGGTAAATCAGAAAGTTATTGTGTGATGCAAAGGGATTCCTACAAGACGCTGTCTTTTACTAGATTATGGCTGAATCTGCACTGCACACATAAAGCAGTATCATATCACTTTAAGCATTAATAGCTGCCTCCGGAGAATTCTGGGAGCTGTAATTTGTTTAGGGTGCTGAGAGTTGTTAGGACAGTTCTATTCTCCTTACAGAGCTACAATTCCCAGAGTTCCTGGGAAGAGGTACCAATTGGGAATTGTAGGTCTTTGAGGTCAGCATCCTAAACAAAGTACAGTGGTACCTCAGGTTAAGTACTTAATTCGTTCCGGAGGTCCGTTCTTAACCTGAAACTGTTCTTAACCTGAAGCACCACTTTAGCTAATGGGGCCTCCTGCTGCCACCGCGCTGCCGGAGCCCGATTTCTGTTCTCATCCCGAAGCAAAGTTCTTAACCTGAAGAACTATTTCTGGGTTAGCGGAGTCTGTAACCTGAAGCGTATGCAAACTGAAGCATATGTAACCTGAGGTACCACTGTACATTTTCCAGAGTTCTTTGGGGGAAGCTGTGGTTTAAGTGAAATGATACTGCTTTAAATGTATTATGCGACTGGGCCCTGTGACATTTTTCTATTTCCAAATTCTGGACCAAATCCATACATAGTGAACAGAGCCAGGTGGCCCCCTAAGTGGCAACACTTGCTTCTCTTCTTGCCTCTTTATGTTTACTGGGGATGGGAGGGAAGAGAGGTAGCATAAGGAGATATATACAGGAACAGAAAACCAAGAGAATGGGGAATATGGGCACTTCAAGACAACCTGTTCACTGAGCTTTAATTCTGATTTGTTTGTGGATAAGCTAGACGGTGTTGTGGCAAAGCAAGAATCATTGTTTTCCTATGATTCTCTATAGGAAAACAAACAAACAAACAAACAAGAAACCATGCACATAGAAATAAAAATGTCACAGAGAAGGGTTTTAACCTAGCCTTGTCACTGACAGGCTTGTTTCCCATGCAGAATGAAATGTGTGTTTATGAGAGTGTGTGGAAGAGCATGGCATCACATGATGCTAAAGTGATATAGTTGAGGCAGAGGTTTATCACCTCATCTGCTGCTTGTGAAAACAAGTCCTTATTTACAATGGGTTGCATAATTTATTTCTTACAGATGTGAATAATATACTGCATAGCACTTGTCTTGAATATGTGGGCTTGTGTTATGAGGCCTTGCAGCAGGTGTCAAAGAAAAGAAATAGCTGAGGGGTAATCTACCAGAGAAGTTATCTAAATTGAGAAGGCCTAAATTGAATATGCAATTAACTAGAGGGAGGGAGGAGATAATAGTATTTTTCCTGTGGAAATGCAGTTGAAAAACTGAGAGACTCTATTTTCTTCAGAAAAAGACTCTTTTTTATTAAAATTTTCAGTTGACTGAATTAAATTACTTTTGTATAGAACAAAACAACCAAACCCACACCAGTGGTCTCTTAATGAGAGAACTCTTCAAATAAATACACTGTACTTTTTTTTAAATATTTTATTAGTTGAATATAAGAACAACATATAATCAAGCAATCAAACACTGTACTTTGTAGAATACCTAAGAAACAAAACTAGCTTTGAAGCTGGAAGTTAATCTCATTGAACTCTATGGGGCTTACATCTGAGTAGAAATGTATAGCACTGTGTCGTAAGCCTGCAATCCTTTGTTTCCTGGGAGGGTGTCCTGAGGCAGTCAAATAAAAGGTTTTTTTTGGATAACATTTTATTACATTTTCCAAAAGTAACAACTAAAGCATCATCAATAAATTTTTAAACCATAATTTTGGCTGACTTCCTTCCCCTCCCCTTCTTGGTTTCATTGTTTAATACTTGTCCTTAAAACCTTATACTTTTAATATTTCAATTTTTAACCTTCTTCATCTTGTTACAGGTGACTTTTAAAGTTATCCTAATGTAAAAATCTATACACAAAGCTTAAAAGATATGCATTAAACATTTGTCCCCCTTTTAAAATCAAAGTCCTTTCTTGGGTTTCAAGCTCACCAATTTATCCTGCATAGTTCAATAAAATAAAAGTCTTTACTAACCTGGTTCCCTACAACCAAAATATTGTTGGATCTTCAGGAATTAAGAAGAAATACCTGTTATTTGATAATCATGGTGGTTTATTTTATCTAGCATTTGAACCCAGTGGATGAAGCTGAAGAAGTTGGAGGACATTTTCCAGTCTTTGATAGGTGTTCAGTTGATGGGAAATAGTGGTGGACTTTGGGCTTTAACATCTTGGCGGCACCCTGTGTGACATCAAAATTCGGTGCTCCCCCACCTCTTGCCTTCTGTTGTTTGTCATTGTTGCTTCAGGGGTCACTGCAACAGTAAGCTAAGTTCAGCGTCCAGTGCAGGGTAAACTGGTCACACTCCCCTAAATCTGCCTTTGTGGGAAAGATCTCCATTGGAAATCTTGGAGATTCATTGCCAATCAGAGTAGACAATATTGGGCTAGAGACAAACATACAGTATGACCTAGCGTAAAGCACCTTCCTAGAGCATTCCGTGATGTTGACATGAATAGAACACTCTATTGTCCACAGTATCCATTTGAACATAAGAAGCTCTTCATCAGGAGTGGATTAACAATTAAGCAAAATAAGCATGGGTTTAGGGCATCAAGGGAAGCGGGGCAGCACATAAATTTTCCATTGCCGGATTTTCCATGACCATATGGTGCAACTGAACCAGGTTCCATGAAAAAGGCTCCCACAATGAAAATAATAATAATAATAATAATAATAATAATAATAGTAATAATAAATAGTAATAATAATAAAAGGTAGTGATTGAGATTAATGATATATGTTTTACTTTTGTTTATATTTTGAATTAGCTGTATATGGCGGAAGCAAAATCTTTTAAGTGTTTAGGGGACTATAAAGGTCTTAATCCAGCCCTGCTCTTCATGTATACTCAAGCTGCTGGATTTTGGCAACTGTCTGCTTTTTTTTTGTTTTTAAAGAAAAGAATCATAGGGAAGAACACAATTTCCCTCCACTGGTGCTCTAGAAACAGAAGTCAGCTCTATAAAGGGAGCCTGTAAGTGGGGAGGAATGATGTAGTTAGCTGCAATCAAGCAAAAGGCGACAAATACAAACCACATCTTATGGTCATTATAATAAAATGCTTCCTTCTCCTCACTCTGTTAACTCTGGTAAATTTAGGAAGAAGATCCCAAGAGATGTCTTTTGAAAATATCTTCTGCTAAAGAATTTGGCAGCAGTAGTGACACAAATCAATTTAAAAGATGGATTTCTGACATCAGACACAAAATTGTTGAGCTGCAGCTGTCTGATAATTCAACTGACAACATGAAAGAAGAGGGCTTTTAATGAGGAAAGTAGTCATCATCAATCATAAAATCTGCAAACTAATGCGGAAACCTAAAACTTCCTTGTCAATGTTTGGTAGACTGTGCTTTTTTCTCCAAGAGAAGTAATGTTGCTGTATCTCATTTCCTTTTACCATTTAGGTAAAGGACAATGGGAGCCTATCCATGCTTGCTCAAAAGTAGGGATGGGGAAGAAATTTGGTTTGGTTTAATGTGTACCTAACCTAATTTGCACTTCCTGAAACAGAAAACAAAATCTGTTTGCAACCCCGCTGATGGTAAAAATCGAGTAAACTCCCTGCAGTTTTCATTGCTGCTCACGTCATGAAATTTGGGGCAGTATACCTGCACTCTGTTCTTTCTCACCATCTTCATGAGAGAACAGAAGCATGTAGGCACAGAAATGGGTGTTGATGGTGACAACACGTCTGGTAGTGGACGCTGTTGGGGATGAAATTTGGCAAAGCATGGCAGTATATTGATCTGAAAGCCACAGTACCATGATGCAACAGGTAATGAAGGTAGCTTCCCCAGAGTAAGGCTCATTGATTGCACTCTGGGTCTGCTGATGCCAGATGTACTAATTTCCACTTGGCCATGAAGCTGACTTAGTGACCTTGGGCCAACCACTGTTTAATGGACATCCCAGTGTTAAATAAGGACAGGAAGAGTCAGGTGTGCCACCTTGGGCTCCTCAGAGAAAAAGGTGGGATATCATTGATTATTATTATTACAGAGGTACCTCGCTTTACAAACTTAATCCATTCTGGAAGTCCGTTCTTAAACCAAAGCCATTCTTAAATCAAGGCAGGCTTTCCCTAATGAGGCCACCCACCGCTGGTGCCCTTCTACCGTTCGGCTTCTGTTCGTAGACCGAGGTAAAGTTTGCTAACCAGAATACTACTTTCGGTTTTGTGGAGTTCATGTACTGAATAGTTCATAAACAGGGCTGTTCTTAAACCGAGGTACCACTGTATTATTATTTATGGGGTGATAGGGGAGGGGTCGTAACTCTGGTGGGCATCATTCTGTGCTCCTTCTGGGATAGTTTGTCCACTTTGGTCCCCACCCTGCACTCAGCTTTTACCTGAGGCTCCTATATGTTGTCAGCATGTAACAGCAGCCACACCCCAGGAATGGCTTTGACTGGCCAGCTAAACCAATTGAGGGTACCCAATGGGTTTCAAACCCTCAGTGAGTTGGGGACTTTCTCTGAATGTGAAGACAAGCTCTGGTGTGCTGAGGGGACAGGACCAATAACAGGTCCAGTGGTCAAGAAGGCGGTTTTTGCAGTTGGGGCTGGTCAGCTTGGGAAGGTAGCCCATCTAGGAGAAGGAAAACTCTGATGCTAATCCCCTGCTGCCTTGCGGGATATCTTCAGGAGAAGAGAAGACTAAGGAGTAAACCCTACACAAAATGCAGAGTGGAGTCGCTAAGATGGTTGGGTGGCACCTTGTACTCTTTCTTCTGGCAAGTCCTACAGCCAAGCTGGTGCCAAACGTTTTGCTTTCCTTTGGACACATCAGCGAGGCCAAGAGTGGGGTCCTCTTGTTTGGGCAGCCCAGTACTTCCATACACACTGTCCAGGCTTGCTTCCCAGAGAGATCACTTTTGCGCTGCTAATGCAGCGGTTTGGCGTCACCCCTGGAGGCACATTGCATTATCTCTTGAGACAGCGGGATGGATGCCAACAATAAAGAATATAGTACAAAGCCAGGACAGAAGTGCTAGCCCTACAACCAGGAAAACTAATGCTACAATCCCAATGGTAGGGCATTCCACAGGCCGGGCACCACTACCAAGAAGACTCTTGAAATTATATTCAGCAACAACAGGAAGGTTAAAAGTTCCCCACACCCGATTTATGAACCTCAGCAATTTGTGGGTGCAGGTATCTCTCTGGTGATCTGATGTGTGGTAGCGGATCTTCTGCCATGTCGACACTACTACCTGCCTCCTCTTTTGCCCTACTTGCATTATCTGGATGCACCATAGTTAGCTAGAAAATGTTGAGGAATGCAATTATGCTGCTTTTCTGCCAGCATTCCTGTTAGTCAATCAGATGTAAAGCCTATTTTAATTAGGTATATAGCTATATTTATGATCTTGTGGAATGATGAACAAGTCAAAAGGCATTTCTGGGCATGCATAAGTTGTATCATGTTTCTAAATATCCAGTAGAAATCGAAATACTAAAGCAATTACACCTATTAAACACCCCTGCCAACTGTAAATGTTGCACCAGCTAAGATTCATTACAGGGGACTCACTATTTATGAGTTGCTGTGGAGCACTGTGTAAGGGGATAAGAGAAAAACCTCGTTGGTTCCTATTGCACTGTCATGACTTCAGGATGTGATTTATTCTTACTTGAACTTCTTTTCTATAAAGGGGGAAGACAGGACTCCACTGAATGTCTGGGGTGAGAGGAAGAAACATACAGAGAACTGCATGCCTCATACCATTTAGGTCAGGCATACGGAACCTTGGGCTCTCCAGATGTTGCTGAACAGAGTATCACATCAAACATTTAAAACTTCTTTATACAGAGCTGCCTTCAGATGGTTCCTGAATGTCATATAGCTGTTTATCTCCTTGACATCTGATGGGAGGGCATTCCACAGGCCGAGCGCCACTACCAAGAAGGCCCTTGAAATTATATTCAGCAACAACAGGAAGGTCAAAAGTTCTCCACACCCGATTTATGAACCTAAGCAATTTGTGGGTGCAGTTATCTCTCTGGTGATCTGATGTGTGGTAGTGGATCTTCTGCCATGTTTACCCTTGCCTCCTCTTTTGCCCTACTTGCATTATTGTAAATAAGCCAAATATTACAAAAATGCCGTAGGTCCCACTGCCAAAGCAGCTAGAATAGTTCCTTGAAACTTTCTATCACATATAGAAGCATGAAGCAATATTTATTGAGAGTATCTGTAGATAGTGGCGATGGTTCATCCTGATCTTCTTATTGCATCCATTTCCCTTGCTGTTCACAACATATTTTACAACCCATTAACACTTGTTCACATTTCATTATACATCTCTAAAGGTTAGCTCATGTTGACTCTGAGGATGGCATGTCATAGAGATCAGTGACAACATATGGATTCCTACCAAGAATATTATGGAAAGACAGGCAAATTGCAGCCCAAAACAAAACAGAGCTAAGTTGCATTCTACTGCCTCTTTTAATAACAGCACAATATCATTTATTATACTATACTGGTGCATTTATCCTGGACTAACACCAAATCTTGAAGATAAACCCAAATCTTGAAAATAAAAATACTGCTTAATTTTTCCTCTGTTCCATACTAAGTTAATTAGTAAAGCATAGTAAATCTAACAGTGTGATTTTTAAAAAGCCATTTAAGCTTCTATAGTCTCTGCTTTGCTTTGAGATTTTGGATCTTTTTTTCCCTTTTGTAACATCATGGATGGAACATAATGGCTATCTTAAACCTGCTAGTGCCAGGGTCAACGTGAGTTAAAGTTCAGATAAAGATAATGAGATGTTAATAGGTCATAAAATATTGCTAATGAAAAGCACAGGTAAATGAGCTATGCACAGCGTGGTTTAACTGTGTGTAAACCAGACCTAATTTCTTTTAATCTTCCAAAATGACAATGCTCAACCAGTGGGGTCAGACAACAGCACTGAGTCAATCTGTTGGACTTCCCTCTGAGATTCAAGGAAAACATTGTGACTGTTGGGGACCAGCGATGATTGGGAAACAGATAAAAAATAAATAATTTGGGAACTCCTACTCCAAAGCATTCTCAGCTGAGATTATTCTGGACGCTTATATTTTAGAACGAAACTAACACAAAAGCTTTAGGGAAGAATTCATGAAAAGCACACCCAAATAAACCAAGGTGTCAGCTTGTTGTATTCAGGTACAGTCAGTAGAACATGATGCTTCCTCAACTATGACCCACCATCCAGATGTTACCTTTCCTCTCTTTCTCACAGAAGTAGTAATAATAATAATAATAATAATAATAATAATAATAATAATTTATTATTTGTACCCCGCCCATCTGGCTGGGTTTCCCCAGCCACTCTGGGCGGCTTCCAACAAAGATGAAAAATACACAAAAATGTCACATATTAAAAACTTCCCTGAACAGGGCTGCCTTCAGATGTCTTCTGAATGTCAGGTAGTTGTTTATCTCTTTGACATCTGATGGGAGGGCGTTCCACAGGGCGGGCGCCACTTCTGAGAAGGCCCTCTGCCTGGTTCCCTGTAACTTGGCCTCTCGCAGTGAGGGAACCGCCAGAAGGCCCTCGGAGCTGGACCTCAGTGTCCGGGCAGAACGATGGGGGAGGAGACGCTCCTTCAGAAGAGGGAGCCAGCTTGTTTTCTCCTGCTCTGGAGGGGAGGACTTGAACCAATGGCTTCAAATTACAAGAAAGGAGATTCCAACTAAACTTCAGGCAAAAGTTTCCAACAGTAAGAGCTGTTTGACAGTGGAGCGGTCTCTCTTGGGAAGTGGTGGCCTCTCCTTCCTTAGAGGTTTTTCAGCAGTGACCATCTGTCATGGGTGCTTTAGTGATTTCCCCTGCATTGCATGCGGTTGGACTAGATGATCCTTAGGGTCCCTTCCCATTCTATGATTCTAGAAAGTGTGGGACAAGTGGAAAACTGCTCAAGCCCATGCTTTCTATGCACAGGACAAGTAAAAGTATGGATGAGCCCTTTGCTACTTTGACTTCACCCATAATTGGCTCTAGCTCCACCCATTGTTGTCATTGTTGTTTTTTCTGTGGAGACGCAGGGGTACGCATACCACTAAACATTTTTGTACTTTTGTCTGTTTACTGTATTTATTTCCCCCGATTTGAACTATAAAATAGTGATTTTTTTGAGTCAAAATGAGAGTACCCCTAAACTTTTTTTTTTAAGGAAAAAAAAGCACTGGCTGGCATGCAGCTCACAACAGATTATTACTGAACAAATACAGCCCTGAAAAATTGTCCACCCTTGCTTTAAGGCAGTGATGGCCAAACTTGGCCCTTCAGCTGTTTTGGGACTACAACTCCCATCATCCCTGGCTAACAGGACCAGTGGCCAGGGATGATGGGAATTGTAGTCCCAAAACAGCTGGAGGGCCGAGTTTGGCCATCACTGCTTGAAGGGATATAGTTTGCTAAACACTTTTTTGTTTGTTTGTTAGGAGTACAATAGAGAGGAACTGAAGGAAGTGTCTTTGTCTTGAGAAGAGAGAGTTGAGGTGTCCATGCAGCACCACACATCTTCCTAGGAAGCCAAATGCATGGGACCAAGTTCTGTGTGGCTCCCTATATGGACAAAACAGATCCTGCATATGTCTTTCCCTTCCTTGATCTAACAGCTGGAGCCATTTATGTGAGTCCTTTGAAGAAAGCTAAAACTCTCCTGATCAGTGCTTTGCTACAACTTCATGAGCAGTTGGGTGAATTTTTAGCCATCTTGGATAGGGTTTAACTGGGTGCCTACCTTGTTCCTGTCAACATCTGTCCTAGTTTTGTGCCGGCAAAAGTAGTCTTATTCTGTTTGATGTCAGGAATTGCTCCTCAGGGCTTCTGCCTGCCTGCTGTGTAGATACTGAAATGGGATGCATATTGACAAAGAAATATAGTTAAATTACAGGATCTTGACTTATTCAAAACTCTGCCCCCACTGTCTTAGACCCTTTATTTGACTGAGGATGCACATCTTGCAAAGGCTTCTGTTCATTCTTTTCTGAAATCATTATCAAGTCTGCTTGCTCTTTCCTAATGGCTCTCACTAATGGCTGCCTCACACATCTTTCTTCTTGCTTTGGATTCTTTGGGAGAAAACCATTTAAGTGCTAACAGGCTAAACTGAGTCTTTAAAGAGCATAGTTGGCCCTTTCTAGTTATGTGTTCCTTTTCATCTTTCCTTTAGCATGACACGTTGGGAGCCTGAAGTGAAGTGCTGTTGGAAAAAAGAATCTTCACAAAAGCTACCCTTTCCTTCCAATCTTATTTGATCATTACCAAAGGAGTACGCACTTGGCTGGCAGATGGTTAAATTACCCCCAATTCTCAACTGCTAGACCTGAATGAATGAAAATGCTTATCATTACCTGGCCCACGGTTTTTGCTATATCTTGGTTAAAGGGTGATTGCATTGCATAACACTTTCCACAATTTATTCAGAATGCATAATGGAACATATTCCTCCCTGGGGAATCTACCTAGTAACAGCATAGCAGGGCAAGCGTGGCCAAATGTTGTCTTGAAAGAGCCTATGGTCAGCACCACAAAGCCATTAATATGTCATTGGAATTATTATGGAAAGACCTTCACCATTTAAGGTACATTTATTTAATTGTAATACTCAGGGCCGGATTTAAGTTTGATGAGGCCCTAAGCTACTGAAGGTAATGGGGCCCTTTATATGTCCAGCTTTCCTTTGTCAACAACAAATTGTTGCTGTTTTGTGTTGAATATATGCTATATGGTAATATATGGACCTAATAAGTATCTAAAGCGATTTGCACATAACAAAATATGTATTTTATCAAAGTAATTGTTGAACTGAAATACAATTAAGAAGAAGTATATTAATAGTGAAATACAATTAAGAAGAAGTACAGTGGTACCTCGGTTTACAAACTTAATTTGCACAATACAATCACATGCAAGGAACAGAAATAATATGGTGGCTATTTGATACCGCTATTAGTCAGTGAGCATTTCCTGCCCTTAGTCATGATCTTTCCTGGTGCCTTCCTTTGACCACCACCCACTAGGCAAAAAGCTTTGGGGAGATCTCTGTGAGGCTGAGCAGCTGGAACTCACTCAGCCCATGATGGAAGCGCTTCTGTATCACAGCTAAAGGTTTCACACTGACATAACTCAGGTGTCTGCCTATTGTGGATTATTTGTATGTTTTTGCCCTCAAGTATGAAAAGTAACAATCCCACTTTATTCTACATTAGGCAATGTCTCCTGGAATACTGTACTCAGTTCTGAGCACCACATTGTAAAAAGGATGTAGACAAATTGGGATGGGTTCAGAGGAGGGCAATGAAGATGGACAGGTATGCAAAAACAAATCCCACAAGATTTGAATATTTAGCCTGGAAAAGACTGTGGGGAAACTGTTAATGTGATGTAATCACACTCTAATTAAGATATAACAAAGCTCTGGGCCAGATAATAACAAAAAATATCTAACCATAATTAAGCCATCTGCCATCTGGATATGTCCTCTTTTTTGAGAATGGTCAAATGCAATTGGAGGGGAAAGGTAGGGTTTTTATTTGTTTTTTGGGGGGGAAGCTTTTGATTTTGGATTTCCAAGATGTCATGATAAAAAAGGGTGATAAAAAGCACATAGCTTGAAAGGGAGAACTTGATATTTATTCCGGAAAAGAATGGTGGGAGCATGATATCTTGAAATATCAAAGATGGCAAAACTTGTTCCCTGCTCAGCTAGATGGCAGAAATAAATCTAATGGCTTTAGTTGCAAGAAGCCAGATCCTGACTTAACACTGGGGAAAGCATCTTAACAGTAAGAGCGCATTTTGACAAAGGAACCAGGTTATCTAGTTGGTGGGCCCTTCCTTGCTGGAGGTCTTCAGAGAATGGCCACCTGTTGGAGATGAGTCATCAAGGTCTGGCTGGCCTGCACTGAGTAGTGCTCAGAATCTCCATGTTTCCAAAAATTGTTTGAGAACCACCATTCACCGAAAGACGGTGTCTGTCCAGTTTGTCCACATCAAGCTTTGCCTTCTGCAGCTCTTCTCCAGTTATTGACTTGGAATGCTGGTTGGTGGGCATGACAGGTGTTCCTGAGCAACCTTGCCTGGGTCCTGCCTTCTCTGGTTGGAACATCCTCAAGCTTTACAACTTGTTTTTGAAAAAAACAAAACCAGAATCGGCTGCTCTGCTTTAACAATGTCAACAAATCCTGATCCCTTCAGTGTTTTGCAGGCAACAATTTGCACAGCCTCACTTGCACAGGGACTTAGAGAAACATGACTATAAAGGCATACAATGCAGAACAACAGAGGAACATGGGGTTTTGTGGGTTCCCTAATCTGATTCAGTGTATGTGTATTCAGGCTTTGGTTTAGGGAGGAGAAAAGGCACCCCAAATCATCATCATCATCATTTTTTATTTGTATGCCGCCTTTCCACAGTTAAAACAATGCTCAAGGCGGCTTACAATATGAAAAGATTTACATAATTACAAACATAGCAAAGTAGTCATAAAAATAAACAAAACACATAAAAAGCTACATAACCAGACTGAACAATTTCCACATTAAAATGAAGATACAAAAGGTTAATATCAGTAATATCAGTTAATATCAGTAACAACAGCAAAAACTCCCAACAAAACTTGCCTCAAAATACCCCAGTCCTTGGTGCGCTGCAGCCGCAGCAGCCGTCCTTATGAGGCCTGTCATTTTCCTTTGCCTTGTTATTCAGCCCACGCACAGAACCACTGCACACTCCTGTTACATACTGTACAGTAAAATGTAATATGGGATTTCTAATTAATGTATTAATGCTCTACATGGTTTGTTTTAAATTACCACAAGCTTTGCAGAGCATCAAAACTTAGGTAGTATGTTGGCAATATCACAGATAAAACTGCATTTAATTAATAAATTGCACTAGACATTTTAAGGTTTATTTATGCGTTGGGCTTTTGTTTGTTTCCTTGGTTTTTGGCTTCGTATTTTGTGCTTTGCAGAAAAAGTGGTAAACTTGTTGTTGTTTAGTCGTTTAGTCGTGTCCGACTCTTTGTGACCCCATGGACCAGAGCACGCCAGGCACTCCTGTCTTCCACTGCCTCCCACAGTTTGGTCAGACTCATGCTAGTAGCTTCGAAGACACTATCTAACCATCTTGTCCTCTGTTGTCCCCTTCTCCTTGTGCCCTCCATCTTTCCCAACATCAGGGTCTTTTCCAGGGAGTCTTCTCTTCTCATGAGGTGGCCAAAGTATTGGAGCCTCAGCTTCACGATCTGTCCTTCCAGTGAGCACTCAGGGCTGATTTCCTTAAGAATGGATAGGTATGATCTTCTTGCAGTCCATGGGACTCTCAAGTGTCTCCTCCAGCACCATAATTCAAAAGGATCAATTCTTCGGTGATCAGCCTTCTTTATGGTCCAGCTCTCACTTCCATACATCACTACTGGGAAAACCATAGCTTTTACTATACGGACCTTTGTTGGTAAGGTGATGTCTCTGCTTTTTAAGATGCTGTCTAGGTTTGCCATCGCCTTTCTCCCAAGGAGCAGGCGTCTTTTAATTTCGTGGCTGCTGTCACCATGAAAGTGGTAAACTTAACTGTTGGCAATTCCAAAGGTCTTCTGTAGCCAATGAGGACAAGAGATTGCAGGATCTAATTAGTATTTCTTGCATCTGTAAGTAGCCACACATTCAAGATGCAAACATTTCTCTGGTTTATGATGTAGAAATGATCTGTGGCTGGCTGTACACAATGGAATATTCTTACAGGCCACACATGTGCATACACACAAATGGGAAAAAAGATTAAGAGGCTGAAAGCCTTAATTTCTCTTCTATTTTTATCCTGCAGAAAAGCCATAGAACAAACCAGCATTTTATGATTTAATATTTTAAATACCGTGGGCTCCTTACAAAGCACCTGCAAAATCTTTCTTGGCTGGTTATGTATAAAATGTATTTTGGGTTGCTTTGGGCAAACTAAACTGACCTAGATAAGCACTTGGCTTGGATGTCTAATTTAATTTTCATTAGCTTTCTCTTGGGCCCAAAGCTGTGTCTTACCTGAACAGCTCAGCCATCACAAATCCCCAGCCCTAGCTGTTTACACACAAATAAACAATTTTCCACCCAGTATCCCAGTAGACTCAGCTACTTCTTTGCTTCTTGCTATTCAGCATCTTTTCCCATGGTGGAAGATAACATGAGCTTTCTTAAACATAGAAACAAATTCCACAGATTCTTCTGGCTACTACATATTGTCAGCATCCCCTCTTGTGGCTTCTAAATAAGGATTCATTAAATGCAACCATGCTACATGTAGGAAAGAATACTTTTCTGTGCTACCAATTACGTCAAATTTTCAGTTGTCAAAGTTCTAATGATCATCTCTATGTTGGGTTCAAGTAATTGCGGAGGTAGCTTCATCGCTAGCCCATGATCCAAACATGTTTTGCAGTGTGTGGGTAACATTTACTAGAAATATTAAATTTATTGAGAAGTGGAGCCTCTTTGTTAATCATTCGACTGCACAGTTCTTCCCAACCTTCCACATGGTTCTCAAAGACTACCTCGGCACAGTGTGAGACCCTTGGATCCTGGGCTTGTTAGGCCTGACTATCTGAAGCCCAGGACAAATGAATAAAGGTCTGAAATCATACCAGCCATGGGATTCCTAATCTCAATCCCAGATCCCACATCCTTTTTCTGCTTCCCTTTTGCACCATCCAAAGCAGTACCTGCTAATCAGAGCCAAGAGAGGTATCTGCAAATGCTTTTTCCATCTTTTTAGTGCAGGGACTTTTCTTTGAGTTTCGGAAAGTGGTTGTGACACTCCATAGAACCTCCTTTCTCAATAGTTTGGTGTGTATTTTTAGTCTCAGAGGAGTTTAGTCACCCCCCCCCCCGCCCCCGGCCTACACACTTGCACTTCATCTCATTATAGCAAACCAGAAAGCCTGGTGATGGAATATTTTATAACCATATTTTTCCTCCTTGCAATCATAACCCAGAGTAACTATATTATAGGACTCATGGGTCACTTATGGAAATTCTAGGCATAGAGTTCTTAGCCTCAGCTGCTGGTTCTGAATGCTGGTACAAGTTCATGGTATACTTATCCAAAGAAGATTTCTTCAAGAGCTGGTGGAATGCCAATACTGATGGGCCCTCTCATATTTCTGCAGGGGTGTCATTCCACAGCACTGGTTTCACCAAAGAAAAAGCCCACCTATGTGATGTAATTCAAGGTCATGATGATTACTGACGGGACTTTATATGTGAGTGTGTTGCTTACATATTAGCCTGTAAACACAAAAAATAAAATCCTCCCTGCAATATTTTTTTAAAGAAATACTATGCTTTAAGGCATGGTCAAACATCTCTGTTCAGTTATTCTTTATTTTTATTATTCAATCCTAGCTTTCGCCCTGCTTTCAGAACTAAATCTTTAATAGGAGTGGGGTAAAATCAGTTATACCGATTGACACTTAAAGATTTTGAGTTTTCAGTCATTTGAAGAGCTCACACAACAATGCAATTTTGAAAGCTGGGATTTTCATAAATGTCTTCAATTTTGACATACACATAGCAAACTATGTCTAGGTGTGAAAATAAATTGTGAAGGCTCAGGAAAGCAGGCAGAGCTAAAGGGCAAATTGCCATTCTCTATGCAGCTCAAAATAGTGCAGAGATAGGTAAGTCAAAGCGCATAAAAGAATATAAGAAACAGCTTTTCAGAATAGTGGAGATGATTACTGACTCCTGGGCAGATATATCCCCATATGCACACTCCAGAAAACCTCCATTATTGTTGAGTGATTTCCCATTGAAAATAATCAAATGCTTTCTTCGTATTCCAGTAATCGAAAAAATGAACGTTACCTGTTTCAGCCCTACTGAGAAATATGTGAGCAAGTAGGTCAATGCAAACATTGTTTTCCCAGCTGCTCAGGAGTCCTTTGTTTTGGTCACACAAGCATGAAACTTTACAGAAATTAGAAATCGTATAGCCTTATTTTGGACTATTGGCTTCTTAGGAATCGTTTACATTTTCCATCAAAGAGAAAATAAATGGCTTACTAGAGAGAGACATAATATATGACACTAATTTATACCATGCTGCAGATAAGGAACAATGTATGCTGGAACATCACAGTGCCTAGAACTCACTGCCAGTGGTGGCCGGAGCCCATTGAGACTGGTAGGGCAGAAGTCTGGTAGGAACTGGTAGGTGGAGTCAGAGCCAGTGAGAGGTGGAGCCAACTAATTCTACTCTTGTTCAAATTCTCCTCCCTGGTGAGTTCTACAAGGGAAAAACTGAGATTAAGGAGGAGGGAAGTAGGCAACCAGGGCCACCTCTGGACTGGTTGCAAATAAGAAGGCAGGTGGGCTTGGAGAAATCAAGACCAACAATAGTGGGGGCAGTGACCCATTTGTCATAATAGACCTCCAGTGCTCACTGGTATTGGTATCCCAGTCCTCATGTCAGTAGCTTTGCTGGTCAAGCATCGAAGATGTTCTGGTTGAATGATATAAAGTGGTATGGTGGCACACTGTTTTCTTACCATATACCCACTTGTTTCGTGATAGGAGTGTATTGCTCTCTGTGCAACTGGTCACCAGTATCTACCATGAATATTTGCCCATTTTTGTCATATGTATCTTTCACCCATCCTCTGTGTCAAATGAATTCCTTTGGTCTTTGCCATGGAGGAGAAGAGAATTATCAGTCAAATCAGATGGCATTTAGAAAGGGTGGGGTTTGCTAGGCAATCCTGCCAATTTCAATACAGGCATGCCATTTCCCCCCCCCCCCCTAAATATCTAGTTTAATTTCTTGAATTCTCTTGATAGGCTGCAGAGCACAAATGCTATTTCACATATTAATGTCTTACAATCAAATTAGTCATAATGATAAATATGCTTCCAAAGTGATTCTGGTGAACCACACAGTGATTTTACTGCCAAATTCTGGTGCAACTGCATTATGAATGTTAAGTGACATCTGTTGCGGTTGTTTTTCAGCTCCCCCCACCCCAATGGGTTTATAACTCATTCTTAAATCCACATACTGTACTTCCAAACTAAGTCCATATATTTCTATAAAATTTACTTCTTAATGTGTGTGTGTGTGTGTGTGTGTGTGTGTGTGTATACTGTATATATATGAAAAATATGAGGTTGGATCACATTTATTAATCATATAAGGAAGCAAACTGAATCATGCTTAGAGTTGACCAATTCAAATCAATGTGATTTAAGTTGACCATGGTTAATGACTGATTGCAACATTTTATTCCAATGGATGTACTCTAAACACAATTAAGTCTAGCTCCAACTGATACAGATTATTTCATAACGATTAACTTCTAAATAATTTTTCTTTAGATTTTAGCCCTATTAAGACTAGATTCTTGGTCTCCTAGGATTGCCTCATTTCTTTAAGAAAGGTAATATCCATTAGTTTTATGGTGATGAAAAGTTTCATTTAGCCAAAGATGTGTTCCCCACTATAGTCTGTGTGGAGCACAAAAACAGAAAGGCTTCTTGCCCTGCACAAGCTTTGTGAAATTTAGTGGAAGAAATATACTCACACATATAACTTTTAAAAGTATATTAAATATCCTCCCTTCTTACTTGTTTAATTAAACTGAGTCTCCAGTCATACTTGGAAAGCAGGTCTATTAACCTGTTTTGGAAGCTGCAGGCATTGGCCTCAACTGAAGTGGTTTGAGGAAATGTGTGAATGTGCTAGGATTACGGCAATTGTATGCGTCCACCTAAGAATTCATTTGGTGCCTGTCTAGAAAATGTCACTGGTGTGAAGATGATTAAAGCATGCATGTCCTATCTATTAAGATACTTTCCATTAAGGGGCATTCACAGTACATTAGATTATCCATACAAGAATCACCATAGTAATTGTTCCTTAAGGGTTTTTATCCAAAAATTAATTAAATTGCGACAAGTAAATGTACAAAGACCACAGATTGACAAGAATTTATGAATTACTAAAATATGCCTTTTAATGAATTTCAGTTCAGAAAGACCCTGACGCAGCTAGAGGCCATCTGTGATTGGAAACAGGCTTCCGAATATATCATTCATTTCATGGAGAATTATATGTGTGGGTGGAAGTTCTGCACCTAGTTCTCAAACCTGACCCAACATCTTGGGTTGCATGCGCTGTCAAGAAGAAGAAGCTGCACTTGCATATACCAGCTTTTTGGGGAAGGGAAGCAGAGGATGGCTTTAGCACCCCCACTGTACTTACCCTACCTGCTGAGGGCAGTTTCATTGATTTTCACTGTAGGAGCCACTCTACAACACACCACCATCACATTTCCAGTAGCCCAGAACAGTTTGACTCAAGTTTCCATTACACAGGAAAACCTGGTAAAGGTAAGGGTAAAGGACCCTTGAAGGTTAAGTACAGTCAAAGGTGACTATGGTGTTGTGGCTCTCATCTCGCTTTTCAGGCCAAGAGACCCAGCGTTTGTCCACAGACAGCTTTCCAGGTATGTGACTAAACTGCTTCTGGTGCAATGGAACATTGTGATGGAAGCCAGAGAGCATGTAAACTCTGTTTACCTTCCTGCCGCAGTGCTACCTAATTATCTACTTGTGTTGGTATGCTTTCAAACTGCTAGGTTGGCAGGAGCTGGGACAGAGCTATAGGAGCTCACCTCAGCGTGTGGATTCGAACTGCCGACCTTCCCATCGGCAAGCCCAAGAGGCATAGTGGTTTAGACCACAGCTCCACCCGTGTCCCATGAACCAGGGGACATGTCCAAATTGTTAATTTAACAGGAACAGCTCATAGGAACACAGGTCAGAAAAAAGCAGAGATGTCCTCTCAAAGAATCAAAAAAGGAGCTGGGCTAAGGCACTCTCCATGAATATCTGTTTTACTGGTAAATGTCAGTCCATAACGGAGTGTTTTGATATTTGGCATTTCTGCTGTAACCCTTCCTAGAGCACGAGTAGAGCCCAGATCTAGAATGTGCATTAGTTATTGCCTCTGTTTCCTGAATAGGGCTTAGAAATCTACAACTTCAGTTGCCAAATGAATGCTGTTGCTCCAGGTCTGGATGTCAATGTGGTTAAAGCTCTTGGTGGTGTGTTGCTAAAGTTCTCCATCACTGGGAGCGATGGAGAAAGGCACCCCTGCCTAAGTTCTGACATGAGGGCTTCATCTGGTCCTCAATAATTTTTTTCTGCCCTTTCCGGACCACATTAGTTCTGGCAGTGGTGGCAAACAGAAAAGAAAAATAGAAGTAGACACCATGCTGGGATGAGTGGGAAGGTTTATGCCTCTATACCCAGCAAAGCACCAAGATGGGAATGCAAATTGTCCTTCCCTGGCCATCAGACTGATACTTTGATGAGCAAGGAGGAGGCAACAACCCTGCTCCTCAGCTGTTATGCATTGGGTCAATGCTTGGGACCTGTGTTTATGCAATATGCAACAGTACGAGGTGGCCACCCCTACCCCTGGTATGCAGTCTCTAGACAGTCAGCAAAAGGTGAATGCATCTGTGTCAGGCCAGAAGGAGCTTGCAAGGTTGGTGAATGGTCTGAAGCTGGGGTGCATGCCCATTCAGAAGGCACTGGGCCCTGGTTCTTCAGCCCTTTGGAAAGGATGTATTCTGAGTGGTCAGTCTTAAGCCATCTCTCAAGGGATGCTGATTCCTCTTATGCTGAATCTGAGCTGAGGCCAATGATGGGATCTTGTCCTTCTCCTCTGAGGAGATCTCATCCAGTTTGCAGTCTGCACAAAGGCCAGTCCTGAAAATGGCAAAATGAAGCATCATTTAAATTTAATTTCTTCCTATAATCTTAAAAAGCTTTATATTGAATGATTTGTAAACACATTGCCTTGGTGCAAACAACAAGCAATACAAGTTGCTGGTTTTTTAATGTTAAGAATGTAATGTAAAGAACTATAATGATAATGTAAAATCAAAGAACTATAATGATAATAGGTCTCTCAAAGGCCCAGTAAAATCAATTATAATCCAGTTCCGTAATTTAAGTAAAATGCATTCATTGTTCCTAATGGATAAAAATGTTCCCTTTTCTGATGGTCACTGTTTCAAGCATTTCTGTTGACTCTATCATTTGATCATTTGTTTAGACTGTTTTAATTTTATTCTGTTGTTACCATTTCTCAATGCATCATCAACATGTTGTCCACTTTATTAACGGAGTCTGCATGGATTGTTTAATCCTGCCTTTCACTACAGGACACACCTTTTTTTTAGAAATCGCCAAATATAATTATGGATAGCTGCAGATTCTGGCTGCCTCACCGCAAAGGGAGTGCTATCATCCTTGATGAGTCAGACAAGGACTATGAAGCAAATATCTTATATTATTACTTCAAGGGTCTATAGGCCACATCTGTTTCAGATATCTTGCAGTATTATAGCCTATTCATGCTTTTAGAGATTACAGGCATTAAAGTTAGAAATTATTTTACTTCTTCGTTGTGCTTGACTTCGACTGGGCAAATAGATCCATTCTTATATATAGATTTATGCTGACATTTAGCTGATGCTGCACAATAATATATTGTGCATTTCCACTGTGTTTATTATCCAGCTGAATAAACTAGTTTAGCTGTTATTGCATGATTGGAAATATAATTTCCAGCAATGCTTCTCCACCAAATATATTTTCCTGTACATAAACAATATATATTTAGAATATGCATCCCTTGAGATTTATAAATTATGGATGCCAGTTACAGTTTAGTGCACGCATGTGCTGAATATTCTTTTAGCTGATTCCATGGCAAACCGTGCCAGATGAAAGTGCCTTGTTCAGGTGGGCATGAACAAGGTCCTAAAACATGATTTAGTAAGAAGAATAAGTGTGTGATCATTACTCTGTATTCAAAAGGCCCCGCTAACTCATTAGAAGGAAAACAACACATTCTTCCCCCCTGCAAATTTGCAAGGGATACATTTTGTTTCTTGAGGTGAAGGACAAAATGGTGCCCCTTCCCCTTTTCTGTATGGAAAATCCACCCAAACTGGCATTTGAATCTTTAGAGCACTGGGGATGGAGCACAACCCTCAACCATACAGGAGGCAGCTGCCTAACTTAGGTGCTAAAGAGCAGGTTAGCTTAGGTGAATTATGGGAGAATGGTAGGGGGACAGCTGCAGCCCCTGGCATTTGCCACCTGCGGCAGTTGCCACCCAGGATGGGCAAGGAGTGAGAAGGCGGACAGTTGGCCTCACCTGCAGTCACACTATCTGCATCCCCAGGCAATGGTGAGCTGGATGAACAAATGGCCTGACCCGTATAAGTGAGCTTCCTATGTTTAGATCAAATTCTGCTCTTCCAGCTCACATAAATATCTGTTTAAAATAGCCTGGCACCCAAGGGACCTCTGGTCTGATCATGCCATCTATATATTCCTACCCAAACTGCTGTCAGCTGTGTTATGATTAGATCTGTGCAACCTGGACGCTTTCTGCAGCAGAGTACAGTATGATTGCTGTAAAGAGAAAATATGTGTTAGAGGCATTTACTTTTATGCTCCTTATTTGCAGCACTGCATAATGCACAGCAACAACAAATTTAAACTTGGCATTGCGTTTTATTGGGTCACATGATGATAGTGCATACCCTAAGAACAAAGAAGTTGTGCGGCACGTAGAACAAACCAATCAGGTCTAAGAGCCGCTTGAGCTCAGCCTTGGATGAGTTCATTTTTAGTGGGTCTGAAACTCTGCAAACTGACAGGCAAAATCATTTGGCTCATAGATCACTGATGGAGCTGCAGTAAGATGGATTAGATGCAAACAGCATGCGTAACAACTACAACAAAAAGATGATGAGAAACTCGAGCGATGGAAGCAGTGCCCTAGTTTCTAACCGAATGAGGAAATAAAACAATGGACAATTCTGTTGCACATATACAAAATAAGATTGCCTGACAAACAATGATTATGTGATAAAGATATATACAAATCTCTCAATACTTGGACTCACACAGACATGACAAGCCATTGCTGAAACACTCTCAGCACTGCCTGAAGTCTTGTTTCCCAAATGTAGCCTTGCAGGATGAATGCAAGTAATCACTTTTCTCCATAGAAACACAGCCACGATACAGTAATCTTTACGGTAATATAATGTAGGGTCCCAGAGACCAAGACTCTCTGAGGGTATCTTGGGTATAATGGATCCATTCACCCACAAAGCTTTAATTTTATAGCCTGACAAAAAATGTGCTGTCCTCCTCATCCAAATCATATTTCAAATAACTCAGTTCTATGCAAATCCATTTGCAGCAATCACAGAGTGTTACTGATAGTGATGGGATGGAATTTGAAAATCGTGACACTAGTTTTATTTGTGTATAGTTTGTTCCTCACCCAGCTCTACTGTAGATTGGTCTCAGACCCTGATCAATGCATCCACTTTCTTCCATTTCAGATTTATCAGCATTTTCTCCCTTTTCTAAATTTATTGAAGGTAGAGGTAAATACTCTGGACAACACCTAAAATAGAGCCTGATGCCCTAGACACAACAGTGCCCAGGACAAGTGGAACCCTGGGAACTACATGGGCACCTTGAACATTTTATCATTTCTCTTGTTTCTCCTATCTTTGCCTTTGCTGAAGACTTAGAACTATTGGTTGCTGGTACCCACTGGGACTGAAAGAACAGAAGGAAGAGAGACCAACAACAGATGGGGCCAAGAGTTTATGACAGGGAGAGTCAACGAATTCTAGTTTTGTCCCTGTCCTCCTCCTCCTGACTGAGACTAAGATAGGTCAGTGGCCAGTGCCACTTCCTGACAGGTTGTAAGGAAGCAAAGGGGCAGGAGGACAGACTGAGGTTAATGGGGCAGTGCCCCATTAGCTTGAATGGACCAGCTTCCACTGTCATGGTATGTATTCCTAGATATTATTGGCGGGAGGAAGAGGGCTCATGTCAAGGATGCCATTTCCAATGGCTAGTGTCATGTGTAACCTAAAATCTTTTTGCGTGGACAGGCGGAGTCCCCAGATCCCGAGTGGTCCCCCCGTCATGTGGAATAACGACTCTAGACAACGTGCTATGGGATTAAATTGGCCACAACTTTATTAAATTTCAAATGTGGGTAGACCTTGGCTCAGGCATTGGGCGTTCTCCCTCCCTAGTCCCCAGCCGGGGACTTAGGGAGCATCAGGGTTATCCAGTGTGTGTGTGGGGGGATGGGCCGGCTCTGGAGAACATATGTTCAAGCAGAGATAGCCGCCCCCGTTACGCCGCCGCAGGGGAGAGCAATGACGACCTTTCGGCGTACGGCCAAAGCCTCCCTTCAAAAACCCCTTTAACGGGGAACCCTGGTATCGCCGCAGCAAAGAGGAAGATGGACTAAAGGATTCCGCCCAAGGCCTGATACCGCCAAAGTTGTGACGTTTTGCTACGGGAAAGGCGAAACCTGCCAATGCAGGGAAATTCCTTTCCGGCCCTTCAACAGCGACCTTATCGTAGCAGCGCCCGCATACCTGTGGAGACAGGTTAACCTGCAAAACCTATGAAGAAAAGTTAACCTGCAAAAGAAGACATTAACTGAGGGTGGGTAGGGTGGGAGAAGCTCTGGAGCCAAGTGAGGATTAACAATTAAGATCCACCCTCTATTGTGTGGGCAGGTAATGCCTCCCCTTACCTGGCCTGGTTTCCCTGGCAACGCTTCCCCCAGGTGGGATTGGGCAACTCACTGGGGTAGGCGGGGACCTCCAGGTATCCCACCTGAGGGAAGGCAAAGCCTATGCTGATGGGGCCACTCCAGATCCAGGGCTGCACGCGTCCACGCAAAAGGCGCCCCCCGTTTTAAGTGGGGAGCGGTCATTCCACTTTCTGAGGCCAGATGTTAGAGTGGCAATTGTGATATTAATCTACCAGCTGGGATATCAGATGATAGATGGTGCCAGATCTAATCTGAACTGAGCCACTTTCATTCTCTTTCTTGAAGCATTAATGTCATCAGATAACTCAAAAGAAATGTGCTGAAGCTGACAAAGCAGAATTTAAAATATACCTAGGGTTTTTTTGAGTTTATGTTGAGTTATGGATGTCAGTTATTTGGAATTCCTTCCAGTGGGTGTGCATGAAAAGCCTGCTGAGCTCAGCAAAACACAATCTGCAGGTTGCCTGCCTACTATTGTACCTGTCTAACAACTAAGGGTGCTATCCAGCTAGTCTACAGAGAGTAGACTAACTGACAGCAGTGAATTAAAATCTATTCATTTCAATGGGTGTGCTTTGAGAATGATGTCGCCGGATGCAGCCCGGTGGAAGCAATTTTGTCAACAAGTCTAGGGGGTCAAATTTATCCCATAATTCTCTGCTGGGATGTTGTGGACCCAATCTTAGTGCCCACCCACCCAGGGGGTGAAGTCCCAAGAGAGCAACAACAGGTGTAAACAAACTGGACAGGACAATGTTATGAGATTTTACATTAGCCATAACTTTATTGATTTACAGATGTACAGATTTACAGGTGTACAGTAAACTTTGGCTCAGCCATTTTCAGCCTTCAGGTGTAGGGCTGAAGGTTAAGCAGAGTCATGCCAAGGGTTTGAGACCTCTTCAAGAAACAGGTCTACCAGTCCAGTATTTGGGTGCAGACAGCCCAAATGTCAGTCTGCCATCCAAGCTCTGCCTTCCAGTTTGCCCATGATTGGGCCATTTGAATACAGTGGTTGGTGGGCTATATCACCAACCTCAGTGGTTGGCCAGGGGAATTCCCCATGGCCAGGCCATGAGGGGGTGCTTCCTTCTACCCTGGGAATTGAGGGGCATCTGTGATAGGCTTCAACCGCCACTCAATCTGGGACCAGGTAAGTGGTCATTCTTGTCCATATGAGTTACTTTCACACACTGTTTGCTGCATATGCTTCCCTATTTGAACACCACAGTTGACAATGTATAAATGCTAAAGGGCAAGGCTTCCCTGTATCCTACCCAAACAAGTAAGTTGGACTGCAGAAAATGTTCTCTATGGTTCCTGAGAGAAAAGAGTCACCCCGCTGCAAGGAACATTTTAAAGCATCCTTTTTCACCCTGGTGGTCTCCAATTGTTTTGGACTACAACTTCCATCAGCCCCAGCCAGTGCACATAGAGGGTAGCTGGTTAGCAAAGGCTGTGGGGTGAAAATAATAATAATAATAATAATAATAATAATAATAATAATAATAATAATAAATTTTATTTATATCCCGCCCTCCCCAGCCGAAGCCGGGCTCAGGGCGGCTAACAACATTAAAACAGTGTGACATTATAAAACATTATAAAAATGAATTAAAATCAAAATTGATGGCAACCATAAACTAAAGCTTTGTAAAGATTGCCAGAGGAGGGGGTCAGGCTGCGCCCTGACCAAATGCCAGGTGGAACAGCTCTGTCTTGCAGGCCCTGCGGAAAGATGTCAAGTCCTGCAGGGCCCTTGTCTCTTGTGACAGAGCGTTCCACCAGGTTGGAGCCGCAGCCGAAAAAGCCCTGGCTCTAGTTGAGGCCAGCCTAACCTCTCTGAGGCCTGGGACCCTCAAGGTGTTTTTATTTGAAGATCGTAAGTTCCTCTGTGGGGCATACCAGGAGAGGCGGTCCCGTAGGTACGAGGGCCCTAGGCCGTATAGGGCTTTGAAGGTTAAAACCAGCACCTTAAACCTGATCCTGTACTCCACCGGGAGCCAGTGCAGCTGGTATAGCACCGGATGAATGTGATCTCTAAGCGAAGACCCCGTAAGGAGTCTCGCTGCGGCATTCTGCACCCGCTGGAGTTTCTGGGTCAGTCTCAAGGGCAGCCCCACGTAGAGCGAGTTACAATAATCCAGTCTGGAGGTGACCATCGCGTGGATCACAGTGGCTAGGTCAGGGCGAGAGAGGTAAGGAGCCAACTGCTTAGCTTGGCGGAGATGAAAAAATGCCGCCTTTGTTGTAGCTGCAATCTGCGCCTCCATGGAGAGGGAGGTATCGAAGATTACACCCAAACTCTTAACGGACGGTGCTGGCACTAATTGCACCCCCGCAAGAGATGGGAGTTGCCCCCTCAGTCCCATGTCGTCCCGTCCCAGCCAGAGGACCTCTGTCTTCGAAGGATTTAACTTCAGCCGGCTCCCACGTAACCATCCAGCCACAGCCTCCAAGCATCTGATCAGTGTGTCTGGGGCCGAGTCCGGGTGGCCGTCCATCAACAAATAGAGTTGGGTGTCATCAGCATACTGATGGCAGCCCAGCCCAAAACTCCGGACAAGCTGGGCGAGGGGGCACATAAAGATGTTAAAAAGCATCGGGGAGAGTATTGCACCCTGAGGCACACCACACACCAAGGAGTGGCGGGATGACAATTCCCCCCCAAGCACCACCCTCTGTCCCCGACCAGAGAGAAATGAGCGCAGCCATTGAAGGACTGTGCCCTGGATCCCCACGTCGGCAAGGCAGTGGTCCAGGAGTTTGTGATCGACCATGTCGAAGGCTGCTGACAGGTCTAGAAGAATCAGCAGCCCCGACCCGCCTCGATCCAGCTGCCTGCGGAGATCATCTGTTAGGGCGACCAGAGCCGTCTGGGTCCCATGACCAGCGCGGAAGCTGGACTGGAATGGATCCAGAGCTGATGTTTCATCCAGAAACCTACCAAGCTGTTCAGCAACCGCTCTCTCAATCACCTTACCCAGGAATGGAAGATTCGAAACCGGGCGGTAATTGGATAGATCTAAGGGATCTAATGATGTTTTCTTTAAGAGCGGGCGCACCACTGCCTCCTTCAGTTCCCCTGGGAATGTCCCGGTGCCAAGGGACAGATTGATGATATCCCTCAGGGGGGCCCGCACCTCTTCTGGACACGCTCTAATCAGCCAGGACGGGCACGGGTCGAGAGGACAGGTGGTGGGCTTTCCAGCTCGGAGGAATCTGTCTACATCAGCTGGGGATATCCAGTCAAAGTGGTCCAATACTGAACCCGAGGACAGTCGAGGGGCCTCCAGTTCCTTTATTGTATCCAAATTGGCAGGGAGGTCATGGCGGAGCAACAAGACCTTCTCCGCAAAAAAGCTCGCAAATGCCTCACAGCTGTGTGTCAAATTGTTATTTAAATTTGGCTGTCCTTCGAGGGACGTTAAAGACCGAATTATACTAAATAATTGCACCGGGCGAGAGCTAGCGGATGCAATGGAGGCCGAGAAGTAGGACTTTTTAGCGGCCTTCACTGCAATCTCATAGGTTTTCATAAAAACCCTATAAGATGTTCTTGAGGCTCCGTCACGGGCACCCCGCCATACTCGCTCTAGCCGTCTGAAGTCCCGCTTCATTTTCCGGAGCTCCTCGGTAAACCAGGGAGCCCGGTTTCTGCGGGGTCGCAGAGGGCGCTTAGGTGCGATCTCATTGATGGCTGCCAGGAGCTGGGTATTCCAGGCCTCAACAAGCTCGGTCAATGAGTCGCCAGGGGGAGAAAGGTCCCGCAAGGCTTGACGGAATCTATCAGGGTCCATCAGCCTCTGCGGGCGAGCCCAAATTGGCTCGCCACCCAAGCAGGGTGGGGGTGGAACGTCAATCCTGGCTTTCAGAGCATAGTGATCAGACCATGGCACCTTCATCGAAGGAAACATGATCACATCTATACCGACGCCAAAGATCAAATCCAGCGTGTGGCCTGCTTGATGTGTGGGGCCCGAAACAAACTGGGAGAGCCCTAGTGTCGCCATGGAAGACACCAGGTCCAGAGCCTGTGAGGAGGGAGTGGCATCAGCATGGATGTTGAAGTCCCCCAATACCAATAGGTTAGGGAACTCCAAGGCCCAGCCGGCCACCGCCTCCAGCAGGCCTGACAGGGTGGCTGCTGGTGCGCTAGGTGGCCGGTACACCAGCCAGACAGCCAAGCTCACCTCGGAGCCCCACACTAGGCCAACACATTCAATGCCGGGGATCGATGGCGATGGTAGAGCCCTGAAAGAACAATCTTCCCGGATTAATAACGCCACCCCTCCCCCCCGGCCCACAGTCCGCGACTGGTGAAGGACGGAGAAACCCGGGGGCGCCATCTCTCGTAGGGTAGCAGTATCCCCTTCGCGCACCCAGGTCTCAGTCACACATGCCAGGTCAACCCCCTGCGAGGTGAAGAAATCTCGCAGGGTGGCGGTTTTGTTGCCTATAGACCTGGCATTGCACAACACCAGTGACGGAGGTGAGTAATCCTTGCTCACCCTACCCTCGTCTCTCGGGATGGGGCGCAGATTGGAAGGGGTACGAGCATATCTGTATCTCGATCCCCTTCGCCTATGACATCTGCCCCCACCACCATACCTCCCTCGCCCCTCCACAGTAGGAATCCCAAGCCTCATACTTGCCTCCATTTACAGAATATAAAAGCAAACAAACAAAAACAATTACATGAAAACAAAACCAATCCCCACCCCACTCCCCAACCACCCCACCCCAACCCACAATAAATCAAAACAAAATAAAAGTACATGGATAAAAACCACCGCTTATGGTGGTACAACAAAGCAAAAAATAAAAACAGTTTAAAACATATAAGAACACTTCCAACAACCGCTGCAGCAGCACCAGTGTCCCCGAAGCTGCGGCGGTGGTGAGCGTGGGCCCCGCCCCCTGGCCTGGTGGAGAGTGGGCCTGCAGGGGGAAGAGCCCTCCCCACAAACGCACGGCAGAGTGGCAGCAGCGATGTTCCGAGGCCTCCGTGGAGCCTTATATGCTGAGGTGGAGTCTGGGGCCCGCCCCCAGGCCCAAGGTGGAGAATGGGCTTGCAGGGGGAGCGGTCCTCCCCAAGACTCACCGGCAAAGCGGCAGCAGCAGTGTCCCGGGCCTCCTTGGAGTCCTTCACGCTGAGGTGGAGTATGGGCCCGTCCCCAAGCCCAAGATGGAGAATGGGCTAGCAGGGGGAAGAGCCCTCCCCACAAACGCATGGCAAAGCGGCAGCAGGGGACTGGGTGAGTGTTTGGAAAAAGCAAGCAGTGTTACTGAGAGCAGACCCAGAGTCTTGCCATTACATTGAAAAGATAAGTTTTTCCTGCCAGCTGAGGCCCTTTATCATGTCCTCCGACAAGGTTCTCTTTGCCAGTTCAGTCTTTTTAAAAACACCTTCCATGCAACAGGCACAGTCTGATAAGGCCACTTCTGAGATGTCTTCTGGCACCAGCCTTCTCTCTGCACTGCCCGCCTGCACTCATCTCACTGCACAGTTTGTGACAATCCACAATTGGAAAATATCATCAAGAGTCCAGTGATACCTGTGACTGGCACTTAGGTATGCACTATCTTGTCTATTGTGCGAAAATGACAAACAAAAGGGAGGAAATGTATTATGTGCATAAAGCCAGTGCACATCCGGGGAGACGTCTGAATTAAAGCTGACAAGTTACCATATAAAGGTGAGCTAATCTGCGGATAAAAGGCATATTAATGAATACATTTGTACTGTGGATACTCAGAGAGATCTTTTAAATTTACTTTAATTAAGTCAATTAACCATAGTATTGTACCCACGACTTAAGTGACACATAAAACTAACATTAAACAAGCAACTAAACAGCAAGAGGATTTAACTCAGAGAGGACAAGGGAGAATTAAATGCCAATTATATCACAGGTGTAAGGTCCATTTGCATTTTGAAAATATATATATTGCAAATCAAAACAATATTTATCCTGAGCAATACACTTCCAGAAATTACAGTCACAGGAGTAGCTAAATAAATTAATTTTGGAATCTATTCACACATTGTTAGGGGTCTTCTGAGCTGGGAACACAGCTCACAGGGCCTCAATTCTCCTAATTCATTCATATATATATATATATATAGAGAGAGAGAGAGAGAATTGAATCATAGAAATGTAGGGCTGGAAGGGACTCCAAGGGTTCAATCTCCTACAGTATATATATATATTTGAATGTTCCAGATAAGCATGGATTCCCTACTTAATTAATACAAAGCTTCTATGAAAATAGAGGCATTACTTGCTGAATATCCATTCATAAATAAGACTGGGAAAACTAACATATTTATTTCAATTAGTTTTTAGCTGACTATTCTCTTCAAAACCCAAAAGCAATATAATAAGTATAACAATATAAAAGCAGGCTAGAAAATAATCACATGAAAACGATGTGTGAATGGGTGGCATCTGGATCTAGATGTTTATGGGCACACATTCAAATGCAGTTGCCATCCATTCCCACTGTGTTACTTTCAACGGGATGTGCAGTCACATATGCCTACTGCCTCAACTAGTCATGTATGTACATATAACTGGACAAAAACCAAGTTGGTAATCTGAGTACTGCACCCATGAGCAAGGGCCAGAACAGCACAGTGATGACATCAAGTTCAGACCAAGGAAACAATGGCTCCCAACTGGCATGAAAAATGTGCAACACAAATGGAAAGGCTTGCTTTAAGTCTTTTGCTATAACTCTTCTAATTTGAATCAGCTGGCCTTGAACACCAAGAAAGGAAAAGTTGCCTGAAGATCTATACCTTTGTGATAGTCCTAGCTTTGGCTGGGATTGAACTGGTGATGTAGACATGGATAATTCTATTTTCCATTGTGGGAGTTCAGAACCATGCAGTCCCAAGGGACAGATATTTTATGGGTGTTCACAGATAATGAGGATGTTTGCCAGCTGGCTGATGGCTTATATCTTCTCTTTTTAATTAACTCAAATTGCCTTCAATTTAAACAAGGTCTAATAACTTCAGAGCTCTTAGAGCTTTAAATAAGTGACTAATCAGTCCCTGTGCAGTTTGTTGGTCTGTGATGGCATTTTGAGGCTTGGGCACCTAGTATACCCTCTGTCTTTCTGCGTGTCTCAAAAGGAAAACAAGACTATTAATCAGGAGCCATTGCTCAAGATATGTTGCTGTCCCCCTTTCTGCCTTTGTGGATACGATTTATTATAGCTTGCTGTTTGGCTGCTGATCAATTTTCTATAATTTTTCCCATTAATATTATAGTTTTGCTTGTTATGTATTAAATAAATGACTGACCCTGGGATAAGTGACAAATGGTGGCTTCAAGCATGGCAGAGAGCTGTTTAAGCTCATCAATCTCTTCAGTGCAGCTTTCCACTGGTCTAGCCTGACAGGAAATATTGAAGCTACAAAAACCTGCCATTTAATATGGAACACCTTTGGGCTAGTTTACTGTTAGCTTGTAAATACTGCAGTGTGGCTAGTGTAGTGAACATTTTCACCCCTGCCCCCTCTTCTTGCCTGAAAGAAAATGCAATAGCTGCCTTATCCTGTTTTCCACAACGGACAGTGTGTGCATGATTGGGTGGTACCCAAGCAGGGTGTCAGGGCAGAAATGGCAAGAAATAAGTTGTGAAATGTGAAAGACATCTAAAATCTGCATGATCCTGCCCTGGTGACATTGTAGGGATCCAAATTAGAATACACTATTAAGAGAATTAAAGAGCAAAAATGTTCATAAGACAACGTATCACAAGGAAGATTTCTAGCTGATAACCGTAACAGCAAAGGACTGTCCTTAGTGGCTCAGTTGTTCAATCGAAATCACAGCTATAAGTGAGATTTACTGGGCCATCTGTGGTGATATCTTCCTTTATCTATTAGCCTGATTCTGGCAACAAGGGGAAAAAATGGTTGTGGTTGAGCTTTTAATTAATCTCTTAATGAGTTGAATGCCCAATCCTGGGATAAAGAATCTGTATCTGGAGATAATTAAATAGGCTTTTTCTTTTTTCTTTTGCTTTAAGTGAAAACAAGCATATTACTAAGTGGCTATAATCATCAATTTTCAAGGCTCTCTTTAGCGCACATAGCAATTGGTACCTCTAATTATTTGTATTTTTAACATGTTGTGTAAATAGTTTTAGTTCCACTTTTGTCCACCATTGTAGGTTCTTTTAATGACAGGTGGCACTTACATTTCATAAATGAATACTTTTAACTGGATTTAAACATGGATTAGTCTTTCTGTTGTGAACTCCAAAATTCTGGATGAGCACATATCAGGAAGCTCTGAAGTGTGTGTTTGTGTGCGAAAAAGGTAATACAAACTAAAAAATGAAAAAGGACTGTAGAAGGGAAAGTGCTGGTAGAAAGAAATAGCAATGGGGAAACAGGGAAGTGTTCATTTATTTGCATGGGAAATCATGGCAAAAATCAGTGAGAAATAGAAGGGAAATGCAGCATCCATGAGATACAGTATGATGTCCACAGACAAAGCGTTGGGAGGAGAGCAAGAGAGCAGACCAGCACTCCTCTGTGGTATCTTGGGTTTTATCAGGCTAATGAATACCGTGACCTACAAAAATTAATAATTATTTGGTGAGATTGAGAATTTCTAGGCTTAATGAAGAAATAACAGACTGGCTGGAGATGGATAATTGGCAAAACCCAGCAGGAGACAATATATATTCCCAGAAAATGTGTGAGGCCTCAGACTGGACAAATTTGTCAATAGCATCTTTATCTTACTTTAAAGCAATTTTTCATAGACTAATAGAAGTGTATAAAGAACTGTGAGTCATCTCAATGTCCTGCAGCGACACAATCTTTTTTTTTTTTTAAAAAAAAAGCTAGTTGCTGCTGCTGTTGTTACAAATTGGGAATTAATCCCTTATACAGATTTTAAATATATATTTTTATTGGGGGGGGGGGTTAAGATCTTGTTGGTGTGAAACATTCAGCTGCTTGAGGGGTAGGAAGAAAACTTGTTGTAATGGATCAATGAATATCTCAGATGCACCACTGCGTCTTTTTTTGTGTAGGAGGATCCCTATAATTTTAATGGAAGGAGCTAACATGAAAATGCAATGTGAATTGGGTTCGTCCACTGAAATGAACAGTGTCAGCATTTTACGCTGTGTGTACATATCTATATTCAGAAGAGATTTGGATGATGGTTGGGTGTATGACTTTATATACATATAAACATGATGAACAGAGCAGTTATTTCAGACATTAGGTACCATTCTATGGAGCTATCATTACTAAGCTTACATATGTCACTGATCACATGGCATACTTTAACACATGCGTAAACACATTCTGCAGAATACTAGAGAGCAGTGACCTGAAAACTGCCATTTTCCTGATGTTTCCCCTACAATTTGGAATGACCTTCCTGCAGCTATAGGTAAAGGTAAAGGGACCCCTGACCATTAGGTCCAGTTGTGATCGACTCTGGGGTTGTGGTGCTCATCTTGCTTTACTGGCCGAGGGAGCTGGCGTACAGCTGCCGGGTCATGTGGCCAGCATGACTAAGCCGCTTCTAGCGAACCAGAGCAGCGCACGGAAACGCCGTTTACCTTCCCGCCGGAGCAGTACCTATTTATCTACTTGCACTTTGACGTGCTTTCGAACTGCTAGGTAGGCAGGAGCAGGGACTGAGCACCGGGAGCTCACCCCGTCACGGGGATTCGAACCGCCGACCTTCTGATCAGCAAGTCCTAGGCTCTGTGGTTTAACCCACAGTGCCACCCATGTCCCTTCCTGCAGCTATAAGTGAAGCATAATCTGTTATTTGCTTCAGACATCTTATAAAGATGGCTGTTTTTGCACAGGCACCCCCGATCTACAAGATTTGACTGTACAATTTGTATTTTGTATGATTTGCTATCCTGTAATCTGCATTGTGGTCTTTGGATAGAAGAGAGTTAATAAATCGTCATCATCATCGTCATCATCTCTGTGTGAATTGCAGTAGATCAGCAAGGGCAGAGTTGGGGAAAAGGATCTGGCTGGTGGGCTGGACCTTGAGTTCCCTCAATCCCTGTGGGTCACTTTGAGAGGTAAGTAGAACTGCCCACCTGTCAATCATGAGACCTCGGGGGACTCAAACTGGAAAGGAGAGAATTTGGAGCACATGACATATGCACTCCTGATTCTTTCCTTTCTTCCCTTGTGGCCCCACTTCAACTCAAGCCAGGCTGCAGAGGAAGATTACTGCCAAAGAAGGGATCCTTGCCTTGGCAGGGATCCACTGCATTTGGGAGCAGATTGGGGTTTTCATTGGAGACCAAATGCAAAGGGCACCAAATGTAAGTCCTGCTTGCCAAGGAACATTCAGGAGCTCCTGGTTGGTTCTTGAAGCTGCATCTTCACCTGTCCCTGTGCCATTTGTTTAATTTAATATACGGAATAACTTGACAGTTAGGTGTGTTTGTTGCTTTTGACTTTCAAGAGAGACTTCTATTTAGTCTTTGCTCTCTTGTAGACTAGTTGAATTTCTAACATGTGCTTTACAAAGAATGTTTATTGTAATGGAAATGGTATATCTTAACAGACTCCACACAGATCTTGTGACACCATAAGAAATGCTATTCAATAGTAATGTCAAGGTTATGCACTAAAAAATCAGCAGCAGCACTTTTGATCTCCTCAGCTTGGATCACTTGTTTTGAAAAAGCAAAGTAACAGTTGTCAAAGGAAAACCTTGTATCTTTTAATAAGAGCACTTCTTTGAATCAAAAATTAAATGAATTCACAACACTGTGATAGAGAAGTCCTTCGTTATGAAACTTTCAATTTCTATTCCTAGTAATGTAGGATTTATACTTTAGAAGGGAAAATAGCAATTAAAACATTAAGTGCAAGTCAATTATAGTGCCCCTTGAAGTGCGTTGCTGTTTTGTTATTCACAATGCATAGGGTTGTTGTTTAATTCAGTGACACACAAACATACACGCATTCCGAAGAAAGAGAAAATGAGAGAAATTTGCAATCTGGAAAGAAAAGGGAAGAAAGTTACATTTTAAAAACATGCATGTACACACACACACACACACGGTGAGTAAAAGACACAGTGGAAGGTATTCTGATCAAAACAATGTCCTTGTCAACTCCTTGTATGGATTGGCAAAACTGGAGAAATTTGTCTGGGGGTGGAAAGAAGAGATATTTGGTTTGCCTGAGCATGCTGTTAGCTCAGAGAGGTAAGCAGAAGGCTTGCCGACTTTTAAAAAGTTGCCTCACTCCCCCTCATATTTTGCAACTGAGCACTTTGCAATTTTGCCTGGCTATTTTTTAGCTTGGGAAATGGTGCAGCTATATAGTGCAAAATAGGGAAAATGTTTTTCCTCAATTCTGTTCTATTATGGTTCCACTGGTTTGTGTGTGTGTGTGTGTGTTTTAGCAGCAGGGTGGGCGGAAGTTATATGTACAAACATTTACCTGTGTATCAGCACTACTCTGTGTGAAGTCTCAAAGAGGTTGTTTTTGCCAGAGTGCTAGTATACCATAATGTTGGGTTGAAATGAATGACAGACGAGTGGTGGGTGTCATATGGGAGGCATCTCCCGAGCATGTCTCGGGGAGTCTCTTTTATTGAATATTACAGCATTGCCACATATGTGCTTGTTGCTGATTGGTTAACACAAATACAGAGCCTTGCCACATACGTGCTTGTTGCTGACTGGTTAACGCAAATACAAAGCAAAGGTTACATATAGACATTAATCATCAATAGATTAAAGGGTGGGAAAGGGAACACAGAATTGGACAGGTGTGAAAGCTTCCTTATTAAATTATAACTAGTGATTAATATGGCAAGACTTAAACAATTACTAGTGATTAATATATAGCATTCATCCGTAGATATGGTCAACCAAGCACTAAGAACAGGTTAGACTAAGAACAAGTCAGAATGCAATGTTTTCATGAACTCATGGTGAACTGAACATTCTAGGGTGATGTGCAGAAACAAAACTTTCCTTCACCATAAGAATCACTTTGCCTTTTAAAAGCATGCTGGTGAAGCACCTCACCATGCAGAACTTTAGGGGAAAGGAGATTGAGTAGTAAATGTTATCAGTTCGATTCCCATTCATTTCCCCTTCCTTGTTGATAGCAACCCAACTTCAAATAGAAAGTGCAAATCAATTATAGAAATAGTGCGTGCACACTCTCATCAAACACCCAATATTTCCATAGGAAAGGTATTAAGGGTTAAGAGACAGAACAATAAAAACCAAATCCATAGCTCATTGAAGTCCAAGAACCTGGGCTTCAATTGGAATGCCTCAGGGGGTACTAAATCCTAATCCTTTAACTGGGTTGAGGATTGGGTTACCCATTAGTTCTTTAAATAAAATGGCAGGAGGATTGTGGACTAAGGCCTTAAATGTCTATAAATAACAACAATTTACAAGAAATTGATTTCTTATTTCCTTTTAAAATAAAGTCTGGCTGCAGTTTTTTCAGCTGAGTTGGCATCCCTGCTTGAAACAGCAGTGCTTTCAAGTTCATTTTAAAAAGGAAATTAATGCTTTTGGTCTTCTTCTTCTTCTTCTTCTTCTTCTTCTTCTTCTTCTTCTTCTTCTTCTTTCCTCCTGAGGAGTCAGCACAACCACTGCTGAACTGATGACACCTTCCATACCTGGAGGAGCTGAAATCCAGCACTTAATGAAGGCTTCCTTAATCTCTTGGCAAGCAAAGGGGAAGCAAGAGGCACTTGTATAGTTACTGACATCAGGAAGCACTGGGGAGGTGCTTATTATCCTCTCCTGGAATTTGTGCAAGTGTTAAGCATGTGTCCACATCACCACTTGTTGTCAAGATTTTATTGCTTACTGTGGACACAAATTTTAGGTTGTCATTCTTCAGGTACAATATCAACTTAGTGCAGCAAACTCATTTAACATGTTTCAGAACCCTAGCTTCAGATGCATCGACCCTGGTAGGACGTATTTTGGGTTGCCCTCCTACCCAAACACATTCCTCACAGTACAGTGGTACCTCCACTTGCGAACGGATCTGTTCCGGAGGTCCGGCCAGATCCTGAGGTTTTCACAACCCAAGGAAAAGCAGTTGACTGCTTCTGCTCATGTGTGCGCGGCGGTAGACCGCTTCTGTGCATGCGCACACGGTGAAACACTTCCAGGTTTGTTGCTTTCGCAATCTGAAGTTTACATTACCCAAGGGTAATATAACCCGAGGTGCTACTGTAGTTGCTTACAGTATTCAGAAGCATACAGCCTCTGACTATGGAGGCAGAAAATAGCCACTGATAGTCTTATTCTCCATGAATTTGCTTAATACCCGTTTAAAGCCATCCACGCATGTGCTCCATCTCTGACAACCTGTTCAAGCATCTAGCATCACCAACAGCATCACTGTTTTAAACCAGGGTTGGGAAATCTGTGGCCCTCCACATGTTGCTGGGCCAGAGCATCCTTCATTCCTGGCTTGGGCTGATGGGAGCTGGAATTCACAGCTGGAAGGCCACAGATACCCCACCCCTGATTTATAGCATAGGAATGTCAGTTGCTTTATAATCTTGTAAGAATTAGAGCCCACCTGGGGAATCTAAAAGAGCACTTTGAATAAAGCAATGTCAAATTAAAAGTAAATATGATAGCAAAATGCAAATTGATTACCATATTTTAAGAAGACAGCTATTCAAGTGACATTATAATTGCTATATATTCCATGAAAAAGGTAAACTGCATATTTTAAAAGTGCAGCACAGTACTTAGTATATCTTTTTGGAAAGAGAAGAAGGGAAAGCATTTGGTGTGGAATATATTTTATTGGGTAGAGAAGCCGTTGCACTACTGCAACACAGAGCCCATCATCCAGTTTTGTTAGCCTTGAAAAGAACAACAGTAACAGCTGCAAATGCAAGGGTTTGGGTCCTGGAGGAGAAAATGTTGGATATTCATTGAATTCCTGTTACACAGCTGGCTTTCCAAGTAGTTAACTGCACCTCATGGTAAGTTGCCACTTTGCTAAATGGACAGGCCTGCTTCAGGGTTGGTGTGTACCCAGTGCTTCACTTCCTATGTTGGTGGCCCCACATAGTCTCCTGACCAAGGAGTGACTTGATGGCACCTGCTGATTAGTGCAAGCTGCCCACCATTTAACTTCACCTTTGGAACAAGACAACAGTCACCTCTGGGCTCTGTAGGAAATTAAAAATGACTGGTTCTCTTACCAGTTTTCATCACTATGCAGATATTTAAGAACAGGTATTTGGGACTTTTATTTTCTAGGTAGGCCTGATTTAAGCATCGTTGTGAGTTCTATTCACTGTGGCATACCCTTTTAAAATACATTGCGTGTGTGCGTGTATGCATTGCTTAATATTATTCCAACAGTGCACAACCATTTAAGAATAGTTGCAAATTGTGTTTCCTACTAGGCGGTTATTTTAATGCCTTTTGTAAATGAAACTCTGCAGTTGCCAATATTAGTAGCAGGGGTGTGGGAATATTAAAATTCCTGCTTTCCGTGGCTACTACCAAGAATACAACATGGTGTTACGGCTGGAAATGCAGATAGGAGGGAGGGGGGAGAGAAATAAGGATAAAAGCTTCTTAAAGTTTTGCTGAAAATCCATTTCCTAAATAGAGAAAATGCTTTTTACCCACTAGAACGATGTATTCTCCCTTAATCCGCTGCTTATTCATTTGTTTTCTTAATAAACATTGAAACAGCATGGCTTGAATTTGGTTTTTGGCAATTCCATTTTACTTGGGAGATAAAATCCTGCCTTCTCTTACAGGAGGCAAAGCTACAATAAAACCAGTATAGTCAAGAGAACTAAGAGCCGCATAGCTTTAGGCTTCTGAAAAATATTTAGGCTTCACTCAAAATATTGGGCCTGGAGAGAACTGGGTATTGGAGCCATGACTGAAATCTGTGATTTCCTATGGATGACAGCACTGGGTTGGAGTGTTTGGATTTAAGCTCATTTAATTCCATTAAAGTGAGTGAGAGGCCAGGCAAATATGCAGTGCTAGCCACCATCTTGTTTGATCCAAATGAAGTTGTTCTAAGGGAGGCATAGGCAACCATTTTCAGCCCAAGGCCCAGTGGTGGGTGAGGCCAAAGGCCAAAGCAAGTGGAGCAATGAAGGTCCAGTACCCCTTTGACACATTGCAACCAGTCCAAAACACTTCAGGAGGGTGTGAAGCAAGGCCAGAAGGATGTGTGGCCTGGGAGTGGGGGGGAAGGGGCTGGCTAGAGAGGGGGTGTGGCCTGGAGAGAAATCCAAGGGAGACCTAGAAGGCCACAATTTCCCACCAGGCTTGAGATTCCCCACTCCTGTCCTAAGGATAACTGTACAGTGGTACCTCTGGATACGAACAGGATCCGTTCCGGAGCCCCGTTCACATCCAGAAGCGAACGCAACCCGCGACTGCACGCCTGCGCATCGCAATTCACCGCTTCTGCACATGCGTGTGACGTCATTTTGACTGTCTGTGCATGCGCGAGTGGCGAAACCTGGAAGTAACGCGTTCTGTTATTTCCAGGTTGCCGTGGAGCGCAACCCGAAAGCGCTCAACCTGAAGCACATTTAGCCCAAGGTATGACTGTACAGTTGTACCTTGGTTTAAGAACAGCTTAGTTTATGAACAACTTAGATTAAGAACACTGCAAACCCAGAAGTAGGTGTTTTGGTTTGCAAACTTTGCCTTGGAAGCAGAACATGTTTTGCTTCCTGTTGAGTGTGTTCCATTTGTAAATCGAGTCCCCTGCTGCTATGGGAAAGCACACCTCAGTCTAAGAACGCTTTGGTTTAAGAACAGACTTCCAAGGTACCACTGTATGTCATGCAGCCTGTAGAGGCCCTCATTACCTGTTCTTGCTGCCACTGGACAAAAGGGCCGTGGGAGGAGAGTGTATGGGGTATATGGCATGCAGAAAAAGGGGTTAATTTTAGAATCTTGAAGTGAACCAAAGTGATTTCCAGTGCCTTTTCTCCAAAACAAAATGCAGTTTCTTTCTGAGGGGAGTGGAAGTAAGCTCATTCACCTCAATGTTATTTAACACCACAGCTCCTTTTGAACATTGGAGGGATGTGCATTTCCTATCACATAGCTTCAGATCAAATAGCTCCCAGCACCTGTTTGTTGCCTAGGCTCACTTGATGAATGACCAAACGAACCTTGGGAAAGAGTAATGAACAGACCTTACTTTGCCAGGATCTGATTGTACTGATTTAAGATATCAGATGGATACCTTGTGCATCTTCAAGACTAAGAAGAGGGCACAAGTAGAGAAGCAAACCCTGACTTCTTTTCAAGTTGACTCTGCGGCCACAGGCACGCATGACTTAAAAAAGACGATTAGACAAATTCATAGAAGATTTATTTATTTATTACATTTATATACCCAGTTTTCTCCAAGGAGGTGTACGTTGTTCTCTCTCTCCCTATTTTTTTTAAATTTTTTATTTAACAAATTTAACAATGAAAAAAACAACAACATTCCATTTGAATTATACATCCAATTCTAATCTTTTCACTTTCAGACTTCCTTCAGTCTATCTGGCAATTTTCATGTTTTCACAGTTATTCACATTTCTTGCATCTATATTGTTTTGTTTTTTTTCAACCAAATTAACCTTAACAATTATTATAAAACAATATTTCTTTCCATTATTATCACAGAGCTTCTTGAAAACCTACAAATGTTAATTGACCTTCACATATATTCTTAATATACTCTGTAAATTTACTCCAGTCCTCGGTAAATCTCTGGTCTCGCCGGTTGCGAATCTCCCCGTTAGCTTGTCTAATTCTGCGTATTCCATCAACTTCATTCTCCATTCTTCTTTCGTCGGGATTTCTTCCTGTTCCCATTTTTGTGCCACCAAAATTCTTGCCGCTGTTACTGCATATAAGAACAACTTCTCATCCTTCTTTTTTATGTCATTTCTTAGTATCTCTCTCTCCCTATTTTATCCTAACTACAACCCTGTGAAGTAGGATAAACAGAGTGAGTGACTGGCCTGACGTCACTCAGTGAGCCATGATAGTTATGTTCTATCCCCACTGTCAGAGGCAGTGTTCCTCCCAATACCAGTTGCTAGGAACTGAAAATAGGGAAGAGGGTTGAATCAGGTTAATCTTGTTTTCAACGGGGGTCATCCACATGCATCTGGGGACCTCACAAGCTGATTGTGATGGCAGCAGTCCTACTCGTTGCCTATCTCAAGGGTCTGGTATTGAAGAATATTGCTTCTGAACATGGAGGTTCTATCTATTTCTATCTACTTAATCCAGCAAGGTCAGCATGTGTGTGCCAAATGTTATTTCTTCACAGGAGTCACACTTCTGCACTGATCTTGAGTCTTCAATGGTCTTATTTCCAGTATGCAGAGATCTTGGGTTGTTGCATAAGCACCATGCACGTGCTATGAAATGTGTGATTCAAGCTGTCTAAGAGTGCTGATTGCTTGGTTTTCTGGGGAAGAAGGGAAGGTTTCAGGCACCCTCTTCTTAATTCCCACAACAGTGATCAGCAGTATAAGAACTGACAACACTGACTTTTTGGCAAAGAAAGAAGAATGGGAAACTTTGCCATAGAATGTGAGGATTTCTGGGTTGGAAGCTTATAGTCTAGCTAGCCTAAAACCCTCTCTCTGTGTGTGTATCTGTGTCTGTATCTATATATCTATATCTGCAGCATTTCCCTTTCCGAGTGCCCATTGCTTTTCAGCATCTTATTGAACAGAGGGGGTAAAGTATCATCATGCCAACAAAGCTTTGCAAAATCTCATCTTTGGGTTATGATCAATGGTGCATGTTCTGTGGTTAAAGAGAATTTGATCGCATTCCGTACAGTCATAACCAGTAATCACAACACCCCTAACTTCAAAATAGTGTCAAGACTCTGCGCTGGTATGCATTTCAGACACCAGGCATTTCAGATTGCATTTCAGACACCTAAACTAATGTTGCCCATTGATTCTGGGCAAGAAAACAATGAGACCAATCTTTTATGTGCAAATGTTACAATGTGTGAACATTTCTGTCTACTGTATATATACAAAGTCTTTTCACCCTTCTTCTTCTTTTTAATTTTTTTTATTAAACAATTTCAACATAACAAATTATCAGTCCAAATAATCAATTACATTATTCCCCCCCTATCCCCCCCAGGACTTCCCTCAGCTCCCCTCTCTGGTTTCTTTACACATACTGTTCTCTGCGTGTTATAAAATTGTACATATCCTTGCCTTGTCTATCATGTGTTCAACTAATAAATTGGTGGATGTTTATTCAAAACCTTCCAAGGAGTCCAGATCATTTTGTTGTCTTTTTAGGTAATTTGTAAAAAGTTCCCATTCTTCCTTAAAGTCACAATTGTCCTTATCACACAGTTTGTATGCCAATTTAGCCAATTCCTCATAGTTCATCTTTTCACCCTTCTTTAACCCTCTTCTTTTTCTTCCTTCCTCTAGACTTGTGGGACTGGAGAGGGCAGTTCGATAGCAAAGAACTCCATAACCTTCAACTTGGCTTCCCAAATAATTCATGCAGAAGGATGAGGCAAGGTTCAACAATTTACAGGATTATTTCACTATATAGGAACAGTCCAGGAAGCTAGGCCACGTAAACATCATATTTCCTTTGCATATCCTACTTTAAGTCCTTCAAGGCTCTGAGTTACCAGTATACCTCCCCTGGAAGTTATTTTTCACAGTTGGGGTTGTATCTGTTGCCCCAACTTATGTTGCTTATGCTGCTTTGACAGGGCAGGGTGCACTTGTGACAGCCTTTGTGCTCTCCACCTCCAGCTTTGAAATTCTGCCCAGAACTTGCCTGGCCAGGTCTTTTAAGATCCAGTCTTTAGATTTCTATATGTTCTATATGTTGGATCAGGAGAAAAAGCGGCCTCAAGTTAAGGCTTTGTGCTTCTCCCTAGCGGCTCTACAATAAAGAACAACTTTAGTTACAAGAGAAGCTGAGAACTTAACCAAAGACTTGTAGTAGAAAATGGTCTTGCCTATTTAGATGAGGAGAGTTGGAGAAGCCCACCCCTAATACTGGATCAGCCTAGAAACTAAGACAAATGAAGGATGTTGATGTTTGTGGCTCTGTGGTTTCACTTTTCACAGAGTTATTATTCTTCATGCAGGAAACAGGGGCTTGACATCAAATATTGATCCAATAAAAGTGTCAACACCTTTTACCACTTTTATCTCCCTCTTTCTCCAGGACTAACAGCACTTCAAACAAGGGTGCTACCTACTGTATAATTCTTTCAAAGTGCATTTTATACTGCCCTGTACAAGCACTCTGAGGTTCCTGTAATCATTACTGTCTTCCTTGTCCTTCTCCTAGTTCAGGGTCCCTGAAGTTTGGTGATTGCAATTTCACTCTATTGTTTTTTCTCCATAAGAAAAAAACCATGCACACCCACAAGCCTCACACCTCTCTCATCACAAGCAGAGTTCTTTTTATTCTGAAATATATTCCTGGCTGAAGACCACTTAGGTATGTTTCATTTATTTCCAAGCTTGCTGATAAAACAAATTGAAAATATGTAGTTTTCTACTAAAGCAAGAAGAGGAAGTGGGGCAAGGTGGTGGTGAGGTCAATACAGTCAATCTTGGGTTCCTGCCACTGTGTTTGCACCATGTCAGACTTCCTGCCACCCTGCCCCTCCTCTTTCTGGTAAGCTGATGTAGCAGCTCTGCCCCCACCCATCAAGTGGCTTCTTTTATGAGTATACAGCTGGGAATGTAACATGTTTATTTATAGAACTTACGTGCTACAGCGTGTATGAATGGGTCAACTCACTTTTGTCTCTCAGAGGCAAGGTTGCATGCAGTTATCATTATGTGCTGACCTTTGTTTCAACCCAGTCACTGACAGTGCCATCCTGTGCATTTCTCCTCAGAGGTGCAATGGTGCTACCTCAATTTCTGCCCTTGTTATCCACTCTTGTGGTAGGGTCCTTTCATTCTTTTTGAAGCACAGTGTACAAGGAGGCTATAACAGCAGACATGAGATTTATTTACTTATTTCAGCAATTTATATAGCACTAAGCAGCGTACAAAAAGGTTGCCAAAAAGATACAATCAAGATAGAACTGTTTAACATGAATCATAAAATCATTAAAGTCAACTTTAAAAAGCCTCTTTGGGTTAAAAGGGCCAAACCTTTGTTATCTAAATTTGCAAAATGAGCAAATAACAGAATACCTGAATAGGATGGACAGTCCCAAGTCAAAGAACCAGCTGTTGTTAAAAGTCACCTCCAGCTACAACATACGGTAGTTCAAGGAATAGGCCAGGCCAGCCAAATTGCTGAGCCATTTATTCCATTGCCTGTCCACCAGGAGTGAGCTGAGGGAGACTTGAATTGCACTCCACCTCCACTGCCTGACAATTTATGGGGTAGAATCATTGGAATACGAGGCGTCCCCTCAAGACAGCCTGGAAAAAGAGGTAGGTTGGGGAGCACCCTTCACCCTCTAGATACCTCAAGGTGATTGCTAGTCTGATATGACCTCCATCTTTTCCTGCCCACACTTAATGTCAGCTAGGAGCTGATAGGCTACCCCATTCCTCTCACAGAGCTACAGTTTCCAATGTGGTTTAACATTTAATCCCTCTTCCCAGGACTGTAGGAATTGCAGCTTTGTGAGGTAAATAGGAGTCTCCCAACACCTCTCTGCACCCTTAACAAACTACAGCTCCCATAATTTTTTTTTTGGGGGGGGGCATGATGGACCACAACTGTTTAAAGTGGTATCATAGTGCTTTAAATGTGTTGTGTGAATGTGGCCTTTGTGAGAGATGCATATCTGCATTAATCAGCATCACCCGCAGCACACCCACATAACAGATTTGAAAGGGGCAGTGACCATGCAGTGCAGGCGTAGGCAAACTCAGTCCTCCAGATGTTTTGGGACTACAATTCCCATCATCCCTGACCACTGGTCTTAACTAGGGTTCATGGAAGTTGTAGTCCCAAAACAGCTGGAGGGCTGAGTTTGCCTGTGCCTGATCCAGTGGGAATACAAACTCTGTAAGCCACTTCCATCTACAACCTCATTTCAATCTAAGTTATGCCGTCTGTACCCAGCGCGGGGATAAGGACTGGTGGAACAGAGCAAATCATGTTGTTGTGAACAACAACAAAAGAAAAGTTCACACACAGAGAGTAATGAGCACTTCATTTTTCCTGGAACCATTTGTGCCAGATCTCTACAGCACTCCTCTGAAACTGTAGGATGTTGCCTCCTAGATAGGCTCTCATGAATTGCACAGATTGCAGGTTTATCCTATTTCTTTTGTTGTTTGCAAGCTCAGTCTGCTTCCTTTACGCCATTTGAAAAAAAAAGCTGATGGAATGACAAAAAGGCTGTTAAAATGTCAATAAGGCTGCTATCTTGAGCACAAAATTGTATGCTGGAGCTCCAGTGAAAGCAGATGGGTGGACACTGGAGATGTGAGCTGCTCCACAAGCTACATTTTAGTTGCTTGTTTTTGCAGATCTGTGATGTGTACTTATGAGAAGGGCTGCCACTTAGTGGTAAGGATGTGTTCTACAAACAAAAGGTCTCAGGTTCAATAGCTGGCATCTGCAGGGCTCAGAAAGACTCCTTATAGAACCATGACCAGTTGGTGGAGAAAAGCCAATGTTGAGCTAGTTGGACCAACGGCCTGACTTGATATATGGAAGCTTCCCATTTCTTTCTTTTCTTTAAATCATTTGGGGGAGGGGAGGATGTGAGTATACGCTGAATACAAGCACCCACAGCAGTGCTTCATCTTTTCGTCTTGATCTCAGAAACCTACTTTGCAGTAATTCAAAGCAGAGCTTTTACTGTGGCTTCCCCTGTTCTGTGGAATAAATGCTGAGATATGACAGGCTCCTGCTACCTGGACTTTCTGGAAACAGTGAAGTTTGCACTGCAATGGGGCCCCCTTCCCAACCAGCAAGGAAATCTGGGTAACCACTGTTGTGTTCTTCAGTGGGGTTGCTCCATGACATATCACCTCCATGCTACTTTTCAACCTCCATACTACTGACTCTTAAACTTCAGGTTATTATAGCTTAGTGCCAGGAAGAAAGAGAGAAGGAAATATTTATAGGCATCTCAATAAGCAAATATTTATAGGCATCTCAATAAGATCATGAAGTGACCATAGATGATGGCGTAGTCTAGAGTAGGCTGCCTGATCACCTGGGGTTTGCAACATGTCAGGGACTGCAGCATTCAGTAGGGCTATGGTGTCCTTAAGTTGTATTTGACCATTCTAGCTTGAATATGAATTTTAGACATGAACTTTGGGCTCTAAGTCCACAGTTTAAATCAAACATAAATTACTCAAGGAGTAAATGTGGTTGATTTGAAGATGGCAGCCTGTCTTAAGAGCAGGGTCGGTGACATTATTTTTGTGGCAAAAACACATTTGAAATGTTGGTTAATAAATTGCACCTTCACAATGGAAAAAATATTATTAATTAAAAAGAAGTTGACATCCTATGCTGGCCTACAGTGAAAAGCTATATGGGATTCCCAGGATGGCAGTGATCAATGAAGCAGATAGTATGGCAGCTTGCTCAAACAAAGATCAGAGCATAGTACAGACCCAACAAACCAAATCATGTTCCAACTCCCTGGGTAAGACAGTGATTCTTTAAAGTGCCAACAGTGGCCCAATATCCATAATGCCTTGCAGAAATGGTCAGAAACTTCTTGGGAGGCCTTCTTGGCTAAATGAACATCTTCATGGGCCACAGGGGAGGGAGTGGCTGGTTTGAGGTGTCAAGTATGGAAGATCTTTTCCTCTCTTAGCCTGGTCAGGACTGGGCTGCTGACATGTCTGGGCTATGTGGATATTCTGCAGTGGTCTCTACTCAGTCCATGGTCCAGGAAAGGTATCTGTGCCTGACTTGCTGAATATGATCATGTCGTGACAGCAAACTCCATTAATACTGCTATGCAAAAAAAATTACAAAGTTTTTTATATTAAAACAGTACCTAAAACATGAAACATGATTTCATGTTTTACAAAACAAATTAAATACTATAATCATTTACTCGGCTCCAAGCAAATTAGGCAACTGTTTGGGCACATCATAGTAATGGCAGGACATATTGGCTGGCATCCAGAGTAAAATGCAACTAGTTCTGTGTGCTAAGGGACTCTCTTGGTTTACGTTACTTGAATAGCAGCCTCCCAATGTTATAACCCTACCTCTTTTTGAAGTGGAAGGTACTTCCAAACAAAATTTGTGACATCACTTGAAGGTATTTTGCTCAAAAGAAGAAGAAGAAAGCTCTGAATCTCACCAAGCAAGCCCGATTCAGTATACCTAAAGCAATTCCCAGAGAACAAGGATTGATTTTTAAGCTACTCTAGACTTCAAAGAGGAATAGACTATCTTCCATGAGCTCTCAGCGTCCTTAGCAAAGGACAGCTCCCAGGATTCTTTGGGGCATATGAGTGTGCGTATGAGTGTATGTGTGGGGGTATCCCAAAGTATCACTGGTTAAAACATGTTTCAGTAGTCATGAAGGTTGTCATGAAGGTTGTTTCAGTAGTCATGGAACTCAGACTAAAAGTGCCAACACTTGAGAGAAAGCAGAGTGTGATCAGGAGGACCATGTAACTATAAAGGTTTGTTGCAAACAAGCTCTGATTATGAGCACAACACCTATATGTTGCACTGTCACATTTATAAATTGTAGGACATGTTCATCAGCCATACAGCCTAGATAACACATTGCATGTGACATATCTTCAAAAACTATTCAAACCTCAATAAACACAAACTGAATGTAGACAAATTTGAGGAGGGATGCCACTCTTCCTACAGAGCGGCAGACTTCTCATAGCGTGAGGATTTACATACAATATTTTACCTACTGGGATGGGAGGGGTGATGAGTACAAAAGGTTAGAGGAATGCAACATCCCTTTTTGCTACAACCTAATCACAATGAATTTTAAATAGAACTCTTTGAAGCTCTGTTTCAGTGGTATTTGACACCACTTTTTCCAGTGGACTCAAAGCCTAATTGTGTAGGTTGTTATTATTATAACTATTATTTATTGAATTTGTATACCGCCCTATACCCGGGTCCAAAGAAACCTTATGCAATCATAAACAGATGGTCAATAGTATTATCTATCTATCTATCTATCTATCTATCTATCTATCATCATCTATTTTTTTTAAAAAAGTTGATGAATATTGCACAAGGCAGTAAAGCACATGCTATTTCATGTGCAGATACATCATTTTACAGTGGTACCTCGGGTTACATACGCTTCAGGTTACAGACTCCGCTAACCCAGAAATAGTGCTTCAGGTTAAGAGCTTTGCTTCAGGATGAGAACAGAAATTGTGCTCCGGCGGCATGGCGGCAGCAGGAGGTTCCATTAGCCAAAGTGGTGCTTCAGGTTAAGAACAGTTTCAGGTTAAGAACGGACCTCCAGAACTAATTAAGTACTTAACCTGAGATACCACTCTAATTTGATTGTGTGAAATTCAGGGTCGACTCGTTACTCAGCAGCAATTACTAACTCAGTAATCATTTTGACTATGAGATGCAGGCTCTGTAGATGCAGCGTTGGTCATCTATGGCACAATGCCATCCCAGTTCTTGAGCTGAAGTGGACCGACTTGTGAAACTCTGGTCTGGCTCATACATGCATGTTTAACACATGATAACCTCTTCAACAAGGAATGGCTTGCATATATGGGTAAGCTATTGCAGGCCTATCACCATCGATATCTGAAATGCACATGGACAGTTTGCCATACAGGATTGAAATCTGGCGTTTGAGAAACAAAAACACAAGGATCCCTTAGACCCACAGTTTATGGTTCTTTTGAGCTTTTCATTAAAGTCATTCCCAACTGTTGCATATCATAATGGTTTGAGTGAATAAGTGATAAGAAACTGAGAAATGTACACACATATATGTGTGACCTACCTAGTACTGTCATTGTGCGAAAATTATCTTAACTCCATTTCACTTTGTCGTTTAATTAAATGCCCAGCATGCAGTGGCAGCTGGTGATTACCATATCAGGTGAAAGAAAGGCTTGAGAGGTCATCAGAACTTTGACATAAATGGTGGTGCCACCACTTCACAACATATTTTAAAAATATATTTTTAATAGCATTTTCAAACTTTGCAGAATATTAGATTTTACACAAGTGAAAATCAACTGGAAAATGATTGATTCATAAAGATCTCAGAGATTAGATATTATGTGAGAGAGACATGAACAGGGGGTTGTTTTCAATGAAGCTCTACTCAGAGTAGACTCATTGAAAGTAATGGGCCTATGTTAACCCTGTCCATTATATTCAGTGAGCTTATTCTGACTGAGTACTCTGACACTGGATAGTGCTTTGAAAGACATAGGGAGAGGAAATTATTCTTTCAGCTTGGCCCTTAAGCAAAGCAGGGTGTGTGTGTGTGTGTGTGTGTGTGTGTGTGTGTGTTTAAGATCAAGAAATAAGCCCTATTTATTCCAGCATTGTCCCTACATTTGTGTGAGGAGTGGAGGTACACTAAGTAGCTATGCCCCTGACTAACCCCACCTCCTGGCATTTTCATGTGCACATGTGAAATTATACTGGCCAGCAGAGCAGGATGGTCTGGCATTGTTTTGCTGACTTCCCACTGCAAGGATCACTGCAAGTTACTGAGAGGGAGAGCAGGGAGATAGCAAGGAGGTCAGTATGGTCTGGGTACAGTGTTGGAAGCATAGGATTGGCTCTGCCACTGCACCCACTGCCAGTGTGAAGACTTCTACACAATTTGAAAACTTGATTGCTCAGGGTTCTAGATTACATTGAAACCTATCTGTATTCAGGTGTACATGGGAAGGCTCCCTCAAAATGAAAAAGGTTTTCAAGTTTGATATATACTGGATGAATTCTGTTGTAGTTAAAATGAGAGCTCTGCCATTTTTATTTTTATTTTAAAAAAAGATGTGTCCCAATATTTCTACACATTTAGCAAACATATTCTCCATGCAACATGGATGGGGTAGCATTGACAAACCAGTCTCAAATGTGCCACAATACATAAATATTACTTTGACCGGGGATAGGTATGCATTTTGTTTTCTTTCTTAAAATCCCAATTCACTGATCTCTTATTCCCCTTTGCTTTCAAGGGCTGGCTATATTTGGTAAACTGTACGGTTAAATTGTTCTGCTTTACAGCCAAAGCACCTTGAGACTTGAAATAATACACTGTTGTCAAACTGGAAGTCATCATTTTGTTGCTCACCTGCTGTTTCTGTTTTGACATACCGGAACACCTTGGTTTAAGCCATTGTCCGTGTCAATCATCTGTCAGATTGCAACATTTATTTACAACAATTTCCAGAGAGAGATAGGAAAGTGGCAGTTTGAATATGTAACCCTTTATAAAGGCATGCCAATGTTTACTCCCCTACCTTCCTTAACCTAGCAGACTGCTAGCTAAAGTCATTGAGCTACTCATATATATACATGATTTTCTGTGATTCTTTACCACAGCCCCCTCAGCCCATCCCCATTCATCTGCCTGCTTTGGGATTGTAGCATCTGGGGGTGTGACACCCTGGCCTGAGGGCCAAATACAACCTTCTAGGCCTTTTGATCTTGGGACTCTATGCATGCCACCTCCCTGGAAGACCTGTCTTCCCAGGCCATGTGCTTCGCTGCTCTGCTCTGCATCCTCCTCCAGTCTTTTTGCATGGCTGGCATGTGCCATCAAACTGTGGTATCGTTGGAAGATGGAGATGTGTGTACATGTGTAGAACTCCCAACTTTTGCATGGCTGAAATGTAGACTATCCACAAAAGAATACAACCATACATTGCTTTATCCCCCTTTGTCTCTGACATTACCCATGACTGGAATGGGCCCGTGAAAATTGTCAACAAGGGAATGTGGCTTTCTGGCCGAAAAGGGACACCATGTACAGTGGTACCTCTGGTTATGAACTTAATTCGTTCTGGAGGTCCGTTCTTAACCTGAAACCGTTCTTAACCTGAGGTACCACTTTAGCTAATGGGGCCTCCTGCTGTTCTCATCCTGGGGCAAAGTTCTTAACCCAAGGTACTACTTCTGGGTTAGCAGGGTTTGTAACCCGAAGTGTTTGTAACCGGAGGTATTTGTAACCCGAGGTACCACTGTAGTATTATATAATTATAATGCCTGTCTCTTCCCACTTTGCTCCTGGTTCCAAACACTTGGTTGTGAAGGTGCTTTGTCATAGCCTCGACTTGCTTGGGAGACAGCTTATAGACTCATAAAAATGTAGAGTTGTAGTGGTCACCTGGTCCAACCCCTTGCAATGCAGGGATCTCAACTAAAGCATCCATGACAGACGGCCATCCAACCTCTGCTTAAAAAGTCCAACTCCTTCTGGGGGAGTTGGTTCCACTAGCGAACAGCTCTTACTGTCAGAAGGTGGTTGTTGTTATTATTAAATAAGGTTCTTCCTGATGTTTAGTCAGAATCTCCTTTCTTGTAACTTGAAGCCTTGGTTTGGGTCCTACCCTCCAGAGCAAGAGAAAACAAGCTTTCTCCATCTTTCATGTGACAGCCCTTAATATATTTGAAGACAGCTATCATGTCTCCTCTCAGTCTCCTGCTTACTAGACTAAGAATACCCAAGTCCCTCAACTATTCCTCATAAAGCTTGCTTTCCAGACTTTGATCATGTTGGTCGCCCTCCTCTGTACATATTCCAGCTTGTCAAAATCCTTTTTAAACTGTGTTGCCCAGAATAGGACACAGTATTACAGGTATGGTCTGACCAAGGCAGAATAGAGTGGTACTATTACTTCACTTAATTGGGATACTATATTCCTGTCGATGCAGCCAAGAATAGCATTAGCTTCATCAACATTAGCTTATTTGAGTTTTGGCTATTACTTTGCGGCTCATTTGATGCATTGCATTGCATTATTGTTTTCATTCTGAAAAATTAGATATGTAAGCCACCTTGCAGACCCATTGCCTTCAGTTTTAAACCCCCGTTAATCCATTGGGCAGGGGGTCTGAATGAATGAACAATCTGACTGAAACAAAATAACTGAATAATTTATAAAATAGCACTTCAGAAAATTGGTGCCTTAGTTTTCATTTAACATTTATTTTCATTTAACAGAATTTTCATTTAACAGAATTCATTTCACTTAGCCTACTTTTCATCCAAGCTGATTTTCCCTATCCTTCGTTCAGCTGTCAAGGTCACAAGAGATGGTGCCACGATGATCCATAGCAGATGCAGGTAGCAAATACAATAGCACAGGATAAGATGAAATATTGCCTTATGAAGATGGAATATTGAACATAAGATTGGAAGAGGAGCTCTGCTGGATCAGATGAAAGGCGCATCTAGTCCAGCGTCCTCTTTTCACAGAGGCCAGCCAAGGGCCTACAGGAAGCTCCGAAGCAGAACCTGAGCACTATAGCACTCTTCACAGCTGCAAAAATGCCTCTGACACTGGAGGCAGTGCATGCCAATGATACAAATTTAATATGCATAAAATGCTGTGTTTGGATGCATTGTACTTAAACTGCTACGGAAAGAAGTTTGCATCAGGCAGGAGGTTTAACTCAGCAAATGTGGCAGAAAAGGTTGGATGCTTCCATTTGATGGTTTAGGCTAATTGATGACTCATGGATGGAAACCTAAGCAGGTTTCTCTGTCAGCAGGAAGATGAAACCTGAGAACTCAAGTGTCTCTGTGTCCCTGGAGTAAGCAGGCAGGGAAGAGACCTGTTTCAATGTGTCTGGGAAAGGAAGTCCCAGCATGTTGGAAGAGAGGTCCTGTGATGATTAGCAGGCAAGATTCCTGTATAGGATCTCTCTCTGAGAGCAGAGAGAGGAACTACTTTCAGTACATAAAGAAGACGGGAACACGTTGCTTGCTTTTTTTAAGAGCAATGTGTTACTTTTATCTTTGTAACATTCATTTGTAAGTATTTAAAGACTGTTCTGCAGTAAATTTTGGAACTCAATGTTACCCCATCCATGTTGCATGGAGCAGTCCCCCCGCACACTACACAAGGTCCAGATTGCAGCAACTCTAACAGTATATAGCCAGCATGACGAGTAGCAATGTAGCAATGGATAACCTTATCCTTCATGGATTTGTCTAATCCTCTTTTAAAGACATCCAGGAGTTAGTGGCCATCACTAACTCTTGTGTGAAATCTTCTTTATTTATTTTTTAGTAATATAACTCCTTTTGTCAGCAGCCAATTTAAGTAATTCCTCCCCTGTGCCTGTATTTGCAAGTTCTTGCTTTGTTAACAATTGCCTCAGCAGCCCACACATCTTTAGAGGTTTTTATTTATCATGCACTAAGATACAACAGTTTTTATATCAATCATGATTGCTCTTGGTATCTATCTAGTGATATGGCATTTTCACTTTCCCCATGGAAAACGATAGTCCGCTGCAAACCTCTGCGATGCAGCAGAAAATTCAGTTTGCTATTTCTGTCATAATCCCATTCAGCCTCCTAATATAATTGGATTTGCCTATTTTCGGCATCCTCTAGGAAAGAATGGATACACTTTCTTGCTATTTCACTTTATTTATGGTGTGAGGAGTCTAATAAGAGAAAAGCACCAGAAGACAAGATTGAATTCGATGAAACAGAGTAACACTTCCTATTTTCTCTTTACCGCAGAAATTATTTTTAAAAATAAAGAACTTAAAAATAAGCATATTCCGTGTATACAAGATCATCTGCTGGAACAGGTCAAATGGCAGCGTGTGTATGGTTCCCAGGGCTAACACTTTGCACCCAGGACTTAGGTCTATATGAAAAGTCTCCAAGAACTATGCTAGAAACCATGACCACTGCCAGCTAGATGTAGAGATGTCTAGTCACCATTTGGAAGGAAGGACCTAAAAGGGTCACCTGGCTACCTACTTTCCATACAGGTGATTGGTGCAATGATGGCTGCAGGTGCCTACTCACAGCAGGATGGAATTTGAGAAAAAATCAGTTTGCATTGAAACAGATTTGAGGTTATTTTACATCAAGCAGAATATTAATTTTATGAGATCAATAAATAAATTGCAATGCAAATCTATTTAATTCAAAATGTGCACTTCTTTGAAATTTGTGCTGCATACGCAAGGGGCATATATTAGTGAAGATAAATCATGGAAATGCTTTATATTAGGTAAAATTTCTTAAAAATGTGTATACTAGGAGGAATGCACACTGAAGTGCTGACTTTTTTTTGTATGGGGACCTATATAAAATCAAAAACTGATGTGAGACTGTAATAGAGTGAACTAAGTATTGGAAAAATGTAAAACTTAGAGAAACCAAAATTAACAGATACATCCATCTCTACACTTAAGTCCCACTCAGTTCAATGCACCCAATTCATATCCATTAACATTATCCGGTGCCTCTTAATTGCTTGGTATATTAGCCAAATTTGCAAAATTGTACAAGTTTTAGTAGTTCTTTATTTGAACCTGTCTTAAGAGTGTCTGAAGTTATTACTGCCCTATTATATCTTACTAGGTTTACACAGTGTGTTTATTGCTTAAAGAAGTTGCTTAATTATGAACATAGCCTTGTGTGTATACCTGTGTAGAGTTATTGTTAGAAAGTATCTTATAATACTTTAGTCTCTGGAATGGATTTTTATTTATGTTTTAATTTACATGTTTTGTATGTTTCTGCGATAAAGTCAAATTTAAAAAGGAAAAGAGAGCATCTTAAATTTGGTTTCACAAGAATTTTCATGTTCAAGAAAAAAAAATCTTATATTTTACATGACCCACATATGTATTAATTGGGGTCCAATGAATACTATTCATTTCTTTTCTTTGTTAATACTAAGCACTGGAGAGATAACTAAGAACACTGTCTATACTGTGCTGGAAATGAACAGATCCATCTATTTGTCATTGTATCAACGTTACATGTTCTTTCATAAGTCCATTCTGTTTCATCTCCACATTAATCTGTGATTTTAAAACCCTACGTGAAAGCTTGTATTTAATAATAATAATAATTTTATTATCCCCCCCATCTGACTGCAGCTTCCAACATATATGAAAACATAATAAAACATTAAACATTAAAAGCTTTCCAACGCAGGGCTGCCTTCACAGAATATGTATTTCAATACATATTTTATCTCATTGTATTTACTTATGAACATATGTTATCCTAAAATACACAATGTTCTGTGCATTTTAGTAGATTCTTTGAGCCAAGATCAATATCACAAAATCTGAAGAATAATTATGCTCTGATCTGTGTATTAGTCCAGAAGGCGTACATTTTCTTAAAAATGGAGACCAAGCAAAATTCTCCTTCATCCCTATACTGGTCTCAACTTCATTCCACCCTCTTCTTTTTTTGTTGTAGTTGTTGATGAAATATCTCCAGATCATCTCACAACATCCTTCACTGTCAATGTTTCTCCCTGCATAAATGGTGATTATTTCCTCACTCCCCTTTGGGAAATCTGGCAAATTTACTGTAAAGTAATTTGTCCTGCCATGTGAGAGGCCACATTCTACCTTATTTTGTGGAGATGACAGGCAGTTTGGCTCAGGTTCAGTACTATGGGATTGTCACAAATCAGGCTGCTTTCGTGCTTGTTATTTAATAAATAAATAAATTGAGAGAGAGAGATTGTATCAAGTGGTGCAGGACAAATGGCAGGATGTTAAATGCTATCTGTAGAGGAAAACAAAGGGACCAATGGATCCCCTCTTTCAACACAACTATCATGCTTGCCTTATTTGTAAACATCACATGGACAATAGTACTTTCAGAGAGCTGAATGTAGTATTGTAGAGGTATTGTTGCCTTGGTATGCACATTTATCCCCACATCGTCTTTGGTTTCTTTTCTTTCTTTTCTTTTTGGGTTAAACCACAGAGCCTAGGACTTGCTGATCAGAAGGTTGGTGGTTTGAATCCCCGCGACGGGGTGAGCTCCTGTTGCTCGGTCCCTGCTCCTGCCCACCTAGCAGTTCAAAAGCTCGTCAAAGTGCAAGTAGATAAATAGGTACCGCTTTGGTGGGAAGGTAAACAGCGTTTCCATGCGCTGCTCTGGTTCGCCAGAAGCAGCTTAGTCATGCTGGCCACATGACCCAGAAGCTGTACGCCGGCTCCCTCAGCCAATAAAGCAAGATGAGTGCTGCAACCCCACAGTCGTCATGACTGGACCTAATGGTCAGGGGTCCCTTTCCTTTTACCTTATAGTATTTCAGCAGCCTGCTAAATATCACTAGAAAGAGACGACTGTGGACAGAAGTTTGTAAAACGGTGGGAATTATGCCTCCATCATTCCACTTTCATTTATTCCTCCATCATACCTCCTCTAGCTCATTAAAAACTATATATTTTTTGCCAATTACATTTTTTACTGAATTTTCATATTTTTTAAACAGATTGACCTCAAATCTTACACCAAATTTACTACACATTTTAAAAGTTGACTTCCCAACCTTCTTCCGCGGTGTTTTTATTCCTACCCCTTCCTGCTGCAATTATACTTTTACTTATTCCACATTCCCTTCACTGCAAATTTATTTATCATTCTTCTTCCGCTGCTCATATTTTAATCCTGCCCATGATTCCATATAACTGTGATATTTCCCATATTGTACAAATAAGGATCTCATTCTAGCTCACTAAAAACTGTTGATTACTAACCATGGTTGAAGCTCTGAGTAATCTGCTGATCTGCCACATCCCTTCCCAATCCTGAGCATCACTGGTGATTCCTGAGAGGGAGAATGGGTGGGGCACTGGCATCACAGCATGATGTGGGCCTGTCGGCATAGCTGATCCAATGCTCCTGCTGCTGTGCCCATACTTCATGGATCTCCCCATGCCTCACCAATCTCCTGCTCAGGAACTGATGGTGACACTTGGAGTTGGTAAGGCAGGGGAGCAACACTGCCCTGTTCTGGATTGCTACATTATATATTGGATCTACCATGTATTTCATGGAAATAGGAGATTGCCTTCCTGATACTGCATTGGGACTAGTGTCAAAACCCAGAGGAATAGCCTTGTGTGCAAAATAATTAAATATGATGGAATAATAATAATTTTATTATTTATATACCACCCATCTGGCTGCGTTTCCCCAGCCACTCTTGGCGGCTCCCAACAGAATTAAAAGCACAATAGAACATCAAACATTAAAAACTTCCCTAAACAGAGCTGCCTTCAGATGTCTTCTAAAAGTCAGATTTATTTCCTTGACATCTGAAGGGAGGGCGTTCCACAACAACAACAATAATCTTATAGCACCTTAAATACTGACTGATTTTCTGCAAAATGCACTTTTGTAGACCGGAATCCACATGGTTAGAATCATATAATGGATAAGCATAAACAGCTTCTGTACAGGAAGAGGGAGGGAACTTTCCTTTTCCTTTACATCGTTGTAGGGTTGCCATATTTTAACGAGCAAAAAAGAGGACGCTATGACGGCCATTCAAAGCAAATAAATGCAATTTGTCTCAAATTTTACCTCTGAAAAAGAGGATGTGTCCTGGAAAAAGAGGGCACATGGCAACCCTAAATAGTGAAGCCAATAACACTATCTGTGGAAGTAATAGCATTACATGTGCATATTATTCTCTGCAGCACATTAGATGACTATATAATCTAATCAAATAGATCAAAGGGTCATTTGAAGCTGGTGAAACTACTGAGGAAAAATAAGTTTCAAAAACAATTTATAGAGAATTGTAATTCCTTATCTATATGTCATGGTCATATGGCAGGTTGTTCTAGTCAGAGTAACCGAAGAATGGCATTTTAATAGCTATGGTTCTTCCTCTCAGCCCCCGCCCCAGTGTAAAAAATAATTTCATTTTCATATCCTGCCTTACTAACTGCAGAAGGGTCATTAAATGATGTTTCCATTTGCAAAACTTGCTTTGTACAGATTGTAATAAAGCATCCCTGGGGGACTACAAAGAAGAAAACACAATTTAGGTGATATTTCTCTAAATAGGGACTAATGAAAAAGAAACAAGACATTTCAGCAGCCAATTACACATCTGTAGTTGATACTACGGTTCAGTATTTGACTCGAAGCAATGAGTTGAGGTAACTGCATTTGATGTGCTTTTATATTGTGACTTTGTTCCATATCTATACCATGTGAGTGTATGTGATATTTTACTACTGGGTTTTAAAAGCCCCTTTCAGCCATGATGATGCTCATTACATTGGCCTTGGTCAAGAAACGATTCTTCATCTGGTCCAAACTACTTGATTGGAAGAATAATTTAAGAAAAACACACACCTATCAAAGCGAAATCGAACTCCACAAACATTGGATACATTATGGCTGATGGGAATTTGAGTCCAACCACATCTAGAAGATCACATGCTAACATGATAGGTTCAAATATGGCTGGTCCTGCATAGGCCAGCCTGGTAATTAAGATCAGTGTCAGAGGCCTCGCCATCACAGGATATTTGGACAGGGCCTTTCTTGTGATAGTTCAATGTTTTTGGAATGTTCTTCCAATTAGAATGTGTCATAATTCCTCTTTGTGTCTCTTTCACTAGAAATTGAAAACATTGGGTTGTAATGCTAGTCCTACTCAGAGGAAACCTATTGAAACGAATGAACATTACTAACTTCTTTTGATTTCAAGGGGTGTGCTCAGAGTAGGGCTTACCTGGAAACAACTTTCATTCTGATGGGACTTCTAGAGTAGTTAATAAAATTTTTTATTGCTGCCATTTTTAATCTGTAACATATTTTACACTGACTGTGGCTAGGGTTTTGCTTTGCCTTTAACTCTTGATTGTATTATATGGTTATGAAAAGAGGAGAAGGTCAGACTTCCCCAATCTCTAGATCCAGGAAAGAGCTAGAATTTGCGCAAACTCACGAATTCATGAAGTAATAAAAGTTTGGTTAATTTAAACTAAGCCAAGCACTGTTGCATTCAGTTTAGAATCACAAGCCCAGGCACCTTCACATAGCTAGCCTGGAATATGCCAAGCCTTTAACGTGACAAAAGGTGTTGATGGCTCATGTCAAAGAGGAATCCTTGGGCCCAGGCAGACAGAGATTGCCAAGGTGACTGTGTGTGTGGCTTGACCGGAAAATAGTGTCTTTCGCAAGGTGTGCTGGGAACAAGAAGGGAGAACAGGCTGAAGGAGAGGCATGGAGATGGTTCCTGGGATGCCTCTGTCTGCAATGCTGGGCAGCTGCAAAGGGCAGGCTGCTCTTGAGATGACAAGGCCTGGACTCCCTCCGTCTAAAACCAGGAGTAAATATGTGATCATATTTCATAAAGCTATGACAAGTCTTTCCCATGTCTTAATTATCAAAGGAACTCAGCCCCTAGGTGCCTGGAACCCCCTAGAATATTGTGAACATTGGTATGCCGCATTTATAACAATATGTTATTTCCTAAACAATCATTGAGGATTTGATTGTTTTTTTAAAAAATGCATACTGATGTGAAAATACAGACAACTGAACTGAAGATGGGGGAAATGAGAAACTAAAATAGATTCACTCATTCCTACAATCTACGTACCTCTTCTCTCTCCCCTTGCCATCCTCTCTGTTATTGCTCTGCCAGCAGCAGGGGAACAGAGAGATGGAAGCCTCTTTCTCATCTCATCTCTCTCCAACAGTGCAGTGTTCCAGTCACAAGGGCCACTTGATAAAGCCATTTTCTCAGTGCTATTGTATTAACAGTAGTGCTGGGAAAGCTTCCTTCTTTTCAGCACCCCTTGCACATGGCATATATCTCACTTACCCCAATAAAATATAAATAACAGTGATCAGAGTTTTTGAGAAAAGATTTGTTGGTAACATCTCTTCTTCTTCTTCTAAATGTAAATAGCAAACTGACCTCTGTAACTCCATCCCAAATGGAATAACAATTCTGTCCAGGCGAGTCAGTGCTGGATTCAAAGGAAGGCTAGTACGTCTTCTTTCTTGATTTTTGTGGGGGTGTCAAACTGAATTAAAAATGAAAGGGAAAGCAATTTCACCAGCAACTGGGAACAAATAATATTGGCCTTCATTATGCGAGTAAATTTCACAGGACATGTTTACTGTGAGAAACTTGATGCAGCGCAGCATCTTTTAAGGATTATATACCCATTAAAATTGAATTCTGAAATCAATTAAATGCGACGCCAGCTTTTATACAGAGCTGGACATGTTTCAGCCAATGTGTGAGAAAAGATGTGGGCAAGACACAGTGAGAAAAGAAAGTTGCATACTAATTCCAAAAAAACAGACTCTTGTATTGAATTAAGACTGAATGATAACAAAGGGAAAAGTTGAGGTTTGCAATGCCTACCCTATAATAATGCTGTGTTAGTATGCAAGCAGCGTGCTCTTAGATAAACAGTGTGACTTGAAGGTGGATATATTTAGCTACATCTGCTGATTGTTATTTATCACAGCTGCAAGATCTATCAAAGGCTGTTAAAAACATGAAATAGCATATGGATCTGACAATATATTATCTGATAATAATTTTTTTTAAAAAAAAAAAATCTCCCATACTTAGAGTCAATGATTTTATACAAGTTACGTTTGCATTTTTTTACTTTGCTCATGTCTACATGGGTAGTATATTCTGCTTGGAGAATATTGGACTTTGTTGGCCAGTAAATATCTAGGTCCGGAGGGAAATGACTTTGTAGTACATACAATGGTACTTTTCTTAAGGGGATTGTATGGTTCCAGGCAGAAGGCTCAACATCCAGCCTGAAAGAAGGGTCCCAAGAACTCTAAAGCTTGCTTGCTCATTACTTCACAGCTGGAAGAGTCACTGAAGCTGTTACACTCTTTCTGCAATATTTGTTTCTCCATAACAGCAAGGCAGCTTAGTCAAGTAGCTTTACATACAAAGAGTTTCCTTGTGTAGCAGGAGGAGAAATAGTACACCTCTTCAGGTGCCTTCCATGAGCTAAACAATCCTGCATATGTGTAAAACCAGAGAAAGGCCAGATCCTGAGCTCACCAGTCACTCCCCTGCCCTTCCCTTCCCTGTAATGGCCCATAGAATGCAATGTGCAAATAACTATTTCTATTTTTCTCTTTTTGGCTGGGAAAACTTTGCCTACTCCCTTCCAGGATAGAATGCATGCCCTTGGCAAAGAGAAGGATGCCATGCTTTCTTATGCAAGTTACTGGAATTAATCTCAGGATTCATATCAAGCTGAAGGACTAGATAGGAGGTGCTGTTTGTTTTCTCATTCATTTAAATACAAGCTCTTATCTTTTCCTCACTCATTTTAACATGAAACCTCTGGCTTGAAGATTGACATTCATTCCCTTGTCTCCCACATGATCTGGTGGTCCCTGTGCTGCTGAACAGGTAAGGTTCCTGGGAGAGGCATTGGGTTCTTCAGGATAAGGTGTCCTTGAGGGTCTAGCGCTAGCCCTACATATTTGAGAGGTAATTCTGGGAGCTCATGTTCACCAGCCTCAGTGGTCTTCTGATCTCCAGCAGCAGGCTCAAAGCCCTGCTCCTGGACTGGCTCCTTAGTTGGAATGTTTGCTGACTCTGAATCCTGACTGCTGCCAGACTCTGAGATCATGACAAGTAATAATAATAATACAGTGGTACCTCGGTTTACATACGCTTCAGGTTACATACGTTTCAGGTTACAGACTCCGCTAACCCAAAAATATTACCTCGGGTTAAGAACTTTGCTTCAGGATGAGAACAGAAATCGTGCTCCGGCGGCGCAGCGGCATTGGGAGGCCCCATTAGCTAAAGTGGTACCTCAGGTTAAGAACAGTTTCAGGTTAAGAACGGACCTCCGGAACGAATTAAGTACTTAACCCGAGGTACCACTGTATAAGGAACGGGGACTCAAGATGGTGCATCCTTGGATATCTCCAGCTATGGAACGCGCGCTGAGGAGAAATCAGGCAGTCCCCTCTTTACATCCATTCAGGAAACACGAGACTTCTTAAAAAAAGCATCCAGGTTTTTGGCAGGTACTTTTATGAAGTTTTTATATTGCTAGTTTTATCTACTTTCTGTAATATATTATAATGTTTTGAATCATTCTTTGTAATTTTATTGTTGTAAGATGCCCTGGGACCCACTCAAGGAGGCTGGGCTATAAATTTAAATAAATAAATGGAAAACTCCTTGTGTACCCAGGCAGAGGACTTGCTGACGATTGTTCCCAAGACCAAGGAACCCCCATAACTTTGAAATGTTTCTGTCAAATGCAGAGATGGCCTTTGTTAAAGGCATACATCTAAGCTGAGAGTGCCTGCTTGGATTCATTATTATTTTTGATTGGTTCTAATAAGTATATGACCTGATGTTACTTATGTTTTGTGTAGTAATCGGTTTTAGTTTTAGACAAGCCGGTGTTCTAAACGTTTTAGACAAACCAGTATTCTAAAATGGTAGTGCAGAGAAGTGATGAGAGCTGGATTGTCATTGCTCATTAATGAATGCTCACATCTTCCCTTTCCCACCCAAGTGTAGCACACTGATCAGGCTTATCTGAAGCCACGAGAAGTGCAACGGATTGACAGATAAGTTATGATTTTAAACCCATTATGTTTCAGGTCACGGAATATGCATTGCTTTGGATATGCAGTCATGGTCCAATCAACTACATGATTAGGGTTCAGTTGCAGGTGACATGGATATATAATGAACAGTGCAATCCTAGACATGACTACTCATAAGTAAGTCCCAATAAGTTCTGTGAGTAAATACCAGTGAATTCAATGGGGCTTACTTCCAGGTAAGTGGGGTTAGGATTGCAGCAGATCAAGGAAAAAGGTCTGCACAAAGCAATGAGCCCCAATAAAAAAAGGATATCCATATTTTTTGTAATTGCTGGGTCACCTAAATTATCCCTGTTTCTGGTGCAAAATATGATACCTAAGTCTAAAACTCTGCTGTCCTTTTGCTTGAGCTCTTCGGTCCACCTTTAACATCCAAATTAAACAAAGGATTATTCTGCTGGTAGGTGACCTTATCAAACTTAAAATAAAAGCACACACTTCTTCATTTCCCTCATTATGTTAATGAGAGAAACAAGTATTGGAACAAAAAAAAATCCATTAATATTTATTTCCATTCATTTAAGATCTGTCATTAGATAAAAAGAATGCCTTACAGAGCTTTATCATTACTGACGTGAGGCTAAAAAAAAGAAAAAAACTCATCAATCAGATAACACATTATTGTTTCAGGCTGTAATTTAAAATATTAAACAGTATTGTAGGATGCATCTCTGTTTATCTTTCCCTTAATGATATATGACATTGATACCACAATGCCTGTGATGCTGACAGCCTCTCTGTATGCATTTGTGTGTGTGTGTGTGTGAGAGAGAGAGAGAGAGAGAGAGAGAGAAATAATGCCTATATGATGCTCTTTTGGAGCATCATTTGTGAGGCTATTTGAAGAATGTAACACAAAGAGACAAATGTGTGCCTTGGATGGGGGCCTTGGATGCCAGGTGATTTTAAAAGTATTGTTTCAATGAGCGCTGGAGAGCTGCTGTCAGGCAGTATGATATTGGGTTTAATGCACCAATAGTAAACACGGCTCAGTGTCCAGAAATGCAAAATGACACACATTGGGGCAAAAAAAATCTTAACTCCACATATAGACTAATGAGCTCATAGTGTGTAATGACTACTCCGCCCCCCCCCAAAAAAAAGAGATCCCAGGGTCATGGTGGATAGCTCAGTGAACATACTGACCTAGTATGAGAGCCAGTGTGGTGTAGTGGTTAAGAGCGGTAGACTCGTAATCTGGTGAACTGGGTTTGCGTCTCCGCTCCTCCACATGCAGCTGCTGGGTGACCTTGGGCTAGTCATACTTCTCTGAAGTGTCTCAGCCTCACTCACCTCACAGAGTGTTTGTTGTGGGGGAGGAAGGGAAAGGAGAATGTTAGCCGCTTTGAGACTCCTTCGGGTAGTGATAAAGCAGGATATCCAATCCAAACTCTTCTTCTTCTTCTTCTTCTAGTGTGCAGCAGCTATGAAAAAGGCAAATTTAGTGCTCGCAATGATGAGGAAAGAGACTGAAAATAAAACTGTCCACATCGTAATGCCTTTATATAAATCGAGGATGTGTCCACACTTAAAATACTGTGTGTAGAAGCCACATCCACACCAAGGATTTAAAGCATTCTTACATCACTAACAGTCATGGCTTCCACAAAAGAATTCTGGGAAGTATAGCTTGTTAAGGGTGCAGAGGATTGTCAAGGGACAATTCCTAATGTTTCCTGGGATAAGGGATTGACTGCTAAACCACTCGAGGAATTGTAGCTCTGTGAGGGGAATAGGGCTCTCTGATACCATTGTTAAGTGGTAGAGTAATGCTTTAAATTTATAGTGTCTCACCAGAGTGAGAGAGATGTGGCCAGAGTTAGACAGATCCCTGGGTTTTCTCTAGGTATTCATAACTTAAAGCACCACTCTTTGCATAATATTCACTATGAAACTCCCATCCTGGAATCCGAAACATCAGAAGTGGCTTTCTCAGCAACTATGGCAGTCAGCCTGAGTGCTAATGTAAAGAAGCTTGTTATAATTACCGACTTCATTATCACTCAGACATAACAAATGTAGTCAAAGGAAATTGGAAACTTACAACATTTTAAGGTGTAAGTCTTGTTAGCACCTTACTGTTCAATTATTTTACATGTTCAGGATGAAGAGCCTAAGGCTCAGTTCAGGATCATGAAAATAAAGTTGTTGTACTTGAACACTTCAAATTTACAATTGGAATCGGCTTCTCTCTAGTGCCTAGGGACAAGAGGATTATCTATAATTCCTTTGACCTCATCTATCCAATGTTATCCACAAAAGAGAAGAAAGCTATTAATGAATTAAGATAATTCAGTATTATATTCTCTTATGATACTCCCGTTCTGGCTAGTGGAATGGGAGTGCAGGCATTTAGATATAAGCATTCGTTCAGAAATAATAAACCAATATAGGAATTAATCCCTGTGCCTCCATCTTCTCTCATTGCTTTAGTCCTTTAAAGGTACAAGCACGATCTCTAGTTTACAATCTGGCAACCCTTTGTCAGAAGATGCCTGTGAATGTTAACTCTCCCCTTTGGCACAGTGATACATTTTTCTACTTATCTGCAGCTTTTTAAAGTGCTAGAAGGGGGTCAGAAAGGGACGTAACTGGGATTGCCCACACACCTGGGGCTCCAAGGGAGTGGACTTTGCCACATGGCATGGCTGCAGCCGGTTGTGGGGTGGGAGTGGGGAACCTCCACCTTCCTGCATGATTGGGGAAGGGGAAGGTTGCTTGGCAACACCCTCCTCCAGCAGTGCTGGACCACCATCGGGGGCAGGCCTTGCCTGCAAGCTCAATTGGGCATAGAACATGGGGGCTGGACCCATGTGGAGAAGAGCTTGCTGGTGGTATGGCTGCTGTGTTTCAGCTAGGGATGGGTGAATCTGCCAGTGTTGGTTTCTCTCTGCCTTTCATTTTTCCAGTTTTATGTTCAGTTCTCCACATTCCCCTATAAGTTTGTGATTTTTATTTTTTTAAAAAAAATCCTCATGAAAATCCATCAGCATTTTTGTGCGAATTTTCTTCACTATATGCATATCTGTATGCAAGATTTCCCAATATACACACTAAAAAGGTAAAGGTACCCCTGCCCGTACGGGCCAGTCTTGACAGACTCTAGGGTTGTGCGCTCATCTCACTCTATAGGCCGGGAGCCAGCGCTGTCCGCAGACACTTCCAGGTCACGTGACAAGCTGCATCTGGCAAACCAGCGCAGCACACGGAACGCCGTTTACCTTCCCGCTGGTAAGCAGTCCCTATTTATCTACTTGCAACCGGGGGTGCTTTCGAACTGCTAGGTTGGCAGGCGCTGGGACCGAGCAACGGGAGCGCACCCCGCCGCGGGGATTTGAACCGCCGACCATGCGATCCGCAGGTCCTAGGCGCTGAGGTTTTACCCACAGCGCCACCCGCGTCCCTAATATACACACTACTGCAATGCAATTTCTAATATATCCTAATTTACACACTACTGCAATGCAATTTCTTCTAACACAATGTGTTTTTGTATAATATTTTCACTAATATGTTGTCTATGTGTTCTTTTTTTTACGCATTATACGGCAGGAGAACCACATTGCAGAATTTTAGAGAAGTATGGCTTTGGAAGGCTCTTTTGTGGTGCAGAACATAGCAGTTAAGTTGTTGACTAGGGTGAGCTTTTACAATCCCATGTTACACCTTTGCTCCAAGGGACTGCGTTGGTTGCCAGTTTGCTACTGGTGTTGTCATTAACCTATAAACAACTTACCAAGAGAAAGTCTTCTCCCACATAGGTCTGTACATTCACTGAGATCTAAAATCAGAACTTCCTGTTTTGTCTTCCACCTGTGCAGGTACAGCTTGCAGCAGTCAGGGGTGGATTATTTTTACGGCATAGTGCACAGCCACTGGAATAATCTCCTGCTTTAGGTTAGCTGAGTGTCATTGTATCATCATTTCAGCATCTCTTAAAGATCCATTTACTCACCCAAGCAATTGCTAATCTTTAGTTAGCAGGCCGTTATTGATGAGTTTTATTGACTTGTTTTTGCTACTGCAGATTTTGTATTGGTGTAACTGATTTTTAATACATTGTAATTTGGGGCTTGTTTTGGATATTTTCTTTGTTCACTGCCTTGAATTTTTTAAAAAAATGCTTTAAACCAAATTATCATCATCATAAATCCAGTAGTAAAGAGGCTTTTCTTTCCTTCCTCCCCCTCCCCCCTGCTAATATATCAAGCTAATATATCAAGTTGTACTGTGTAAGAAAATCCTATCAGATATATCTCTTACAGATTACATAGTTGCAAATAATCCTTTTTGGAACTCTTCCACTTACCACTCTAAAAATGAGCATCTCCAGATGATGTTCCAAAGTCGGCTGTCTAATGTAGGTTCCCTAGACCTGAAATGTTAATTGTTTTCTCCAGCTAGGTTAAGGAACTAGCGTCTGTATAATACACTCCTGTAAGCATGTAATGATCAGGGAATCCTCAAGGGAACCCACTCAGTGATGGCTTTTCAACACCTCCTAAAGATCCTATTGAGTTCCACGGGACTTTCTCCTAGGTAAATTCTGTGTAGGATTGCCTCCTATAGCCTCCTATAACCCTAGGGAACTAACAAGAGTTATAAGCAAAGTCAGAGTTGCTGAAAATCAGGACTACAGTTGGTGTTGTATTGAAACAGTCTGTCTATAGAAGCTGCTGTTACCTTGCAATGGATCTGGAGATCATGGTTGTTGCACGACCAGGTCAGCTCCAGAACACAGAGTAAGCCTTTGGGAAAGAAAAGCATTTATGGAGATGCCTTTGAGTTGTTGTTTCCAGGTCAATATTTTTCATTGTATCATTTTTATGCTCTATGTGTCCTGCTACTGTGTGCGTATTAACTTAATACTTCTCTATGTGGAATATGATTTTGAGAATTCATTAAAAATTGATAGCACCCATGCACAACTCGAATGTCTGTAGAATCAATAAATGCCACTGACTGTCAATATAAACTGCTGTTTTCAAGCAGTTGTCGATGGGAAAACGATCCATTCAGGCCTTAGAAACGATTTACATATAAAAAGCATTTTTAAGCACCAAAAGAAGCTACAGCAGAATAAGGTGTTACAGACAAGGTGATAAAAGTCAAGACAGGTGCCCCAAGCTTGCATTCCAAGATACTTTAGGATCTCTCCTGCTAGATATTTCAATGCCTAGTATTTGGCCGATGAATTACGGTAGTTGCTGTGATGCTAATTGTATTTTATGAATTGTTCTTAACTGTTTGCTGTCTTTTAAATTTTTTGTACCTACTCCGAGATGACCTAGGGTGAAGGGTAGGATATACATCATATAATAAAGACGCAGTAAATAGAAACAGTAGGGAAATGAGAGGGCATTAGGTTTTTTGGATGCAATAGATCTGCTGTGCTGGGAGGGGAGGTTGAAGGAGATGGAGTTCTGATGCTCCCACCAGTTCACCTGCACAGGTTTAATCCACCCCCACCAATTCACTCCTTTCCCTCTCCCTCCCAATAAGCCACATGCTACCTTCTTCCATGCAGCCGGCTCCTGATGAGCCTCATTCTGAACTGATGACAACTTGCTGTAGGACAATTATGGTTTTTCCGGATATCTCTGTATCCAAAAGTGCACACGGGGTTTATACTAGCATGGGACAAGCTATTGCAGAGCAGGTGGAATGGAAATGTCAGCAATGTTTGACTAACTGACTAACTGGCTCCAGCTACAAAAACTGAGGCTGCCAATGAGGTCAGAGACCTTCTTTGTTATGAGTCCTATCAAACCTGCTTCTCAGGATGTTTACACTTTTGCGGTGGGGTATAGTTTAGGGCTTTTTGTTGGGCTAAAGATTTAATGTTGGAGATGTTGATTTTGTTGTTATTGATATTAATTTTAAGAATCTCAATTTTTAGATCTTATGACATATGTGGGGATTATTTAATTTTCTCATGTACCTTTGGATATGTTTAATTTATTGCTTGTGACTACTTTTGTTATATATTTTTGTAATCATGTAAGTCTTTTCATGTTGTAAGCTCCCTTGAACTTACAACTATGGAAAGGTGGTAAACAAGGAAACAATGATGATGATATGTTTGTTTGCTTGTTTGTTTGTAGCTCGGGCAGAAATCCTTGGTATTTGGAAAAAGATTGGTGGGGGGTAATCACCTGCTAATGAAGAATATATATTTGCTAAACCCCCCCCCCCCATTTTTCTGGGGACTCAGCTAGATTGGTAAAGGAAAAGTGTTTTAGATGCATTATGTATGCAATATAACACTGTGACACCAGATGGCTCTGTGGAGTCCTGTCTTTGAATACCGGATTTCCATGTATGAGTTTACAACGCGTTTAACTGAATCACTTCTTTGACGTGTCTAGATTCAGCCTGGGCCTTTGCATTTTTGAGTTTTACCTCAGTACTAGATTTCTGTCTTTCTAGAGTGGACACCTTTGTGGTTTTATCCTCCATGGTGATGTCACAGTCCACTGAGTCTCAGGCTTTGGAGGCTGGAGTCCTGGCAGTGCTGATCTTAGTACAGTCCAGTTGTACCTTGGAAGTCGAACAGAATCTGTTCCAGAAGTCTGTTCGACTTCCAAAATGGCTCCTGCAGCCAGTTGGAAGCCACGGAAGTCATGTTGGACGTTTGGGTTCCAAAGAACGTTCGAAAACCGGAACAATTGCTTACGGATTTTTATTGTTCAGTAGCCGAAATGTTTGACTCCCAAGGCATTTTAAAACCAAGGTATGACTGTACTCAGTGTTACCTCAGCAGATAGGTTTTCTCATACTAAGGTATTGCTTATGAGGGACTGAGAGGACATTTTTAGGGTAGATGGTTGTAGTGCTTAACTCTTCCTGTGTTCACATCTTTCCCCCGGCAAATGCCACTCTGAGGCATTCTTCCATCAGTTTATATTTACTTTTCATAGTGGCCAGGCAAAACAGGTTAAAATCTGCCTGGAGGAAAACAGATCTACAGAAGCTGGGGGGCGGAGGGACAGGCCGCTTGTTAACTACCCATCCGTCATAATCCTACACATTTTGAAAGGATACTTTCGGTACAGTCGCTTGAACAAAGTAGAAAACATTGTACAGAATGTATTATTCAGCCAACGCTGCTCTACATTCAGGAGCATAGTCACTCATGTAACAGGCAGTGAGCAGAAGAATTAAAAAGTGTTAGAAGTTCAGTTTGGATTAAAGGCCCAAAGCTGGGATGGCGAGCCCTTTTCATAAGCACACATATGTGTGTATGGCATACACAGATACGTACACAATGAAGCATGCTTTCTCTCTCATACATGCATAAATAAAAGCATGCTCACATGCAACATGCAATGAATACACAAGCACATATATAGGCATGCAAACTCTTCCTTGCATAGGTAGTTTAGCTTTTTAAAAGCCTAATTGCCAGAAATGTGTGAACTTTATTCAGGGCTTTTTTCAGCCAGAACTCACCGGAAATCAGTTCTGGCACCTTTCAGGTAGAAGCCACTGCTATTATAACAGAATAAGGGAGGCATTCATGGTGAGTTTTGGCATCTTTTTTTCTAAAAAATATAGCACTGTCTTTATGGATACTGTAGCTGGGAGGGTGACAGTTAACCAGTCCCTCCTCAGCTGTCCCAAAATATCGTCCCCGCCCCTGTACAACAATTAAGTTTGAAAAGAAAAAGTTCAATTGGAACCAATAATATCTATTTTTTAAGACTAATTGTGGGGTAGGGTGTATTTTTAGTGGGGGCGGAGAACAGCACCCCACCAATGGCTCTCTCACCCAGTAATTAGGCCTGGAAAAAAGCATCCTTATTATAGCCAATAGGAAGGATTCTTTTCAAGGGAAATTATGGAGTAGAAGTGTTTTCAATAAGGGGAGGTGATCTTCTTTTGCTGAGTGCTAAATTTCTACTGTATTCTGCTAGATTTCCAGAAGTAGTTTTTACATCACATGAAAGCTCAAATACAATGTGGAAATTAACAGTTAGTTGGGAACACAATAAACTGCAGTGTGAATGCAGCCTAAGAGAGTGAGTCAGATCTGCCAGCGCAGTGCACCTTTGTGGTGCTTTTCCTACTGTACTGAATGAGTATACTGATCACCTTGAAAAGTTTAAAAGCCTTTCAAGAGCCTCGGGGCAAATGACCATTAGCATTTCACAACTAACTCTGCCCAATTAAAGCATTGAACTTTATGCCTGCCTGAAAGATGCTGCTGTGAGTCTTCCTTTGAACAAATAAGTCTGCTCTCTCTGCTCAGGCCGTTGAGGTTTGGAAGTCCTCAGGCAAGGACATTTTCTTTTGAAGTTCAAAAGTTTGTACTTTCTCTAGCCAGGCTTCTCCAGCAGGAAGGGAGAAGGAATAGGATTTCCCCAAGAGATAGTGAGAGATTCAGGCAGGGTTGCAGGGATGACTTCTATTCCACAGCACTGGTCACCTGGGGCTGATGACTTTGTAATCATGATCCTCTTGGGCAGGACCCAACTCCCCTGGTACAGTGGTACCTCTAGTTGTGGACTTAATCCATTTCGGGGTGCCGTTCGCACCCCAAAAATCCGCAACTAGAGCGCCTCTTCAATGCATGTACGCAGCACAATTGAGTGCTTCTGCACATGCGTGAAGCGCACAGATCACTTCTGCATGTGCGCAAAGCGTGCAGATCACTTCTGCGCATGCGCAGGTGGCAAACCCAGAAGTGTTAATTTTTTACTGTTTTGTAGGATTCAGATATACAGTACTCAGTTGTGTTTCAGATTTAATTTTTAGACGTAAAGTTTTGTAATGGTGCTTTTTTACAGTATGTATTCTATTTTTTTGCACATAGGTTCAGTTTCCCTAAACCGATCATATTTTTATTGTATTGTATTGTACTGGAGTCCAGAGCACACAGGAGGCCTCCCCCCACTACGTCTGTTAAACCTTTTGTGCATTAAAACTGGCTGCATTAATGGAAGTAAAAGCGTTGCTTCTATATCATACATCATAATGTAGCATAACCCCATTGCTTCAGACTTTAAATCGCGCCATATAGATAACAGGTGCAGTTTGTACTAAACACAATCTCTTTATTGGATTTCTGACTCTGCCAAATTCTAAGAGCTTTGTCTATAGCTAAAACTAATGTATTTTTTTGCCCCATAAGACACACCTGACCATAAGATGCACCTATTTTTTAGAGGAGGGGAAAAAAATTCTGAACGAAACAGTGGATGTATGATTTTTGTGGTTCATGCTGTGGCCACGACATGATATGTGATTTGATGGTGAGTTTCTGGTAGCCCAATGCAAAAATCCTGAGAATCCATGTAGATCCGAGCTTTGTAACCACATTTTTGCACCATTGTGGCCCCACAAAACAATGGATGTGTGGTTTTTTGGTGCATGCTATAGCCATGGATATGCTATGTGATCTGATGGTGAATTTGGGGTGACCCAATGCAAAAATCCTGAGGATCCACGCAACACGAGGTATGGCTGTATACTGTAGCAGAGCCGGCCCAGCTGTTAAGCAGGTTGAGGCTGCTGGCACAGGTGGCAGAAGCCCATGAGGTGGCACCACTGCAGGCGCCCTGCCTGCACTCCACTCCACTCCACCACCTCTATTGGTACCCATCTGGGGAAAATTGTACCAAGTTTGCTTCTTATGTTCATTCTCACAGCTGGCCCCTAATGCCATTGGAACAAATCCTGGTCCAATTGCTTGCCAGCTCCAAGCTGATGCAGCAGTATTGCTGCCTGATACCCTCTGCCCTAGCTGCTATATGTGGCAGGGCTGCAGAGGCAGTGGTGACCCCTACCCATTCCATAATGCCCCACCAGCAAGGAGGGGAAGTCTGGGTTGTTCTATACGTCTGCAATCATAAGTAGACTTATCTGGGAGTAAGTCCTAGTCAACTCAAAGGGGATCACCTATGAGTAAATATGCTGAGGCTTGACCTATAAAGTGCCTTCATTTCATCCTGGTTAAATAAATTTTCAGTATAAGGAAAATCAGGGTGGTTTTTTTGTTTTAAAAAACAACTATCTAGTTATATTATGCATTTTAACTAAATGGCCGTTTGTTCTAAAATTCATTTAAAATTGAATGGGGCTATTAGCAGCAAGTATTGCCTTTTTATATGACCATGTTCTTGTGCCTCACACGTGTTTTGGATTACAAACTGCTGTGTGGCGAAGTGCAGAAAATAAGCAAACGTGACCTTTCTCTCAACTTCGAAATGCCAAGTCTCCAGCCTGCTAATTATAACATGCAAATAATTTGAAAATCGTGTGGAGAATATTAGATGTTTGAACTGCGCTACTTGAACTATATTATGAGTATATGCAATCATTGCTCAATGTCAAAGAACAATGTGTATTGTGCAGGGGAGGGAGATATGACTAAAAACAATATTCTGCACTACAAAGAGGGTGTCAAATTCAATCGTAAGCCTCTGTGAAAGCCAGCCAAACACAATAATTATGCACCATAGTGAGTTTGCTTGGGAAAGGGTCGTGACTCATTGGTAGAGTGCATGCTTTGTGTTCAAAAGGTACCAAGTTCAATATTGGAGATCTCCAGGTAGGGTTGAGAAGAAGAAGAAGAAGAAGAAGAAGAAGAAGAAGAAGAAGAAGAGTAGTAGTAGTAGTAGTAGTAGTAGTTTGGATTTGATATCCTAGTTTATCACTACCTGAAGGAAGAGGTCTCAAAGCGGCTAACATTCTCCTTTCCCTTCCTCCCCCACAACAAATTGTTGGACAGCTGACTGGGTCCGGTACGTTTCCACTGCTCCAGAATTCCCAGCCAATAGCAGTGTGGCAGAGCGTGCCTGATGTGTGAGTGAAGAGAGAGTCCATATGCTGTTTCTTTCTAAACTAAACAGCTTTTATTTACATCAGACGGATAAAATAACAAACACCGTCAGAGACAGCAGCCATCGCGTGTGTCTCTGCTCCTTCTCCGTTGAGAAGTGAAAGACAAAGAACTCAGCTCCCGGATGTAGGAAGCTCCTCCCCAGATGCCGGACACTTAGAGGTTAACCCTATAAACACCAAACCTCACACAAACACTCTGTGAGGTGAGTGGGGCTGAGAGACTTCAGAGAAGTGTGGCTAGCGCAAGGTCACCCAGCAGCTGCATGTGGAGGAGTGGAGATGCAAACCCGGTTCACCAGATTACGAGTCCACCGCTCTTAACCACTACACCACACTGGTCTCTTGAGAGAGACTTCCTGCCTGAAACCCAGGAGAGCTGCTGCCACTCCATGTGGGCAATACTAAACCGGAGACACTAATACTCTGACTCAATATAAGGCTGTCTCCTATGTTCCTAGGTACTGGACAGAGGGGGTGAGCCTGTACTGGGAACAACCCCATTCCTAGAAGAGATATGCATTCCTTTGTCTCGTGCTGTGATTCTTGAAGAAACTAACTGGTAAGAACACTCCTTTCATTTGATCTGCTTATTCACTGCCACACCGGGAGAGGGATCTGATTCCCCAAAGCCTGACTCTATATATACAAATGATGGAGTGTGTGTGTGTGTGTGTGTGTGTGTGTGTGTTCAACCCTTGCCAGGAATATATGTGATGTGGGCAGTATCCACGTACACCCCAATGCACATGAACCTTCTACCTAAAAATAAAATAAAAAGTAGATGCCTATGGTTGCGCATCGGTGAAGATTCACAGCATTAACCATTCAACACTCCAACGGAATTCCCTTCTTGCCATCACACTTTCCTACAAAATTAGAGACCAGCTAAGTTTGTTATTGGTATGAGCTTTTATCTGAAGAAGTGTGCATGCACACGAAAGCTCATGCCAATAACAAACTTAGTTGATCTCTAAGGTGCTACTGGAAGGATTTTTTAAATTTTGTTTCGACTACGGCAGACCAACACGGCTACCTACTTGTAACCAATTTCCTACAGGTAACAAGTCCTGTGCCTTTCTATCAGCCTGACTCCAAAACTATAGGCTTAAGATTGGCCCCCTCCCCTGGACAAAAGGCAGAGGACAAAAGGATGAGTCAATGTCGTGCCTTCCTTTCCCATTCACTATAGTAGCAGCAGAACTGATAAGCATCAGTTAGCATAGGGATTTGGCAGGGTGGTGATCTGGACAAGCCAGTAATGCTAATCCTGGATCATATTTTAGTCAAGGTCACTGGCAGAATGACGTCCCGTGAGGTCATTCAGAGCCTCTCTCAAACTGGTGATATTTCTGTTGTATCTATTAGGAACATACTGACTAGGGGTGTGCATCTGATTCAGATAAATCCTGGATCCTGGACTGATCTGGGATTTCTCTAGAGCACATCAAGACAGCCCTGGATCAGCACTGATTGGGTTGGGTCCACCTGGAGTGATCCAAAGCTGTCAAAAGAATGTGGGAGGATATTAAATATGCAGTTGAGGAGAGAAGGAGAAGATGCAGGTGAGACTTCTCCTCTCTCCCTTCCTTGCCACCTGACCCTGAGACTGTGCAAGGCTATGTTTTGGTTCAGAGTGCAGATTGGGTCATGTTGGGCACAGCACAATTAAGTTCTGCCTGTGGTCCAATCAGGACTGCTGAATTGCATATAGTCCATTACTTTCATCTGCCAATCTTCCAAGGTGGGTAGATCTTGTGTCTTCCAATACTTTGCGATAAGTATTCTTGCTGCTGCTGTAGCATACATAAAAAAAGTTCTGTCCTTTTTTGGCACCAGTTGGCCGACCATGCCCAGGAGAAAGGCCTCTGGTTTCTTCAGGAAAGTATATTTAAATACCTTTTTCATTTCATTATAAATCATCTCCCAGAAAGCCTTAATCCTTGGGCACGTCCACCAAAGGTGAAAGAATGTACCTTCAGTCTCTTTACATTTCCAGCATTTATTATCGGGCAAATGGTAGATTTTTGCAAGCTTGACTGGTGTCATGTACCACCTGTATATCATTTTCATAATATTCTCTCGTAAGGCATTACATGCCGTAAATTTCATATCTGTGGTCCACAACTGTTCCCAGTCAGCAAACATAATGTTATGTCCAACATCTTGTGCCCATTTGATCATAGCAGATTTTACCGTTTCATCCTGAGTATTCCATTTCAACAGCAAGTTATACATTCTTGATAGTATCTTAGTTTTGGGTTCTAACAATTCTGTTTCCAATTTTGATTTTTCCACCTGGAAGCCAGTTTTTTTATCCAAATTATAGGCCTCCCTTATTTGAAAATAATGAAGCCAATCTCGCACTTTATCCTTTAATTTCTCAAAACTCTGCAATTTCAATTTGTCACCCTCCTGTTCCAGAATCTCCCAATATTTTGGCCAATTGGCCTCCATATTGAGTTTTTTCAGAGCCTTTGCTTCCATTGGTGATAACCACCTTGGGGTTTTACTTTCAAGTAAGTCTTTATACCTTATCCAGACATTGAACAATGCTCTTCTAACAATATGGTTTTTAAATGCTTTATGTGCTTTAACCTTGTCATACCACAAATATGCATGCCACCCAAAAACGTTGTTAAAACCTTCTAAGTCCAAAATGTCTGTGTTCTCAAGAAGCAGCCATTCTTTCAGCCAGCAAAATGCTGCTGATTCATAATAGAGTTTAAGGTCTGGCAGGGCAAATACACCTCTGTCCTTTGCATCAGTTAGTATCTTAAATTTTATTCTGGGCTTCTTGCCCTGCCAGACAAATCTAGAAATATCTCTCTGCCACTTCTTGAAACAGTCCATCTTGTCCAAAATTTGCAATGATTGAAACAAAAACAACATTCTTGGCAATACATTCATCTTTATAGCAGCGATTCGACCAAACAAGGAAAGCTTCAAACTTGACCATATTTCAAGATCCTTTTTCACTTCTGACCAACATTTCTCATGGTTATCTTTAAACAAGTTCACATTCTTAGCAGTCATATTAACCCCCAGATATTTTCCTTCTTTACCCGTGTTAAACCTGTCTCCTTCTGAAACCTCTCTTTCTCCATCGGTGTTAAATTTTTCTCAAGAACCTTAGTTTTCTAAATCATCTGCAAAATCTTTAAGTTTGTACTGTTTAGCTCCGACCTGAATACCTTTGATCAGATGGTCCCTTCTAATCATATTTAGCAAAACCTCCAGGACCGAAATAAAAAGCAATGGGGAAATTGGGCAGCCTTGTCGTGTCTTGGTCCTGGACTGATCTGGGATTTCTCTAGAGCACATCAAGACAGCCCTGGATCAGCACTGATTGGGTTGGGTCCACCTGGAGTGATCCAAAGCTGTCAAAAGAATGTGGGAGGATATTAAATATGCAGTTGAGGAGAGAAGGAGAAGATGCAGGTGAGACTTCTCCTCTCTCCCTTCCTTGCCACCTGACCCTGAGACTGTGCAAGGCTATGTTTTGGTTCAGAGTGCAGATTGGGTCATGTTGGGCACAGCACAATTACGTTCTGCCTGTGGTCCAATCAGGACTGCTGAATTGGACCCAGGATACCAAGTCAGCTGACAAGCAACGGGTCTCCAGGGTCTCAGCTTTACCTGGAGATCCGTGGAATTGAACTTGAGACCTTCTCCATACAAAGTCTATGCTCAACCTCCGAACTATAGCCCCTTGCTAGCTGACCGTTGCATTGTGAGGGGTTATGTGCCCAGAAAATACTAAATAAAGAAATAATTGTGCACATATGGCTATAGATATATGTCAGTACTGATCATGCCACATTTTAATAGGTGCATGGAAGTTGTATGCTTGGTCCATCTGCTGCCCTATATTTCAGGAACAAGATTTTCAGGCCTTATACTTTATAGAAGTAATGATTAGGAAAATGTATACTAATGGAGGGATCCATTGCTATGTCATAATGATAATTTATCATAATAATTTATGACATTATGACTTTCTGGCCAGGCCTCCCCAGCCACTCTGGATGGCTCCCAACAGAATATTAAAAACATGATAAAACATATATTTATTGTATGTATTGTTATGGGGTGATTTAATATAAGATATTTGCCCTCATTAGGATATTATGATGAAGAGGATTTGAGTTACTAAAATGGCAGTTCCAAGGATGGTGATATGGTGGAAGAGAAGGCAAATTCTGATGTCTGCCACCAAGGCAGAATTGAAGTGAGAGAAGTGCTCTTACACTCCTCTGTCTATTTCACACCCACCCATTTAAACCGATCTCCTGAAATGGGAAAACTGGGGGGAAATTCCTGGGAGATATTCAACATCCCTAAATATCTCCCAGGTATGGGAGCGTGCTAGGGATTTGGGTGGCTTTGAGTCCTTTGGACCCAAATCATGTTCATTGTCCTTCTGGCACATCCCTGAACTGTCCCTGACAATACCCTTTTGGACTATACTGACATTGACACTCTGATGATGCCAGTTAGGTCAAAGAGTTTCATGTTACTATAGTGGCCACGTAGGGGGATTTCCCTCTCTGAAATCAGAAATCTGTCTCTATTTTGGAGAGAAAAATCAGATCTGTCCTAATGCTTCCGAGATCCTTTCCAGGCACCATAGCAGTACAATCCTATACATGTCTATTCAGAAGTAAGTCCTATTGCACTGAGAAAATTATTTTAATTTATATCTCCCTTAACTCACAAATCTCAGAACCTGTGTTATTTTGATGAATTTATAATATTTTTTGCAGCCCTTTCCTTACATCAAATTCATCACTCACTCTACACTTAATCTGGTCGGTCTTTTTAAAAACCAAAGCCAAAGGTGATTTCTCTGGAACAACATTTTTTCTCTCTCTCTTCTGGTGAACCAAATATTTCTACAGAACAAATGCTTCCTGCTTGAAAATCTTGGCACTTCTGTACCTTGTATTTCTTTTTCTGCATCTCTGTGCGGCTGAACAATTTTACCATCCATCATACATACAATAAATTTCTCTTGCTATTTCTGTATTTCTGTAATACATAGAAACATTAGACCATTTGAAATGCAAATGCTTTCTCTTTTCTATTTATGGCCCCTTGGTAGAACACACACTTTGCATGCATAAAGCCCTAAGTTCAATCTATAGCACCTCCAGTTTAAAGGATCACATGCAGCAGGAATGAAAAAGACTTTGCCAAAAGCTCAGAGAGCAACTTCCAGTTAGAACAGACAATACTGGCTTAGGTACTCTAGTGGTTTGGTTTGGCATGAGAGAGCATCATAACACAATAGTAGTTAGCAGGGTGAGGTGGCAGTGCTAATCTGTCCTCCTGTCTCTGGTGCCTCTGCAGCATACCGAGAGTGGGAAGGGGTGAGGGGGTGGCAAGATTGGTGCGGTGCAAACACACTGTCAGGAGTACCAGATTGGGTCTGCCAGTGCATTTGCACCATCCTGACCTCACCGTCCCAATAAACCACAGTGACACTGATGCCAGGAAGTCATGTAAGTACCACTGCCTCACCAATCTTGTCTGATGAGTGCTACTGTAGTCCCAGGTATCTTGTATTTGGAAAATGATCATGGGCGTATTTGTATAGCCCTGACTGTATCACACACACCCATTTATGGAGATGGGTCATTTTTCCGTATCCAATGGCACCCAGCGTATCAGTTCCATTGATCGCTGTGTCCCTCACCCCTACACAAATGCTGAGGGATCTAACATTTCATTGCACATGTGGAAACATTATCCTTCATGAAGCTCCAGGGATTCTGATAAGCATGAAGAGACTTGTGCATGTAATGTTCTTTGTTCTTCTATTCTTCTATTCTATTCTATTCTATTCTATTCTATTCTATTCTATTCTATTCTATTATATTCTTTGGCGACCTTCAGCTTCCACGATCCCCCATTTTTCTCTGTTGCAGAGCAGGTTTCACCAGCCTAGTGTCCTCCAGGTGGTTTGGGCAACAATTCCCAACAGCCTCAACAAGCAAAGCCTAGGTCTGATGGGAGTCTTGTGATCATGAGCCTTTTCTGGGAGACAAATCTAAGAAACCTGACAGAAATCTAGAATCCTGTTCTGGATTTATTTTGGTAAATGTCACAGTCCTCATGTAAGTTAAAGCAGGAAGTTAAAAAATAAAAATCCTCAGCACCGCCAGCTTCTGAAATACATTTAGAATTAAGCATATTGACAAACCAGACATAAATTCAATAATAGAATTGGTTTATCAATTTTCTTTGAATTTTTAACTTTAGTTAGAAGTAGGGGAAAAGTAATAGTAATAGTGGGTGATATCCAATGCTCCCATTACACTAGTGCAAGAGACATGTGCTACTGGGATGGAACTTCCTCCTCCTCACTGAAGCCCTCCACACACCTCCAGATCAGCTTGGGTGGGTTGGGAGATACACTGCTTTGGATACACAACCCAGTATATTTTCCATAAAAACACAATTTCCCACAACAACAGCACAATCCAGCACATTTGAGAGACCAGCTCTTTTTATTTATGCTATGCCCAATGCAAGCTTTGTTTTTTGTTTTTTTACCTGCTCCAAGTTCCATCTAAATGGAAGAGTGTCTCAGCAATGAGTAGGATGACTTGCCTTTTTTTTTGTCTTCCAGAAGAGGCACAAAATACATCTCTTTCATCAGGTTTTCACATCAGCTTGTTTGTTTATACTGGTGCAGATTTTCTGAGGGTTGGGTTTTCTTGTTTTTGTTTTTGCTGTTGAGTTTATTTCATTACTCACTCCATGCTGCCTTGAGCACTGTAAGGTGACTAATAAATTATTTTAAATAAATGAAAGAGATGGATACACCAATTTAGTATTTGAATATTGAGTTGAGAAGGGTTTATAAAAGTTATCATATATATATATATATATAGAGAGAGAGAGAGAGAGAGAGTGAGTGTATGGGGCCATTAGCATACCATTTACAAGAAAACACAGGCAGAAATATTTCTTGTAACAGGTACCTTAATTGTATTGAAGAACTATTTCTTGTTACACAGAAAGGAAGATACCTTCAGTTATACAGATGAAAACAGATGGCATTTTCCTGACTCAGTAATCTCTTGCAAGTGCTGTAAGTCCAGTTTGCACATCTTCCCTCTTTTACAAGTGTTCCCCCATTCATTCCAGTGGAAGCACTCATTCTTTATTCCTTCTTTATTATATGTATTTGTCACTTACTACAAAAGTCTCAAACCAACTTACAATCTTTTAAAATAAAAACGTACAATACCAAATTAAAATACATGAAAAGATTTCTTAAAAGTAACTAAAAGTGCCTATCCTGCAATAGCAGAAAAAGGAAGCCATTCTACCCCACTCTAAAAGATGTACATCAGTTATGAGTGAAAAGCCTGGGTAAACAAGAACATCTCAACCTGGTGCCTAAATGTTGATAGTGATGGCACCAGGTGCATCACTTTATGGAGAGCATTTCACAGTTGGGAACCACCACTGAGAAGGTTCAATCTTGTGCTGCTCTCTCTGCACCTCTGTTGGAGGGGGTACATGAAGAAAGGACTCAGATGATGAATGCAGGGTCTGGATAGGCTGGTATGGGGCAAGGTGGTCTCAAGGATACTGGGGCCCTGAGCCTAGATCTTTTTACACGAATAGCCTAGTTGCTTGTACACATTCCTTTGGGCTTGAAATTGCTTCCTCTGTTGAAGGCAATGTCTCCGAAATGGAGTCAGGGAAACCTGTCGTCTCCAGGTTGTGCTGCGAAAGTGTCTTATCCGAAACTCCAGAAAGCCAGTATTGAGGGAGATGGACTAATATTCACACTTGGTAGAATGCAGCTTCCTATGTTCCTACTTACAAATAAGTATGCATTACATTCACCATAAGCAATAAAAATAAAATCTAGATCTCCTGCCTTCACTTTATTTCAAATTAGGGGCTACATTCAATTATTCTATCATGAATTAAGCAATTTATTCAGGATTCATTGGATTACCACTCTATGGTGTTTCACAAGGGTGATTCAGATTCTGTAGAGACACAAAAAGAGCTAACAGTTTTGCTACTCTGATTATATTCAAATTTTAGTATAAAATACTATAAAAATAACTATCATGTTCTGTTGGGCTTAGAGATCACAGGGGAAGTAGTAACAGACTTACCTAATTACGGTCCTGTCAGGTAAATGAAGGTTCAGTAGCATGTAGGCTGATTTGACAAAATGTGTATGAATTCAGGCAGGATTTTTCAGGACCATGGAAAGCTCACTGTTGGCTGATGTTCTTTCCCTGTTGTGGGTAATGGGGGTCTGTTCCTCCAGCAAAGAACTCAAGCCATTATGAAGACTGGCAAGACCTAGAATCATAGAATTATAGAGTTGGAAGAGACCTCGAGGATCATGAGGTCCAACCCACTACATTGCAAGAATATGCAATGGCCTATATGGGGATTAAACCCACAACATTGGCATTATTAGCATCACACTCTAACCAATTGAGCTACACTGTCCTATAACTGGCCCTGGCTCCACAGAGGAGTTAACATGTCTTCCAAATGGGAGGGAACACTGTCTCCCCCCGCAACAGAGCAACCTGTATGTCTTCCTCATCTGAGTTTTCCTCAGGGCAAAACAAGGGCCCTGATTCAGGGTTATGATAGTAACTCTGACAGTTTTGCAGGCATGTACAATACCTACATCCCTTATGATAAACAATGGATTATTGTATTATTTTGTTTCATTTTAAAGTATTTGACAAGTATTTGAAAAGGTGGCTTGGGTACTAAGATTTACTTTTAATATAATTATTTCATTTTTTAAAAAATTAACCTTAGACAAAAATTAAACTCCCTTCTTGAAGATTGATGATTATAAATGCTGACAGTGTGTGTAAATCTTTGTGCAAAGAGGTAATATTTTAATGAATAAAGATGAAAGAAAAGGCCAAGAATAATGTTTAACCCATTTTTATGCTCTGCTATTAATCATTGTAAGGGAGAGACATTGCACTTTAAATAGGCCATATATACTGAATAAAATGCTTGAAGGTATTGAATTAATCTATTAGATCACCAAAATTAATGTGGGGCTGGAACCATTCCCCAAGCTCATTCCAACATCTTCCTAAGCAGTAAATCTAACATATTATTTTCATCTTTTGATGTGCCAATGATATTTGCAGTATTAAAGACGAGTGCCGCAGATGTCATGTTTACTTTGACTACTACCTTTTAATAGATTCAAGTTCTTAAGGATTACATCCTTAAAAGCATTATTATTACACCCCTGGAATTTTATGTCTAAAAATGTATAAATTTGTGTAGACATAGAAATAGTGCTAGAGTTGTAGCGGGAGACTGTGTGAAGATTTTCAAAGGGAATTAAAATTGTAGAACATAAAAATGGAGCATAAAAAGAAGAATTAAAATTAAACGTACTGAAAGCTCCAGAAGACCCTTTTAAAAATGGTGGTAGGGCACTCAGTTTCCACAAGGAATTCCTGCTCCCACTGCCACAGTGGAGACAGGACCCTCTTCTCTTTACTTTGGTGTCCTTGCTATCTGATCCCGACTCCTGTGCATGTTTACCCAGAAATATATCCCTACCAAGTTTAATGGAATTGTTCTCCCCTGGAAGTGTGCAGATACTGCACAATTGGGGGGGGGGGGGAAACACAATAACTGCTGGGAGCTGGTAAAGCTAGCAACGAGTTTTTCAGCATCGTCAGCAATAGCTGATTAGGTGAGGGCTTTATTAAGCCATGTCACACACTGTTTTGTTTTTGTTTTTGTCTCTTTCACATTTCCCCCCATGTTGTTTTGCTATGAAGTAAGAAATTGTATGCGTTCATTCAAAGCTTTTTCCATCTGCGGTTCAAAATCAGTATCTTTCCATGGCTGTTTACAGTATTTAAAACAATTTAAAACCATTTCAAATATAAGCAAATGTATCATAACCACAGGGGACGCAGGTGGCACTGTGGGTTCAACCACAGAGCCTAGGACTTGCTGATCAGAAGGTCGGTGGTTCGAATCCCTGCAATGGGGTAAGCTCCTGTTGCTCAGTCCCTGCTCCTGCCAACCTAGCAGTTCAAAAGCACCTCAAAGTGCAAGTAGATAAATAGGTACCGCTCTGGCGGGAAGGTAAACGCCATTTCTGTGTGCTGCTCTGGTTCACCAGAAGCGGCTTAGTCATGCTGGCCCCATGACTGTACGCCGGCTCCCTCGGCCAATAAAGCGAGATGAGTGCCGCAACCCCAGAGTCGGTTACGACTGGACCTAATGGTCAGGGGTCCCTTTACCTTTATCATAACCACAGTAGAAATGGTAGAAACCCTTCTGTGTCATTTGATTCATTTTAATATTTCTCAGCTAGACATTCCAGTATAACAAGCAAATAAAAACAGAGGCCGCTATCTACTGAAATAGCAGTAATCTGAAACAAAAAGTGGGGTGGGGGGAGCCTGATTGTATATCTTGGGAGAGGGAGTTCCATAACCATCTTTTTCTCACAATGGCCAAGCATAAGGAGCTAAGCAGAGAAGGCAGTGGTTCCTAGAATGGGGAACAGCTATATGTGGCTGATGACTATTAACTGCGTGAATCAAAGGAACAAGCAGATTTTTAAAATGTAGCAGATGAGAGGAAGACAGAATAGCCTCAAAGTCATGAAGGTGGAGGGGAGAAAGTTTAACGCCTCCTCTCACTGTCAACAAAAATCCGCTCTCTGAAGCTGTTGCACACATTTCAAACGTAGCAGCTTGTATTGGTAACAGGGGAGGCTTCCCTTAAAATGCAAAGAGCAGCTTTTTACACTGACCCTTAGTCAGAACCAGGGCAGAGAGAGAAGGATCTGTCTCTCTATACAGGGGTGGCCCCCATGCATCATCATCATCATCATCATCATCATCATCATTAAAGACCAGTTGGAGTTGTTGTTGTTTACAACCAAGCAGTGTATACAAACAAACAATCATCTATCTATCTATCTATCTATCATCTATCTATCTATCTATCTCTATCTATCTATCTATCTATCTATCTATCTATCTATCTATCATCTATCTATCATCTATCTATCTATCTATCTATCTCTATCTATCTATCTATCTATCTATCTATCTATCTATCTATCTATCTATCGCCAGTGTGGTGTAGTGGTTAAGAGGACTCATAATCTGGTGAACCGGGTTTGCTTCCCTGCTCCTCCACCTGCAGCTGCTGGGTGACCTTGGGCTAGTCACACTTCTCTGAAGTCTCTCAGCCCCACTCACCTCACAGAGTGTTTGTTGTGGGGGAGGAAGGGAAAGGAGATTGTTAGCCGCTTTGAGACTCCTTCGGGTAATGATAAAGCGGGATATCAAATCCAAACTCTTCTTCTATCTATCTATCTATCTATCTATCTATCTATCTCTAACATCTATTATCTATCTATCTGTCTATCTCCCCACCACCACCAAAGTGGGGGGGGGGGACTGACCAATTGTCATCAAACTTCAGGGACTAAAATAAATGATAAGACATAGTAGGCTGGATCTAGACACATCAAAAAAGTCTTTCAGGAAAACACGTTGTAAACTTCATAAAGGGAAATCCATGTTGGCAAACAATAGGACTCCACAGCACCATCTGGTGTCACAGTGTTATAAAACATATAAAGCACTTTTTCTTTACTAATGTAGCTGAGTCCCCTAATGCTAAAGTACATGCGACTCTCATCTTATGCAGTTGGTTATGATTTGGGAATAGTGCATAAGTCAAAACACATTGGGTTCAATCATGTATAGTCAAAACACATTGGGTTCAGTGGCAGGTGGGATTGCCAAAGACATTTTCTGAACGATCCCCCCTCCTTATTTTTTATCTGCTTAGCGTGTAAAGCCGAATCCATGCAAGTTAAATGTGTGCAAGTTGCAAGTTACCTGTATTATAAAAAGGTATTGAGAGGTGATAAAAGACCTGGAATTCTCCTCCCCCCCCACAAGTATATCCTTGTGTATATGTTAGGTGAACCTTCCTAGGGAGACTGTTCCACAAATGGGCGGGGGGTCACTGCTGAAAAAACATTTTTCCTTATAGTGCACTCATTATGAGAGTGTACCTCCATTGATGAACTAAGGGCATGTATATGGGTTGAGATACTCCTTTAAATATTGTAGACCCGGGCTGTAAAGGACTTTGTCAAAATCAGCACTTTGAATTGGGCCTCCCACATTGCTCAGAATTCCTATGACTGTTCTTTACCTTTTGTAAAACACATGTGTGAATTGCATTTGTGCAGTTCACTTAATCTAGCTTATCTTCAGGAGAACTCTATCACTGGGCATACGCAAAGAAAAGATCTCAAGCAATGAAGATTTGTGAGCTGTTTCATAGAATGTGTATTAGGGTGAAAGCTCAGGCCTTTCTAAAGAAAGCTTTGCTTAAGGTGAGAAGGGAAGCAACATGCATTGAAATCGGTTTATTTCCAATAGTTTGCCCCATTCAAAATCAATCCTCTGAACAGAAAAAAAGCACAATAGTTTCGCTTTTAGCTGCATGGAAGGAAGGAAAAGCTCCCTCTTCGTGCTCTAGGGCTCAGGAGGACACCCATAAGATATTCTTGAAAGAGGTACTTAGCTTAAGTGCAATGCAAAACCCATGTTGCTCTTTAATTATGATGAAAGGCATTAGCTCAATCTTCCTAGGATAAAAGCATATTAGTACCTTGAAAAAAAATTAAACACATCACACGCTTTTATGCCACATCATCATTATGTAGAACATGCAATAAGAAAAACCTTCAAGAAATGAAGAGGCTTTGTTGTTGGTGGTCTCAGTGAGAAACAGTATCTGGAAATTTAACTAACGGAGGGATTTTATTTACCTGGGTTCTTCTGGAAGATATTTGTAAGGAAAACAATTTCCCAGAATGCCAGATGCTTTGCCCAAGTATTGTGTTTGTCCTCTCCTTCTGGTTTTCATTGCAATGCTTGATGTGAAGGTGTCCTAGAAATCTTAAAGCCCAACTCAGACATTCATTATGGAGGGATGTCAAATTAACATGAGAAGAGGGAACAGTGGGGATGAGTGTATTAGCTCTGCCCCAGCCCCCTTGTTTTCTATACGTTCCTGTACTTGGGGGAACTCCCATGAGTTTTGGAAACCTCGAACCTTCTGGGACAGCTTGGTAGAGCACGAAATTCTTAATTGCTGGGTTGTGGGTTCGAGTCCCACATTGGGTAAAAGATCCCTGCATTGCAGGGGCTTGGACTAAATGGTCCCTTCCAACTCTACAATGCTAAGTTCCCTTGAAACATCATGTCCCTGGCAGGGAAGGTCTGCAATAGGACATTTGCTTGAACATGAACTAGTGAAGGACCATAACTCGGTGGTAGAACATCAGCCTTGTTTGCAGAAGGTCCCAAATTCAACCCCCAGCATCTCCAGGTAGAGCTGGGAGTCACTTCTGAATTGAACCCCTGGGGAGTCACTGTGTAGTAGACAGTACTGAGTTAGATGAACCAATGGTCTTTGGCATTATAAGGCAACTTCCTATGTTTCTATGTGTGAAATCCTCCACATGAGAAAGCAAGGTTTCTGATTGCATGGGATGCTCTACCCGTGTTCAAGTGAATATGAGTGGAAACCTCATAGAGATCTTCTGCACGAAGCATGGGAAAGTCAAGAACTGAGTAGGCAATACACACAAGAAGAATGAGGATGAGGGTTGTGATATGTTCCTGTCCACATACTGACCATTTGTCTGCTCAGGTGAATGCCTGAACATGCCTTTAGTGGTAGTATGGTGATTCACCAATCTATCTTCTGTGGATGACATGATTATTACCCTACCCTTTGTGCAAGAGAATATTACTCTAATAACAGACCGGAGCTCTTTAATTCAAAGATGTCATGCTACCTAATTTAATTGTGCCTGATTTTTTTTTAAAAAAAATCCAAGAGTCATATTTACCACTGATAAATCTCATTTAATTATACACTGACAGAACATGAGTTATATTTTTCTCCTTTCATTCCGAAGCAGTGGAAATGACCAAATTGACAGCAGTAAATGGATTTTGTGATAAAGATTTGTGGCTATTAGGTCAAGTCAGACTTTTCAGCGCATTGGATTTCCAATTTTTCAGAGGTTTTAAAAATAGCTGGAGAATTCTACCCTTGAGCCATTTATGTTCTTTGGCAAAGAAGGCTCATATAACCAGATTACTTATCTTCCACATTAGAAGAGAAGGAAGACACATGTAGAGGCATAAGTTTCCAGATTTATTCATTTTTCTAAGTCAACATGAGACCTTCCTTGTGTGGGTCTGCCAAAGGGAGATCTTCATGATTATTGAAAGGGCACAGGGAGGGAAGGGGGAGATCTAATGTGTTAGTTATCAGTTTTACAAATGCTTTATTTGCAGAACATTGATAGTTACTATGAACAAAAAATAAATTAATAGGATTATGTTGAATATTTAGAGCTGAATATATTTTGGCACAAAAATGGGCTCTTGAGAGCTCCACAATGTTTCAGAAGATTTTCAATTTGTGTGTGTGTGTGTGTGTGTGTGTGTGATGGTTCAGTTGCAATTTGGGTGACATTCCCTCCATTGCCACAAATATTTCTAGTAACTGTGATGGCATCACATAGTAAAAATAGTAGCAGCAGCTCCCACGCCTGTCCATAGTTTGCCTTTCCTGTCTGAGCCCAGTCCACACAGGAATCCAGAGGAAATGCAGAAGGCAAGTGTAAGATATTCTTCTCCTCATGCTTGTCACTTCCTTCAGTCTTAGACAGGCCAGAGAAACAGGTTGTGACAGGAGGAGCAATGGCTGAACCTGAAGGCTCTGAGGGTTGCTGGGGGTAGATGGGTATTGGTAGGTGTCCAACAATGCCAAAATGGGAAACTTCTTGGATGAGTCTTAATTGCTAGATTACCAGCTTGTAGAGCCCTCAGATATGAGGCAAAACATGAGGAAAGAATTCTCTGCATTTTTTTGTGAGCCTGCTCCCACCTTTCAGTGTTTTTAGCCAATGAATGAACTCCTAGCAATGACTGACATTTGAGGAAAGTAGTTCTAGCCAAGCATTCATTTATTACATTAATTACATTTATGTTCCACCTTTTCTCAAAGGAGCACAAGGTGGTCACATGGTTCTGTTCCTCCCCATTTAATCCTAGTTAGGTTGAGCAACTGTGAGTTTCATGGCTGAACAAAATCTGACTGTGGCTTTTGCGATGACATCACTGTTTCTGTGATCTGCAATGAAAACAGTTTATTATTATTATTATTATTATTATTATTATTATTCAATTTTTCCAATACAAAATTTTATACAATTCATACATCTTTTTTATATCTGTTCTCTTTTTGACTTCCCTCAACTTGACTGATACTCCTTCCCTTCTTAATTTCTTACACATTTCTAAAACCTTACTTCCATTATTTTTATAGATTAAATCTTATTTTGCTCACATTCTAACATTTCTTCTTACAGAGCTTCATTAAAGCTTACAAGCGTTATTTGATTATCACTTAATTTATGCATATACTCTGTAAACCTTTCCCAATCTTCTATAAATCTCTGATCTCGTCGATTTCGGATCCTTCCCGTCAGTCTATCAAGTTCTGCATAGTCCGTCATCTTCATTCTCCATTCATCTAGTGTAGGCAACTCCTCTTGCTTCCATTTCTGAGCCATCAGTATTCTTGCTGCAGTCACTGCATATAAAAATAACTTCCTTTCTTTCTTATTTATCTCATTCCCTGTAATATCAAGTAAGAACGCTTCTGGTTTCTTAACAAAAGTGTATTTAATCATTTTCTTCAATTCGTTATATATCATTTCCCAAGAGCTTCTTACTTTCTTACATTCCCACCACATATGATAGAATGTGCCCTCTTTTTCTTTACATTTCCAGAATTTGTTACATCCTTTGTACATTCTTGCTAACTTCACTGGTGTTACATACCATCGATACATCATTTTCATCACATTTTCTTTTATTGTTGTGCATGCAGTGAATCTTAAACCTTCTTTCCATAATTTCTCCCAGTCCTCCATCTGTATATTATATCCAAAATCTTTGGCCCAGTCAATCATAACCGATTTTACCTCTTCATCCTTTGTATGGCATTCTAATAATATCTTATACATTTTAGCCAAAACTTTAAAATCACTATTTATTATTTCTTTCCGAAATTTCGACTCTTTATCCTCAAAGCCTCTTAATATCAGATCTTTTTTAAACATTTCATTAATTTGAAAATAATGCAGCCAATCATTAATATATTCCTTAACTACCTCAAACGACTTCAGCCTCCATTTACCTTCTGTTTTTGTTATTAGATTCTGATATGTTGCCCATCCCCCTTTCATATTGATTTTTTTCACACTCAACGCCTCTAGTGGTGACAACCAATACGGAGTTTTTGCTTCCAACAGATTTTTATACTTTTCCCAAACCTCTATCAAAGACCTTCTTATGGTGTGGTTTTCAAAACCTTTATGTACTCGCTTTTTATCATACCATAAATAAGCTGCCACCCAAATCTATTGCCAAAACCTTCTAAATCTAGCAAATCAGTGTTTTCTAATTTCATCCATTCCTTCAACCAGCAGAGGCAAGATGCTTCATAATATAATTTCAAGTCTGGCAGGGCGAAGCCTCCTCTTTCTTTCGCATCAGTCAGTAGCTTAAACTTTATTCTCGGCTTCTTACCCTGCCAAATAAACCTTGAAATTTCTCTTTGCCAGTTTTTAAAGATAGCTGCCCCCCTGATTACTGGAACAGTTTGAAATAGAAATAGCATCTTTGGAAGCACGTTCATTTTTATTATTGCGATTCTTCCCCAAAATGAGAATTTCATTCTTCCCCACACCTCTAAGTCTTTTTTAATCTTACTCCAGGTTGATATGTAGTTGTTCTGATACAAATCAATACTTCTGGGGGTTAACCAAACTCCTAAATATTTAACTTTCTTTACCGCTTCTATTTCTAGTTGTTGCTGCACTTTGTCGATAGTTTCTCGATCCATATTTTTACTAATCATTTTTGTCTTTTTCTTATTCAAAATAAATCCCGCCAATTGGCCAAACTGCTCTATTTCATTCAAAACTTCTGTTACCGTATTTGTCGAATTTTCCAAAGTTAATACCAAGTCATCAGCAAAGGCCTTAACTTTATATTGTTTACTTCCTACTGTTATCCCTTTTATCTGTTCATTGCCTCTTATTGCTCTTAAAAATACTTCCAGGACCGTGATAAATAACAGTGGTGAGAGCGGACACCCTTGTCTCGTACCTTTGGTTATTTTTATATTTTCTGTTACCACATTGTTAACTATTAATTTTGCTCTTTGGTCTTTATATATTGTCCTAATACCATTCATAAATCCTTGTCCTATATCCATCATTTCAAAGTTTTTTAACATAAATTCCCAAGAAATATTATCAAAGGCCTTTTCCGCATCCACAAATATCAACATAGCTTGCTTATCGTTCCTGGCATTCAAATACTCCAAAATATTGATTACATTCCTAATACTGTCTTTCATTTGTCTGCCAGGAAGAAAACCTGCTTGATCTTCATGTATCAAACCCTTCAACACTTTTTTCATCCTATTTGCTAATATATTAGCAAACAGTTTATAATCATTATTTAGAAGCGAAATCAGCCTATAATTCTTAACTTGAGAGAAGTCAGAGTCTTGCTTGGGTATTAAAGTAATATATGCTTCTTTCCAAGTTTCTGGTATTTCTCTTTTTGTTAATATATCATTCATTACTTCTCTCAGTGTTACAGCTAGGATGTCCTTCATTTCTTTATGAAATCTTGCACTGAATCCATCCGGCCCTGGAGTCTTTCCACTTTTTAATTCTTTAATTGCATTTCTTATTTCTTCTATTTCTATCCTCTCATTTAATTTACTTTTCTCTTTCGTTGGAATCTTCTGCACCCCTTTCTCTTTTAGATATTCTTCTATTTTCTTTAAATTATCTTTCTCCTTCTTCTTATATAATTGTCTATAAAAGTCCACAAATCCTTTCCTTATTCCTTTTGGGTCTTCAATCTCTTTGTCTTCAACCACAATCTTATGTACCATATTTTGTTCTTTCCTTTTTTTGATCTGCCACTCTAATAGTTTCCCAGATTTATTTGCATATTCGAAATTCTTTTGTCTCATCCTTTTGATGTTCCATTCCACTTCCTTGTTTATTATCATAGAGAATTGAGCTTGCAATGTTTTTATATTAAGTTTCAATTTTTTATCATTAGGTCTGTCAATAAGTTTCTTCTCATTTTCCATAATTTGTTTTAAGATTTCTTTTTCCCCTTTTTCTCTGTAATTGTTTTTGATTGCGTTCTGCTGTATAAAAAAACCTCTCATAACTGCTTTACCAGCGTCCCAAACTATACTTGTTTTTGTTCCTTGATTCATGTTGTTTATAAAATAGTCCCTCAGATACTTTTGTGCATTCTCTACTATTTTTGATCATCAAAAAGGTTTTCATTTATTCTCCACCGGAAAGATTTTTCTTCAAATCCTTTTAAGGTACATTTTATTGGATTATGATCCGAAAGCACCTTAGGTTGTATTTCAATCTTTAAGATTCTTGTTGTAAGATCATTTGTTATCCATATTTGATCGATTCTTGACATTAGGTAAACTGTTTTTCCAATGGGTGTTTCAGTCTCCAAATATCAATTAAATTATAGTTCTCTACCATCGAGAAGAAAGTCTTTGGTAATTTCCCTTCTTTTGATTTTCCTGTTGCTCTTAATCTGTCCATTTCCATTGAAACCACTGCATTCATGTCACCCATTATTATAATCTTTTGATCGGAATATTTAAATAGTTTCTCTTCTAGGTCTCTAAAAAAGTCCATTTTGTTTTCATTAGGTGCATACACTCCGACAATTATTATTTTTTCACCTTGCCATTTGACTTGTACTGCCACGATTCTGCCTTCTTCATCTTTAAAAATCTGGTGAGCTTCTATTTTATTTTTTATATATAAAACCACTCCTCTTTTTTTAGTTTTGTCCAATGAGATAAATTCATTCCCTAGTTTTTTATTTATCAAAATTTTTCTATGTTTCCTCATCACATGAGTCTCTTGTAAACAAATAATGTCCAAATTTTGTTTTTTCAAATATTGTTGAATTTTATTCCGTTTTTCCCCCTCATTCATCCCATTGACATTCCAGGTCCATAATTTCAATGCCATGATGTCTTCTGATTAATTTTTAATAATAGTCTTTAATTTATTTCCCCCTCTTCTTCCTCTTCCTCCACCTTCTCCTCCCCCGAATCTTGCGAGTCTTCTCCTTCAGCTCCTGCCCCCATTGGTGCAGCTTCCTCACTTCTCAATTCTTTGTACCTTCTCAGAAATTTATCCAATTCATCCGGTCTTGTTATTCTGTGTCTTTTCCCTTTGTAGGCAAATGATAGTCCTTCTGGGAACTCCCATCTAAAACCAGTTACAGCCTCCATCCAGGTCAATGGTCTTCCTGGCTAAGAGTACCTCAGTTTTATCTGGACAAAGCTTTGGCTTATTTGTCCAGATCCACCCCGGAACTGATCTCAGACACCTAGATATTACATGTCATTCTAATGCATACTGAGCAGTTGTAAATATATTATACTTTTATACATGATGTATTAACATGCACCTGAGATGTTTTGCATATGCAAGCACAGTTGAAGCACCTTATGGGCATTATTGAACCATGAATTGTTGTTAACTGTCACTCTATTCTGTTTCCTTTGTCTAATGCCTCTCAGAGAGCTTTAATTAGTCCTTACAGTATTTTGGAGTTATTTACTCTGTGTGGTTGAAAATTTCAAAGATCATAAATTATGACTAGGAAACGACATCTATAAGAGCTTGTGTTTTGTTTGCTTTTTCAGACATCTGTCAAAAAAAGGTAATTGGAAAATAGCAACTTACTGTATATAATGGACCAGGCACAGAAGATATTTACATTATGTACAACAAGAATCCTATCATCATAGCTTGTTAAAATTATAATAATGTTGCTCTTTGGTTTCCTCGCTAGTGAGATGAGATTTACAAAGTTATCCATTCCAAATTGCATAAAAAAGCTATATGAATAAATGGCAAGCACATTGAAACAGCTAAAAAAAAAGCACAATAGTATAGTCACCCTTCAAACTAGGAGCTCAAACATTGTTGTTCTCCAGTGCCATTCTTCAAAATCTCAGCTGTCTACCTGTTATTCTATTCATTTAGCTGACACAACATTCCCAAGCTGTATTAATAGTACAGTAGTGTTAACAATTTATTAATGCTGCAGTCCCCAAACTGCTTGTCGAGGGATTGAATAAGATGGCTCTGAAGTTGATGGCTGGAGGTTTGTGGGATGAGAATGCAAAAGGATATTGATCAAACTAATCCAGTTAAAATTCAAATAGAGTGGAGTATAAAGCTGCTTTAGAATAATATAGTAGCACTAGGTAAGGTGTTGTTTAAACCCACCATACTAATTCTAAGGCAAATCCTAGCTTTGGAGCTGATTAATTGCGAGGTTCAGTTAGTAGAATTTCTAAAACATGAGAAGAAACTGCAATCCAAAGAAATTAGGATGTGTCATTTTTACATAACCCTGAGTACATTTACAATATTCAGACCAAATTTTCTAGGATTGGGTGTTTTTAAAATGAATTCATAAACATTTAGAATCTTGAACTATTTTAGGGCATATGACTGAGAGAAGAAAATGTGCTAATAAGGAGAAAATAAAAATAAATATTACCCCTAATTTTTTTCTGAAAGGAAACAAAGTAGAGCATTCCCTTATATAAACAAAAATGTGGCAGATGTTAACAATATTGATGTGATAAATAAGGATTGTTTAAAAATCTGTCGAGGATGCAAATAAGTATATGGAAGTTTGTTTCAGAAATGATCAAATTCTAATGCACAAAAATATTGGAAAATGTAAAATTATCTTAAAGATGATGACATAGCAGTAGCTTCCTTGTTATTATTGTTAGGTTAAACATCTCCATTCATAAATACTGAGTACACATAGATGAAGAGGGCAATCCTATGTCAAAGACCACCAGGATGAGCAGTTTAGGATGTGGCAGATCTCTGGCTCAGCCAAGTGGTTTCTCCTGCCCTCCAGGAGGTGAGCTGTGACTCCTTGAGGTTTTCCCTTTCACCTTTACTGAGAGAAAACTTTTGTGTAGAGGACACACATAGATAAGCCTCTATTCTTTGCTACAAAAAACATGCTCTGCTAATCCCCTCTTTTACTACCCTGACTGCCAAACTGTGCTCCAGCTTTAGGAAAGTTGAATCAACCCCAGGCGTTCCTCTATCTCAGCCCTGGAACATGATTCTTGACTCAACCTGGCTCAGCCAATGTCCCCCAACCCTAGCGGAAAAGAAGCAGAGCTTGATTAACCATTAAGCAAAATAAGCATGTGCTTAGGGCATCAAGGGAAGGGGGGGGGACAGAAATTTTTCACTGCTGGATTTTTAACATTAATAGTCACAAATTGCTCAGCTGAGCATTCATTTTATTACTGGAAATATAAAAAAAAATCCCAACAGAACAACTATGCAACAAGGCAGGCTGGGTGCCTTATCTCTACTAAGTATAGACACAGATGCGCTATGTAAGATTAGTTTTGAGGATCTGATCAAAGACTTTGCAAGCAGAAAAACTAGGAGAAAAATTTTCAAATATAAATAAAGCGGAAGTATATGGAAAGAAACATTTGTTTTCCACCTTACTGAGGAGTTTTGTTTCATTTTGAAAAATAAATTTGTATTTTATGGTCTATTATTGTTTATGTTTTGAATTAGATATATATATATGGGGGCACCAAAATCTGGCCATGAACAGAAAATATACCACTGACATTTGTTCATCTTAACTCAACCAGCTAAGCTGAAGCTTATATAGTCAAGGGTAATGCGAGTCCCCAGAAGGAGGCATTTTGGGTGTGTGGCAGGGGCAGGACTATGGTGGTTGTGGGACTTAGGCTGGATCCTAAGTCCATTTACCTCAGTCTCATGACCTGGCAACCCAGCATAGAACGTTATTTAAAAGACTTGTTTTCCCTGTGCCAGACACGGCCGAGCAGCAGCAGCCCCACAGCTGAAGGGGGTTTGGATTTGGTGTAAACTTACACTGCCTTAATTTACACCAGCTTGCTTGATGTCAGTTTCTTTTTCACGGAATTGCTCCCTTAGCTCCCTTTGTGATTGTGACAATAAGAATGTGTTGTTTGCTCAAAACTGGAAAGCTCCAACATAGCTAGTTTAATAAGCTTTGGGAAATTGCATTGAAGTCTACACCGGCATATTGTTTACACGCAAGAATTACAGGATTGCAACAAAATTAATTTACAGAAATCTGGTCTCTGTTTATTGTAAAATGAATTATTGCATCTCAAAAGTTCAATATGGGATTTTAAATGTTTTAAGGGAATAATTCCCCCACCCCCTGTTTTGGTAAGAGACAAACTTTAAGAGAAATCAAGAAATTGTGAATGAATATTGCTTCATTTTAAATACTTAACAGTATAATGGTTAATATTACGTACTTAAATGGTTTTCTTTCTTTCTTTTGCCTTAATTTCTATACTGTGATATATTGTTTGATAAAACTGAATTTTCTTTTAAAGTTAGTGATATGGGATACTTTGTTTCAGACAAAGCACCTTAAGTATTTCTGTAGTTTTATTCCATTAAAAATTACTTGGAACAGAATTAGCAGGGCTGTCATCCTGTGGTTGCAAATCTGGACCACAGATAGACATCAAAGGGGAGTTGTCAGTAGGTAAGTTTCAGTCAGTGGGGTATTTTTCTAGTACTCTCCTAAAAGGGATCAATTCTCTTTTTGACCCTATTTACCACAGGGAAATTGATTCTGAAACTGGAGGTGAGCTGGGGTGAGCTGACAAGCAGTTTCAGGAAAAAAATTAAGGTATGACCTGAATGTTTAAAGAGGAAAATCTAAACAAGTACAGTTCTACGGTAGAGAACATTTTTTATGAGAAATTCAGAATCGTATTGAATGCTATCGTTCAGATGCTGTTGATACGCAAATTTGTTATATTTGACATTTGGTTAACAAACATTCACTTTGATTTAGCAACCATTTTCCAAAACAGGAAACATATTTCTCCATGTGGCGATCATGCTTGTCACTTGGGGAAAAGCCAGGTACAACTGATAGGCATTGGCCTATGTCCCTGTCATAAATGTTCACAAGATGCTGTCACAAGTGTTCAGAGGGTGGGGAAGGGCTGTAGCTCAGCTGTAGAGCATTTAATCTATATACAGAAAGTCTCAGGTTTAATACTCGGACTCTTCATGAAGGGCTGAGAGCATCCCATGTCTTGAACCCTGGCTGCTATTAGAAACAGAATGTAGGCCTTTATAGAATTTGGTCTGATTCAGCCAGTGGAATTTTTATTTTCTTGCTTTTGTTCAAACTTTTAATCCCAGCCTTCTACATTGCTGAAGAGGCAAGCTACAGTGGTTCTCAAACTTAATCCATTCCAGAAGTCTGTTCCAAAACCAAAACGTTCCAAAACCAAGGCACACTTTCCTATAGAAAATAATGCAAAATGGATTAATCCGTTCCAGACTTTTAAAAACAACCCCTAAAACAGCAGTTTAACATGAATTTTACTATCTAACAAGACCATTGATCCACAAAATGAAAGCAATGTACTGCAGTCAATGTAGCTGTACTGGGTTCCACTCAGTTACAAAAACAAAACAAAAAAGCCACAAAACAAAAACGCAAAATAAATAGCTAAAACAGACAGACCTCAGTGTAACACTCAAACCGGAAGCGTAAAACTCAAAGTGGAGCACGTCTGGCTTCTGAAAAAAGTTCGCAAACCAGAACACTTACTTCCAGGTTTGCAGTGTTTGGGTTCCAAGTTGTTTGAATACCAAGGCGTTTGAGAACCAAGGTACCACTGCACTTACATTGCTGTAGAGGCAAGCAATTTAAAATGTGTGTTGTCTCATCAATAGTGTGAGCTGTACCCATAGATTCACAACAAAATTCAGGGTCTCCAAACCCTCCTCTCCTGGTGCCCACTCATCAGTATCTAGCCAGTCCCCGACACCACCCATTTGCTAAAGGTTTGTTTTACATTTGGCACTGTGTTGGAGCTCTTTCAAGTAGTAGATTGAAAACTGATTTTGGATGGGAAGGGAAACTGCATCCAGACCTCTCATTAGGTAGGACAGAGGAAAGGGTACTATCATCACACAGATACTTGGCACTGAAAGTTGACAGTGCTGAGCATCAATTACAAAAATAGCTATGTGCAGATCTGCGTATGCCCAATCCCACTTCCATATGTATAGATTGTGAGAGTTGAATAATTTTATATTAATTATATTGCACTATTTATAGTTTTCAGCATGGCTATATAATTGGACAAAAATCTTTCTGTTCCAGATAAGATCTATATTTTTGTTCTACCACACCATAACTGCTCTCTGTGTGAGTGTCATTGCATTTCTTTACCTCTGAGTATCTTCACCACAACAAATATGGCATCTGGCAAAGGTCAGCCCTGCCTTCCAGATTTCAGTATATTTTTGTGCAACACCTACGCTGTTCAATGGGGTGTCTGCAGGAGAACTTTGTGGTGCATTGTGAACCTTCTCTCTGATGTCTGTTGCTTTGCCTTGACTCTTCCATGTAGCACTATGAAATCAAACTTCCATTCAGCAGAAAACATGAAAATAACAGAAACACAAGCCTTGTGATAGCTTGCACCTTTTTTAAAAAAATAAGCCATAATTCACTTCATAAGCATTTCAAACATTAAAAAAATGCCTATTGCAGTTGGAGCAAGGCTAGTATGTGTATGTGTTTATGTGGGCTGTGTACTGCGGGAGGCAGTAGCTGATTTATGTCTATTTATCCTGCGAAGATTTGGTGTTATAGCTATTGATCTCTCCTGATACATTAGAGAATTGAGATTGTTTTCAGTCCACCCTAGTTACAAAATTGTTCAAAAAGATGAAATAGTTTCTTTCCATTTATTCTCATGAGTGGACTGATCTGGTCCTGTTCTGGCATGTTACAAATGTTGCATATATCTCGAGTGGATCTTTGATTAGTGAATGATGAATTAGCAATTTTACCTACTTGAGCGGCAATTAGTAATCTGGCAGTGGACCATTTCTCATTTTAGATCCAGTACCTTTTAACTTAATAAAAAGAAATAAAACCTTTACTTTTTATCTGTCATCGGGGCCTTTCGGCGTCATAGTCCATGAATAAAGTATTAATGTGCTGCACAGTTGAAATGGCTGCTTTTTCATCCTGTAATTGAAAATAATGGAACACCATAACATACCGTTAAAACTAATTATAGCAGCTCAAGTTACTGCAGCAAAAAAATTCTGCAGAAGTACCTGACCAGAGATAACACAGAAAGCCCTGAATCATATAATACAGATATAACTCTAGTATAAAGATCTTCCATAGGGACGCAGGTGGCGCTGTGAGTAAAACCCCAGCGCCTAGGACTTGCCGATCACATGGTCGGCGGTTCAAATCCCCACGGCGGGGTGCGCTCCCGTCGTTCGGTCCCAGCGCCTGCCAACCTAGCAGTTCGAAAGCACCTCCGGGTGCAAGTAGATAAATGGGGACCGCTTACCAGCGGGAAGGTAAACGGCGTTCCGTGTGCTGCGCTGGCTCGCCAGATGCAGCTTGTCACGCTGGCCATGTGACCCGGAAGTGTCTGCGGACAGCGCTGGCCCCCGGCCTCTAGAGTGAGATGGGCGCACAACCCTAGAGTCTGGCAAGTCTGGCCCGTACGGGCAGGGGTACCTTTACCTTTATAAAGATCTTCCATTTCTGCACCTCTGCAATAACAATGTAACAGTGGGGAACATCTGGCCCAGAGTCCTAACCCACCAGGCCTCTGAATTTAACCCACAAGACTATTTGGGGCAATTGCACAGTGTCGGATCAGAGAGAAGCCTCTGTTATTGATTTTTTACTATCAAAGAGCAAGCATATGTCCGATCTTGGTGCTGTGCAACCATAGTGCTATGATGTGAGTTTAGCCTCAGTCTACTCCCATGGCTTGAGATTTTAATCACCTAATGTTGTTCAATGTCAGGTGATTTATAGGTGGGACAACACCCACCTGTCAACAAGGCCACAGTGGGTGGGCCTTTTCTAGATATGACCCTCTTTGGGGGGGGGGATCCATTTCCCTACCTATTGACTAGAGAAAATGTCGTGACATGGTAGAAGTTTATAAAATTATGAATGTCTTGGGAAGTATCGTATTTTTCGCTCTATAAGACGCAATTTTTACCCTTCAAAAATTAAGGGGAAATGTGTGTGCGTCTTATGGAGCGAATGCAGGCTCCTTGGCTTCAGCAATAGCAACGCGAAGCCTCCGAAGCGCAGAGGGAGAGCTCCCCCCGTGCTCCGGAGTCTTTGTGTTGCTTTCGCTGAAGCCGCCTGAAGCCCCCGGAGCGCAGCAGGAACTCCCGCTGTGCAGCGCCCCTTCAGTGAAGCGGGAGGAGAAATGGAAGGGGCTTCGCTGAAGGGGTGCTGAGCAGAGAGGGGGAATTTTTTCCCCTTGTTCTCCCCCTCCTATGGTCCAGTGCTTCCTATAGAGCGAAAAATACGGTAGATTGAGAAAAGTTCTTCTCCCCGTCTCATAACATTAGAACTTGTAGTGCATGGTTAACCCATGGGACTTGCTCCCACAGCAGGCAGTTATGGTCACCTACTTGGGTGGTTTTAAATGAGAATTAGACTAATTAATGGAGGACAAGGCTATCAATGGCTATTAGCATAAGAATATAAGAACATAAGTAGAGCCTGTTGGATCAGATCAATGGCCCAGCTAGTCTAGCATTTTGTTCTCACAGTGACCAACTAGATGCTTGTCAGAAACCTACAAGCAGGACCGAAGGACAAGATCTCCTGTGTTTTCCAGCAACTGATATCCAGAAGCATTACTTCCTCCACAATGGCTCCACTGTCCAGAGGCAGTATGCCTCTGAATATTAGTTGCTGGAAACTGCAGTAGTGGAGAATGTTCTTGTGTTCAGGTCCTGTTTGTAGGCTTCCCAAGGGAATCTGGTTGGCCACTGTGAGAACAGGATGCTAGACTAGACGGGACACTGATTTGATCCAGCAGGCTCTATTTATGCTCATACCATGGGCTTTGCCCTTTGGAGTTCCACAGCATCTTCTTCTTCCCTTATCTCTAACTTCTACATCAAACTGCTGGTGTAGGTTGCCAGAACATTTGGAGCGCAATACCATCAGTATGATGGGACGCAGGTGGCGCTGTGGGTTAAAGCCTCAGCGCCTAGGACTTGCCGATTGAAAGGTCGGCGGTTTGAATCCCTGCGGCGGGGTGCGCTCCCGCTGCTCGGTCCCAGCGCCTGCCAACCTAGCAGTTCGAAAGCACCTCCGGGTGCAAGTAGATAAATAGGGACTGCTTACCAGCGGGAAGGTAAACAGTGTTTCCGTGTGTAGCTCTGGCTCGCCAGATGCAGCGATGTCACGCTGGCCACGTGACCCGGAAGTGTCTCCGGACAGCGCTGGCCCCTGGCCTCTTAAGTGAGATGGGCGCACAACCCCAGAGTCTGTCAAGACTGGCCCGTACGGGCAGGGGTACCTTTACCTTTACCTTTTACCATCAGTATGATGATGCCCATGCTAAAGTTATTCCTCTCCTTATCCTTACATCCTGGTGAAATCACTGAATTCTTCCTTGGAAGAGGTCAATGAAATATCAGAAAGGGTAGATAATGGTGTACTGTTGGTCCAAGTCATGGAACATGTTAGTGACCTTTTCTATATTGGATTGCATACATGTCCCCTGAACAGGCAAGGCCCTACCATTAGGCAGAGTGAGGCAGCCACCTTATGTGAGATGTTGAAGGGCAGAGCTGTACTACACTGCCTGCCCCGTGACCCCTAAACTAGGTTGCTATCTTTAGGTAGGGTGGAGGAAACGGTTCCAATGACAGAATTGAAGTAAGATTCAGCTGTGAGTGTGGATAGCTTCCATATGTGGAATAGGGAGCAGGGTGCCATCTTGGCCTCTGCAAAATGTCTTGGGCCTGAAGGAGGAGATCTGTAGCTTGCGGGTTATCCAAGAACTATCAGCTTTGGCCCTAGAGTCCCAGAAAGTGCCTGTGACTGGGAGTGCCTTTTTCTAACTTTGTATCTAGTTGTGCGTAATTAATCTTAGAGCTAAAAGTAAAAGGAAAAGATGCTTCTGTTATTATATTGCATCAGCAGCAGAGTGTGAATCTGCTCTTCTGGGTACCAAATTGCTTGTACAACTGCAATGTGTGCTTTTTTTATTTCTTTCTTCACAGCAGCTGCAGTAGTTTTCTATTTAGGAGACTCAATTAGTTGCTGATAACCTACTGCAATGCCTATTAAGTTATCTTGTCATCAGAATGTACTTGTACGTTTGCATTTGACACACAAAGAACTGTTGTTTCTACTTTAGGCAAAGACAGATTGTTGTGCGGAGGCATTCAAGATAATTAAAACAAAGTCCATTTTGCAACAAGGCCAACACTTCCCAGCTGAAACCATATTCTAAGCTACCTACCCTGTCATTCATCCTCTTGGGATAAAAATTAATCAGCTGTAGTTTGGGGACGTGCTGCATATACTATCAAGTGATTCTTCATTGTGTAGTGAAACAAGATAAATGAATGTATATATAAACACTCAATACCCCTGATAACTACATGCCATGGTCATTAATTTAATTGTGATCATGGCATTCCACAACGCACAGCTTTTACCAACTAAAACACGAAGCACTAATACTTGGAAAGCAAAAGCAGGCTTCCCATTTATTAAAATGTATCCTGATGCCAATCTGTTTGGGGAACTAAAGTGCTGAATTACAGAAATATCTGCTCCACGACAGTGATTTCTACAGTTTGTCCCCTTGAATTTAGAAGAAGACTCCTGGGGGATTTGCTGCTGTTGTTAAACAGTCTATCAAGGGCCAGTCCATCAAGAGATTTGCTACTTGTGGCAGAGAAGGTGAATGGGAGAGGAAGAGAGGCGGAGGAGAGGTTTCAACACCTCTAAGCATCTGCAGCTACCGCGCCATCCCCCTTGCTGGACTTCACCTGCTTCTAGTTGTCACTTATCATCAGGCAAGTCAGCCCAAGAGTTGAGCGCAGCAGCCCTGATAACTCTCCAGGTACAGCCATAAAAGCAAGAGAGCATTCAGTGTGGCAGCTATCACTAAAGGGTTTCATCCTTTTGGGGTCATGACGTCAGCGTTGGAATGAAGGTGAGTGCACCACCCCACTGAAGGTAGCCCTGTTCAGGGAAGTTTAGAGGGAAGTTTTTAATGTGTGACATTTCAATGTATTTTTAATCTTTGTGGGAAGCTGCCTAGAGTGGCTGGGGAAACCCAGCCAGATGGATGGGGTACAAATAAATAATAATAATAATAATAATAATAATAATAATAATCTTATCTTTAGTTTTAATTTTTGTTTCCTTATCTTGTGACCTGTGACCATTATGTGAGTTTGTTTATTAGTGTTTGGGGTGTGTTTATTGGACGTTATAGAGGCTTAATGTTTCTGGGGTTTCCAGCATGAGAGACTGCAGTGTTTAGTGCTCCTGGCCTGCCATGGCCTTCTTTTTCCCAAAGGAATTGTCTGGGGAAAGGGTGTTGGAGGCTCTCAGGTGGGTAGGAGTGAGAGGAGGGAAGCTGAAACAAGCAGGATGATGGAAAATCTAAGTCCTTCAAGTCAGATTAATATCTGAGACAGAAAAGAACACAAGGGCTGCAATGTTTGCACTGTGTTCTATGTTTCTAACCAAAGGGGTACGAAGGTTTAAGAAGAAGTTTAGAATTTGTGAGATGTCATTAAAAACCTGCTATCTGAGCAATACAGGTCTGACTTCATCCTGCTCTGCTTTGGGCATGAAGTACCAGTGGCAGGATTCAGGATTCTTTCATTCATGCTGTGTTTTATTCCGTACCGTTTAATATTAATATTCTGCGGGGGGGGGGGATATTTCAGTGCACAGCTTTCTTTTAATGAAGAAATAATACAGTACTAATTCTTTCGTTTATATAATACTAATTTCAGTAAGCACATAATGTTCTAAATATTCTACTTGGCACAAAATTGTTAAAGCTTATTCCTATTAGCTTCTGGATTTATTTATCTAAATGAAGTGGTGCAGAGGCTAGTTGCCATGGCAACTGAAGATGTTGGGAACAATTTTATTTCTTCTTAATTGCTGCATATTTGTATACAAACAACTTAACCGTATCTTTTAGTTTCAGTCGGAGACTTTGAAGTTGCAAAAATAACTTTGACTTTGAATTCTTTAATGATAGTGGCTTTTGCTGTAAAAGTGTGCTTGTGAGAAAGTCTGTGAGAGAGAGAAATCAGATGTCACTGTAAAACTACACATAGGCAGCAAGCAGGGTATATATATATATATATATATATATATATATATATATATATATATATACACCCACACCCACAAACAATTTCTTGCTGAATGGGCTTTAAGCCTAAAGATATTTGGCTTTGTTTATTGAGAACACATGGCATGTTGGTGGTGATTTCCCCCTCATCCCCCAAAATGAGATCCTGGAAATAAAAATAATAATTTTATATTATTTATATGCCGCCCACCTGACTGGGTTGATTGACTGGCCCTACCACTTGGCAGAATAAGGCAGTTGCCTCAGGCATCAGATGCTAGGAGAGGGCAGGCTGGAAGTAGCAGCCCCTCTGCTATTCTTCCTGAAGCATCTAAGCTAATCTGCTGCCCTCAGATGCAGTGTAGGATTGCTCTCCCATTGTCATTGTTAAAGTTTTTTCTTTTCAACATATCTTGGTGGGATGGTTGACGCAAACAAGCTCCCGTGAATCATCTCCCCCTATCTTTAATTATGAATTCAGAGACTTGGAATTGTGATGTCTTTCATTTAGGCTTGCAACCCACCCATTCTTTAATCTACTGCAAGGCTATATAAAAAAAGTTCTGTTCTCATTCCGCCCTCCCCCCTCTGACTTGCCAAGGTGTCTCGGCTTTTTCAGCTGCACATATATTTCTCCCACGCTTTCTACTTTGTGTTTTAGTGAAACATAACTCATCTGCTACTTTACATATCCCCAAAGGCTCAAGTCCATCTATTCTGACAGGTTTTACTTGTGAGAACTCACAACATATCATGGAAAGTACTGGGAGATTGATACCTTTTATACTTGCTAAACCAGAAGCAGTCACTTTAAAGGCCTTAATTTGGACGAGAGTTTCCTAGAAAAGTGCATAATTGCAATCCCAACGGGTCTTGGAACTGCCAAGATCCAAATCGTTGAAACCCAATTGTTGTACAGATAAGCTCCATTGGGTTTTGCTGTCACAAGTGCAGCTAAAGGCACTACCAGCCATCCAAAAGTGTTCTCGGATGAGAGAACAATTGTATTCCCCTAAAACTGTACAAGTCAAGCAAACTTCTACATCAGCTTCATGCTTGGGAGTTGGCAAAGAATCCTCTGACAGGCACCTTCTTCTGTCAATGGGACCTGATTGACTCACCTGACTATCAGAACTACAGGAAGTGGTCAGTAGTTTCGTCTAGGCATCCTTGCAACTTCCCATAATTTCACCAGAGTAAGGATGGGGGAAGAAATTTAGTTTGTTTCACTTTTAATGGTGAATGCATCCATTTCACACTTCCCCAAGTGTTATAGAAATTGAAACACACCCATCCTCATGTCTCTGAATTTTGCAATGCATTTCTTTAGCCAAGTAATGTGTACAAAAATGTATATGATAAAATAAAATGTATACCATAAAATATGGACAAAAATGCATATAATAGTGACAATAAGATTCAAGAATGCATTATATTCTGGGAAGTTGCTTGCATAAATGTGTATATTAGCAGAATTTCACACAATGCTGATGATGTGGACATGTGAACAATTGAACTTAAGAGTGGAAGAAATGAGAGAGAGAAACTGAATTTTCCAGGTTCACTCACCCCCAGAGCTAAACTAGGTGTAACACTAGTCAGGAGGATCATGACCTCACCTTCCTCAAAGTTATGGGTGAATAAGTGCATCTTGTCTGACAAAGTGTACAGAGATGGTATCAGATATACACTTCTAAAGGGAGGATTCCATAGCTGGGGGACACCACAAAGAAGGCCATGACTGAATCTGTATCCACGGCCCATGACTAGGGGCTTCCAGTTTTCACAATCCAGCTCCCGTTACCATTTGCTGATCACCATGGGACTTTTGGTGTTTGGGATGGGTTTTTGGAAGATTCCTGTGCGTGAATTTGTTTTATGTGTGTAGATCAGTGCATGCTGACCAACGCACAGTCTTCGCAGTAAGGCTCTGTTCCAATACCATGAGTAGTCATGACGACCGGCAGATTCTTATCTGCTGCAGCGTTCATCTGCCTTCAGAGCCATTGTAGCATACGCCTGTTCTGCCGTTGAGGACTTCTTGGATCATTCTTTGTCTAGCTCCTTCCCTTTGACCTTACCACCTTGGGTGACCCTGCTGGGAGTACGAGATTGCTGATGGCTTCGCTCACAAGGGTCATAGGAACGTGCAAGCCCACTCACCAAGACAAAGTGATGATCCAGCGAGTCAGCCTCCCACACGCTACTGCCCCATTGAACCACTGGAGGCAGCAACACAACCAGCAGGCCCTGCCCTGATCTTAGCAGATCTTTTTACTCACAAGCCATAATGGGGTTGCAACTGTTGAGTTTATGTGCATCGCTTCATGAACCACCCTGAGATCTATAGGTACAAGGCAGCATACAAATTTACTTAAATGCTGATGTTGATGATGTAATGAGTGATCTCCAACTAAGTCACACTCCAACTAAGCCTATGTATAATATCAATGTTTTAACTTATAGCTTTTTCCATGCTTTTATCCGTTCTTACTTTTATCTGTAATCTGACTTGAGTCCTGTCAGGGAAAAGGGTGGGGTATAAATACATCATCATCATCATCACCCTCACAATAAACTCCCTCAAGCAAATTGGCTTAAGTCCATTGATTTCAATGGGTGTGACTAATGTTGGATATTACCCATTTAACATATGGGTTCTCATTCATTTGTAGAAGTGGGTTGTACACAAGAATCACCCACGAAATGTTTTGCAGCACTACATTGTGCCTGGTTAGGGTGCAAATAATCCAAGTTCAACAGACACTAGTAAGCATTTTATTTTATTGTATTTTATTCTCCTATATTTGTAAATTGCTATGAATTATTCCAAAAAAAGAAGCTCAAAATTGCATGAAGAAATGGTGATGCCTCCATTTAGAGATGAACTAAAAAACAGCACTAACAACAATTGGCTTTGGGTTCCTATTTCATTATATATTCGTTTGTGAGGTGGGAAACATTGAAATTTAGTCTGTGGTGTCATGTCAATTTATGCAAATGGAAAAAAACTGTTGGTATAAGACAAGCACCATCAAATATTCAAATTTTCATTTTTTGAAAAAAGCCCTGTTGGCATAGATGATAAAACTGGCTCCTACTTTTATTCTGCCAGAGAAACAAAAACCCGAGCAAGACCTCACTTCCTGGAGTCTGAAATACCCAATTATAGCAATTATAATCAATTTGAGATTGGCAGGCTTCCAAGGAGTTGTTTGTTGTCATATCAAACAGAACCAAACTTCTAAAAATCTGACAAATTGTCACAGAAGCATTAAGGGGTAAGTGACTAATTCTTTCTCATAATTTTGCCTGCAGAAGGTCTTGATACCAGCAAGCATTTTAAAAAAAAGTAACTTTCATATTTATCTTTATGATTTACTTTTGTACAGATCTTCACATCTGTGACAACATATTTGTGTACAGGTTCTTTCATGCTATAATTGATTTTTTATATCTAAATATTATAAAGCTTCCAGATTTCCATTGCACGGAATAATATTCTTCCTTTCATATTTAATTTTTTCATCTTATCAGGAGGAAATTTGCTCATTATATTATTTGCTCATGGATCTAATTATTCATTTACTGGCAGCACAGTTTAAATATGTTGAAATAAGATGCTCAAATACATCTGTCTCAGATAATTTATAATATTTCAGAATCTGGATGATTTGTTCTTTAATAGCTCTGATCTTCTCATGAATCCTTTATTTATGACACAAGAGCTGGTGGTCTAAAACTGTAGAATGATAAAATTAATAAGAAGTAATTCTGTAATGGTACATTACTTTTTTCTTTTAAAGTATTCTTGGCTTATTTAGTGCATTCCTGAAAACAAATGTATAAGAAGCCTCATTCCAGGCACATTACACATGACAGAACTTTGCATGCATTGCCTGAAGAGCAGTGAGGAAGGTTGAGTTCTCCCATCCCGTCAGGTACTTGTGAGATCTTATGAGATGGAATAATCCCACAGGATCTTGCATGAGAGAGGAGAGGTCCACAAGGGTTCAGGGACAGTTCAACCTGTGAGCTTCCCATCTACCCTCAGGTAGGTGGGACCTTAATTTGGCCCTGGTTGGGTTTTATTCTTCTTCACCTTTCTCTCATTGAAACACAGCTTACTTTTGTTATTACAAAGATTCAGAGAAATGGGGCCTGAGGGGAGTCTTAGCTATGGAATGCCTTCGGCTCAGGTTGGGGCCTTGGCCTGGACGGAATCCTCATTCCAGACCCCCAGTGACGCTTGGCTTGCACCACAACAGGTTTCATGGAGGCAGGTTGGATGATTACCAACCCCAACAGAGTGCCATTCCATCAGCAAGTGCTGAGTGGAATGATGTCAGGGACTGGACTGAACAGGGAGACTGGGAACTGTCCCCTCTTTCTCCTTGGCTCCACTCAGAAGAGGAGGGGGAGTGGGAAGAATCACTGCCCTTGTCTCCAGCAGTTTCAAGAGGAGAAGGAGACAGGGTTGAATCACAGCTGGATGAAGGTCTGCCAAGTTACGAGATAGTGTAGGAGGTAGTGAGATAGCAGCCAGCAGAGACCTCCTTGGAGGGTCTATGAGAGCCTCCTCCAAGGGATCATCAGTCACTTCACATTCAAGAACAGAGAATGCAGAGGTGTGTGACTCCTGGAATTTTCCGTAGGGACTCAGGATGTTGTTGGGTACACATCACCATATGTGGTGGGATCGCAAGATCATATTTTTTGGGGGAAATTATATACAATGAACTGGAAAAAAAATGTTTAAAATAACCTTTGTTAAAAAACCAGAAGCCTTTCTGTTGGGTATCTTAGGACAAGAATTGCCAAAAGAAAATCGGACATTATTTATATATGCTACAACAGCAGTAAGAATTTTAATAGCACAGAAATGGAAGACTGGAGAAGTACCATGGCAAGAAAAGCTGATGAACTAAACAGAGTTAGCAAAGTTAACAGATAAACTGTGTGAAAAGGACAATAGTGACTTTGGAAAAGAATGGGAACCTTTTACAACTTATTTGCAGAAACAACAACAAAAATGGACTCGTTGGCAGGATTTAAATAAACAGTTTATTTTACAATTTTATTTACAGAGAACAAGAAATATAACACAGTATTATGTACAAACAGCAGAATGTAACATTTGATGTAATAAACCAGAAATGGAAGTTGGGGGAAGTCACAGGGAGGGGGGAAATTGGAAAAATGAATGTTAAGTAATGATATTGTATATTTGTTATGAGAAAAGAAAATCAATAAAAATTATTTTTTTAAAAAAAGGGATGTTGTTGGGGACAGAAGAGGAGTGACTCAGAGTAGGCAATGTCTCCCTTGCACGGAGACATGGATTCTTTGTCGTGCACCCAGATGACTGAATAAAACCAACAAATACGAACTGCTTGTTCTTCTTGCCTTTGATGCTACCGGGGAGGAGAGGATTTTCCATGCCTGACAAATGAGGAACTGATCCTTGCCCTACTGCCATGCTAACCTTGCCTGCCTGTCTGCTGCAGTCAGTAAAGATTTGGCCTGATTTTCACCCAATAACTGGTGTCCTGCTCAGTTTTTTCACTGCTCTCTCCTGCTACAGAATGCACATGGCAGGGTAGGAGTGTGTCAAACTGTGCACAACTGAAATGTGAAAAATAACCATTTTTCTGAAAAACTCAGCAACAGATCACACAGTCTACTATTTGCTACAATCCTTAAAAACTAGAGTAGATTTAAGGATGTAGGGAGATGAAAGGTGGAAGGTAAAATCAAGCATAAAATCATTCTACTGGTGAACATGTTAGTTCTATACCTCCCATTATGTGACATGTTAAAAAGTTGCTGGATTATGTTAAGAGGCCTTGGAGTCTTCTAAGGCTTAAGGCCTACGGCATATATTTTGAATACAGATTATAAATGTATAAAAATTTACTTATATTGAGCTTAGGCTTCTTCTAAGCTTGTGTATTCAGTGGCAATTGCAGGGTTTTATTTCACATGCATGCTAGTAATACACTGGTACTGCTAGTGATATTTAGTATACAGAACAAGAGCTCAAAAAAGCCATTGCTTTGGAAATAAGGCATGCATAATAGTCCTGAAAATGAACTACCCATATTCTTGCTGAGAGTAAGTCAACAGATCTCTTGGCTGAGCCTTGTCAGATTTTATGTGTACAATAAAATCCATGCCGAGAAGAGGTTACATGAAAATCTTAATGTATAATTGTAATAACATCAACCCTGCTGCTATTGTAATCGGTAACAGAACTTCCACTGGCTTCAGAGGGATCTGTAGCAGGACTGCGGTTCTCTTATTCTCGGTATCTTATTACAACGCCACAGGACTTGACAAAAACAACACATTTGCCCTCCCTTGCTTTGTTCCTGCCTGCATAGGGAAGGAGGCACGTTTCATCCAAACAGTGACTGTAAGTGAGCCTGCGGTTTTTAGAACGACGGTGAAAAGGAAGTATGGGGTGCAGACAGTCGATGTTCACCTTCAGAGTGCTTCATTACTTTGGGTTCATTGGATTTGCTAGAGTTCTCACTTCCAGTCACAGCTATTACCAATAGCTATCATTATTTTAACAGGAAGAATGGGGCATATGGGGAAAAGGGGAAGGACAAGTAATTTGAAGATGCAGAGGAAAGTTAGGCCTATGTTGCATTTCTGATATTTCTTTATATCTTGGGAAATGATGAGGAAATTGTGGGTTGTGAAAAACACAAGATAAGCAACAACGAAAAGAATGGCTGGCTTATTATTTGCTTCTATATGGGGCTATTTTTCAATAGCTTTATTTGCACAGAGGTTTATTCTGTTTTCCTTATGTTTCCCTGTTAATTTCCACATTATGTTTGAGCTTTCGCATGGCATATTTGAGCTTTTAAATGACATAAAAGCCATTCCAGAAACCTAGTGGAATATAATGGAACGTTAGTGCTCATTTCTAAGTTAATTGCTTCCAGAAAAATTCCATTTGCAACCCAATTAAACCATGCAAAGATAGAGGTTTTTACACACACCCATCTCTCTATCTTCCATCCAGGTAAGCATTATCAGAGTTGAAGGGCACATTCTAGCCAGGCAAAAACATTTGAGGAGAGCATAGAACAGGGCTAGTACAGGACATGGGTATAGGGCCTGGAGGAAGTGAGAAAAGGGCTGCGGTCTACTGATTCTTCCAAGAGAAGATGGCAACAAGGAAGGCTGCTTGTCCTTGAGCTCAATGACCTGTTTTAATTTGTTTTTATTTTGAATCATTTTAAAGTCAGCTGGCTCAGCCATTAATGTTAATTGCAACATATAGGCAAGTGCATATCTATTTTATCTGTTTTACTTTTATGTAGTCTTAACAGCCATATATTTTAATTGGACAGGAGCTGGGAGAGCAGCTGTTTTTACTCAGTATTTAGCGTTTTGCTGATGGAGATTCTGCAGTTTTAACAGTTCTGTAAATAGATTTTATTGATTTTCACAATTGAAAATCCCCCCCGCCTAATCCCCAAATTCACAAATACCTTTTTCAAAACCTTATCTTTGAGGTTCTTTAAACTTCATTACTTCCCTCCAGTCCCTCTTCTTTGTTCTTTATATAAACAAAATTCTTCTGCATTTCCATATTCATGCTTAACCAATTATTATTTCTCTTAATTTATCCAAATTTCTATTGACTGCAAGTATTAAATCAGGGCCTGCTGATGTTTCAACCTATTTACAGTACCCTGCAATCAAACAATAACAAAACAATAAACATTTCCCATTCTTTTTCCAAACTTTTGAACCAAAAGAGCCAGTGTGGTGCAGTGGTTAAGAGCAGTAGTCTCGTAATCTGGGGAACCAGGTTCGCGTCTCTGCTCCTCCACATGCAGCTGCTGGGTGACCTTGGGCTAGTCACACTTCTTTGAAGTTTCTCAGCCCCACTCACCTCACAGAGTGTTTGTTGTGGGGGAGGAAGGAAAAGGAGATTGTTAGCTACTTTGAGACTCCTTAAGGTAGTGATAAAGCAGGATATCAAATCCAAACTACTCCTCCTCCTCCTCCTCCTCTCCTCCTCCTCCTCCTCCTCCTCCTCCTTCTTCTTTAGCATACAGTCATACCTCGGGTTACGAATGCTGCCATGTTGGAAAACAGCCAGTTTTCCAACAATATCTTATCAGTTTGTCAAGGTCATCAAGCGGCGCTTTCTCAGTAAACAACTTTTCCTGTACTTTTCCACCCTCCTAACCCTTTCCCCTCCAGCTCTATTACCTAGTGTGTTTATACAATTTAACATAAAATCCACATGTCAGATTAATTCTAGATTTTACAGATATTTACTTTAAAAAGAAAACAAAGAACAGTAAGTCCATAAAGAATTCAGCTTAATTATCCAGGGGAGAGAATTTGCTTTTTACTAGACCTATTTTCTTAAAATGTCTCAGAATGATATGAAATATTGCAAGCAATTAAAAATTCTTATGATTTCCTCCTTTTAAGGGGTTTCCAGCAGATCCAGTCCTTCCAAGATTCTTTTGCTGATTTCAGATCCACTTTAGAGTTCCAGTTTGTCTTTAGGAAAGCAAGTTCAGTCTTCTATAAGTCACTGCAACGCAGATATATAATTCCATACATTCCCCCAACAGATACAGATAGGTAGCCGTGTTGGTCTGCCATAGTCAAAACAAAATAAAAAAATTCCTTCCAGTAGCACCTTAAAGACCAACTAAGTTAGTTCTTGGTATGTTAGTTAGTTCTTGGTATGTAAGTTAGTTCTTGGTATTCCCCCAGCAGAGTGCACAATAAGTTTGTTCCAAGTTTTCTCTGCTGGGTTCAAATTCACCAATGGCTGTAGTTCCAAGTCAAGTCCACAGTTATAAATCTGATAAGTCAGTAACCCCAATAAAAAGCAATAAAGAATGGGTTTCAGTTGCTTTTACTCCAACTTTCCCATCAGCAGACAGTATCCATAAATATCATAAAGAAAGATTTAGTAACCTTTTCACTTGCAAATTGTTTCCATGCAGTGATAGTTACCAATAAGAAAGGGATGGACTTCCTTTTTACTCCTTCGTCTGATGCCAAATTCCACCTAATTAATTCTGAAAGTAAATCTTCTTTACCTTTCCATTGGCTTGGTAATAATTTTTGGAAGATCTCTGCTTCAGGCTTGAGCTGAGCCTTCGCTCCCGTGGAGTTTCTTGAACATCCAATTGGATCTGCTGCTGTTGTTGAATCAGGGTGATGTGACAGAAATCTTGAGGAAGTTCACTAACAGTCCATGTGCTTTGTTGAATTTGTTGATGCAGCCGCGTCCCCTGAGCCTACTGATTGGCTGGCTGAGCTCAAGTGGGCATGGCCGTGTTTTCCTCATGGTCTTTCATTGTTTCATTGTCTTTCATCCTATGGTCTTTCATTGTTTTGCTTCCATGTGCTCAATGGAATCTAAGTTATTTAGGGCGCCTCCACACTGATAGTGTGTGTGTGTGTGTGTGTGTGTGTGTGTGTGCATATTGCGCAACATGTCACTGAGGAAATAATAGTGCATTAGTGGTGCATTTAATACTGGACTGTCCACACACCATTTCACTTTATTAGTTGTTCTGTAAAGCTTCACCAGTGTTACCACCCTATTGCCATCTGAAAGGGCACTATTGTGCTACAGCACAACCAAAGCAGGGCAACAACCCCACCCCACCCAAAAAACCCAATTTGGTATAAAAAGTTACAAGATTTCAGCAGGAAGCTATAGGACATACCTTCATTGGAAATGAAACAGTATGGCTGCCCTGAAACATTTGCAGTTCCAAACAGCATTGAAAGTGTGATAGTGTAAAAGCCACCTTAATACCATTGTGAGCATGAATCATGAATGCACAATAAAAAGGATGTTTTTTGGGGGGTGGCGGCTTAAATACTGCCTCCCTTGCATAGCCCTAGTTTTTACCATCCTTTGGGGGAGAAAGGCTCCTTCTATGGTTGAATTCCTTGCTATGAATCTTTTGCTTGCCACTTCTTTGTTTTAACAAACTGTACTTTACATGTCTTCAGTTAATAATTTAAGATTTGAACTTTCAGTGAACTGTAGGCAGCCAGCTCCTGTTTTCCAGCGCCCTGTCGTAAACTCACTTGTCTTGGGCAAATTGCAATCTGACAATCAATGCAGCATTTGCCAATGCCTCTCTAAGCCTCGTTTAGGAGAGTAAATCTCCCTTTAAAAAAAATATTCCATCCAATCCCTTGCAGCATCTTCCTCTGAAGAAAAACACAAACATTTCAAAACAGATTTAACTACATGACACTGTTTTCTCTTGGCCTGATACACAGTTTATTGAAGGTGACTGGACTGGTTCCATTGGCTTCAGTGGGCTTTTGTAGAGCTGTATACAGTTCCATTTGTTTTGTGAAAATCAAACCAATTACAATGCACAAAACAACAAGATTTCCAGCAAGCAACAAGGTTTCTGGCAACTGGTATTCAGAAGCATATTGCTTCCAACAGTGGAACTTGAACATATCCATCATGATTAGTAGCCATTTCCAGTTGAGACTTCTTCAAACTTTGTTTTTTGTTTGCTTTAAATATGTTGTTAGCTGCTTTAAATACATTTGATATGCACCTTGGAAATAAAATGAAATATATATATTTGCTAAATATATACCTAACCACCTTTTAGTTTTTCTACTTAAAAACAACAGCTGTATACATACTGACAGTGCAGTCTTATTTATGTCTACTCAGAAGAAAGTTCTGAGTATCCAAGTATATGTGTATAAGATTGCAGCCTAAGGTTCATTTTTTAATTTAACAATTTTAGGACATGGTCGCTTCTCACACGTAGGCCTAAAAACCTACACAATGTCTGACTTGTAATGCAAAGCTCATTTGTCTGACAGATTGTTAATTTCCTCCTGTGAGACACCTATTTCCTGTTTTCGTACTAATTACTTGTCCATGGACAAAGGAAACACATGTTTATTTATACCATACAAAATGTCATTCTTTGATTTCAAGAGACAATCTTGCGTGGAAAGAAAAAATGAAAGTCATCTGCTGCTTGTAAAGGAGAGAAATCCAAGATGGGAAAATGTAGCACTGCGAGACAAAAAAAAAAAAAGATCAATGTTGCAAGTATTGGATTTGGAAAGTAGCAAGACAAGGCCCAATTGTTATTTAATAAGCTTTCCTGAGAGATGCCACTTGATTGCATCTTCATTTTGAAATTAATGAAACCTTGTTATGCTATAGTCAATAAAATTTCTTAGGTACCACTAATTCTTAGCAAGTAACTTTCAAAAGAAATGGTTTTCCCTATACTTTTCACAGCCCATTATATTCAATGTGACATTTTCCTTAAAACTACAAAACGTATATATAAAGGAGAATACAAAACTTGTTTCAAAAGCCCATTTGAATTACGTGTACTTACTCCCCCCCTTCCTGATTTACTTTAGAAGAAGCAAACACTGATTGAAGGATGACCTTTTATTAGAGTTTAATGGAAATGGTGGGGGAGGACTGCACTGGCTAAAGATAATTTTGTTCACTAAATATAGTCTCTATCAAGCAACAGTAGAAAGATGCTGATGGCATTGACCCAGGGACAAAGCCATTGCTGTTTTACTGTGTCAGTGTCACCAAGATATTATTTCTCTGTGCTGTTCTTGCCTAAAGCACATAACTTGCCTCCTGCTTATTCAGGCTGACAGAATTAGTTTCTTTTTCTTGCACGGAATACTTTATGCCTTCAGAAAGGTATGCTCCCTCTGCCCCAATCTCAAACATGCAATAATATATATAAAAAATCAGCTATGCAGCTAATGCCCTAGTAGTCAATACAGACATATAAGATCTTATATCGCAGTGGTCCCTTTGAGTGGCAGGCAGTGGGTCATTTTAGTCAATACAGCATCTTTTTAGTGACACACAGCTGAGATCTAATACGCCTGCATGGTTAGCTTCTCCCAACCTTGTGGAATAAGTTTATCCTTCACATAAATGAGGCACAAGTCTCTGGTCTGCCACTGCTTAATCGTGTAACTAGCGCAATTCCGATTTTGTTCTTTTTATTCCTGAATCATCTCAAGGATGATGATCATCCTCCAGTGTCCTGTGCCAAAGAAACTGCACAAGTTGTTGTGCATACCCAATTGAGCTTGACATCTCTCTCAAACAGTAGAAACCCAAGTCACTAGCAAATCTTCTTTAAAATGAAGGTGCGTTTCAAAAGAAGTGATAGCAGGAATGGCTTCTCTGTTGGGGCAGAGCTACAGCAATAGTCTCCTGGCAGCACTGTATAGGCCAGGGATGCCATCTAGGATGGAGCTGGGGAGATTGAGGCCCCCCAAAATTTTCAAGAAGGGCCCCCTCAATATTTTGTGGCCTGTGTTGGGCACTATCAGCCTGTCCTGTAGCTGTGACACAACTTGCCTATGTTCTGTTGTGGGGAGGCAGATTTTTTTCCTGTCAGTTTCATTGAGTGACTCCAATCCTAAAGTATTATGAGAAAAAAACAATGTTTTCTGTCTTCATCTGGTTCATAATTTGATAAAACTCCTTGTAAATGAGAAAACCCAACCTTTTAGCCTATCCTTGTACAAAAGTGTTCTCTCTTAATGATACTGTTGCCCTTTTAATCCACCTCCTCCAGCTCTTTGATCCGTTTTGTGTGTGCGTACAGTCATATTATGAAAAGAACTGCAGGCGATGTTCCAAATGTGCCTTCATTCACAGGTTCCCATAATGGCAGTTTCTTAAGAAAATCATTCACAGCTTTACGGCTTCAGTGTATGCCCTCTGCCTACTTGGATGGGAGGTTTAACAACATTATAACTCCCCAAAGATTTTGTATCTGCAAGTCCAGTGAAGTTGAGGATATCTCTCATAATGTGCTAAACTGCCCCTTGCATGATTCCCTAAGGTATAAATTTCTTATCTGTATCAGCCTCTCCTTGTCAAACAGATCCCACCACCACCACACACAATCAGATTGCTGAAGGCAATGATGTATTTATTGCTCTCCAGGTTGCAAAATTTTATCCGGCTGATACAAAATTAAAAGAAAAACCTAGTGCAATTGCTCCATCATGTCTGTAGTGCCTATGAAACAATTTATGGTGTGTGTGTGTGTGTGTGTGTGTCGTTGTCCCTTTTATTCCAGAGGGGATTCTTTTAATTTTATTTTGTGTGCATTGTTTGATGAAATAAGCTTGACGTACTACATTAAAATTGATAATACTTTTATATGTATTTTGCATTCCTATAAGTATTGAATTGTGGTGGCCTATGACTTTGAGCAATAAAAATTCACTGTTCAGTGTAATGCCATAATGTTTTCCCTTCCTCATTTCAGTCCCTTTCTTAATCAATTCCAACGTCACAGTGCTGACTTGAGCTTTTCACAAACTCATTAGTATGTCTTAATAAGCAAGGCGCTTCAGTCATTTTAGTTGCCCTCCTCCATGATTTGGATTTTTGAAAGGCCATCTCCATCTTTGCCTCCCCCCTCCATCAGTCATGCCAATCGATAGTGACTCAAATACTTGTGTTGCATGCCAGAGGTTCACGCTCATTTTATCACTCACTTTCCCATTTCTCCCCCAAAAGGTTCTCTAGACAACTGAAGCATTTCATTTGAAGAGAAGAAATAGCAAACTCAACCCACACATTTCTTTAACATAATTAAATGATCTTTTAGCCATTTTCAAAAGTTTCCAATTAGAAAACAAACAAACAAACAAACAAACAAACAAACGTCATTTTCTGCCTTGTATGAAATGGAAGAAATTAAACTCAGGCTCCTTCTTAACATGACCTGCCCAGTCAAGATGCAGAGTAATTTTCAGAAGCTCTGAGTGTCATATTTTATGTCAATTTCCACTGGGATGGAGGGCACACAGTATCTCTTAGCTGCTCCTCAGCACCTTTCAGGCTCAATCACGAAATGTTCTCCAGACTATATTTTCCATCCCCCTCTTCTCTCCACCTCATCACTAAGTGACCTTACATGGTAATGACTACTGAACTGAGTAATTTCAAAAGGTAATTTCAGATGGTAATCATAGCTTCTGCTTTAGTGTCTTCCTGCTGCTTCCCACAATTTATGAACAATAGTTGGTGATGGTGAAATAATTAATTCGGCTGAGAGAAAGAGAAAATCTCTGAACAGATTTCATATGAAATAAAATATAAAGTCTCAAGTGCTGCAAGCGGATGGATACAAACTTTTCTGAAGGCTGGACTTAGCCATAAAGTGACATGAAGCTGTGGCTTCAGGCAGCAAACTCTATAAGGGTATTATTTTCTTGGCTGCACTATCAGGCTCTCTGCATTATTTTTTTTTAAATAGCTCCAGTTCACAACAGGAAGGTATTATTTAGACTATTGCTTGAAAATCCCCAAGAGCAACACAAAGTGCCACAAGACTACTTGTTGTCCCTGATTGTTTTGAGTAATTACCTTTAAATGCAGGGCTACCTCTGTCCATTTCAAATGTGCCAAAATTTCCACAGTTGATTTTCTCCTGGAGTTTTGGCATGGCAAAGTGATCACACTGCAAGCTTTAATTGATTTTACCAGCAAATCAATCAACTTAGACTGCAAATATAACCCCACTTTCCTGGAAGTAAGCTCCATTACATTCAATGGGGTTTGCTTCTGAGAAGACATGGTTAGTGTTGTAGCCCTAGGGTCATATCCAATAATGCGGTTGTTTTTGTATGACTTTTACCTCCTCTACCTCTTCCTTGCAGTCCACCCCCCCCCCGTGTACCCTCAAAAATGGCCCCAGAGGATTGGAGGACCCTTCTGAACAGATGTTGAGGGTGTGTGAAGAGAAGGGAGGAAGTGGAAATCCCATGGTGTGATCCTCATGCACAGTGTTGGATACAGCCCTTAAGCTTTAACTGCAGACAAAAATCTCTTCCCATGCCAAACCAAACAGAAGTGCTTACAACAAGGACAATATGAAGGCTGTACAAGAACACTGATCCCATTTTTCCTGAGGCTGGGGGTTCCATTGGCCAGCTGGCTTATCTAGTTCTCGATTGGGGTCCTAAGTGCTTGGTCATGACACCCCTCTATTGATATAAGTTTTAAATGTACCGTTCTTAAAACAATTTACCCAATATTTTCAGGAATGCAGATGGAGAATCTGTGGCTGTTTTCACTTGGCACATTTACTGCCTCATAGAAGGTAATGTTTTTACGAGAACAATGATGAAGTCAAATTACATTTTATATAGCACTGTCTCCAGGATTTCCCATTATGTTCTTGGCAAACTGCTCCTACCAGGGCTTACTGCCCATTTCCTGTAAGCTGCCAGATTCTATCTTCTGCCCAAGAAAGTACAGACCCCCTTGTCTAACCCTGCCTTTTCTACCATATTATCAGATTCCTCAATGTGGAATCTTAAAAAAAAAAATGTGTATGATGGAAATTATATCACACCTTCCCCCACAACTGTTATTCACTCAGCATTTCAAAGACAAAAATGATGCCAGAAAAGTTGTAATTATGTAATGACATGAAATCGTGTTAACAAAAGATTGTAAATTAAGCAAGGTTATGCAGCACAGATTTACTATATTTCACACATTTTTAAAGAGAAAAAATGTAGTAGGAACCCCCCCCCCGAAAAGAGCACATTTTCCAGAATTTGATATATATGAGATTCAGTGTAGCTAGAATAAGATTGGGGAGAACCATGATGTTCACAGGTCTCATTGTGCCAGTCACAGCCTCTCTTTTCAGGCATTTGGAAAGTGGGATATCTCATTATTATTACATTTATATCCCATGTTTCCTTCAAGGTACTCAAAGTGGCATACACACTTTTCTCCATTGCATCCTCATAAAATCATTTGACGTAAGTTAGGCTGGGAGACAGTAACTGGCCCAAGGTCACTCAGTGGACTTCATGGCAGTGTGGAGATTTGACCCCTAGTCAAACACTCTACCACTGCGCCACATGGAGGTGGGGAGCCCACAGTGACAAGTGTGCTACCTCTACTCCCTCACTAGTTCTGCTATGCTCCATGAGTTGGAGGGTGACCTTCTGAACCAAGGAGCCTACTCTAGCTCCATAAGCACTTTGTGCATATTAGAATCCTGATATTCCACTGAGGTGGGGAGGGGGATAGAGCTACAACACTTCTCCTCATGTCCTCCTGCCCCTCATGCTAAGACAATCCTCTGAATTCTTGGAGGATGAACCTTGAGGCATAGGCAGTACTCCTGAATCCAATGCAAAATAACCTCTTGAGGGCCTTCTGGATTGGTTCCTGATGAATTGTCAGGGAAGGAACTGGATCTGCCTCCAGACTTCAAGAGTACCAGAGCCTAAGACTTTGGTTTCAGGAGTTCCAGAGAGTTCCAAGACAACTATGGCCCCTGAGGTATTTTTGTACTCTTGAGTAAGCAATTCCTGAGATGCCTACACTGCCAGCAACTGGGTTTAGGGTGTGGTTTAGGAGGCCAGAGTATACCACATTTACTCTTGAGCCTCCTAATTGCTAGAAACAATGCGGACCCCTGGTTCTTTAATCTGCATCTTGATGAACTTCCTGTGATAGTGACTTTGAGCTGTTTCCTGACCTTGTTTCCAGATCATGTTTTAGACCTAGATTGATTCTCTCTACTTGGCCTTGGCTTGTTGAGATTATGCTGCAGCTTGAACCCTGCATTCTTGGGTAAGTGTTGGGTAAGCTTTACCCTCCGTAGACTGACACCTTGGTGTCTGAGGATGTGCCTGGAGGATGGCATCTTGAAATTCCTGAAGAGGGTTTCTCTTATAGCCTAGATGCAGCTGTATACATAGTATTATTGTGAGGATACAGTGGGAGCAAAGGGGAAACATGAACTCCTAGGAGGGGGTACAGTGTAAGAAATATAATGCCAAAATTTAGGAATGACCAGCAATTTTATAATTCTGACATATTCATGGCTGATCCAATATGCTTGTGAGTCATTTGTTGATTGGCAGGAGAACCATGCAAGTCATCATCACCTGATGTTGCTGTCATTTAATATTACGAATATGACTGTGAACTAGCCCATAAATCAGAGTAAGAAAGTACAGTCTAATCTGATCATCTGCCACAGAGCAGAACTATCCACTTATCAGCTTCTTATAGATTTCCCCAAAACATTTTAAACTTGATGTGCCACAAACTGGGATCTCATGCACCAATCTTAACTTGCCTGAAGAACAAATGGCTTCACGGGAATGAAGCAATCAAGTCAAATCACACCCTGCAGGAGAGAGTTTATCTCGAAGTTTAACAGCCTTAACAGCCTTTCCATGAATGCCATATGTCATATTCGTTTGGAAGTTGGGTTTTAATTCATTTTCTGAATGTTTGTGTCACTACTTCTTTGATCATAACATAAAAATATCCAACACAAAACTGGTTAGGTTTGAAGTCTAACTTGAGTGTTCATTTTAAGGTAATTCCTGCTAATATTCCAAGATTTTAAATATAGCACCAGAGCATATTACCAGTTATATCTGTGAATTGTGGAAAGACCTGGAGATAGAAAGGTTCTTATAGAAAGGACTGTAGACCCTTGGGGGTTCTTATGCTAATATTCACTAATTCTGCCTTGCCCTTGCAACCCCCAATGCCCCTCCATCTTTCCAGGATATGTCCTAACCCCATAGAACAGATTTTCAGGAGATAGGGGGCTACTGGGATGTGCATGTGCGCTAGAGTAATCACTTCCATTCCCTTCCCTCAGGTGAGTGTGTCCCATGAACAGAGTTTTGTTGAAAGGAGCTCTGGATCCTGCCCTTAGTTCCCCCCTAGTCCTGACCTGTAGCCCAAAGCTGCTCTCTCCATTCTGCTACATTGTTGCCCCCAAATGGCTACCTCCAACATAGCCATAGCAATACTTCAGCAATGACATGTAATAACAGAAAGAATGACTGGGAAAATGCTGGTTGTGTGGGTAGCAAATACTGTATAGAGGAAAGAATAGATCCCATGTGGAATGTATCTAGTGAGATAAATCAGTTTGCTAGTGGGAATGTGTGAGGTACCGATTAAGAAAACTAGATTTTTAGAACACTCAGAGAAGTTTGACAGAAACAAGCATTACTATGACAAAACAAAAAGCAATGATTTTTCTCCAACTTTAATTAGTATAGATATGAAATCCAAATCAGAGGTGGTTTAAGTGGAATATTGCAATTAAGAGCAATTAACTTTATGGATCTGTTAACATCAAAATTGCGGCTCCATTTTCAGCTATATTAAATATTGATTACATCTGTTATCTTTTTAGACCCATAAGGCTTAATGTGGGAATTAGTAGCTCAGTAGTTGATTTGGCAAAATAGGTTTTCTTCCCCTTGAAATACATGAAATTGTGTTCATCATCTTTAGGCTCCTATGTATACAGGAAACCCTACAGAACCCCAAGAATAGTTCATTAAAAATCAAATGTAGATAAATCTTAATTAGACCCATCTCATGTATTCAGAATCTAATTTAAAAAGATTCCCAAGTGCTAAAAGTATAGCCAAATTAGGATGCCATTTCCACTTAGATTAAAGATTCATTATAGCATCTCAATAGAATGAAATTTCAAGGCTGGAAGCTTCATTCTTTTAACTACTGTTAATTTGAAATGATAGAAACCTGTTTTCAATTACTGTTTTCCCTGCTAAAAATAAGCATATTAGGACAGTGTGAAAAGAGGGAGAAATCTTTCCTGCATTGCATTGACATTTATCCAAAGAAAAATGCAATCTTATAAATAATGCTACCCAAAGTGGAATGCTTTGGAAAATAGAATAGTTGTGTCTTTATTATTAAAGGATTACATCATAAAAATCAGAGGAGGTTGCTTCAACTAAAAATATGAATCTTTGGCTGAAATGCAGAGAGCTTGAGGAGCTGGACATGAAAACAAAAGCAGATGGCTTATACAAAAATTCTGGAGATGAATTTTGTTTTCCATCTTTTTTAAAAACAACAATGCCAATCTGCCCAAAAGCATGTCTAATTTATAGGCAGCCAGAAAGTGCTGGACTGTGTTCAGACTCTGGCTGCAGAAGAGTTAGTATTTTTCATCAGTTTTTCATAGTAACCTTGTGACAGAAGAGCACCTGTGTGCAACGGGGGAAAGGTTTTTAAAGTATTCTGCCTCGTTTTCTTTTGAATCAGATTATCAGTTTTCCGTAATTAAGACTAACTATCGTTAATCTGTTGCAGATGAAATTTAAACAAATTATAATATGAATACTAAGAATAATGAACTAAGTCCATATTTGTAATGGAAGGCCAAGTCTGGGTTTATATTAAAATGCAACTGTTTTAGGATGCAGGTCTGTATCAGCTCCCTAGGAGTAAGTCCACTGAACTCAATAGGATTTGCTACTGAGTAGATATGTGGGACGTGGGTGGCACTGTGGGTTAAACCACAGAGCCTAGGACTTACTGATCAGAAGGTAGATAAATGGGTACTGCTCCGGCGGGAAGGTAAACGGCGTTTCTGTGCGCTGTTCTGGTTCGCCAGAAGCAGCTTAGTCATGCTGGCCACATGACCTGGAAGCTGTACGCCGGCTCGCTCGGCCAATAAAGCGAGATGAGCGCTGCAGGGTCAGTCATGACTGGACCTAATGGTCAGGGGTCCCTTTACCTTTAGATACGTATAGGACTGTGCTGTTAGTTTTTGAATTAGAAAGGGGGGCATATTTTTTCATTTTACAGTGGTACCTCGGGTTAAGTACTTAATTCGTTCCGGAGGTCCGTTCTTAACCTGAAACTGTTCTTAACCTGAAGCACCACTTTAGGTAGTGGGGCCTCCTGCTGCTGCCACGCCGCTGGAGCACAATTTCTGATCTCATCCTGAAGCAAAGTACAACTATTTCTGGGTTAGCGGAGTCTGTAACCTGAAACGTATGTAACCTGAAGCATATGTAATCCAAGGTACCACTGTATTGTATTTTATTCTTGTAAAATAGAGTGGGTCCTAAGACTATTCCTCAATTGCCAAAGACTAAGGACCCAGCAGGCCAGGAATTTATCACCAGCATTGGTCAGTTGTCCCGCGCCCAGGGGAACGCCCTCTAATTCCTGTTGCCATTGGCCAATTTGATGGCAGGAAGATGATCCCAATAGGCCAGTTCACAGAGGAGACCTGGGGGCTCACCCACAAAGCTGCCTGCCTGAGAAGGGGTCAACGGACTTCAGCTATGCCATGAAAGGACTACACACACCTCTGTTTCAAGGGAATTCAATAGTTTAGGGCAAGGGAGTCAACCTTTTTATACCTACCACCCACTAATGCATCTTTCTTGATGGTAAAATTTCCTTACCGCCCACCAGTGCTTGATGGAAGGAGGATTCAGCTTGTGCCGTAGAACCCCCTACCGCCCACCTAGAATCCTGAAACGCCCACTAGTGGATTTAGGGGCTGCTAGAGCGAGTTCTCTCTCCCAGTTGCCACCTCTGGTTCTCCAATGGCGGCAGAGCTCTCAAGACCTCCACTTTGCTCATCTTAATACCCAAGATGTTCTGTTTAGAAGCAGAGGGCTGGTAGATATTTGAGACCTAAACACTGTAGTCCTAACTATGTCTACTCCAAACCAAGTCCTATTACATTCAATGGAGCTTTTCCCCAGGTAAGTGGGGATAGGATTGCAGCCTAAATTATTCTGGGCTTGAAATACTAATGTGAGCAGTGTGTGCTGCTCAGCCTCCTTTAATGTCATGAAAGCTGTATACGGCTTTAAGCTATCCAATTTGGAGTGAATCGTTAAAAATGATAAAGTGCTTGGTGACTTGATTCTTCATGCCAATGTTTGCTACAAGTTTCAAGTGAGATGGAATGGTAAGGCTAGAACCATAGTTCAAACTGTTGGAATATTTTGTATGGGTTCCAGCTTAGATAGTGCAGAATTGGATCTTAAAAAGAAAGTAACATTTCTTAATAAGAAAGCAAAGAGGCTTTATACTATTCCACTGTATCATTCTTGCAAGAGACTCGCTTACAAGCTTAGACAATATTTTAAAATGGAGCTATGCTATTATCTAGACAAGCATTAATTAGACCCAAATCCTCAGACTCTTACCCATATAATTAGCTATCTAATTATTTTAAAGGCATAGAATCAAACTTTCAGTACAATTAATATAAGTACTAAGAATTGTAATTACAGTACAACTTGTCAAAACCAGCCTTTGTGGGGGACTGGCAAAGAGCAAATAGCTTTTACTCTTTTACTCTTTTATGTGCGTAAATGCTGTATAATGTGGGGTGAGACAAACTTATAGCTTATGATCATAAGTGCAAACAATTTGGGGCTCTCAGCAGTCTGATCCATTTATATTGCCAATTTAGTGAACAGTGTGAGTCATCAAGGAAGAAGAGAGAACTGGTGGAACTTGCGTATTTGGATACAAGTCTGAAGTTGTGTTTTTTTAAAAATAGTTTTTTGTGGTGTTGTTGTTGTTTTGCTAATCACAGTCAAGTATTATGGATAGGCTTAATTAAAGGCTGCAGACTGCAGACACATGCGAAAGATCCATTTCCCCAAAGCTAAACTGTCTTTCCTCTTCCAATCAAGACTTAAAACTGTAGTTGAGTCACTAAGGTTATGTAGATGAAAATATTCCAACAGAGTTGGATGTACATAATAGTTTCCAGAGTTACAGGTGATCTGAAACTGCGAAGATCTGTCTTTAGATTAAACAATGTAAATTCAAACACACACAAAATATATGGAATAGCTTGACACTGCTTCCAGAACACACATTGAACAGGGCTACATTTCCCCATTTTTTGTCTTTAATGGGGAACAAGAAGCCAAGTATAGAGCGCTGCCAGTTTATTTTCTCTTTATACAGTCTTCCATTTCTAAAATGAAAGATGCTGGAGCTTAAGACTGCCTAGCAACAATTGGCAGGGCCTTCCCTCTATCCCTGTGATTCCAGCTGCCTTGCTGTGGTTACTCAATAGTGACAGAAATATCTCCTTCTACATTTATATTCCACCTTTCCTCCAAGGACCGCAACACAATGTACAAGGTTCTGCTTAACCATGCAGTTCTGTATATGTCTACTCAGACGTAAATATAGTGATGGGCAAATCTGCTCATTTCAGTTTCTCTCAGTTTCTCATTTTGCCAATCTTAAATTCAATTCTCCTCATTTCTACATTAGTTTGTAAATAAATAAATAAAATATATAAAATGCAAGTATCCCTGAAAAATCATCAGCATTCTAGTGTGGATTTCTCCTAATAGACACATTTTTGTATGCAATCTGACTTAATATACACATTTTTTTTTTTGCAAAGCATTTTGTCCCTAATATTTATATTATACCTTATAATGCGTATTACTTCTCCTAATATAAACATTTCCATGCACACTTTTCCTTGGTATGGGCATTTTTGTATACACATTATTTGGCAGGAGAACTGTATCGCAAAATTCAGAGGAGTGCAAATTTCAAAGGAGGTGGGCTATGTTTCAGTTTGCATATTTTTCTCAGAATGTGCAAATTAAGTAGATTTTGCCTTTAAATGAGAACACAATTGAACTTCTACCCCATCCTTAAGTACATCCCATTGAGTTAAACAGGACAGTCCCAGCTAAAGTCACAATCTTAACCCTGGGAGCTGCTCAGTGGAGTTTAATGGAATGGCAGGGCCATTGCTGCACCCATAGCCCTGCCATCCCAACCAGACAAAGGGCATCTCTCTCTTCTTGCTACTATGTTATATATTTTGTGTTGTCATTTTGTATTTTTACATTGTAAACCACCCTGTGATCTTTGGATGAAGAGTGGCGTATAAATTTAATCATCATCATCATCATCGTCGTCATAAACAACAACAACAATAATAGATTCCAGCCTGGCTCAGCCCATCTCCCTGAACACATTTTCAGGATTTTCTTTTTTAATACTTCCAGCATTCTTAAGTTTAATTTCTAATAACCTTTCTGTTGGTAGTTAATTACATTTCATTAGGATGAAATTAGAACTTTTGCTTAGGATAAATAATGCTGTTAAAGTATCAGTACATTTCCTTTCAATCCTCCAGAAGGGAAATGAATTTGATGCAGCTCCTCATATTACCATTGCTGTTTCCTCTTTTTTGATATACAACATACAATATGTAGAGCAATGCTATTGAGGTAATAAATGTGTTGCTCCAGAAGGTATAAGCCATGATCATAAATCAATCCAATTTTGAAAGATGAAAATGTATGCATTTCTTTTAAAAGTGTCACTTGCTGAAAACACATAATTGGATATATTTAAAGTTTGTTTTACGTTTAATAAACCAAACAGTAATATTATTATTAGGCTGAGATACTATACTTAGATTTGTGAGAGAAAGTACCATTGAACCCATGATGACTAACTTTTGAATAGACTTGAAAAGGATTGCTCTGGTGGTGAACTCCACCATACAATGGGCAGCAAAGGAACTTGGAGCAGACCTTAGGCTTTTCCTTGCATCCATAGTAGTTTGGCAATTTTCCAATTCAATGATACAGTCAAGAAGAGACCATTTCCTCCTCCAGTTACAGGAAATGGAATACCTTCTGGCTATTCTATACTGGCTTATATGACAAGTTTCACTTCATTACAGCATTTGGAATGAGGAAGAAATTTTATATGGCACCCTCTTCAAGGATTTCCATTCTCCTCTATGTCACCATTACTGCTCCTACAGCCCTCCAAAATTAGGGAGCTGAATGTTTGCTGTGGGGAGTTTCTTCTATTCAGGTAGGTTCACAATGCGATTTAGAATTCTTGAAAGTTCTGTGCTGCATGGGCAGTCCATGTAAAGCTCTACACTGCAGAAATTCTGCCCCTAACTTGTGGTGAGGAAGGGCTGTGGGAGGAGCAGTGATGTGCAGGGAGGGGACAGGGCCTGAGAGTGTGACCCACTCTTCCCCCTTGTACACCAGTGGAGTTGCATTTGAAGTAAATATGTGATATGTCATGGTGCATCTACAGCAGCACAATCAGATGCCTTCATCTGCCCCAGCTTCAGCAACACATGACTCTCGCATATCAGTTTCTACAGCCATAGCAGGCACTGTAACCTTCCAGCAGTTTCACTTCACCCCCAAAGGCATACTCCTCCATTGTTTCCCGGAAAAAAAATTGGATGCCAACCAACCTGAATATGTGAAGTGGGACACTGGAAGCTTCCTTATGCCAAATCAGATCATTGGTCCATGTAGCTCAGCAAAGTCTGCACTGAATGGCTTCAACTCCTGGGACCTTCTACAACAAGCAAAGTAGATGCTTTACCACTGAGCTACTGAGATATATTGAAGAGAATGCTAAGTATAATATGGAAAATGTGTTGCTTCCCTGCCTTCTCAAAGACCTGTGGGTACAACCCCTGAGATGAGCAGATTTGTAAAGGGGAAAAAATCTGTTAGTAACTATTATTAGCTAAACTTCAGACTTGCAGCAGATACATTTGCTGTTTTTATATTTTGGATCTTTTAAATGGGATTTGTCTAAGTTGACTCTAGAGATCTTGAGGTGAAACAAGAGCAGTAAACTGAATGCACCTTATTCGGCTGAATTCCACCTCATTGTGGGAAGCTCAGACCAACTGGCCGCATTGCCATTGTTAAGATGAGCACGAGCTATGGGGTCTCATTACCGATAATGCTTTCTTTTCTCTGAAAGTAGCCCCTGGTTCATTTTCTTCTGCTTTTAACTCTGGTAAGTTAAATACAAGGCTATTGAGATGGAAGATACACATATTATCTCTAAATTGGGATGTCACAAAGCAATTAAAGGGAACGGGAAGGGCTTATATATTGGCAATCTCTCTCTCTCCCCTTCCCCCAATTTCCCAGTGGTTTCAGTTATCTGATCCTCTTAAACTGCAGTTGTGCTGAAAGGAAGGATATTGGCAGCAATGATACAAAGAATTTAATGGAAATAAATAAGTTAAGCTTCTGCAAAATAGTAACCATGAAGGAATGGAAAGGAAGCAGCATTTCCCACATTTTTGAGATTTAATCTTCTCCCTCCAAATTAACTGTGAAGCAAGATACATACAGTCATACCTCTTGTTACGTTTGCTTCATGATATTTTTTTCAGGTTGTGTCCCGCGGTGACCCGGAAGTACTGGAAAGGATTACTTCTGGGTTTTGCCACTCGTGCATGCACAGAAGCAGCAAATTGCAACCCTCTCGTGCGCAGATGTGGGTTGCATTCCTTTCAGGTTGCGAACAGGGCTCCAGAATGGATCCCATTCGCAACCAGAGGTACCACTGTATTGGCAATGCATATGTAGCAAGGGGCTTTGTCCATGCAGCAGAACAACACCAGCATGAGGTTTTCAAAGAGAGAGAGAGAGAGAGAGAGAGAGAGAATTATTGTTATGAAAATGGGAAAGAGATTCAGAGATCCTAGAACTGTAAAACTAAAAGTGAAGTTGCTGCTGTTTGTCCCCTGACAGAGTCTATCTGCCTTTAAGTGCAGTTGGCCAACTAGATATTTTCTCTACTGCTGCATCAGCAATGCTGATAAAACAAATATCTCTAGGCTGCCGGTAGCTGCCAATGGCACAGAATGTCAATCAGGAAATAAAATAGCAACCCAAGTATCAAACATTTAAAGCAGGGCCCTTCCGGTCCTCTCTAGATGGCTTTTAGGACTCTTTCCCAAGCCACACCCCTCATTGCCCTTGCTTCACACCCTCCTCAAGTGTTCCTCCCTGCCTGGGGGTCTGACAGTGCCTCTTTCTTGTCTAGATGGAGAATAGAAAAGGTTGTGTATAGAACCAAGCCACCTATACAAGGGCAAAATTTACAGTCAGCACTCTGTTCACAGCTGCCTCTGGCCTCACCAGCTGCTGGTATGTGGCCCTTGGACTTACTTAAGGTAAGAAATACTCAATAGGGTATCAGCAAAAAGTGGCTATGCAAAAGGAAACCAGCCACCCTTGTGTTCTGCAGATTCGGGGGCTCTGTTAGCAAGAATAGTTTCTTCAAAAAGGAGGTTCAGACTGGCATTAGCAAATTTCAACTGCAGTTTAGGGATAAAACAGATTTTACTTGTCTAGGTAGCAGCCTTACTTGGTTTTGCTTTGTTGTTTCCAAGTACCTAGCCTCTCCCCCAATGCAAACAATTACCAATTTATTTCAGTCAGCATTATTTGCAGTACAATTTGCAGGCAGAAAAGGGCCATAATCTAGATCAGGACCACAGCGGATGCAATGGTTAAATCCTCTTAAACTCCATCCTAGGAACCCAGATCAGAAGCAGTGTGGTTCATTGGCAGCATGGGTGTGGGAACCAGACATCAAGGGAAGATCTATGTAGTTAAGAACATGTGTACTTTGGCCCACAGAGGTTTTTCACTGCTAGCTTTGGGAATAGAAAGAGTCACATGTACTTGCTTGTCTTCCTGCTCCATAGTTGGCAAAGGAGGCCATATGATCAGCAGGACTCTAACTTTATGGGTAATAGTTTTGCCCCGTTTTTGAAACTGTGATTGTCAGCACACCACCATCTAAATATGTGCTGGGAACAGCTGCACCATCCCTTGCTATAAAAATAAAAACCTTTAATTCCAATTAATGCATGCAGAAATAATGACAAATTTATTTTTGTAAACATATACACTGATCCTAAAGGGTTATTATACCAGCTGAACTTGATGTCATTTGCCCCATCTGCTAGAGCAGATGCTTTATTTCGGTGTGAATATTAAATCCACTATGAAAGCAATTTCCATAATTGTAAGGAACAGTCATGAAATGAAAGGGAGATGATACACTTTTTTTTTTTTTTTTTGATGACGGGGATGCATTTCTCCTGCCTATAGGAAAGGACAGAGCTGTATTATAAGCAGAGACGTCACATAGATCAAATCATTTTTAACAGCACAATATAAATTAACTAGAGAACATGTTCTACATGTTCTTAAATGCTGGTTATTATTTCCAGTGCTGTAATTTTCTATTTGCATCATTTATAACTTTGAGACAGAAAGCTGTGTCAGGCTGTTTTCTTTTTTATCTAACTTAGTAGGAACAGGTTATTTGTTGCAAGCAGCTACTTCTTGAAGTTGCACCTCAGTATGATCACAACATTTGTAAATAACACTGTGTGTCATGCATGATGTCATACAAAACACCACTAGCACACTTCTCTAAACCAGCACCCAAACAGTCCCTTAAGAATGCAAATATGCCACTGGGCCTTCCTTACCTCCTGTCCACCATAACTGATCGCATCCGCTTGTTAGGTAATGCCCAACTGTTTATGTAAAAGAGAATTTAGAGCTTCTACTGCTTGTGTAGACTTCCTCAAGTGGCTCTTTGGATCCGGATCTTAGAGTACCAGCAATCCATTTTTCCAGCCTATTATCATTTCACATGCTGAACATCAAAAGGAAAGTAAAATATGGAATTATATGTTATAGAAGTTGCTCACCTGCCATTGAAAGTAGCACTTGTCTTCTTCTATCAGAGGGAGATAATATTTAGCTCAGGGTCACCCAGTAAGCTTTATGGCTGAGCAAAGTTTCGAAGAAACTAGGTCCAATTGGCCCAAATCTCCAGTTTTCTTCCCCAAACCCCCTTCCTCTAGTGTCATGCGATCATATGCAGAAAACATTGGTTATGGGTACTGCTTTTTGTTTTTGAAAGGGCAGTATTACTGGACCTGCTAGTGTGTCTGTAGACATGTATACTACCTGTGGAAAAGCTACTTGTTGGGAATTAGCGGAGCTGATCTTGGGATCTTTACTAGAGACAATTCCACATGTGCAGACAGAACTGCATTAGTTATGCATATACCTTACTTTACTGAATTTATCACTGACCTAGATTAGTGTGCTTTGTTTTGGAAAGCTGGCACTAACCATAACATTGTTTGCAATTACAGAAACATACAGAATAGAAAGGTTTAATAATGCACGGCAAAAATTAACTTACCCACACATTACCTGGACTATATATTGTAGCAATCACTGCAGAGACAGAGGACAGAATGGAAGTGGAGTGTTACCTAATACAGACTTGTGGGGTGGAGTCTTAAAGAAACAGCTTAGTTAAAGGGAAAGGGAAGGAACCATGAAGAATAAAGGAGGCGGTGTAACATATAAAAATGTGCAAATAAGTTGTCCGGGGGCGGGGGAGGTATAATAAAACAAGTCTCTGCCTAAAGTTGTTTACAGTCCAAAATGGATATTTCAGTCACTGGGAAAGGGGGGGGGTATAATACCAAGGATGTGAAAGTAATAGTACACTGAAATTAAGAATGCTAAATATGATGCATTCATAGCATTAGAAGTTATAAGTAAGTTTTTCAGACACCCTTGTTAAATAAATAGTTGCATCCAGCTTTTAAGCATTGACAATGATAGCAATATCTTGCTAGTTTTTAATCTATTATAACTTTACCAGGGTAAAATCAGACTTGACTTACCAACTTTTTTCTTGTTTGCTGACTGGAGGACATTACCGTAACAAATACATGGAAATAAATGGAAACTGCATTACTAAAATGCTTGGCAGATTTCAACCAACCTATGCGTAGCTTTCAAAAACTTGATGTGATGCACCACATACTGGCACTTTTTTTGCTCAAACTGTCAGATTTCAGCAGCACCCTAAGGTAGGTAGTTCTAAAATAAAACACATATAACTTTCTTTGATCATCTTGCTAGTCCATGGAAGAAGAAAGCAAAGAGATGAAGGGTCAATTGACAATATATTACATGGATTCTGACATCACAGTTAGCTTGTTACCTTGTTTATAAACAATTAATTCTTCACCTATGAGTAATCAGCCTACACAATTGCTTCCTGCAAGATTCCCAGTTATGAAAGTTGATTCAACGTCTACCACTCAAATGACAGAAATGACCCTCTCCCCATGATGCGTAAGAATGGCAACGTAGGAATGCATTTGACATTCTTAATTCTCACGATAAGGAAACTGGAGAAAATGACTGAAGAAGGGAGCTTCCATTGACATGTACAGAGCCAATGAATCATAAAATTGCAGAGTTGGAAGGGACCCTGAGGGTCATCGCGTCCAACCCCTTGCAATGCAGGAATCTCAACTAGATCACAGATGACAGATGGACATTCAGTCCCTGGATAGATCCACAGTTACAGGAGCTGCAGGTGTGCAATCTCGTCGTTTTTGCCCCCTTGCTTCATGGAGATTTGTGGAAAGACAATCATGTGTATTTCACTTCATGATGACCTAAATCTTTCTGATGCACTCTGTGTCATTTGTATAAAGATGATAGCAACTGTATCCATGTTTTTTTCCTGCACCGTAAGGGAAATAAAAAGGTAAAGGTAAAGGTACCCCTGCCCGTACGGGCCAGTCTTGACAGACTCTGGGGTTGTGCGCCCATCTCACTTAAGAGGCCAGGGGCCAGCGCTGTCCGGAGACACTTCCGGGTCACGTGGTCAGTGTGACATCGCTGCTCTGGCGAGCCAGAGCCGCACACGGAAACGCCGTTTACCTTCCCACTGGTAAGCGGTCCCTATTTATCTACTTGCACCCGGAGGTGCTTTCGAACTGCTAGGTTGGCAGGCGCTGGGACCAAGCAGCGGGAGCGCACCCCGCCGCAGGGATTCGAACCGCCGACCTTTCGATCGGCAAGTCCTAGGCGCTGAGGCTTTAACCCACAGCGCCACCTGCGTCCCACCCTCCTGCGTCCCTTAGATTCAGCAATATATGCACACACTAATTCAAAACCTAAATCTAGGGTTTTCTTCCTTCAGAAGTGCCCAGACTGATCAGATTTAGAATTGTTCCAGGATCAGCTTTCTGTTCTTTCTGTCTGAAGTGGTTCTGATAAGGATGAGTATAAACAGTACTGATACTCAAATGTGCTGTAGACTTTTGCAGCCTCTGTCTCTGCGAACAGCATATTTTCATTTCAACGAGATTTATAGTTTAGGTCATATATAAACTTTCTTGGTTTATTATGTAAATACTGTTTTTAAATGGCCATGCAGTCAACACATGAGAGGGGGGGAAACATTTTAATGCAATTTAAAGTTAACAGTTAAAATTCACAGGAAGATACATTGTAATAGGGGATTATAGCAGCCTCTTCTGATCTCGTATCATTGATGTTGAGGTCAGCTTTTGGGAGGACTTCTGCTTATTTTCAGAGTGTTCTGGCCTTGCTGTTACATATCTGAGCTTGATCCATTGGAATTCCTTTTGATGTAGGCATCCTTAAATATTTCATCCAAGTACAGGATCATGTGAACATTCAACAAATTACTAATTAGATTTCTTGTCAAAGAAAAAAAAATATCCAACAGGATGGTGTAAGTTAGGGATTGGATTCCTTCTGCCAGGGCAGCTAGATGCAAAAGAGAGCAGGGGTCCTAGACTTTTGAGAGCTGTGCAGAAAAAGAGAACTTCAGCAGGTGTAGCTTGCACTACAGGTAACACCTGCTGAAATTCCTTCTTTTATACAAACTAGTAGTCAAGGTGCAGAAGCCATCTCTTCTTTTGCACTGGGCCACACTATGTGCAGCAGAATGTCTGATGCCACCTACAAATGACATACGCTGAGTAGGGACCATACCTGTCTATTACTTGCCTGAATAGTGGATTGCATGGGGAAGCCACATCTATCTTGGACAAGCTGCCCAAATGACTCAAGGTGTACTTTTCCTCAGTCATATAATAATAATAATAATAATAATAATAATAATAATAATAATAATAACAATTTATTATTTATACCCCACCTATCTGGCTGGGTTTCCCCTGCCACTCTCGGCAGCTCCCATCAGAATATTAAAAACATGATAAAATATCAAACATTAAAAACATTAAAAACTTTCCTAAACAGCTGCCTTCAGATGTCTTCTAAAAGTCAGGTAGTTGTTTATTTCCTTGACATCTGGTGGGAGGGCGTTCCACAGGGCGGGCGCCGCTATCAAGAAGGCCCTCTGCCTGGTTCCCTGTAACTTGGCTTCTTGCAGCGAGGGAACCACCAGAAGGCCCTCGGAGCTGGACCCCAGTGTCTAGGCAGAACGATGGGGGTGGAGACACTCCTTCAGGTATACTGGGCCAAGGCCGTTTAGGGCTTTAAAGGTCAGCACCAACACTTTGAATTGTGCTTGGAAACATACCATTTCATGCTTTCTTGTTTCTTTTAGAACTTCTCTTGTATTTCTAGACTGGGAGCTGGTGTTTTGACATTGGCTACACAACGTTTTAGAACTAATGCTTGTGTTTTCTTATTTCCTATCAATTTGGACTGTGGGTCACTTTACCCTGGAGGGACACTTTGTGACACATAGAGTTCATGAGCAGAGGCGTTTTGAATTACCAAATGGCACAAATGTTTCCTTAATCTTCAGAATAGCTGTTTTAGGTTGAGGTGGGTGGGTTAAAGAATTTACAGCATCAAATGCTTACTCCTGACCTGTACTGAAAGTTACATTGCAAAAAGTTTTTGTATTAACAATACTCCTGAAGTAATCCTATCCTATGAGTCAAAATGAGAGGAGTGGGTAATGTTTTGTCCAAAGAAGATACAATTAAGATCTGAAACCCATCTTCAAATATATTAAGGATTGTCACATTGATGGTGGAGCAAATTTATTTTCTGTTGCTCCCAAACATAGGACCCAAAACAACAGACTGATTTTTTTTTTTTTTTAAATCTACTTTCCCAGCAGGCTGGGACTTGAAAGAGAGCTCAATGCAGCTGCTCAGGATAGGAGCTTATATTGGAGATGGATGCCCCATTCCTTCCCTAACTCTCAGCCAACCAGACTTCTGGGCAAGTGCTTCCATCTGCTCCATTTCCACTCGAGTAGACCAGCAGACCACTTGGACAGTGACTTTGAAAATTCTGTTTTGCTCACTGTCTCCTCTGTTCCTGTGGCCCTGGGTGAGATGAAGCAGTAGGGCAGTGGGACAGAGTTTGCCAGGAGCCCATCGAGCTGGTGTGAGTACAGTGGTACCTCGGGTTAAGAACTTAATTTGTTCTGGAGGTCTGTTCTTAACCTGAAACCCTTCTGAACCTGAAGCACCACTTTAGCTAATGGGGCTGTCCGCTGCCACTGCACTGCCGGAGCATGATTTCTGTTCTCATCCTGAAGCAAAATTCTTAACCCGAGGTACTATTTCTGGGTTAGCAGAGTCTGTAACCTGAAGCGTCTGTAACCTGAAGCGTCTGTAACCTGAGGTACCACTGTACCTCCATTCTTGGGGCAGGGATATCTGGATGCTCTTCGGGGACACAAGCAGAGAACTCAGGTTTGGGGATTGAGCAGTGCTGAACCTGGACAGAAAGGGAATGTTAACTAAGCCTTAGGAAGACCTTCCTTATCTCATGAGCTGTTCAACATTGGGACAGACTGCCTTAGAGACTTTAAGAGAGTCTGTATGGCTACTTTATCAGGGATGTTGTAGCAGTAGACTTCCTGCACCAGAAGGTGGTTGGATTTAGGTCCCACCTTTATGATTTTTTAAATGAATTGCATACTGTGGTCAGAAACACAGAGGGAGAGCTCTCCACTGCCCTCTAAATGATGCCTCCTGCTAACACGGAGTTCTCAGTATTTTAGAATAGCTACATGCATTGCTGCACCTCTTTCCTCTTAGTCTGTCAGCCTTTCACTGCTCTTTTGCAGTCCACCTTTTCCCTCCTGCTACCAATAATTCCCCCTTCTGTTATATTTTTCCAGCTTGATATTTCTCCATTAACGAATTCTCACTCGAAGAAGCAGTTATTATAGCTTATGAAAGGATTTGTAAATTCTCTCACACAGGCTGACCTTGTCATTTTCTGTTATTTCCTCTGAAAACGCATACAGAGGTTAGTTAGGAAAGATGTCTCTTTTCTACATTCATTTGGATTCTTTCTGTCCTGTTATCTTCTTACTGCACAGGTGTTCCTTTGTACTCTTCCTTGACATACCCTTCGTTTGCATACTCTTGAAGAAATGTGCTCTAGTTTTCCAAAGCCTGGGGATGTGAAAAAGCACGATGAAAGGGGAAAGCGGCAGCTAAGAAAATAGCTTCCATGGAGCCACTGCACTTTGTATACCTGCTTACAAATGATGCAAGACACAGAAATGTTCTGAAAACCATTTAGGACTGTGTGGGCCAAATGGTAGCAGACGTTTGCAGTTATGCTCAGGAAAGTAGAATAGCTCACAATATTTAGCTGTGTCTTACTGTGAAACATTATTGCATTGTTTGACAAAAAGCTGTTTTGCTTTCTGTGTTGTACAGGCAGCACACATATTTCCAACCGAGGGCCTATTTTTGGATCCCCACAGATTCCAAACCTGATCAAAAGTATTCATCTTTGTACATGGGTAGCCCAGAATACTGGCACAGCAGTTTCCAGGGCGCAGTGTTCTGTGTGTGATGAAAAGAGACATATTAATGGATGGCATATGACTCTGCTTTCCATTCCAGACTCCTGAAACATTGACGTGGTTGTGCTAGTTGACCACACCACGTAAGAGATGCCCAGCAGTCCAATTCTAAAGCTCTGCATCCTTTTCCTACCCATGGACCAATTCTGTCACTGCAAGCTAGAGTGAAATAGGGCAGAAACCTGTGGGGAAAGCTTTGGCCCTCCAGATGTCATTGGACTGCAGCTCTCAGCTTCCTTAACCATTTGCCATGATGCCTGGAGCTGGACAACATCTGGAGGACTACAGGTTCCCCATCCTTGGAACAGGGGAAGCAGCTGGCATTGGACAGAGGCAATCTGCACAAAAGTCTGCACAAACATGAAGACTTCTGGGTAATCTTTGGCAAGGCATTGTCTAGCAACCAAAATATTTTACCATTTAAGGAGAAATCACAGTGTTGTAATATTGCTAATGCAGGGATGGGAAATCTGTGGCAGTCCAGATGTTGCTAGACTCCTACTGCCATCAGCCCTGTCAGCACAGCCAATAGTAAAGGGTGACTACATTTTGCATGCACAACCTCTCTGGTCTAATTTGGGGCCTAGTATGGTACTTTGGAGTCACCTAGACCTGACCCAGAATGAACCAGGGCCAACATGACTCAGATCTCAGCCTCAAAGGAATTCGGAGGCCTTGAACAGTGCTTAATTGGGATTTGAAACCCTTATTAAATGTATGGTGATGGATGGAGGAGAAAGCAGATTGCTGGTTTTAAACCCTGGATAAACATGCAGTTAGAAGGGAGGAGAGTGTGCATGCTTCTTCTTCCACCTTTCCTCACCCCCTGCCACCTTTTAACAGCCCACAATTACTCTTCTGACTTCATGTGACCTGTGGTGATCCAGGACTGCTTTAACTTGCTCCATTTGAATTCTTGGCTGACCCTAATTGGTTCAGAATCTGGTATTTGTCTGGAGCTGGTGCTCAGACCTAGGCCATGGGCTCCCCATTCCTGTTGTAGGGGTATAGCATAGCCTCGTGTATACTTGTATTAGAAGAATCACTTACTTTTTAAGTTACAGAGACACTTACTCTTTTGCCAGAGTGACACAAGCTTGGGTTTTTCAGGATCCTCTGAGCCTTTGCCGTGTCTCCATGTCTCTTTCTTGCAGCGTGGTGCAAGAGCCCCTAGATTAATCAGAAAGCAAAGAGACCTCACAATAATCTTAAACTAAATGATTCCTACTCCTTTAATCCCAGATGCATCAAAAGGAGATAAATGTACTAAATTATCTTCAGTTCACCACATTAATAAGGCTGTGGATTGGCTTGTTAAATTCTAGCGTTAAAAGGCAAGCAACATGCTAATTCAATTTAAAAAAATATAAATGCACAGTCTAAAAATAATGCTGGCAGAGGTCCTAATGTGAGCATTACTTCAGTTTTAAGATGGCATATAATAACTGATGTTTTAAATATGATTGATGTGCATTGCTGTTAACAGAACCATGCTTCATAATGTAACATATGCACACATGTATATTCACCTTAGAATAAAAATGTGGCCTAAAAACCACAGTATGCATCTGTAAATAAAGCCTATAAATCATGATAAGCTTTAAACCAAGTATGCTGTTGGCAATTTCTAATTCAATTCATGGTGACTAAGTGTTGTGAGAATGATTGAGAGTAGGGTTGAGGGGACAAACTCATTCTGATTGCATTTTTTTAAATTGATTTTTTTTGAAAAAAAAATTCAAATATAAAGCAGTAAAGTGATACAAAAAGCAAAACAAGAACAAGAACACAAAAACACACTGTGTAAAGGGAAAAAACATTATATGAATATATACACCTCAGCCCACTGAAATCAACAGATACTTTGCCACTGACTCCAGCAAATGGAGAATTCAACCCACATTTTGTAACTTGGACACTCACAAAGAAGGCAGTGAAGAAAATCATTAAACAAGATCCTATCTCTCTCTTTTTATGATAGCGAAAGAGCATAAGAGATCACTGGTAACAGTTTAAAGGGAGCTGACGAGGGGGGGGGCAGTATAAAAATGACTGAAAAAGAGCATTGTTAATTTTGTCTTTCTCACCTAAGGTAGTTGAGTTCAAAGAGCTGTCTAGTTAACAACTTGATCAAAGGAATTCTTGTCAGTGTGTCAAATGTGTAGATACGATATGAAGGAAATGGGATGGAATGACTTAATTCTCTAAATTCAGTAGTTAAGATGGTTCAGAAAGAATCAGGATTCAAGATGACTTTGACAGATTGTAAAACTGGGCACAAACTACAAAACGAATTTCATTAGGGACAAATCTAGGGTTCTACACTTAGATAGAAAGAACCAAGTGCACAAATATAAGATGGGGGACACCTGATTTACTAGTAATACATGTGAAAAGGATCTAGGGGTCTTAGTAGACCACAAGCTTTCAGCAATTAACAGTGTGATGCAACTGCAAAAAAAGAGAGTTCACACTATTCTAGGCTGCATCAACAGAAGTATAGTGTCCAGATCAAGGGATGTAATAGTCCCACTCTATTATGCAGACCACACTAGGAATATAGTGTCGAGTTCTGGACACCACAATTTAAGAAACTGTGTGCAAAGGAGGGTGACCTAGATGATCAAGGGTCTTGAGATCACTGATTTCAGTGCACCTGCTCTCTGTGTGACTTAGTCATTGTCCACTCTAGCATATCTATTCTGGTTTAGTTTATTCTGTAAATTTATTATGGTCTGTAATCAAAACACAGGATTCAGCCTACCCAGCGACACAATGGACAGATTGCAAAAGGTAATGCAATAGCAACTAGTGAAACAGATTGACTATAGGCAAGGGTGTAAATAAATCCACCAGGCTTCCTCCTCCCACCACCACCCATGCTTTAAAAAATAATAATGCTGGTGATAGCTTGCTATTTTGTGTCCCTAGAAAAGCCCAGCATTCTAATTTCCTTCTGATTTTAGACTAGCTTGCAACCTTTGCAGGTTGCTGTAGCAACCTGTAGCAGCCATCTAATGTTTAAACCTGGGACCTATGTAAGTTTTCGCATTTGTGAGATAATGGCATGGTAAATGGACTCCTGACCTTTATCTCAAAGCAAAATAGGCTCTTTTAAATATTCATAATAGGAGTACTAGAGATACCCTAAGTTAATATGGACAGTATTCACTATAAGTGTCTGCTGTAGGCTGTTTCCTTTTCTGGCATAGATAAGACAACATTTAAATGAAGATTGTTTATTAGAATTTATGGTGGGGCTTTTTTTTCTTAAAAAAACAACACACTGCATATCCAAAGGTCCGGGGGATTGGGGACAAGTATCCAGCATTTTATGATTAAGAGAAATTTGGATTAACCAGAGTGCTATTTTCCTATCCTATTTTTAAGACTCGTTTAGTGTGCTAGATTTATGCTGACACTGGAGAATGTAGATTAGTGTAGAATGCTGATGTTGTGGGTCCACTTTAGAGTTGAAAATGCATTTTTAGACTTTTTATTGTCATAATCCTTCAAACTCTGCATTTTGGCATGCTTACCATAGCTTTATAGAGTCAGGCTTTGCCATTCAATTAATCAAAACCTTATGGATTCCAAGGATATCACTGCAGCTATCATGATAACTTGGCAGTGTTAAAGCAGTTGGCATAGATCAGCTGTTTCAAAGTCTTCTTTAATTGCATGAATACAACACTTAATGGAGAAAAGCCTGGTAAAATACATTATTTGCTAGCTGTTGCCTCTCATACTAATGTCATTTGGGGGATGAAGTAAGGCTATCCCATGCCATGATTATTTTTTTCTCCTTCCAAGCTCTGTAAGAAAGATGGGACAATTGTCCAAAGTCACAGGATGTGGTGATAAGCCATCATAGCAAATGTGTGCTTTTATTGCTTAATAATGACTAGACCGGCATAGCCAAACTGGTGCCCTCCAGATGACCATGCTAGCTGGGGCTGATAGGAGTTGTATTCCAAAACATCAAGATGGTACCTTGGTGTCTACCCATGGACTAGATCAGTGTTTCCCAACCTTGGGCCTCCAGCTGTTTTTGGACTACAACTCCCATCATCCCTAGCTAGCAAGACCAGTGGTCAGGGATGATGGGAATTGTAGTTCAAAAACAGCTGGAGGTCCAAGGTTGGGAAACACTGGACTAGATTATCAGGTAGTGAGCAAAATCTTTGTGCAAGATGACTCCTGCATCATATAAACAGGCTTACAGAAAGGAGGGAGAAGACATAATACCATCCATCCCCCAAGATGATGTGGCCACCTCTTTCTCCACCTACTCCTGCCTTGAGAAGTGGAGACAAGATAAGCATAGTGTTGTTATCAAATATGAGATTCAACAAAGCTACCTGGGATGTCGGGATCAAGCCACTGATTGACCTGCTTTGAGAATTATAAGCAGCTATGGAAATCAATATTTTCAACCTTATTCATGCATGTGTTTGTCTTGTACACTTCCTTGGGCACATTTCAGTGAAAGGTGATTCATGAGAAGAATCTTGGAGATGTTGCAGCACAACCCCCTGTTGATGGCTAGAGTGAAGGCAGCCCCATAGATGGTTGAAGACCTCATGGAGGTCCAGGCTTTGCCTGAGCAGATGGAAAGTTGTAGCCAACAGAGAATCCAGAGCAGGGGTGGAGACATAGTTCCACTAGATCCAACGTTCCTTGCATCATCTTGGAGCTGGTACACACACAAAAAACAGATTAAAAAAATTCATGGCCCCATCTTCTGCCCTGGCTAGCACATGGGGACAGATGCAATGGTGGATCTGCCCCTCCACCCCACCCCACTGCTCCTGGCTGAGTTTCAGATTGCTCTGTTAACAAATTTGTTTCTCTTTGAGGTGTCAGAATATTCTTCATCTGTTGCAGCAAAAACAAGGACAAGCATGGCTCTGTCAATTGACGTCATTGTTTAATGTGTGTTTTCTTTTTATGCAAACTGATTTGATCTTATTAAAAAAGTGGTATCCGAATATCATAAATAAGCCCAGAAAAATGACCATCCTACAACTATTTTTACTTTGCCACACTTATTTGTTGCATATTATTATTATTCAAAAGTATTGAGCTTTCCTCCCTGTGTGTTTGGTGAGTCAGACTTGCTAGAGGCAACTAGTCAAGTGTTTATAAGCATGTTCTAATTTAATTCACCATAGACATTCACTTTCTGCAATTCTGGTAGCTATTGTTATTCTAAGTGATTTCTAATTGCAGTTATTTGTTTAAGCAGAACCAATTTGCTCAGAGTGTAACTTGGACGACCACATTTTTGGGAATTGATGGCTTTAAAATCTTTGGCAACAGGAAAGAGTTGCAGGTGTGTTTAATGAAAATCTGGGACAGAAGTTGTTGTTTCAAATAATAATATTCCCTTTCCCTATTCTGAATAGTTCATTTTGTCATCATACTCCTAAACCTACTTCGCTTGCAAGCATTGTGCTTTCTAAATTGGGCACAGTGCTGCTTATTAAACAGTAAACAGAATAAATGCAAAAGGAGTTTCTGAATAGAAAGCTGGTCTTTGTGTTGCCCATTAATTTAAATGTACACAGATCTCTCTCTCTCTCTCTCTCTCTCTCTCTCTCTCTCTCTCTTGCTAAAATGTATTTCATTGACTGATGCTGGAAATAAATGTGATATTTTCAGTGTTACATTTGAGTGCTCTAATCTCTACTAAATCATTTTTCCCAGGTGTCACCTCCAAGACAATGATTAATGACATACTAATAAAGCTCACTTTGGCAGTCTGAAACTAAAATGTCATTTCTATTGGGCATGAATAATTTCCAGCTAAATAGAACCTTGCAACATTCTTGTTCAAGGACTTTATTTTAAAAAGTGGTTTAATACAAGTGAAGGGTTTTTTGTGTTTTGTTTTTTTAAAAAAGTGGATGTGAATTATCTACATGATGAAGTGATGTTTTTGTTGGCTGATTTCTCTAAAGCTTTCTGCTCTGCTCTCTTGGGTAACATGGTTACTGTTATCAATCACCACTTGTAATCAGATTTACGAAGTCATCCTGCAGTAGTGTTAGCTAACAGAAAGCACATTTAAAGTTAAGTGTTTTAAAAAACAGAAGTATGAAAATAAATCCACACTTAAATATCCGTTTAATAATACCTATTGTGATAATAATATGAATGGCAATTGTTCCTAACAGCTGGTTTATTATTGGCAGTATATCAGTATGTATTTATTTTAACAATTCGTATGCCATTTAACACCGTAATTTCTAAGCAGTCTGTTTTTGAAGTGCTGTACAAAATGCATACATAGTAAACCCCTGGCCATAATTTGGGGTGGGGGGAAGCAATGTATTAATAATAACTGGAAGAAAGAGCCTAAACAATTAAACATAGGAATGGTGAAATAAATGTGTCCGGCAGTGCAATTATATTTCTGTCTTTTCAGAAGTTCCACTGCGTTCAGTAAGGCTTACTGCCAGGTTGGTGTGTAGATGATTTCATCCGTAATGTCTTTTTCTTTTTAAGTAATAGTGGTGGGGTGGGAGGTAGAGAATCTGCTGAACAAGTAAGAGAAAAAAGTGCAAAGTTGCAAACTGGAGAAAGCAGAACACAGTAGAAGTTTGAGGAGCTGGGCTGAGGCATGCAGCATGAAGAAACATGCAGGCCCCCATCTGCACTGTACATTTTAGGAGCCATTACACCATTTTAAATAGTCATTCTCAAATGGGTTTAATAAGTCCCCCTTCCCAGGGAACTCTGGGAATTGTAGCTCTATGGGGCGAATAGGGCTCTCCTAAGAAATCTCAGTACCCTAGGTTAATTACAGTTTCAAGGATTCTTTGGGGGAAGCCATGACAGTTTAAAGTGGTATGAGATAGATGGGGCCTTATCTGGGGGCATGGTTTCTCAATGAGCATCTAATCACAGGCCGTCAAGTATCCCAGTTCTTGTCTATTATGACTCACTTAAAGGTTTCACTATTATGAGTCACTTTCAGCATGTTTTTGCTGCCTTTCCTCAGCTAACAACCTATAGGGTTGCCATAAGTCTGGAAAATCCCACACATGTCTGGGATTTAACTGGCAAAAATAGAGTCCAGTGGACATTTCGGGAAATTGGCAAAATGTCCTGGATTTCGAAGTTGTCTGCCTATTAAAAGCTCAACAACTTTGAGTTTCATCACCCCTCCCGAAATGAAAAAACAACAACAACTTGTGTCCTGAATTTTACTTCTAGAAATATATCAACCCTAACTGCATTTAGAGATATAGGAGGCAACACGCAGACTACAAGTGAGGCCTACATTTCGGAGTACATTTTCAAGGTGCTGGTGCTTAGCTTTAAAATACAGCACAGCTTGGGACCAGGGTACCTGGTTTTTTTTATAATTTTTTTTTTTAAATTTATTATTTATACCCCGCCCATCTGGCTGGGCCTCCCCAGCCACTCTGGGCGGCTTCCAAAAGAATATTAAAATACTATGATACATCAAACATTAAAAGCATCCCTGAACAGGGCTGCCTTCAGATGTCTTCTAAAAGTCTGGTAGTTGTTGTTCTCTTTGACATCTGGTGGGAGGGCATTCCACAAGGAGGGCGCCACTACCGAAAAGGCCCTCTGCCTGGTTCCCTGTAACTTGGCTTCTCGCAGTGAGGGAACCGCCAGAAGGCCCTTGGTGCTGGACCTCAGTGTCCGGATAGAACGATGGGGGTGGAGACGCTCCTTCAGGTATACTGGACCGAGGCCGTTTAGGGCTTTAAAGGTCAGCACCAACACTTTGAATTGTGCTCGGAAACGTACTGGGAGCCAATGTAGGTCTTTCAAGACCGGTGTTATATGGTCTCGGTGGCCGCTCCCTGTCACCAGTCTGGCTGCTGCGTTCTGGATTAGTTGTAGTTTCCGGGTCACCTTCAAAGGTAGCCCCACGTAGAGTGCATTGCAGTAATCCAAGCGGGAGATAACCAGAGCATGCACCACTCTGGCGAGGCAGTCCACAGGCAGATAGGGTCTCAGCCTGCGTACCAGATGGAGCTGGTACACAGCTGCCCTGGACACGGATTTAACCTGTGCCTCCATGGACAGCTGTGAGTCCAAAATGACTCCCAGGCTGCGCACCTGGTCCTTCAGGGGCACAGTTACCCCATTCAGGTCCAGGGAGTCCTCCACACCTGCCCGCCTCCTGTCCCCCAGAAACAGTACTTCTGTCTTGTCAGGATTCAATCTCAATCTGTTAGCCGCCATCCATCCTCCAACCGCCTCCAGACACTCACACAGGACCTTCACCGCCTTCACTGGTTCTGATTTGAAAGAGAGGTAGAGCTGGGTATCATCCGCATACTGATGAACACCCAGCCCAAACCTCCTGATGATCTCTCCCAGCGGCTGCATGTAAATGTTGAAAAGCATGGGGGAGAGGACAGAACCCTGAGGCACCCCACAAGTGAGAGCCCAGGGGTCTGAACACTCATCCCCCACCACCACTTTCTGAACACGGCCCAGGAGGAAGGAGCGGAACCACTGTAGGACAGTGCCCCCAGCTCCCAGCCCCTCAAGACGGTCCAGAAGGATGTTATGGTCGATGGTATCAAACGCCGCTGAGAGATCCAGCAGAACTAGGAAACAGCTCTCACCTTTGTCCCTAGCCCGCCGGAGATCATCAACCAGTGCGACCAAGGCAGTTTCAGTCCCATGATGAGGCCTGAATCCCGACTGGAAGGGATCCAAATGGTTGACTGTCTAGCCTTATATGAGCCTACCCATGAGTGAAATAATCTTTGGGGGTCCCCCTTCACATGCCCCAACCATCACAGGTGTATATAATTTCTCATTTTATACTTAATTGTCTGTGGAGCAAATTCAAAAGTGCTGACCCATGTTCATATTCATTTTTGCCAAAAAACTGACCTACATTGTGGATTCATCTGAAGGAAACTATAACCAGGAAAGCAAAAAGTAAAAAATAAATAAATCTCTGTTTTAAGAAAATTGTATACAGCCCTATACATATAGATCTCATGACAGTTCACAACATAAAATTACAAGATGATAAAACACAAAATACATGATAAAATTAAGAACAGAAACAAACCAATAATCCACCCTCTTCCACAACACTCTTAACACACAGTTATAGTGATGTTTGTGGAGAGTGACAAATCTTGGTGCATTAGGAGGGATTTTATACTGAAGGATGTAGCAAAAAGTTTCAGACAATAATTATTTTATTTACTTTTTCTTAATAAGGAGCTACTGTTCAGCAAACAGTTCTTCATCCTCCCCCCCCCGGTGGTTTGTGCATCGCTGTTTTCTGAATACAAATTGAACAAGGTGAACATTTGATGTAGCACTTCTTGCATACCTTAAGATGTTGAGGAAAGAAAAAGACTGGGTTGGGGCATATAGAAATTCTAAGGATTTCTATTCCAACATGTGTGACCTTTTCACCAGAATCCCGTAATCATAAGACTCATTTACATAATTATTATTTTTTGGTATTTGTCTTCATATGCTGTGAAGATTAAATATCTTCTGACCTTTAAGCATGCCCCATTATCACCTCTCTCTATGTTCCCATACATTCTTCACGGATGCCTCCTTTTTCACTTAGTTAGATCCCTTAATTTGTGTAATGCGTTATCTTGCTTGGAATCCACTTCTGATTTAAATAATGGAAGGTTCCTGACCTGACAGTTAGATAAACAATGGCATTATTTGAAGTTCCCTACCCTTGTGTTAGGGACGCGGGTGGCGCTGTGGGTAAAAGCCTCAGCGCCTAGGGCTTGCCGATCGAAAGGTCGGCGGTTCGAATCCCCGCGGCGGGGTGCGCTCCCATTGCTCAGTCCCAGCGCCTGCCAACCTAGCAGTTCGAAAGCACCCCCGGGTGCAAGTAGATAAATAGGGACCGCTTACCAGCGGGAAGGTAAACGGCGTTTCCGTGTGCAGCGCTGGCTCGCCAGATGCAGCTTTGTCACGCTGGCCACGTGACCCGGAAGTGTCTCCGGACAGCGCTGGCCCCCAGCCTCTTAAGTGAGATGGGCGCACAACCCTAGAGTCTGTCAAGACTGGCCCGTATGGGCAGGGGTACCTTTACCTTTACCCTTACCCTTGTGCTAAATAAACTCCTGGAAAGTGAGCATCTGCAGCAGAGAGTCTAGTACATCTGTAGATGCACATGTCTCCAAATCCTGGAAAAGCAGGGTTGTAAAACGCATGGGGAGCTCCCATTGAAACAAAAGGTTCCCCACCATGGACAGTTGCCTTCCACTAGTTGGAAGGTGATAGGAGTGGCAACAGAGGCAAAGCCAGCACATTTGTCCACACTATGTGGACACCACCTGCTGACATTTCCATTCCACCTTAAGTAGCAGACGTGTGGAATTGTTGTGGGTCACATGTCTGTTTACATTCCAGCACAGCTTGCTGGGAACTTCCATTGTGTGTATAGCTTTTTCTTTTTCTGTTCTCTCTGAGATGACGAGAGAGAGAGAGATGACATGTTTCTTTGTCCTGATTTATGATTAATAAATCTGTAGTTGTAGTATGCTTCCATAAGCCTCATGCCTATTCTGTGTGCGCAGTTCGCTCTGCTGATTGTGTGCCCTGGCTTTGAAGCCTGGGTGGCTGATTTTCATCAGAGCAGAGGCTGATGGTTTTTGAAGCAGGAAGACTGGAAGGAGACAGCCCAGCTGGGGCTAGCCAGCTGGCCTCCCGGCCCTCTGCATGCTGACACCACCACCCTGTGTGTATTTAACACTTCAAATATCCTACCTTCCTGGGACTAATATCAGTAATGGAAAGTGTTGTGGTATGGTGTTGTTCACCTTGCTTCCCAACACTGGGTATTCTGCTGGTTACTGAGAAAATGAGGGGTGAGGTGTTGGGGTGGTTAGTGCAGTGCAATGGCAAATCTAATCTGCCTCTCCTGTCACAGCACCCACGCTGCCTACCTCTCCATTCTGTTTCATCATTAGAAATCCAAAAAAAGGACGTCATCTGAGTTTCTCTTAACAGGCAGTCTTGTGGAACTTTAAAACCAGTTCAGATTACTTCTTTTTTTAAAAAAAGAAAAGAAAGTGCATCTTATTTCACCATATGTTTCAGGTTAATTATTTTCCACTTGAATCTAATAGAATTAGTGGAAATGGCAAAGGAAGCAGCCTGTTAAATGACCTGCTCATGTTCACCGGTCAGATGTGAAATTAATCTTCGTCCTAGAAAGTAATGTGATTTGTTTTTCTTTAAGAAGGTGTAAGTCTACTCTTGAAATGGTCCGCAGGCCTGACCTAATAATTATTCGCTGAATGCAGGAAGATACTAAGACATAAAAGTTGAATTTTATCATGAGAGGGCCAGATTGCAATGCCTGAAGGTTCCCTGGGCCTGATGGTCCCCAGCTCTGTTATATGGCAAAGTCCCCAAAGGAATTCTGGGAACATTTTTAAATGGTCTGCCACAGTCTGGTTCAAGCAATGTGTTCAAGGTCTGGTTCAAGCACTGAAAGCAGGGAGAAATTGGGGTTTGGGGCCTTTGCTGTCTCATATAAATGTTAGTGAAAGTAACCTCCCATCTGAATGTCTCCTACCGCCATGTTCAGGAGGGGTTTTACACACCCAGGAAACCTCCAAAATCCAGCTGTGCTGAAAGGTTGCTTCTTCCTTAGTTTCTCAGGCTATTGTATGCTGTTCTACAGAAGCTCACAATTCTATGGAAATAAAATCCTCAAACTGGAGACTGATGAACAGTATCAGCTAATTAAGCCTTCCTGTTTTTCATTCTGGGAGCTAGATGTTCCAAAGGAGGAGGAAAGCAGGGATTCTGAAGATCAGCCATCAATATTTATTTATTTGACAAAAAAAGAGCAAGCTGTAGTAGAGAATAACTCCAAGTCACAATATTATCTCAGCTGCACATTGGCACCCTAAATTCTCATTCCCTAATTGAGAATCTTTGTAGCATTAGAAACTGTAGAATGACTGGCAAGCATTCTCTGGAGATAAATTAATTTGTGCAAACCACCGTGCTCAGCTATAATTGCTGTCCAGTAGCAGAGTGTATCATGTAGCAGAGTGTATCATGCTAATATTCTTTACTTCACATGAATATTTTTTTAATGTGCCGTTGCATGGGCACGTGCACACACACACACACACACACACACACAACACACACAGCAACAGTAGTGGGCAGAATGCTTTTGTTGAATATTCAGAGTGTACAAAACTGAATAATCTTTCTTAGAATCTATTGGAATCTCTTTTTGTTCCAGAATAGGCAAGAATATGGGTTCTGTACACTTAATGAATAAGCAGACACTAACTAAATGGTTAAAATCGGGGTGGGGAACTTTAGGCTCCCCCAGACCTCTCAATTTCGCTGTCTCCCAAGGCACTCCTTCCTCTGCTACAACCCCTCCCCAGACCACACCCAACATGAGCCTTGCTTTGATTCCTTCTGTAGTATTTTGTGTCTGGAACATGTCACTGAACTCTGAAAATGTCTTGCTTGCTTGGATGGGGCATAGAATTGCATGTGTATAACTAGCCTAGTGTAAACAGGTAAAAATTTGCGTTTTTACTCACTTTAGCTTGGGGGCCCCAAAAAAATTTAAAGGAAAAACACTGGAAGTACATTTCCAAAAAATATAAGATAAAAAACAAATAAAATAAAACCTACATACCATCAACAGTGTTTTGTGTTGTGTAGGCTCCTATGATGTAAGTATTGGGCCTCACCTGCTAGCCTGCTCCCTAAAATATCACTGGTTTGCTCATTTCTATATATAGGGTGCCTACATTCTGCATGTGCAAATGGCTTTAGATACCTATTAGGTCCATAAATTACTATATAGCATATATTCAACACAAAAAACAGTGACAATTTGTTGTTGACAAAGGACAGCTGGACATATGAAGGGCCCCATTACCTTTCGTAGCTTAGGGCTCATCAAACCTAAATCTGGCCCTGGCTCCATCCACCACTAGCATGTAACCTCCAGACAGTTGTTCAGTTGGCTTTTGGCCAGAAAAAGATTCCCTTCCCCCGCTTTAAAAAGAGCTCTCTAGCACTGAAACATGAAAGGTATTACAGCCAGCTGAATTTCACAGAGTTCCTGAATGGCTTTGAAGACAGATTACAAGGAACTCAAGGACAGAGAATAGAGTTCCCAGTCAAAGGGAGGATTCTGCACATATTAACCTGAATACTTTTAGCATCTCCCTCCTGACCGTTGTGTTCAACAGACAAACGTCACAAAAGGCAGGGCTTTTGTGCAAGTGCCTGTGTCCCTTACACATTCTTCTGAACACCTGATGAGGTTTAGAGTATCACTTTTGAACATTAAGAGATCAGAATGAAACTTGGTATGTCTGTTCAGGTTGCAATTCTACATTTGTCCACCAGCAAAATTTCTAAACCTGTTTGGTGGTGGCACCAGGAAAACCAAACCAAACATTACTGGGAGCTGAGGTGGGTATGGAAGTTGCATATTGCATTGTGGGAGAGAACATCTGTCTGGTTCTGAAACAATGATAACAGTATAATTCACATTAATGTTTCCATCTCAGGGATATTTTCTCTTCAGCAAGTCCTACTGATTTTGATTGAATTAACTTTAAGGGGAATACTCTTAATTTATAGCTTATAATTCTTCACTTACTATTTTAAAGTGAAAAGTGGCTTTTCTTTGATTAACCACAGGTATACAATAATGTGGGGGAGAAGAAAATGCACACATGGTTATCAAAGACATTGGCATGAAGGTTGGTGTGCACATTCAGAATACAAGTCTCAGCTCAGACCTTACACAAACAGTTTTCAAGGGCTGAGGAAAGATGTAAAATGCATAGATTGCGACATCTGCCTTGGAAACTGAGATGTTTCTTCAGAACTTGGCATGTATGATTATACCAAACTGATTATTATGCTCAGAGTCCCACTGCCCAGTAAATTGTATGCCGGTAACCTTGGCTTGTCATCTCAGCTATTTACAGCTTTATTTCCCAAGCATCCATGCATCTGGCCATACCTCTTTCTAAATAATATTACAGTTTCATTAGGAATCATTATATCAAGTGATGGGTTAATCATCCAGTCTGCACTTTGACATGCTGTAGAATTGCATTAAATGCAGAGGTCATGAACCTCTTCAGGGAAGCACAAATGCCAAATATTTCCACAAGTAGTGTTAGATATTTCAATGTCCTTTGACACGCACAACTGTAAAATCTATTTTATGTAATCATTTCTCTTTCAGGCTAGGGTTGAAAGAAGGTTAAGGATGCATTGTAAGTTATACTATCATTTCATGGCATAGGGCACCTTTTGGTACATAACTGAGGGGTAATTTTACTAAACACATCCAGTTCTAGCAGCAAAATATCGGTGATGGAGCCTGGCGTTTGTAAATGGTTCTTGCTCAGATATTTTAAACATGGGTCAGAATACATTAAGGTAGCTTTCCCCAAATTGATGCCTTCAGATGTTGGACTACACCTCCAACGAGCAACTGACTATTGGCCATTTTGGCTGGGGCTGATGGGAATTGTAGTCTAACAGCATTTGGTGGGCACCAGATGGAAGAAAGTTACAAAACAGCATGTGCACCTTGAGTCCAAGCTTAAGAACATAAAGAACTCTGCTGCATCCTGCCTCCCCTTGATCATTTTGGTTGCTGTTTTCAACATCCTTTTTGCTTTTAAGCTTTATTAACCGTAGTTACATGCATACATCAAAGATATTTTATAGTCTGTAGATCAAACTCATAAAAATAAAAATTCCAACAAAGAAGTGTATATCTTCATAAATTTGACTTCCCGTCCTCAACTCTTTTTACTCTAATAAACCTATTGCCTAAATTTATCAGCAAAATCATAATAAAATATTGATATGCATCAATGTATATATATCTATTTTAACCCATTTAACCTTTATTTCTCCTGCCCACCTAGCAGTTCGAAAGCACATCAAAGTGCAAGTAGATAAATAGGTACCGCTCCGGCGGGAAGGTAAACAGCGTTTCCGTGTGCTGCTCTGGTTCGCCAGAAGTGGCTTAATCATGCTGGCCACATGACCCAGAAGCTGTACGCTGGCTCCCTCGGCCAATAAAGCGAGATGAGCGCCACAACCCCTGAGTCGGTCACGACTGGACCTAATGGTCAGGTGTCCCTTTACCTTTACTAACCTTTATTTACAGAGCTTATTCAAAAGCTGCTATCGAATTCAGATTGCAACACTTATTTTTTAAGTAACTCTTTAGAGGTTTCCAGTTATCAATGAACTCCTGTTTTTGCTTATCTTTAATCTTTTCCGAGAGACTATCTAGTTCAGCATATTCTACCAATTTTAGTAACCATTCTGATCTGATGGGGATTTGGTCACTCTTCCAATGTTTTGCTGTTAGTACTCTCGTGGCTGTGGTGGCATACAGAAAGATTTTCCTTATCTTCCTGGCTATATCTGGTCCTGTAATACCCAATAAAAACAATTCCTTTTTGAGGTGAGACAAACCAGAACCGTTCACAATATTCCAAGTGTGCTTGCACCAAAGATTTATATAATAGCATTAATTGTGAGTAATTAATCTCATTTCTGGTTAGTCATCAGACCCTATTAGTTTGTGTGTGAAATTGGGATTTTTTGCCCCATTGAATTGCTTACATTGAATTGCATTTGACATTTTACTACCTTTAAGAGCTTATCAAAGCATTTTGAAAGTTTTAAGTACATAATGTCAACTCTCTCTAGAGCATATGATGCTGCCTTAGACTTAAGCTGCATTCAGACAGCATTTTATTCTGTTTTTTTCCAAACCTGAATAATTTCCACATTTTACAGGATCTTCCACACAATGTAAAATACGCTTTTGGAAAGCAAGCAGAATCTAGTGGATGCTTAGTGCTCATATCTGGGTTCCTTGCTTCCTTAAAAAAGAAAAAAAAAAACATTTGCAACCCCATTAATCTGGAAATCACAGGTGTTTCATAACGTAATGTCATGTGACAATGTTTTGGGTGGTTTACTGGCATACCCTTCTTTCCCACCATTTAAAATTTAATGCAACATGGTGGTATGTTGATCAAAAAGCCAGAGTTCCAAAATGCAACAAGTAAAAAGAATATTAGAATCTAGGATAGAAGTGCCACCATTACTATGGAAAAAATTGAACACAATGCACTCTCAGCCAGACTGAGTGAGCCCATCTAGCTCAGTAGCATCAAGTTGACTGGCAATGGCAATCCAGGAATTTATACCAACCTCTTTCTCAGTCTTACTTGGAGATGTGAGGGATTTAACCTGGGGCATTCTGCATGCAAAGCAGGTGCTCTAAAGCCCTATCCCTTGATCCGTAAGCTCTCAAAGAACTCTAAAAGGTTAGTGAGGCAGGATGTACCTTTGCAGAAGCCATGCTGGTTCAGGTTCAGAAAGGCTTGTTGTTCTATATGATTGTCTAGTTCTAGTAATGCTTGTGACCAATTCTCCTAGACCATTTATTAAGCTAAATGGCCTGCAATTCCTCAGATTCACTCTAAATTCCTGGTTTATAAAGGGCGTTACTTTGGCCACTTTCCGGGACACAGATATGCAGAGTGATCTTAGAGACAAGTTACATATTAGAAGATCAGCAATTTCACATTTGAGTTTAGAACTGTTGGGTGGATGCCACCTAGATCTAGGAATGGGTCAGTTTTAAATTTTCCGTAAGACCTAGAACTTCATCTTTTGTCACCCTTCTTTGCCTCAGTTCCTCAAAGCCTCACCCTGAGAAAGTTAGTTCAGGCACACCATCTCCCCTTCATGTTTCACTCTGAAGATGGATGCAAAGTTTCTCCAATGATTCCATCAAAAATAATTTAATTGATAATTTTTTTATTGTTTCTACCTAAGCCTTGATACTTCCATGGTCAAGGTATTATGCCACGGAAAGTTCTTGACAGGGGCATTTCCCCACTTGTCTTTAAGCTTTGCCATAGCAATCCATTCTAAGATATATGTACAGACGCTTCAGGTTACAGACTCCACTAAACCAGAAATAGTACCTCGGGTTAAGAACTTGGCTTCAGGATGAGAACAGAAATCACACAGTGGCAGCAGGAGGCCCCAGCTAAAGTGGTACCTCAGGTTAAGAACAGGTTCAGGTTAAGAACAGACCTCCAGAACAAATTAAGTTCTTAACCCGAGGTACCACTGTATATATATTAAAATAGTCTCTCAGTCAATTAGGCCACAAACAGTCTGAGTTCCTACTACAGTTGTTCCATTCCAGAAGTCCATTCGACTTCCAAAACATTTGAAAACCAAATCACAGCCAATCAGAAGCCATGGAACCCCTGTCGGACGTTCAGGTTCCAAAAGAAGTGTTGCAGTGTTCAGGAGCCAAAACGTCCGAGTTCCAGGGCGTTCGGGATCCAAGGCATGACTGTACTGGAATTAATTGTATTCACTTTCAAGTTAAGATTATTATGATTTGATGCATGTGTGCAATGAAAATCTAGAACTCCAGCCTGTAGAAAAATGGCTGGGAAAAGAACTTTGAGGGGAAGAAAATAAAAATGTTGAAGGCTTATGCATAGTGGCCCCAGCCCTTCTCTGCTACAAACTGCCCCTTCAGATTTTGCTTTCAGGTGAAGCAACAGCAGCAGCAGCCAGAGTATAGAAATGTAACTTGACCATGTGATGTGTTTGTTTCAGCCAAGTGATTTCAATGTCATACCAGGGAAGGTGCCATACATTTGCTAACATGCACGGCTTCCTATCTGTCAGCAAGACTGACAAGTGGGGCCTGTATTGTGTATTTCAAGCTGAAAGACAAATATGACTCCTTCATAGCAATACTATTGTAATTCTAACCACAGTCATCACTAGTCAGCTGTAACATATAGATATTAAAGCAAATGGTGCCTGTAATCAAGCTCTCAGATTGGAGAAACACTGTTAGTTGTAGCAGCCATCTGAGCTCAAAAACGAAAACAAAATAAGCTCCTGAAATACTGCTCCTGTCAATGCTACCATATGTTTAAAAGAAGATATTAGAAGGAGCCATGCTCAATAATCTTGAAAAGGAGAGAATGCATCTAATGAAATCAAGGAAGCAGATGGTGCAAAGAAATAAAAAAAAAAGTCTCATTATGAAGTGCGATCAGCACTGTTCCACTGCCCTATAACCCAGTCTAAACCCTACCAAAGTAATACACATAGCCTTTGGTGATTCAAAAACCAAGAATTGTGAAGGAAAATGAAAGTAGTAGGAAATGGGTATTGGCAAAGGATATATTAAATTATATTTAATCCTCTACAGACCCCTGTGTGGGTTAGTAAAAAAATGAAAAACAGCTGGTGCCCATTTTTAAAAACTCTGGATTTACACATGAAGAGCCGCAGTAGCAAAGTTTAAAGCCCATTGTTAGGCAGGTTTAGTGAAGCATAGGAATAGACTTGTAAAGCTTACTTTAATGTGTTCCAGCTACTTGAGGCAGCTAACCCACTTTACCCCTCTTGCAGAGAAACAGACCACACACTGAAGTAAGTTTAAAATACACTTTACTTACAGTCATGCATTGTCCTTAGCAGTGATGATAAAATGCAGGTAAACGTTCTTAGTTGAAAAAATACAGCAATATGTCAGAGGCATAAAGGTCAATTGAGGCATGTCTGCCTCCGTCAAGTGCAGCAAGAGAGAAAGAGAAAGGAACAAAAAGCAAGCCTTACTTCCCCCCTCTCAGGAGAAAAGAGGATGTAATATCACTGGGCATACTCTAGCAAATTAGAACTTTGTGATCCTCAACCCCTTCATATACTCACTAGCATTGTTAGGTTTGACTGCAAATCTCCTGCAGGAAATTTGTCGACAATTGTCAGAAACTTCTTAGAATAACTAACTTTAGTTGAACTGGGAACATAACAATAAGAATAGTCAGTGCTTTTTTCTAAAAAAAAATGTTTAGGGGTACTCTCATTTTCCTACTCATAGTGAAATACTGCATCTCAATGAGGCCAAACTTAGATTCACAAAATGTTTAGGGGTATGCGTCCCCCTGCGTCCCCCCAGAAAAAAACCCCACTGAGAATAGTTAATTGCATAACAGAATAACCTGCAGTGATTCTATAAAATGATTGAAAATGATACATTTTCCCAGCTTCTGTTCTTTAAATTCCCCACTACATTCCCAAGAGAGATACTTGAAACTGCACCTTAGTGAAGTATTTAAGTAAAAATATACTGTAGAATTTGGAAAGTATACAGAAGTCCCATCTTTAATTGCCCACATAGAGTTTCCAGTGTCAAGAAAAAGGTTCTGTCTTTCTCCCCTGCCCCACCCCCCAAAAGGGAAGTCATATATATGTGACTGGACTCAGTTTATTACATGTCTTTGATTGCTGACACACATTCTTAGAAGGAAGCAAATCAATAGGGCTTATTTTGTCCATAAAAGTGCTTTGGCTGGAGATGAGAGAGAGAGAGACTTCAAAAACAGAGCTAGCTGTGAGAGGCAGTGTCTTAAATGCTCTGCAGCCATAGACTCAATTTTACATGCTCAGATTGCCCATGTGAACCATCATAGTCCTTGTTTCTTGTAGCTCATTCCCCATTTTGTCCCTGTTTACTTCTGAGGATGCCTGGTTATCTTTTCGTTACAATAAGTTGCTAGAGTTATACTTTCTCAGAGTTGAATTTCATTCCAGGGTATCTAAAAGAACCCAGTTGTGTGTCAACAGAAATACAACAAACCAACCAACCAACCAACTGTGGGTCTCTCAGATGCATTTTGCACGTATGTATGTGAATGAAATCTAAAGCGCCATGCATAGCCGTAGCTGTCATGAAACATTATTGAAAGGTGTGTGTAGTAACTATTTATATGGTTGTCACCTATCGGCCAAAGGGCAAAAGTGTAATGTCGAGAAATTGAGCATGATTGAGGGAGTGGGCTCAAGGGAGTGGTTCAAAGATGGATGCCAGACTAAAAGAAAAAAGAAAAGTATAACAGAAACCAATAAATAAAACCATTCATCTTGCTGGAGCAGCCTACACATATTATAGGATAGGAATCGTGTGAGCCTTCAGATGCTGCTAGACCACAATTCTCATAATCCTTAATCATTGAGCAAGCTGGCTAGGGCTGATAGAAGCTGAAATCCAACAATACTTGAAGGACTACAGCTTCCCAACTGCTGAGTTTAATATTCCCATGAAAAACAGTTTCCTCCAAACACATCAGGAACCTTAGGCATCATGCAGTTGTCTTCTATTTGCTTGTTTGTTACAAGCATGTCCCTACATGGTATACAATTTAATTCTCAAGGCATCAATATTACTAGCTGTGACTTGCACTGCAAAATATTCTAGGACAATAGTCTGTCATCCACATGTACTGCAACTTTGGATTCCAAATGTTCAAATGGAGTAGAAAATATTTTTAACAACAACAACAACCACCCTATGTTACGGAAGCAAATGTGAGGACAAAGTCTACAATATTCTCAGTGGCAGTTGTACAGACCTGTGCACTCCTGAAGAGTAAGAAATTATTTTTTTTAAAGTATAGATGATGATGATGATGATGATGATAATGATGATGATTTATGCCATTGAACCAAGTGCCACAAAAATAAGGTCCTCCTCTGCCAAGCTGATCAGACAGATGTGATTTTTTTTAATAGAAAGACATTTAACGGATTTCAGTACAGATGCTCAAAAATTACAACACAATATTGAATGACCAGAACTAAGAATTTTCAGTCCAAATTGTGCATTTTACTAATGTGGCTGGCACTATTTTCAGTTATTAAGCCCTTTAAAAATACAGGCACAGGGTTGGGATAATGCAGCAGGTGAACAAGAGATTACAGTTTACCCAGCAATCATAATAAAAATTCCAACTTACTTCAGCTTCATATTTTGGGGGCCTCTTGTATTCATAGTATAAAATTATTTTGAAACACTCAGCACTTAATTTGAGTCAAGTAGAATCAAGGAACCGGAGTTGAATAAACTAAATGATCAAAAATAAATAAAAATGTTATACTCTTCTATAAATGCATTCTCAAATGGCTCTGAACTTGTTTTAAATCTTCCCAACATGCAAAGAAGAATGCTTAAGTTTTGAACTACAAAATTGCAGAAATGAAAACCCACGTGTGCTCATTGAAACCAGCTATTTGTTTGAACAAGGAATCTCATTTCATGCCCGCAGAACTCATTAAAAAAACAACAACCTTCCATTCCACCCCAGATTCATTTGTATTGAATCTTCTGCAGAAATATAGACTGATCCAAGAATACAATAAGCTACCATACACTTTAGGAGTACGATCGTCAGGGTAGCAACGAAGACATTCTCAATCATGCTATAGATCCTGTAGAGAGGTGCAGCTGTACTAGCACTTCAACCAATATGGGCTAGAAGAAAAGTGCCTTTATAATTAGTATCCATGCACTCTATGAAGGTCTTATGGTTACTATGTTTAGCAAGCTTCTTTTCTGGCCTATGGCTATGTGGCTGCACATATTTCATAGCAAGCACACTGTCCCACTGTTTCACCTTGTTTATTCACCCATGCAAAGCCTTTTTGGACGATGGCCTTTAATTCTTACATATTCGGAGTAATTGCGTCTTAAGGCCCCAAGCCAGCCCCCCATGAAATAACTACACATGGACACAGAATTAAGATTGATGGGTAACATTAAGGCCACAACTTTATTGATTGCAAATTAAATGTGAGTGGTATTGGCATAGGCAATGAAGACTATAATTGACTAACATTAAGGCCACAACTTTATTGATTGCAAATTAAATGTGAGTGGTATTGGCATAGGCAATGGCTGAAGACTATAATGGACTACTGCCCCAGTTGACAGAGTCTATGTAGGTAAATCCATTGGGGCAGCAACATTGGGGTTTTGCCTGACAGAAGCTTACCGTGAGGTTCCTGTGATCCTGGCATAGCCCTAGCCCATCAAGCGGACTTTGGACGAGATCTGGGACCACCAGATTCCTTTAACGGAATACCTTTTGATATTGAGGGGTGATGGCCACCCCCCTCCACACATGAAATTAAGCCAATGCCTAACCACCAAAGCTGGAAAGTTGTGACGATTGCTAAGGGGGTAGGCAAAAAACCAAGTGGCCAGTGCCAATTTGCCAAATGAATAAAAATTGCTACCCGGCCCCTGTCCCAAGACAGACGACTCATACATAGTCCAAAGCAAGGCCGAAAACCTACGCTAAGGGCGGGAGGGCAGTTGTTCAGCAGCACCAATCAAGTGCCTAGGGCACTCTTGCGCTGATGCTTATATCATTCCTTAACCACCCCTACTGCTTTCCTGAATGGCTCTAACCCGTGATGCATATTTAGAGAAATGAAACTTAGACCTAGAAACGAAACCTACTTAGTCAGGGGTGTGTCTAGGGGCCCATTCACAAGAAGGACCACCTTCTGAGGATGATCCATTGGGTGTGTGGTTACTGTTACGATATGGATGCAATGCAGCTGCAAACTGCTAGCTTGAAAACATCACATGATGGAATGTTGGAACTGTTCCATGGGAAACAGAGGGACAGTCAATTCACAGGGCAATGCACCGGAATTAGCTCAGAGTGTAATATGAGCTCTTCCTCTTGTTCTTGTACAGGAAGTACAGGAAGTCTTTGTCACTCGACTGCTGGAGTCTGAAGAGTGCAGTCATGTTTTCTGTTATGCTACAAAGACAGAAATAAAACCATGTAAATACGTTTCTGTCTATCTCCTTTTCCCTGCCGGGAGTGCAGGAGGAAGGGGGTGTGTTCTTCCCACGCTGAGAAGAATCGCCTATCGCGACCTAGCCTGGATCTTGCTGGGGAATGCAGCCAGGGAGGTCAACAGGAGACCAAGCCGGGTGCCTGGGAGTGTTGCCAGTTACTCCTGATATAGGCTTGATTTCCGACAGTTACATCCCTGCATCACTGCACATTCCTGAAGTAATAAGGAGTTGCCACTTAATCTCTGTTATTCTGTACCTTTTGTAGGGAGATCAGAGAGATGTGCTGCTCACTACTGTAAAATGTATATGTACTTCACTACAGTCATTTCCAAATTATAGCTTAAAAACACATTGAACACACATTTGAAGCATATAGCTTCCCCCAATGAATCATGGGAACTGTAGTTTATCCTTCACAAAACTACAATTCTCAGCACCTTTAACAAACTACAGTTCCTAGGATTCTTTGAGGGTACAATGTGGGTGTGACCTAGGTCCTTTGTCACTTTCAACACAATGCTGCGCATATCCACTCAGAAGTAAGTTCTACTAAGTTCAATGGGGCTTACCTCCAGGTAAACAGGTATAAGATTGCAACAAGCACCATTGCATTCAGTGGGATTTACTTCTGAGTAAACATGTGTAGGATTACACTGATAGGCATGAAATATTTGCCCAGTTATTTAAATATACCTACATTTGGTTTCATATATATATATATATAGAGAGAGAGAGAGAGTATACCTAAGTTGGTGAATAGGGTGGAAATAACACTGTTGTGAGCAAACAGCAAGTAGCCATAACAGAATAAAAAGATGCATATTGTAATCCCCAGGATTTAGAATGTAAATTCATTATCTCATTTTCTGCATAAATATGTATTTTACATTGTAACATATTTTTCATCTGTGTGATAATGCAATGTAACTCTTCTGAACACCCAGGTAAACTCTGGCTGTGGCTGAATATTAAATCTGATTTGGAACTAAGTCCATCTGGTTAACACACTGCTTATACTAAGAATACACATATAATTTAAATTGCAATTTCATGCAAAATGACTTATTTTGCATAAATATCTGTCCCTTGTAAGGCTTGCACAAAAAATGATAAAGGAGCCTTGACCGTAGCACACTGTGGTCAGCAGCTGGCAAATGAATAACAATGTTCATGTGTGTGTTTTTTAAAAAATGTCATGAATATAAATCTATATAACTGTATCACCTCATGTTTATCTAGAGTAAAAATTAATATATGTAAAGTATTGCTATATTTACTCTGGCTACAAAGGCACACTGAATGCACTATCCCCCACAATCTTAAATGAATAGAGCTTATAAAAAAATCATTGTGCTTTCATATTCCTAGTAATCCAGGAAAACGCATTCATATATACGAAACAGAGGAATTGACAGAATCTCTGCCCATTGGGAAAAGTAACAGTCTAAGAGTTTGCCTACCAAATAAAATACATATTATTCAACTAATGCTATGCCAAAAATTTATCCTGAATGTTCCTCTGAACCATTCTCCATCAATTAATGAGAAAATAAATTGAGTACAAACATTATCAAAAGGGAGAGAAAAGTCTGGTGCGGGTGGTTTAGCTGCATTTACCTAACTTTTGAGGAGGCAAATGAGTCTTTTTCAGATTTGGGGAAATGTTTAATGGATTGAAACAAGCATGCTCAATGCCACACCCACAAAAATTCTAGAGCAATTCTAAAGTATCTTAAGAATAAGGCAGAAAAATAGAAAGGTCTTTTACAGAGGAAGAAAACTTTAAGAAAACAGAGGGCAGTATCAGTGATGTAAGGAAGAGCTAGCAGACCCACCCCCACTTGCATATTCTGCTTATCTGTGTAACACGTGAATAGGGCTTATAAATTCAGATGAACAGATTCCAGACTTATTAAAGTACGCTTCAAGACAGTACATCTCTAATTTATAAGTAAATTTACATACAAATTTATTGTATGTAAAACATACTTAGAACCAAGGTCGATGCAGTATTATAATAAAATATCATTGTTTGTTCTGAGTATTTGCATCAGTGGTGGATAACAGATGGCAAAAAGAAATTTTCAGATATAGGACAAGAGTTGCTGAAAGAAAAATAGACATTATGTCTGTATGCTACAATAGCGGCAAGAAGTTTAATAGCACAATACTGGAAAAACGGAGAAGTACCATCCAGAGAACAATGGCAAGAAAAGTTGATGAACTATGCAGAGTTAGCAAAGTTAACAGACAAACTGTGTGAAAAGGACAATAGTGACTTTGAAAAAGAATGGGAACTCTTTACAATATATTTGCAAAACAACAACAAAAATGGTCTCGTTGGCAGGATTTAAATAAACGTTTGCCATTTTATTTATAGAGAACAAGAAATATAACAATATGATAACATAGCATTATAAACAAACAGCAGAATGTATTGTTTGATGTAATAAACCAGAAATGGAATCTGAGGGAAGTCAACAGGGAGGGGGGAAATTGGAAAATGAATGTTTTATAATGATATTGGATATTTGTTACGAGAAAAGAAAATCAATAATATTTTTTAAAAAAGAAAGAAATTCTCAGATAAATTATTGGACAATTAGATTAATATACATTGATTGTCTAACCGCCTGGTTAATTATCTGTATAAACATATTGGACTTTTAGAGAACATATAAATAGATGTCTGTGGTGACTAGTGAGGTGGAGCTTGTGAAGTATCATTTGACTATCATGCTGAGGAACAATGAAGGATCAATGATAATAATAATAATATTTTTTTATTTATATCCCACCCTCCCCGGCCAAAGCCAGGCTCAAGAGTGCCATTTTTTTGCAGCATGCCCACTTTGTTTATTAAATAGTAGCAGAGCATGGAATTCAGTGGAGCTGTGCAACTACTATTTCCTACACTGGTGTCGCTGCTGCTGGTCAGAAAGACCTGGTGTCGCTGCTGCTGGTCAGAGAGACTGGTCAGAAAGATGGGTATGAAGACAAGGTCTGGACCACAGAGATGCAGTGGTGCACCCTCATGACCTTGACCTTGCCAACATCCTTCCTAGCTCACCCCAACCAGGTAAGCAACAGCACTGTTGGTGTTGGGATGGCAGTCCAAGGGTGTCCACAGCCACATGTAAAATTAATGCCCTTAAAGCTGCAAGAGGATCTCGCTGCCAAGTAGTTGGGGGTTACCTTTAACTTTGATGGTGTTTGTGGTGGGTATGGAACAGATTCTAGACACCATCTTTCCCAAACATCTGATAGGCACCTATCAGAGCTGAGTAAACCGGTTGGAAGTTCCTTGCCTACTTGACGCAACATACACGTCTGAATTTGAGTCTATGGCAGTTATCACAAGGCTGGTATCTGTCAGATAAAACTTTTGGATGCCTCTGCACAGAAATATATTTCAAGAAACTGGAAAAATCAATGTCAGCAAGAGAGTATTTTTGCCTTAGGGCTGGCCTTCTCTGTATTCAACTCATATGTATGCACAAAAAATCTTGCCTAAGCAAGAATGCTATTTTTAATTCTTGTAAAGACCTTCAGTGCCCTTATAAATAATCCAATTTTAAATAACCTAGTAGACTGTAACAAAGCAATGTAGTGATTCATAGCCCAAGAATGTTTATGGGAATATGTTTATCATGGCATTAAAGATTGTTATGAATGACAAGTTAAGATGCTTTAAAACAGTATACATCGGCGAGAACAAAATCAAAGGAGGAACTGCAGTCACAGAACTTGGAAATTCATGAATGTCTGTAAAACAAGAGTCCAGAGGTTTAAGGGTTTGCAACACAAATCCTGCATATGTACTCAGAATTAAGTTGCATTGATTTCAGCGTGGCTTATGCCCAAGTATTGCAAACTTATTCTTCAGTTTGGTTCTATTGCATTATAGAGGAATAACAGAGTCATTCTTACAGAAACAACATTGCTTATGTTTTTTCTGTATCACTGTTGTGCAAATTCCAGCCTAGTTAGGCCCAGAAGGCCCATTTGGCCTGTGATGTCATTTTCGTCAAGCAACACCCTCCTGTCCAACACCTGATGTCATATATGATTTCAGGTGTGTGGCAGGTACAGGTGGGATTGGATGAAAGGGAATTTTCAGCTGATTGTCAGTGCTTGCAAACCCCCTTGTACATCACTTCATAAGTGCCAACAACCAGCTGATTGTTGGGTAGTGCTGTGCAAATTTCCTTTTGTCCCAAATGTGGGCAAAAATGCCATTGTGAAATCTAGTGCTACCTGATAAATCTGGGCAATGATGTTGTGTCCCCCACCCATGCCCTACATGATGGCCAGGGTTTCAGAATCCAGGGAAGTCTCCACATGAGGTGGTAAATATATAAATACTTCTTTGACTCAGATAGGGCAAGTCTGGAGGAGGTCATGTGCCATGATGCAAAATAACTTTGCAGCTCCACATTTCTTGTTTTCCCTCTAATTCATGAAGAGGATCATCTGAGTGGATCAACTTTGTGTGAATTTCCTCCAAGTTAATGGTGTCTCCTCTGAAGGAATCCAAAATCCTAAAGCCAGCTCCAGCTCTGCCAGCTTTCCTAGGTGTATATGCCAGAGTTCTTAGTAATAATAACTTAATGAAATGTTGGCTAAAGCGTTGCTTTTTTGCAACTGAAAAATATTCAAATAACGTTGTGGTGGTTGTTGTTTTTTAAAAAAGAATATTCATTAAATGTTACAAATTGTTAAAAACATAAAAAGTATTGTTATAATCTCTTAATATTCCAAACACACCCATCAGTCTTCTGAGGTTGAAATTAATTGTACACTACGCAAATGTGAATCTCATTTGAATTGCTAACTACATTATAATTGAACTCCATTCTAGCTGAATTGCTAATATGAACCAAATCTGTTTACTTGAAATATGAATATTCCAAAGATTTGCTGGTCAAGTAATGCTTGCAGCTTACTTTTATTAATAAATACCTGTACACAACCCTGGCACTTAAGCAGGCAATGGTTTCATTTTACCATTGTGTTAATTAGTTAAATGAATAATTTATCTCCATTGGGAATGTGGGATGAAACAAATGATGGGAGTAGTTTTGCATTGACATTACATGCCCTAATTTGAATCCATAAACAGAGGCCTGGGCTAAGAGACTTCTTAGGTGGGAGCAATCATTGATTCACCTGACAATTTAGGAAGTGTACAGGCATGCTTTGAATATTTAAAATTGTAGTTGGAGAAAGCTGTCTAAATATTTCAACTTTTGCCATTGTATCGCTCCCATTCATTCATACAGATTAGCGCAGTCAATTATTTTTCAGCCAAATAAAATATATTCTAAAGGAATTTTACATTAGTTTGGTTAAAATTTTAAAATTGTTTTGGATTATTTTCTTTACTTTTTTAAAAAATATAACTTGCAAAATTACAACTGCAAGCTTTTATTCATATATTTTGGAGCTGTCCAAAAATACAGCCCTTCTTGAATATAATTCACTAAACAATTAACAATATGGCAGGATATCCACTATCACTGGACCCTAAAACCCTGCTTTTGGGATATCTAAAGGGCCAAGTATAAATACTTTATGTCTTCTGGTGGTCTCTCGGGGTGGGGATGGGGGTCTCCGCCTGTTCACGCAATGTAGGTTTTCAGTCTAAAGTAGAATTAAAGACTTGGTGGGTCGGGTGAGAGGAACACTCATGTAGAATCACAGTGCAATTCTATGCATGTTTCCTAAGAAGTCAAACCTATGGAGTTCAGTGTGTATAGGATTGCAGCCTTAGTGAGTCCCGAGAAACTTGACTCTTGCTATGGTAATGGTAGTGCTCTACTCAAAAGAAAGATGTTGGCATTTTTCTTGAGCGATAATTTCCTCTGTGGATACATCTGCTTCGTTCAGTCACTGTAAAGTCTATGTGAAATTTGCCTGAGGAGGAAAAGTGTAAGAAGAGCAGGATGTGGAAGACAATCTAGTGATTACACACAATTTCAATTTATTTGTCACTGGAAGTACTATAATAACCAGTCATTACATTAATATTTTGCTAATAATGTTAAGATATATCATTGCCATTTCACAACAAATTAAAGGCGCGGGGGGGGGGGGGACAGGGACCACCCAATAACGGCATTGTATAGTTTGCCATTTCAGCTATTATCACCTGTGGTTTAGGCTCCCAACAGCTTTCTTGAAACACAATGAATTCTAATTAGCTTTCTGACTTGTGCCAAAGATCTTAATATGCTCCATGTTTCTGGGAGATATTAAACTCACTCATTTATCCTCAATTAGGGGAAATGTCATTTGGCGGATTATGAAATGAATGTAATCTGATGCAGATCAGAATTTAATAATCCCTTCTGACCATTAAGGATGTCTGTTGGTGGCTGGAAACCGCCAGCAAAGTTTCTCTGCAAGCCAGGCACTTCTGATTAAGAAAGGAGACTTCAGCTCATAATGGGAAATCAACATATGGGTCGGCAGGTTAATATTCTGCTCCAAACCTGACACATTTAGCCACCATGATACTGTTACTCCAAAATCCAATAAGCTCTTAAATTAGAATGACATGATAAATACAGCATTTGTATATTGCAGTTTCAACTGGACTGGCTTCAATATGAAAGCAATATCCTTCCATTGCACCTATTACTATTGATCAAAGGGAAAAATTTTAAACTAGAAATTATGAGATTATACGAGGGTGAAGGGAAATGACGGTGATCCATCCTTGGAAACTCATTTCTGTAAATGAATCAGCTGTTGCTCATGGAAGCCCATTGCCTGAATAAATTCAAGTAGTCTCCAGAAAGTAGCAATTGAAGTCTCCTGCTTTTGAATTATGGTGCTGGAGGAGACTCTTGAGAGTCCCATGGACTGCAAGAAGACCAAACCTATCCATTCTTAAGGAAATCAGCCCTGAGTGCTCACTGAAAGGACAGATCCTGAAGCTGAGGCTCCAATACTTTGACCACCTCATGAGAAGAGAAGACTCCCTGGAAAAGACACTGATGCTGAGAAAGATGGAGGGCACAAGGAGAAGGGGACAACAGAGGATGAGATGGCTGGACAGTGTTCTTGAAGCTACCAGCTTGAGTTTGACCAAACTGCAGGAGGCAGTGGAAGACAGGAGTGCCTGGCATGCTCTGGTCCATGGGGTCACGAAGAGTCGGACATGACTAAACAACTAAACAGCAACAATCCGTCCAGGGATGGCATAGAGAGACTCCATCACCCACCTGACCTCCAGTCGGTTATGTCACTGCTGCTTACCAGGAGCTAGAGGAGCAAGGTGGCAGGGAAGGAGTGCCAGACTAGCACAGTTGCTGTGTTTGCACCACACCAACCGCCTTCTACCTTCCCCTACTCTCTACCTCTTGGTAAGCAGCAGCAAAGTAACCGATTGGAAGTTAGATGTGTGTGGCTGCTCCACCAGTGCTGTGCATTACTGAGTCAGTGCTTTAGAAGCTGATTATTAAATACATTGCAATATAATCAATTAAGTGTACACAAATCCATGTTTTTGTACTGGAGGGGAAAATCACTGCCATCAGAACAACATTTAGCCAAAAGACGTTTTTTAGAGTTGCAGAAAAGGGAAGGCTGGGTAAAATCTTGTAGAGGTCTGATGCAGAGTTATTTGATCTCCCCAGTAGTGATATTGTCAGATGCCTCTGGTCACAAGATACGAGATACTGTGTTTAGTGAAGATGCAAAAAAGAAAGATCCTGAATATATTAAAAAGTGGCAAATCTGCTATTTGGTACAATCAAATTAAAACAGACCACAAAATGACTATGTACCTGCGAGAATTAACTTTCCCCCGTTAGACATGCTTCCACCCAGCTCAGATTCCAAACGATGTCTACTGAATACCTGGCTGGGAGATATACAGTACTAACAAATGATTGGCTGTGCTGCTGGGGATCATGTGAGTATTTGGTGGGTATAAAGCTGTGTAAAGGGCAATCCCAGGTTAGCAATCCAATGGTGAAAATGGTTGTTGGCCTCTTGCAGAAATTGACCTATTTGGTATACTATGAAGTGGTCAGATGTCTGAGGAACTTCTGGGCTTTGGGAGGTGGTAGATAAACAGTACAGGCTTACTACTGGGACTCTTTATCCCAGACCCTGATGTCTTGGAGTCACTGTTTCTTGTTCCCTTATTGTTTCCTCTAAGAGTGAGGACAACACACTTCTCTTCTTCCTTTAGCCCCAATCTGTTGCTGCTATCTCAGTAAATAGCACCCCTCTGGGTGTGTTTACAGCCTTAACGTTCCAAAAGGTTTTACAATACTAGGTCAGAACATCCAACTTACTTTTGAAATGCAACATTTGTAGATGGGGAATGGTTATGGGTAAATATGGAACCTGGTGATTTATGGAAGCAAGGAAACAGTATACAGTGGTACCTCGGGTTAAGAACTTAATTCGTTCTGGAGGTCCACTCTTAACCTGAAACTGCTCTCAGCCTCAGGTGCCACTTTAGCTAATGAGGCCTCCTGCTGCTGCTGTACGATTTCTGTTCTCATCCTGAAGCAAAGTTCTTAACCCGAGGTACTATTTCTGGGTTAGTGGAGTCTGTAACCTGAAGCGTCTGTAACCTGAGGTACCACTGTATATCTTTGTGAATAATGTGTTGGCTTTTAAACTGGCTTTTTTTTGAAATTGCTTCTTTTTGTTGATGTCCAGCATAATGCAAGCTTGAAGGACATTTCCCCATCCTCAAACAGGAAATAACATGAGCTCACTATCCACCTGTAAAGATAATATGTATAGTTTTAAACAGGCCTGTGTTATTAGGAAGTATCTTAATCTTGTTCTCTGAAGAATTGGATTGATGTAGAATAATAATGTATACTTGCAATTTCCATATAACCAAATTTTTGGAACGTTAATGGAAAACCATGCTTAATAAGAAAAGAAAACCCAGGTAGATTTTTTTTAAATAAGGTTTTGAACTTTGCCTCTAGAGAGCTGACTGATGAAAGTTTGGAGATTTTATATTTAATTTCTAATACAACAAAGTTTAGAATTACATTTTCAATTTAGTTCAGCCATAGAAGATGGTCTTGAATAATGATAATATAAAATTGTCTCAACCTATGATGATTGGAATTCCAGCGCTTGCCATGTTATTGCAGAATGTCAGGAGAAATAGCCCACAGAAGTCTTAAAAGGGAATAGTGCTGGAGCTAAAAGTTAATTATTGAAATGTTATTGAAAACACGACTTCCATTAAATTCGTTATTACTTTAAATTAGTCAAAGATGAAATAATATTATCAAGGGCTGATAACCCCCCCCCCCATTTTAAAGTAATATATTAAGAAGGATGATTGCTTATTCTTAAAACATGGATTGTTTCATACATTGGGGATGTTGGGCAATAATAAAATACAAACTAATACAGAGACAAAGTCTAACACGTTAAAGGCCCATTCAGTTCAATGGGACAGTTAACTGCATGTCCCCATGCTTAGTTGTTCATGGATGTTGGGAAATGAAAGCATTTGTGTTCATAGAGTGCAATGTACCCCCTGTCATTGAGCAGATAATTATTAGGACAACTGTGTTATGTTTGAAGGCCTACTTCCTACCTATGTGTGCCTGTTATGGGGTGAAAATAGATGTCTAGATATGTATATGGAATTTATGCATGGATTCTCCCATGAAAATAAAAGTGGGTGTATTGTGGTGCCAATGAGATCCATGACTAGCCAGGAAGTGTGGGAAATGGATGAGGATTTCATTGAACCTTGTGTTGATCCATTCCAATGCACCTGGGGTGGAACTTCTCAGGGTACTAACTAATTTGTTGCTGTTTAGTCGTTTAGTTGTGTCCGACCCCATGGACCAGAGCACGCCAGACACTCCTGTCTTCCACTGCCTCCCGCAGCTTGGTCAAACACATGCTGGTAGCTTCAAGACACTGTCAACCATCTTGTCCCCTTCTCCTTCTGCCCTCAATCTTTCCCAACATCAGGGTCTTTTCCAGGGAGTCTTCTCTAACTAATTAGTGTAGGGAATTAAACATATGAATCCCTGTGGACTCATATTTGTGGATGAACAGCAAAAAAAATCAGCTGGGTGCCAGAATTCAAAACATAGGGCTTTGCGCACTCTCCTGCAGGGAGAGAGACCCAGTTTCAGAGATTAAACTCACGTAAGTTAAGCATCAGCATAGCATTAGGAATATAGATTATTAAACCTTTTTATCCTCTTCAGCTACACACAGCAGCTGACCTCTTTCTACAGCTCTTGGAATGAGCAGACAACACACTGTTAAGTAAGTTCAAAATGTTTTACCTACAGAGCCAAGGTCTCAGTCATGCATTGTTCCATGCAGCAGCAAGAATAATAGAGGCAAAATATTCCTGGGTAGAAAATACAGGCTATAGTTCCAACATGTGCTGCAAGCTCGGAAGCAAGCTTACATATATCCTCCTTTATTGGTTACATCAGGCACCCCCAAACTCGGCCCACCAGTTGTTTTGGAACTACAGTTCCCATCATCCCTGACCACTGGTCCTGTTAGCTATGGATGATGGGAGTTGTAGTCCCAAAGCAGCTGGAGGGCCCAGTTTGGGGATGCCTGGGTTACATGATAGAGAGTGAGAGATAGAGAAAGGAAGAGGAAAGAAACTTCCCTGGAGTAGAGGGTTTGTGTCCTAATTTAGTCTATCTAGAAATACAACTCTGTGGTCTTTAACCCCTTCATGCACTAACTAGCCCTTGGCTTGCTAGTTTTTTTGATGGCGACTTCCCAAAATTAAAGCTTAAGTTTAAAAAGGAAGGTTGATTGCATCACATCCTTAGCAGCCTCAGACTTAAATGTAAAAGGAATTCCAAAGTTGAAGAGAATGCATCCCCCATAAATGCTCATTGTTCATTTTTTAAATAGGGAAGGCAATGTCCCATTGTCACTCTCAAAAACTAGAGATGCAGGCGAAGTTCTCAAATCTTAGACTCATAAACAAAGTTCAAGGGCTCATAAAAGCCTACTTCAGTGCTGAGGAGAGGAGAGTTTTACATATCCAGAAACCTTCTGAATTAAAATCCAAGCCAGTGAAGAATTCCCAGCTCCCCGGATTCAGCAAATATGCCCTTGAACCCGCCCCCCGAAAATCATCCCTGCCAGCCCAACTTCCATAACACACTCCTACCTCTTTCTACTTATCTATCAAGCAGTACTGGAAACAGCAGTAGGGGCATGTGAGGAGAGAAGAGGATGCATATATTTCCTATCTCTTTCTCTCTCTGATAGTTTAGTGTAAGAGCTCAAAATCTGGTGGACCACGGAAAATGTGGTTGTCCCAAGGCATCCTCCATAGTCCTCAGTGAACTGGGGCTGGCCAACATTCAATTTTTATGCATATACCATGAGTTTAGTCGGGGCATAATATTTGAACTAGCCCTCAGAACATTCTATATCTTTAAAAATTCAAATGAACTCTAATTGTCTCAAGCATTTTGCTAATATTCTTTAGTTGTTTACAAACACAGAACAGACAGAAAGAACTAGAACAGATGCTATAATGTGCGGGAATCCCAGAGCTATTTGACACATATTCAAATCCTGTGCATTTTTGAAGACTCTCTTGGAAAGGTTTGCAAACTCCCTGCCATTTGCCTGTTAGACTCAGCATGAACTGCAACACTGAAGGCTGCCAAAACCTCATGTTTACATTTGGAAATGGACCTATTTCACTGGAGGATGAATGTGATCATTGGGCAGGGGGGTGGGCATACTACTGGCCTCCAGTAAATTTCCTTAATTATTGCAAACCAGCAAAGTGAAACAGAATGTCACACATCTTCTGCACAATATATGCAGTGTTTGGTTAGATACTTGAAAGTTGATGCACACAAGCTTCTGCTACCAGATGCCCCATCAAACCTATATTCTATGCATTTATGTGAATGCTCTTTTTCTTGGCTTGTTTTTCCCCATTATTTTATCTATGTTGGATCTTTGAATTGTGCATACAGTGGTACCTCAGGTTAAGTACTTAATTCATTCCAGAGGTCCGTTCTTAACCTGAAACTGTTCTTAACCTGAAGCACCACTTTAGCTAATGGGGCCTCCTGCTGCCGCCATGCTGCCGGAGCACGATTTCTGTTCTCATCCTGAAGCAAAGTTCTTAACCCGAGGTACTGTTTCCAGGTTAGCAGAGCCTGTAACCTGAAGCGTCTGAAACCTGAAGCGTATGTAACCCGAGGTACCACTGTATTTCAGTTCACTGTTTGGGGTCAGTGAAAGTGAGTGAAATATAGTATAGTAACATAACATGCTTGGAAGAAAGTGAATACTTGGATCCCTTCAAGCCAAGCCATGGAACTAAAACCTCCTTGGTCACACCAGTTGATGACATTTGTTAGGTGAGAGATGTGGGAATGTGACTCTGTTAGTTCTCCTTGATCTCTTGGCAACTTTTGATACATTTGACCACTTCCTGTAAGGCCTCAAGGAAGTGCAGGTTCTGTTCCTACTTCCATAACTGTTTCCAAAAAATAGTTATAAAAGGCCACTTTCTGTCACCATGGAAACTGCCCTGTGGTGTCTTTGTTCCATTTGAATCAGCAGAGGCAGTTGAGGTGTTAGACCAGTGCTTGCAGGTGGCGATGGGCTGGATGTGGGCCAATAAGTCAAAGCTGAATCCTTACAAGGCAGAGTTTTTAATGTTGGTATCAAAGCAGCTGATATAGTCATGAAAAGCCTTCCTAGCGAGTACACCAAGGCACACACAGCCATGGTGAGCTATCATGGTTTACTTTCAGAATCCCCAAATATATTGTCATTTTGCTTTCTTCTGGCACCTGGCACTCTGTTTTCTCAGTTACAGGCACCCTGTTGTGCCTTTGCATCTGACTCCAGTTTTTCAAAAGAATGGAGAGTTAATTGGATTACACCATTTGAACTTTATCTGACGTCCAAAACAAGACGGAAGTGGAAATAGATGTGGAAAACTTCGTTTTAGTCCCTTCAACAAACAATCTGCCTAGACTGGATAGAACACTGAAGTCAAAATTAAATACATTTTTAATATAAATTGATCAAGGGAAAGCTTTTTGGTTTTTTGTGATTCCTTTAAAAAAATAATGAGGGAATATTTTTGTCTGGGAAATAGAAAAGGCAGAAGAGTTTATAGTCCCACAAAACCCCATCAAAGCTGGCTTTCCAATAACTAGCGTAACCAATATAGTGTCCTCCAGAGGTTGAACTGCACCTTCCACCATCCCTGACCTGGCTGGGACTGATGAGAGTTGGAGGCGATCTGGAGTGGGCCACATTGCCTACTCCTGTATTAAATCCATTATAACAAACCAGCCAAGCTGTAAAGAATTCAGAGACCTGCATTGTTTGAAGGTTCTTTTACAGCATTGTGCACTATAATTAAATTCCTTGGGGAAGGAGAACCTGTCCTGTTCAGAGATAGACTACAAGAGGATACTGACCAAAATATCTCATCTGGATAAGTCTCATCAAGGCAAAAACATAATTATGCAACCTGTGCACTTCTCAATAGTTTCAATGAGCTGTGTCAGGAGACATTTCTGCCGAATAGATATATGTTTATACTGCTGGCTTCTCTTAGCACGTTAACTTTCTGTGATATTGTACAATTGAATTTCCCTAATAAGAGACTCTAAAAAACCACAATGCAGTATATTAGCTGACATACTGCAGAAAATAGACCAAAAATAGCACGTCACATTCCTCTGATTATGTTATTAGACAATTTAATTGAGTATTTGGCACTTTTAAATTTAGATTTAGATGATTTAGATAAATTTATTGTCATTGTCCGTATATACACAGTATACACAACAACGAAAATCAAACACCCAAGACCGGATTCACATACACATTTGCACGTATCTCCAACACTCTCATCCTATTCAGACATAATCTATTAAAACATACATACGAATACGAATCCCCAACAAATAGAAAAAAGCAAGGTTAAAATTTAAAAATTCTATGATAAAACAATAAGCAGCAGTAAGAAAAATAGCATACAAGCCTAGAAAAGGAGCATAATATGTATATTAACAATTTGCATTTATGAAGTTACTGTTTCTGATAAATGAGTGCTCTGTTAAATGGAAATAACACAGGAAAACAATGTTTATGTTGTGAATTGTACACAAATTCAAAACTAGGAGCAATTCAACACTCATTCTCCCATTCAATGGCCAGTTTTAAACATGAAGTTTAAAAGCATTTACTCAGATTGAGCAGCCTGCATGCAGAGCAGTTGTGCTTGTATTGATTTTATTTATTACCTATTATTATACTTATATCCCTCCTTTCCTCAAAGGAACTCAAGGTGACATACATTGCTCTCCCTCTCCCCATCATATCCTCGTGAGGTAGATTATGCTGAGAGACTGTGACCGTATCACTCCGGTAAGCTGCATGTTTGAATGGGGATTTTAATTCTGGTCTCCTAGATCCTAGTCCATCACTCTAACAGTACACAATGTTAACAAATAGTTACTGTGCCAAGTTGATTGACACTATTGTTGATGGACTGATGAGGCTACTTCTGCTGGCCAGAGCTTCAGAATCACATGCACATCCCATTCAATCATTCATAAGTACGGATGTGTCCCACAGGTGAATCCATGGGATCCTGGACAATCAAGACATCTTCAGTAACAAATCTGGTAAAGTGAAGTTACAGCTGATGCTGTCTAGCATAATCTAGAGCAGCATTTAAATCTACAGTTTTCTAATTCGTTCCCTCACATAGATCTTTCAGCTTCCTGGGTGCTTCCATATTAGCGCTGCCACCTTTTTAAGCTGGCAAATTAGTTCAGCCAGTCACACAAGTAGAACATTGAGGGTCCTTATGGAGGCTGCAGTCTAATTGCGGGTATGTAGCCACTTCATTTTAATTATTATATACGGAGCTGCAAAACACATCATTATTGCTTAATGGCCATCATAACCCCATATTAACCTGCACAATAATTTCAGTTTCCAGAGCAGAAAAGACAAGCAAAACAACACTCTACATTATTATACTTCTACAAAACAGTCAGCCCTTATTCATTCTTCATTTGGGAAGGATACTTCTGATTGGCCCATCTGCACTGGCTGCCAGTTAATTTCTGGGCCCAATTCAAAGCTCTGGTTTTGACCTATAAATGACTCAGGACCAAAATACCTCAAGGATCACCTCACTCCACATGAACCTACCCAAACCCTGAGATTATCCTCAGAGGCCCTTCTTTGTGTGCCTCCTCTATGAGAGGTCTGGAGAGTGGCAACACAATAACAGGCCTTTTCTGTAGTGGCTTCCGGTTTGTGGAATGCTCTCCCTAGGGTGGTTTGGCTGGTCACTTCATTATGCATCTTTAGGCACCAGATGAAGACATTCCTCTTCAACCAGGCCTTTGGCTGATTGACATCCGGAGCCCTTAAAAATGTGGGAGGGGGGAAGGGTTATTGGTTTGTTCTTCTTAATTCTATTGTGTATTTTGAGGTTTATATATTGTAATTTTATGTTGTGAACTGCCCTGAGATCTATGGATGAAGGGTGGTATACAAATGATGATGATGATGATGATGGTGATGGTGATGGTGATAGCTCTTTGTTGTTGCTAACAGAAAAAGAAAATGGAAGATGGCACTGGCATTGGTTTATCTACAAATGGCTTTAAACTAGGTCTCTATTCAGGAAAGCCTGAATGGATTTCATCTGGACATATAATCATGCCATTACAATAATGTAGAGAAGAAGCCTTTTTTCACATAAACAGTAGCTTAAAGTCAGTTATGCTTAATAAGTTAGGACAGAGTTCCTGAAATAAGAATCCATGCAACTTATGGATCAACCCTAATCAATATATACCAAAGATGCCAATCCATCCTCTCCATTCGGCATCCTTTTGATCAAAAGATTCCTTACAGAGTCAGAAAATGGTGTGCTACCACACATTCAAACTCAATGACAAAACAACTTGTAAAATATTTGTACTATGTTTTAGCTCAGTGCAAATAACTATTGCTAAGCTAATAAAACTGTGTGTGCGTGAAGGAGCAGCAAGCTAATATAGTAATATGGAGACAGAGAGCTCTGCAGGTCTTGTGACATGCCTTGTGCCTCTAATATTGTTTGTTTACCGTTACTAAGATCCACGGAAACCCCCTCCATTAGAGAAAATAAAATGCCATGGCAGATAGTATTGATTTGCACTTGCACGCTCCATCACACCTTGCTTCTATTGACGTCACATTGTTGCCCTTTCTCATGCTAAAGGCAAAAGCTCCCAGAGTGTTCTCCTGTCACTTTGTTCAGATAATCTTTACCATATGCTTCGTCCCACTTCTACTATTAGTGATTCCATTAACTTTCCGAGCAATCTAAATTAGCAGGCGACAAAGCCAGCTGAACTGCAAAAAGTTATGCCATAGTTCAGCACTTTAATTAAAATCAGGAAGAAAACAAGTGCCTGGTTTAATTCCAGAGTAGTCCACAGAGAACGCCCCAAACCTGAAGCAATTTCAGGAGGAGGAGAGCTTTATTCACCAGGAAGGCAGCAGAGCGGACATAAAGAGCTCCCAAATGCAACCAGTGAGAGAAGCGAGATCTCTTGATAGCAGCTGTGCTGTGTTGCCAGAAGGTCTTCCATATGTGACCAGAGACTCTCGACTGGCCCAAAGGCAAGCGAGAAAAGCAGGTCAGGGAAACGAGCACGTTTGCAAAGTACCAAAATATGCCGTTTGTGCAAAATGTCCAAGCAGTGTTCACCATCTCTAGCTAAAGGGCTTGAGGGTGGCATGGTGAGGACATTCTCACACACGGCGCTTCACAGACTCTTGTTGACAGAAAGAGAAAGATGCATGGTTCTGATTGGCTCCGGGGGAGTGATCACTGACCCACCTCTTCCCTCGTTGTTATAGAGGTTTGAGGCTTATTTACTGCTTGCCTTCTGAGAGAAACGGGAATAAGAGATCCTCCGCTCTACTCAAGGCACTTTCATAAGAGAGAGTTGCAAGGGGTGGTGAGTGTGTGTTTTGCCTCTCTGGAGACAGAGGTGGGAACATGCTGGAAATGGTATTTTTGATTGGCCAAACTGGGAAGACATGGGTAGAAGCATCTATGAAGCAACAAAGTTAAGGGAAAGATATGATTGTGGGTGCCAGGATTAGGGGTTTGGAGGGGGTCAGAATCTGGGGGAGGGGGCTGTGTTCCACTTTGCCCAAAGGACCAGCCTCCACTGCTGGTGTAGTAGGTTTTACACCTCAAACAACTCCATAGTGGAAAGAAAAACAACCTGGTTCACTTCTTTCTAACATTAAAGGTAAAGGTAAAGGGACCCCTGACCATTAGGTCCAGTCGTGGCCGACTCTGGGGTTTCAGCACTCATCTCGCTTTATTGGCCAAGAGAGCCGGCGTACAGCTTCCGGGTCATGTGGCCAGCATGACTAAGCAGCTTCTGGTGAGCCAGAGCAGCACATGGAAACGCCATTTACCTTCCCGCTGGAGCGGTACCTATTTATCTACTTGCACTTTGACGTGCTTTCGAACTGCTAGGTTGGCAGGAACTGGGACCGAGCAACAGGAGCTCACCCCGTCGTGGGGATTCGAACCGCCGACCTTCTGATTGGCAAGCCCTAGGCTCTGTGGTTTAACATTTTTCATTATCATTTATGGTTTATCATTTTCATTATCAAAAAACATACATTGACCTCCCCCCCCCCATTTCCCTTTGCCGCCAAACCCCTGGTCTTGACATACAGTAGTACCTTGGTTTGCAACCATTTTGGATTACAACCATTTTGGATTACAACCATGTCAAACCCGGAAGTGCATGTCCCTTTTTTTGGATTACAACCCATTTTTTTTTGGAAGCCCCATTGGCAAAAGCGTGCCTTGTGTTACAACCTGTTTCAGTTTACAACCGGACCTCCGGAACAGATTATGGTTGTAAACCAAGGTACCACTGTATTTGGGAACGGCCGCGAGACCATATAACACCGGTCTTGAAAGACCTACATTGGCTCCCAGTACGTTTCCGAGCACAATTCAAAGTGTTGGTGCTGACCTTTGTTGGAAGCCGTGGCTGGGGAAACCCAGCCAGATGGGCGGGGTACAAATAATAAATTATTATTATTATTATTATTATTATTATTATTATTATTATTTCTTTCCATTTCGTTATTCCACTCCAGACATTAACACTCCTGTTAGCACAACACAGGAAGGTTATCGTGCAGGGCTGCTTGTACATACCCACTTCAACAAGAGCACCAGTCATATCAGCTGGAAATCCCCCAGAGCTGTATAGAAATCCATTGTGTCCATCAGCCTCTGAGGGTGGACCATCCTGATATTTAGTTGTGTTCATGGCATACAGTAGTTTAAACCAATCCAAAAATTATATAAATCGTATTTTGATTAAAATGCAATGTTCGGAGAAACTACAAGTAATAGCTTTCTCAGCATTTTAACTAAAACAAACAAACCTTGTGGCAAATCAATATCTCAAGCACTGAATTTCAACATGTATTCTCCTCTGGCAACCTATTTATGTCCACCAAATGAGTCCTGCTGATTTCTCCCTCCATCCCAGCTCCGTGGCTCTGTTTTCCCAGTTGTAGCCAATTTAGTTAATTACATTTTCTTTGATAAGACTTATTACTGATAAGCTTTCTTAATTGTTCTATCATGTGAAGGCCCTTACAATCTGCACAAAAGCCCTGTCAGATGGGTCATGTAGAGAAATAAAAATATGAGGTAATGACTTAGCTTCGGCTAATTAGAGATAACAGAGCCGAGGTGGGATTTGGAAGCTGCTCATCTGATGTGCTTTTAAATGGACCATGAGGCTTACCACTTTATTTGTGAAGTGTGATAAAACTTGTGCTTTTCTATACACCCACATCCTAAATACAGTGGTACCTCAGAAGTCAAACAGAATCCATTCCGGAAGTCCGTTCGACTTCCAAAATGTTCGGAAACCAAGGCGCAACTTCCAATTGGCTGCAGGAAGCTCCTGCAGCTAACTGGAAACTGAGGAAGCCCCGCTGGACATTGGGGTTCCAAAGAATGTTTGCAAACCAAAACACTCACTTCCGGGTTTGCGGCGTTCGGGAGCCAAAACATTCGACTTGCAAGGCTTTCACAAACCAAGGTATGGCTGTACATAAGTTTGACCCATATCTTCAAAGCACATGTCTAGGTAGTAAACTTGTCAAGTTAACTTGAATGATAAAAGTAATAGAAAAATGGCAGTCTACATTACATGCTAAAATACACATTTTATTTGCATCATGGTGCAGATGACTTCTCAAGTCTTTCCGGCTGACCTTTTCTCTCAATTCACATATGATCTTATGTAGTAACAGGCTATGTCCAAAGGACATAGAACATATTTTGCAAAGGTTTTCAAATAAAAGCAAAAGTGACCCCCACCACACAAAGGAAACAAGAAACATGTTCAATGAAACCCATGAGATTGATGCTCATCCTCCAGAGTGCTCTTATACTTAGTTCTAAGAAGAAAGAGGGTTTTTTGTGTTAGTTTTTGTATTATGAAAATAAAATTATTGCTATAACAGAAAAGCAATTCTAATAGTTCGTCTAATGCACTTCTTCAGTTTTTCACTCTTGCACATTATTTCACCATTTTAATCAGCAAGGGGGAAATGCATAAATTGATGGGCCCTCCCCTGTCTCTCAAAACAAAATGCCAGCCAAAACTTTATCAGGAACCTTATTGAGCAAAGGAAATTGGAAACCTTATAGTGAAGATAAATTTTCCACCTTGAGCTGGTTGCCTAGCTGAAGAATTGTAACTATAGACTTTTTGAGGAACACTGTCATTTCTGCTGGAGAAGGAATGGATGAAGATAGGATTTAAAAGTATCTTGAATACGAGATGTGCTTTCGTGAATGCAAGAAAGTCTAATTTTCAGGCAGGCTTGAGCCCTTGGCCCACTCCCTTCAGAAATGAATCACTGAGCATAATGTTCAGCCATAGTTCAAACTTCTTTGCAGCAACATAATAAATAGAAATAACTTTGTGCTGGTGAAAGCGCTCAAGAAATACTTCATAAAATCTCAGAAACAGCACAAACTCTGTAAGGTTAGTGAATGTACACCATGTGGTGCAGCTAGGTAATTTTAGGCCCCGAACTTAATGGTCTTATCGGGGAGGACATTATGTGTATTGAATTAACAATTCCCTCCCACCTCACTGTCGTTCCATGCTTTCCAACTGCTTCAGCGTTCCTGATAAAATTACAGTTCGCCAATCCTGATTTCAAAACAAACAAAACTCTGAGCATGTGCAGTTTTGCATTTTAGAAACTCACTTAAACCACAGCACTGTTGTGACTACAGGGATAGCATGGCATTTGTTTCCCTGGTGCTAAACACAGTTATTTACTTGGGAGTAAGCACCATTTTGTTGCAGGAAAAAAGATTGTGGGAGGAAACGTCACACTGTTACAAATGTTCCTTTAGCAATCAACATTTATGTTATACAGAGATGTTGAACTTCTCGAGCTTTGCTGCTCACCTGGTAGTAGCTAGATATTGGCATCCTGCCAGAGATTTATCCTTGGAATCTTGGTATACTCAGGTTTGGTCAGTTGCTTTGGGTGAAAAATTGGTATGTCAAGTCAAAGCAGGTAGGGGCAAAAAGCAACAACCCTTTAACCTTTTGTTCCACTTAGCTACCTTATGTATGTGTATTGTTCATCAGTTGCTGTGCATGTCATCTTGGTGAAAAACAACAAGCTGCCATTGTTTAAAAAGCTCTAAGTTTGAAAAGACAATAAAAATATATTGGGGATAAACCCCAGATGTTCTCTTAACACAAACATTTCTACTTCCCCAATGGCACAATCTCCCCTTCCCCACATTTCTACCTTCCCCAATTGAGGGGGTCATGGGGGCACAAGAGGAGGAGAGGAGAAAAGCCTGGTTGCACTAGCAGTGGAACCAGTTAGTTGAATTCATATATTTTCCATATAACATAATTTTAAAATTAAGAAGAAAGCACTGACATGCCCGTATTGGCCCGAGTACTACTATTAACCCTGTTTCTTTCTGCCTCCGTCTCCTGCCACTCTCTGGGTGGTCATTTATGGGTCCCCTGGGCGTTGGGACGTGGATTTCACTCCAAAGTGCAGCCCTAGCAGCATCTACTGCACAAGCCAGTTTTCTTAGTTTGTGGAAATTATCCCATTCCCAGAATTTTAGTTTCCTTGGTAACCAACCAGTATCCTTTGCTGTTTTATTGCTATCTTTAAATATGTTCTATAGAATCAATGAATTGATTTTCATTGCATTTTATGTTGTAAGCCGCCTTGATATATATTATGAAAGCAGGGGTCATAAACATTCAAGTAAATAGATAGAAATGGAATTTCTGCACAAAGCCACATACAACCCTAGATATGACTCTCCAAAGGCTGATAAAAAAAGAGGTCTGAACATTGTATAAGATAAAATCTAGAGGTTATCAAGTGTGGCTTCTGTAGTGGCAGATATTATGCCTTGTGATCACTGATGTCCAGTTTGGGACTTTCACCACTATTAAAAATAGGCTTCAGTGAGCTGAACAGAGATGATCCTCTTCCTATCAGGTTTTATGGCACTATTCCCCTAAATCCCTTTTGTCAGCTATTGTATTATACAGCATGACAGCAGAAGCCAGCACATTGCGGAACAGAGAGGCAGTTAATGTCAATCTTAACTTCTTTTACCTTCATTCAGGCCACAATCAGTTTTGATACCCGGGTAAGATCTTCCTTAAGGGAAGAATATACTGAAGTTTACAAAGCAATGAGGGAAGGGAGAAGCACTGTGTATTTTGACAGTTTTCTTCTTGTCACTATCTTCTGCATCAACTCTGTTCCGTCTTCAGACTGGAAAGACACTAACTTATCCTTTCCTCCTTACTTTTCTTTTGATAAAGATGCAATCCATTCCTGAATGTGTCAGTTGTTGTTGTTTAAATGTCTTTATCCACTAGCCACGAGTGTTTAGAGCAGAGACACAAAGAACTGTAAAATATGTGTGCATGTTTTAAAAGCCAGATTAGAAAGCATGTGTTGTCTGGTCACATTTCCTAGTGTTTCAAGGCAGGTCTGCCCATTATGCCCAGTCATGCGGATTCCAGCCAAGTTCAACTTCCCCATGGTGGCTTCATCCTTCACATAAAGCAACTTCCTATGTGGATTGCCCACATTGTGTGGAAAGAGTGCACATTCCTTGTGCTGGTGGAATCTCCCCAATGCAGAAAGTCCATGAGCCATATTTCTATCTAGTTCAACCCTCCATGTGAAGCAATGCCAACATGTAGTTTGTTTCTAACCCAGGACATTATTTCAGATTTCAGCAGGTGAGAGAGAGAGAGAGAGAGAGAGAGAGAGGTTTTCAAGGTCAAAATTTCAGAACTTGGATATATTTAAGGCTACATTGTAAAAACAGCCACAAAGTGGGGAGCTTTGTATACATTACAAGAACTACAGTACAATTCATTAAAAGGAAAGGGACTTGCTCTCTCTCTTGCACTCCTGAGACACACATACACGAGAGAGAGAGAGAATATATTAAAAATCTCTGCTTTCAAGCTCAGAATTTAATAGGCATGGTGCAAAAGGGAAAGGAAGTGTTGGAGCAACTAAATCTTCACTGGCCAATGAATGGAACTAGGTTAGTGTCTCCATTGCCATGAAATTCATCTTGTAAAGCAGATGGTACAGTCCCAAAGTGCCTGTTGATCTGCTGTGCAGTGGCAGAGCCCACAATGTGTTCTGCTTCGTGTCTGCTGTCCCAGATAAGTGGCATAGCTTAAGGCAAGACACATCAGGGATGTCTCAAATGCCTTGAGTGATATGTGCGGTGGCCTGAAGGTAGGGTTGGTGCAGTGCATCCCTCTTTCATGGATGGACCATCATCTGATAAAGTTTAGATTAGTAAAAACATTCATCCCTGCAAGGCTGGCAGACCCATTTGGATTGTTGACCCCTGGAGACCGGTGGAACCTGATGGATTCCCCAACGCCCTGGGTGATTTTCCAGAACTGAAAGCTGGTGATCCTGTTAAAGCCAGAGTCTTGTTGTAGAGCAAGATGAGATGCATGGTTGACATGATTGCTCCCAAGCTTCCTTTCTGATATTGTAGAGCCTGAAGACTCTAGCACACATGGCACAAATCTTGCTCTGAGGTCAACTGGACACCAGTTTGAATTGTATCCTCAGGTAGCCAGTCAGCTAGTTCTTCCCAGTATTGCTAACTCTCACTGTAGTGGAAGGACCCCTAGAGTCTTCAAGGTCTCCCCATTGGAAGGACTCAATGAACCCACAAGGACCAGCTGTCATCAACCTCACTCAATTTTAGAGAGACCTTGACTCTATAGTTGCTGCAGTTCCCATTGAAGCATGGTATGGTATGTGGGATTTTATTTAACTTCCTGCTGGCAGTTTTTTTTAAATAAGATTGTTTGCAGAGTATTGCAAGAACTGCAGAACTCTCAGTTCCTGATCCAGAGAAGATTGACTAAAATTGAAGCCATGACTTCCCTTGCCCCATTGATTTCAATAAAACTTAAGCCTGACTTTCTTGGGATTGGGCATCAGTATATGACCACATCCCCTTAGTGTGTAAAACTCAATTTATATAGACACAATAAACTTCCCTTAAGAACAACACGGCCTTCATCTTTGTTATGTGTGTCCCTTCTAAATTGAACTCACATATTAAAAAAAAAAAGATCAATAAATCCTCTACACTGGATAGTAGAAATTTATTACCAGAAGACTGCTCTCTTTCCCATGGAACTCTAAACTATAGAGTGAGGTTTTGAATCCGCTGATTAATGGTAGCAGGTTAATTAAGTAGTCACTTAACTGGGGGAGGAACCCTCCAGTCTCTTTTGTATAAACAGCCGTGCAATGAATGTACAGGATTCTTGGAAATGTTACTCGCAGGAGCAGAACATCAGGGCAGAACTTTAAGGCAAAAGTCCAGTACTCCTCTCAGCAAACTGAAGAGGGGGGTTTGCAAGTATAATTTGGATGTCTGTCCAAATTAGACTTTGCTTATCACACAAAAACTGGTAGTCATGGACTTACTCTGAAACTATCTCCCACCCATCCACATTAGTACATCATTAATTTGCCAGAGAACAAAAGCTTCATTGACAGAGAATTAGGAATTCTTTTATTGCACTAAATGGAGTGCAGCATGATTAGCATTGAACCCTAAGGAAATCTGAAGCTGGATGAAGACTTACTAATGAGGAAATGAGAAGAACATGGTTTCCATTCGGAATAATTAATTCTTGGAAGGCTCATGCCAAATTTAAATGCCCTATAGGAGCCCATGAATGTTGTGCATGTAAGTGTCGGCTCCAGTGCTGAAATCTTCATTCTTCTCTCTTGGAGAAATAGGAAACTACACTGAGACATTTCAGTAAAAGCACTCACTGTCCCTCGCCTGACCCAGTCTACATGTGGGAGGGTGGATGTCTGAAGCAGGAAGCCTGCTTTGTGGATACCTACATTTAAAGCCCTGTGATACTGCTTTTAACAGTCATGGCTTCCCCAAAGAATTTTGGGATCTGTAGTTTGTTGTTAGGAATCTGAGAGTTGTTAGGAGACCCCTGAACAACACAGAGAGATACAATTCACACAGAGGCTTGAAAATGTATTCCTCCCCACAGGAAACGCTGGGAATCATAGTTCAGTGAAGGGAGTAGGGGATCTCCTAACAACCCTCAGCACCCTTGACAAACTACAGCACCCAGAATTCTTTGAGGAAAGTCATATCAGTTGACAGTGCTTTAAATTTATAATGTGGTTGTGGCCTTCATATTGGTTTCCCCCGCAATTTACACCCCTCCACCATTTTGTTTCCTTCTAAAATCCTTCTACTGCAACGTTTCAGTTAAAATTAGCACATTGTAGAAATGATGATTATTTTTTAACTCAAGAGTGAACAGTTCTACAACATGTCATGTAATATGTGAGGAGGAAATGTGCATTGATTCCAAACATTTTCTGTTCATTGGTCAGCCTGGGAAGTGCATTTCCAAGGTCCAGCTGGGAATTGAAGAACGTAAAGGAACCACTGTTCTAGAGCAAACCAGTTTTCTCTAGACCAGCATTATGCCTTCATGATGGCAAGCCAGAGGCTTCTACAAGAAACTTACCAAGGTTAGCCTTTGTGGCTTTAGGCCAAAGACAAGATGGTGCCCACAGGCTCCATTCAACAGACAGAAGCCAGTGGGACTGGCAGTTATATCTTACTTCAATATTGTTGATCGGACTGTATTTTCCATCATACCTGAAGACAGCAAGCTAGCTTGGGGGCACGGGGCAGGAAGTGTAACATCTTTCTTCATAGCTGTTGTAGTAGTGGTAATTTACAATCTATGCAGGTTTACTAATTGGGTTTCACTGAACCAGTGGTGCCTGGTGGCCAGTTGGGCTGGTAGGGCAGAAGGAAGGGAGCACAACAGAAGATAGAGCTAAAGGCAATTGTAGGCAAAGCGAACTCATTCTCATTTTGTCGACATTGTCCTCCTCCCTACTAAGTTCTACAGGGGGCAACACAGAGGCTAAGTAGGAAGAAGCTGAGAGGCAGTGCTGCCATCCCCGAGACTGGCTGTAAGGAAGAAGGTAGGCAGTTGAGGCCCAGTTGAGGGTAGATTGAGCTTGGAAGGGCAGTACCTCATTAGCCCTAATGGACCAGCCACCATGGGATGAGCTCCAGGAAAGCCCTATGTCATTTTGTGTGATAATCATCATGTGAGAGGAAGAAAATGGCTCCACCCACTGGCCCCACCTCAGTGTGGTGTCCCCGGCTGGTCCCACCCACTGCTATCCACACATTGGTCTGAAATGAGGAGCCTATAGACTCCCCATTGAAGTTTGACCATTGCCAGTTTCCCCACATGCATTTGGTTGGCCACTATGAGAACAGGATTCTGGACCTGATCCAGCAGGCTCTTCTTATGTTCTTATGCACTGTTCTGTGTCAATTTAAAGTCCTTCTGTTACTACTAAATCATTACATGAGATCTAGAAGAGGTATGACAAGCGACATGTGATGTTATGCACATTGTTTCTAAGCATTTTCCTCTATGGCTTCTGAAGGAGCATCTCCACACCCATCATCCAGCCCGGACACTGAGGTCCAGCGCCGAGGGCCTTCTTGCGGTTCCTTCGCTGCGAGAAGTGAGGTTACAGGGAACCAGGCAGAGGGTCTTCTCAGTAGTGGCGCCTGCCCTGTGGAATGCCCTCCCAGCAGATGTCAAGGCAATAAACAACTATTTTACTTTTAAAAGACAACTGAAGGAGGCCCTGTTTAGGGAAGTTTTTAATGTCTGACGCTGTATTGTTTTTAATATTCAGTTGGAAGCTGCCCAGATTGGCTGGGGAAACCCAGCTAGATGGGCGGGGTATAAATAAATTAATAATAATAATAATAATAATAATAGGGAAATATCATTATGGAATCTGGAACAATGATCTTTTGCATTTTGCCTGCTCTTAAGATTGTCACATGGGGTCTCAACTCAAGACTTCAAGGTGATGTTGATAGAAAGAGAAGCTGTTCTATTTTCTTTTCGGTTCACTTTCTAAATCCCTCATCTCTGCTTGACTGAACTCAGTCTATTTGTTTCAAATTAGGGTCCACTGCATCTCTCATTTGACTTCAGACTCTGGTTGCCCTAAACTTAGTCCCCCTATAACTGAGATATTGCATTAAATGGTTGAACAATCCAAGTGCTTAATGGCAAAATGCAATATAGAAGCTGGAGTGGAATGCTGGTGTCTTCTGGGGGTAAAAAATAGCAATGAAAAAGATTCTGGAGAAATCAAATATAGAAATATGAGCCACTGTTTATTTGGTAAAAATGGTCCTGTAACATGCAGATCTGCATATATGTGCACACATGAACTCATGTGTACATGAGTGTTTCCATGTCTGCAGCTAATAATAATTGGGAATATGCATGGCAGGCTGGCAGCCTCTAAATTAGATTACCGTGATGTAGGGGCTACCTCTGAAGACAGTTTGGAAACTACAGCTGGTGCAGAATTCAGCAGCCAGGACACTGCAATCATCACCTGAGGCCCTTCTCTGTGTGCATCCTCCACAAGAAGTTCTGACAAATCACGAATGGGCCTTTTCTGTGGTGCCCCCCCCCCATTTGAGGAATCCTCTTTCCATGGAGGCTCACCTGGCGTCTTCATTACATATCTTCAGGCACCAGGCAAAAACATTCCTCTTTTCCTAGGCTTGGCTTTTGAAAAATAAGGGGTCTGCAGAACTTTGCTAATTGGGAGCCACTGTTCTAAGGACTTTTACCCTCTGTGGTTACACTGTCCAGTTCTGGTTGCCTCACCTTAGGGTATTGTCAGTTGGAAAAGGTCCAGCAAAGTGTAACTAAAATTATCGAAGGGCTGAAGTGACTCACTTTATGAAGAAAGGTTGCAGCATTCAGGACTTTTTAGTTTAGAAAAAAGCTGAGTAAGAGGTGGCATGAAATAAGTTTATAAAATCATGTGTGGCATGGATAAAGTAGAAAAAGAAAAGCTTTTGTTCCTCTCTCCTAAAGCTAGAATTCATGGACATCCAATGAGGCTGAATATTGGAAGATTCAGGACAAACAAAAGAAAGGACTTCATGCAGTGCACAGCTGAACAATAGGACCTGCTCTCACACGAGGCAGTGATGGCCAATCACTTGGACAGCTTTAAAAGAGGACTGGAGGAATTCATGGACAACAAGACTCCAATGCCTACTAGCCAGGATGGCAATGCTTTGACTGAGAGTGGCCGCTGAGACCATATAACACCAGTCCTGAAAGACCTTCACTGGCTCCCAGTACGTTTCCGAGCACAATTCAAAATGTTGGTGCTCACCTTTAAAGCCCTAAATGGCCTCGGCCCAGGATACTTGAAGAACCATCTCCACCCCCATCGTTCAGCCCGGACACTGAGACTCCAAGGGCCTTCTGGCAGTTCCCTCACTGCGAGAAGTGGGGTTACAGGGAACCCAGCAGAGGGCCTTCTTGGTAGTGGCCCTGGCCTGTGGAACGCCCTCCCACCACATGTCAAGGAAAGACATAACTACCTGACTTTTAGAAGACATCTGAAGGCAGCCCTGTTTAGGGAAGTTTTTAATGTTTGATGTTTTATCGTGTTGTTGTTGGAAGCAGTACTGCTTCTGCATACAGTTGATGGAAGCCTCCAGAGGGGAGAGTGCTCTTGTTCTTGGGTTCTGCTTAGAGGGTTCCCACAGGCATCTGGTTGACCATTGTGAGAACAGGATCCTGACTAGAAGGACAATTGACCTGTTTCAGCAGGCTCTTCTTCTGTTCTTAACTGGAAGTGCTAGACATGTTGGCTTGGACCTTATGTTTCCACTCATCCTTCCATGAGAGCCATGTCTCTTCTGTAAATGGAATGTCTCTTCTGTGAATGGAGCAAAAAGAGGACCCAAGCTATGGACCATTGACATAGGACTATTTTCTGCTACAGTATGTGCATCATGACAAGTCTTTCCTCTCCTTTGACATTTCTTTTTTCTTTCCCCTGGCAAACTTTGTTAAAGCTAATACGAGAAGTAAAAAGAAGAAGAAAAAGTTCCAGTGATTTGTGTCTCCTTCCATGAATGAGCTTATCGCATTCTGAAATAACAAAGTGAAATGCCGACAATGTCAGCTTGAGCTTTTTCTCCTCTATCAAACAAAAGTGCCTCCTCGTCTCCTTGGGGAATCTGTTTGCAGTTATGCTTCCAGATCAACACATCATTGTAGGTCAGGTTTGCTGTCAGCTGGAAACACAATGCAGAAGAATCCTTATGAAAAAGACTTTAATCCAATATCTCAGCATTCTGCTTTGGACAAGTGTTTGTTATGACAATTTTTTAAATTCTTAACGGTGAGGTTATTTTATGTCTGTAAAAATCTTAGCATCAAAATCAATACACTAAGGCTGGAATCCTCTTTACATATTGACCTGGGAATAAGTTCCATAGAACTTAATGGGGCTTAGGTCTGAGCAGAAACATTTGTGGTTTATTTTTAATGGAAAAGAAATTCCGAATGTGTCATTTTTGTTTTCTGAAAGTCAAGCTAATAAAGCAGTTTTAATGTCTGACTAGGTGACATTTGCAGACAATGGAGCCATAGACTGAGATTTTTTTTGGAGGCAAAATTGCTAAAGCAGAGGAAGGATGTATCAGAGGAAAAATGCAACTCAAAAGAGCTGATGGAGTTCTGCTTCCACATTCCAAACTCTACATAGAATATAGTACATTGCTCTAGTTCATGGGTAGGCAAACTAAGGCCCGGGAGCTGGATCCGGCCCAATCGCCTTCTAAATCCGGCCTGCGGACAGTCTGGGAATCAATGAGTTTTTACATGAGTAGAATGTTTCCTTTTATTTAAAATGCATCTCTGGGTTATTTGTGGGGCATAGGAATTCGTCCATTTCCCCCCAAAAAATATAGTCCAGCCCCCCACAAGGTCTGAAGGACAGTAGACTGGCCCCCTGCTGAAAAAGTTTTCTGACCCCTGCTCTAGCTAACAACGACATCTTTATTTACAAGCAGGTTATTGCTGTTCCCATTGTGAATTTATAAACTAATTATTTATACACGAGTGCATGAGACAACTACACTTTCGGTTTGACATCTATCTCTACACATTCTGCTTTATTTAATCCTGCCTGTTAGCATGGAAGAGCAGGGGAAGCTTTTTCAAAATACCTTCTCAGTGTACATTAATGTAAATATAGAGGCTCTGCCTCCTGCCTTTGCCCCAGCCTCTCAGAATAAGAAAGTAAGAAAATTCCTGCTGGATCGGACCCAAGGCCCATCTGCTCCACCATCTTGTTCTCACAGTGGCCAGCTAAAAACTCCAGCTATTACAATATTGTAGTTTAAAGCTTCACAGCTGGTGTAATTCTGTCAGAAATCATGATGGTAGAGGTACTGGCTCTTCACTATGCCTTCTGACCCATAGAAATCTGCCCTCTGGAGAACAAGCTCCTTAGCTTTGCCTCAATGTTCAAAAAGTTCCCCAATACAGGAGTGAAGCAATTCATTCATAAGCAATGGATTCTGTAAGTGGCTATTTTATCATTTTAAAATCAATTTCATCAGACCAGAACTAGTAAGAAGGAGTCATCCCTCCCCCACCATAGATTTAGGGCTTATTTAAGTATGGACTTCAATCCTAGTAGTTTAAAAAAAATTTTTAAAGCAATACAGTAGATGATAATTTCTCTAAACTGGAAGTTTTCTTCTGGAGAATTTATTTCAGTAATATTTGTCAAAATTACTGTAGCAATGTCTTAAAGCCTTGCACAATGTATCATGTCTTATGAGAAAAGAGAACAGCAGGTAAATGAATGATGCACTTAAGGATGGACTGGCTCAGAATACCAGTGGAGCAAGCTCATTGGAACATTGTCTCTTAAAGCCATTCACTGCTATAGTCTCTCCAATAGCTGTATTTCTAGGAAGACAAGCTACCTTTATATTGTTCTGGGAAGTCTGGTAAAAGTAGGGCACTTGATTTAAGCGCAGTGAGTCGCACAAGTCTTAGGCTGAATCATACATAGCTGTCACACTCGGTCAACACTGAGATTCATATCATAAGCACACACTCAGCTGTGTGGGATGGGGTTTGTGCAACTACAGTAAATGAAATAATCGCATATTCTTCTGTGTACTCATGCTTCCATTTCCTTCTGCTTTCATTGCTGTTTCCCTAGTGTCTGTTTTGGGGGGGCTGTTGCTGCTGCTGCTGGTGATGGTGATAGGTATGAGAGTTGTTGAATGGAATCCCTGATCCGGACGTTGCGTAGAAATAAATGAGTTTCAAAGCTTTACCATGGAATAGTCTTAAAAGTGGTTTACAAATAAACATTACATGAACAAAATACTGTAACAAAGAAGTACGTTGAAAATAAGCAATGTGGTCCAGTCATTTAAGTCCTTTATGCCAGTGGTTCCCAGTTAGCTAAGGATTGCAGACTCCCTGTTTTTCAAAAACCAAGCCATGGACCCTCTACTTTTGAAAATTTGGCTATCTCTATGATACTTTTTGTTATGTGAGTGGTGCCACAGAACCCCTGGGTACATTATGTGGATGCACCTGAGGTCTAAAGATAAAGGTAAAGGGACCCCTGACCATTAGGTCCAGTCATGGCCGACTCTGGGGTTGCAGCGCTCATCTCGCTTTATTGGCTGAGGGAGCCGGTGTACAGCTTCCGGGTCATGTGGCCAGCATGACTAAGCCACTTCTGGCAAACCAGAGCAGCACATGGAAATGCCATTTACCTTCCCGCTGGAGCGGTACCTATTTATCTACTTGCACTTTGACGTGCTTTCGAACTGCTAGGTTGGCAGGAGCTGGGACCGAGCAACGGGAGCTCACCCCATCGCGGGGATTCATAGAATCATAGAATCATAGAATCATAGAGTTGGAAGAGACCGCAAGGGCCATCGAGTCCAACCCCCTGCCAAGCAGGAAACACCATCAGAGCACTCCTGACATATGGTTGTCAAGCCACTGCTTAAAGACCTCCAAAGAAGGAGACTCCACCACACTCCTTGGCAGCAAATTCCACTGTCGAACAGCTCTTACTGTCAGGAAGTTCTTCCTAATGTTTAGGTGGAATCTTCTTTCTTGTAGTTTGGAACCATTGCTCCGTGTCCGCTTCTCTGGAGCAGCAAAAAACAACCTTTCTCCCTCCTCTGTGTGACATCCTTTTATATATTTGAACATGGCTATCATATCACCCCTTAACCTCCTCTTCTCCAGGCTAAACATGCCCAGCTCCCTTAGCCGTTCCTCATAAGGCATCGCTTCCAGGCCTTTGACCATTTTGGTTGCCCTCCTCTGGACACGTTCTAGTTTGTCAGTGTCCTTCTTGAACTGTGGTGCCCAGAACTGGACACAGTACTCCAGGTGAGGTCTGACCAGAGCAGAATACAGTGGCACTATTACTTCCCTTGATCTAGATGCAATACTCCTATTGATGCAGCCCAGAATTGCATTGGCTTTTTTAGCTGCCGCGTCACACTGTTGGCTCATGTCAAGTTTGTGGTCAACCAAGACTCCTAGATCCTTTTCACATGTACTGCTCTCAAGCCAGGTGTCACCCATCTTGTATTTGTGCCTCTCATTTTTTTTGCCCAAGTGCAATACTTTACATTTCTCCCTATTAAAATTCATCTTGTTTGTTTTGGCCCAGTTCTCTAATCTGTCAAGGTTGTTTTGAAGTGTGATCCTGTCCTCTGGGGTGTTAGCCACCCCTCCCAGTTTGGTGTCATCTGCAAATTTGATCAGGATGCCCTTGAGTCCATCATCCAAGTCGTTGATAAAGATGTTGAATAAGACGGGGCCCAAGACAGAACCCTGTGGCACCCCACTAGTCACTCTTCTCCAGGATGAAGAGGAACCATTGATGAGCACCCTTTGGGTTCGGTCAGTCAGCCAGTTACAAATCCACTGAGTGGTAGCATAGTCAAGACCGCATTTTACCAGCTTCTTTACAAGAATATCATGGGGCACCTTGTCAAATGCCTTGCTGAAATCAAGGTAGGCTACATCCACTGCATTCCCTTCATCTACCAGGCTTGTAATTCTGTCAAAAAACGAGATCAGGTTAGTCTGACATGACTTATTTTTCAGAAATCCATGCTGACTATCGGTGATCACAGTATTCCTTTCTAGGTGCTCACAGACTGTTTGCTTAATGATCTGCTCCAGAATCTTCCCTGGTATTGATGTCAGACTGACTGGGCGGTAATTATTTGGGTCCTCTCTTTTCCCTTTTTTGAAAATAGGGACAACATTTGCCCTCCTCCAGTCTGCCGGGACTTCGCCTGTTCTCCAGGAATTCTCAAAGACTGCCAGTGGTTCTGAGATCACATCTGCCAGTTCTTTTAATACTCTTGGATGCAGTTCATCTGGCCCTGGAGACTTGAATACATCTAAACTAGCCAAGTATTCTTGTACTATCTCCTTAGTTATTCTGGGCTGTGTTTCCTCTGCTGAATCATTTGCTCCAAATTTTTCAGGTCGGGCATTGTTTTCTTTATCGGAGAAGACTGAGGCAAAGAAGGCATTGAGGAGTTCAGCCCTTTCTGTGTCCCCTGTTTGCATTTCACCATCTTCTCCTCTGAGTGACCCCACTGTTTCTTTGTTCTTCCTTTTGCTACGAACATACCCATAAAAGCCTTTTTGGTTGCTTTTAACCTCTCTAGCAAGCCTGAGTTCATTCTGTGCTTTAGCTTTTCTGACTTTGTGTCTACACGTGCTGGCTATTTGTTTGAATTCCTCTTTGGTGGTTTTCCCCCTTTTCCATTTTTTGTACACATCCTTTTTAAATCTTAACTCAGTTAAAAGTTCTTTAGATAGCCACCCTGGCTTCTTTAGGCACCTTCCATGTTTCCGTCTCATTGGTATTGCCTGAAGTTGTGCTTTTACTATCTCCCTCTTAACAAACTCCCATCCATCATGAACTCCCTTTCCTTTTAGTATTACTGTCCATGGGATCTCACTCAGCACTTCCCTAAGTTTTATGAAGTCGGCTTTCTTAAAGTCAAGAAATTGAGTCCTAGTATGCTTGGCTGCTCCTTTCCGCTGTATAGTAAACTTCAGAAGAGCATGATCACTTGCGCCTAATGATCCTTCCACTTCTACCCCACTAACCAGGTCATCAACATTGGTTAGGACCAGATCTAAAATGGCTGTTCCTCTTGTTGCTTCTCCCACTTTCTGGACAATGAAGTTGTCAGCAAGGCCAGTGAGGAATCTGTTTGACCTTATGCTCTTGGCTGAGTTTGACATCCAGCAAATATCCGGATAATTGAAGTCCCCCATTACTACTATCTCCCTTCCTTTTGCATGCTTGGCCATCTGTTCCAGGAAGGCATCATCTATGTCCTCCGTTTGGCTTGGGGATCTATAGTAAACTCCCACAATGAGGTCCCTGTTATTCTTCTCTCCCTTAATTTTGACCCAAATGCTCTCACTTTGGCTTTGAGCTTCTAAATCTTGGATCTCTTCACAGGTATACACATCCCTGACATATAACGCCACTCCTCCTCCTTTCTTGTCTGGTCTGTTTCTCTGAAATAGATTGTATCCCTCCATTATTACATTCCAGTCGTGGGACTTATCCCACCAGGTTTCAGTGATGCCTATTATGTCATATTTAGTTTGCTGTACCAAGAGCTCAAGCTCATCTTGTTTATTTCCCATGCTTTGCGCATTAGTGTACAGACATTGAAGTCCATTAATCATGCCCCCGTGTCTCTTATTTAAGGATTTTTTCCTCCCACCACTAGGTCTGCGTGCTGTTTGCTCCATTTGGTCTATGACGTTTGGATGATCATCTTCATCAATTGATAGACTCCTACCTTCAGGAGCACTGTCTCCCTCCCCCACATTAGTCAGTTTAAAGCCCTCCTGATGAGGTTTCTGAGATTTTTCGCAAAAACATTCCTCCCAACCGTTGTGAGGTGCAGCCAATTGCTTGCCAGAAGTCCATCTTCAAGAAACTGCAGTCCGTGATCTAAGAATCCAAACCATTCCTGTTTACACCATTTGCGAAGCCAGCTGTTCACTTCCACTATTTTTCTTTCTCTCCCTGGGCCACGTCGTTCAACTGGGAGGACAGATGAGATGACAATTTGCGCATTTAATTGCTTCAATTTCCTGCCCAGAGCCTCATAGTCTCTTTTGATCTTCTGGAGGCTATTGCTTGCAGTGTCATTGGTTCCCACATGAACCAAGAGGAAGGGGTATTTGTCAGTGGGTTTTATGATTCCTTGCAGTCGTTCAGTTACATCTTGGATCTTAGCCCCGGGGAGACAGCACACTTCCCGAGACATCTTGTCAGGCCCACAGATCACTGCTTCTGTTCCCCTCAGTAGGGAATCCCCTATCACCACTACACGCCGCCGACCTTCTGAATGGCAAGCCCTAGGCTCTGTGTTTTAACCCACAGTGCTACCCACGTCCCTTTCTAACATTAGACTACACTGAAAGGAAAAGGCTATGCCAGTATATCATTTTCATTATCAAAAAACATACATTGACCTCCCCCCCCCCATTTACCTTTGCCGCCAAACCCCTGGTCTTGACATACAGTGATACCTTGGTTTGCAACCATTTTGGATTACAAACATTTTGGATTACAACCACGTCAAATCTAGGCTCTGTGGTTTAACCCACAGCGCCACCCGTGTCCCCTGAGGTCTACAGACCATTAATTGGGAACCACTGCTTTATGCTCTGCCCTCCACCCACAGCACGCACATTCAAACGTTCATGAAGGGGGTTCATGTGTTAATTCCTAGAATAGGAGATCCATATCCCCACCCCCAACAGGTGCTACCGCACATACAAATTTGCAGTGTATGAAAATCTTTCTTATCATCTAGCATATGACCAGGATATCCCAGTGCATCAGAAATTATTCTAGCTGTTGGTACGGGATCCAAGTATCCCACGCAGTCAGACTTGCTCAAGCATTGCATATGGTCACAAGGCACATTTATTAGCAACCAGGATACGGCAGGGGCCCTTGCAGACCAATTTGCAACTATTCCACTTTGTCAAGAGCAGTGAGGTTTCCAAAGCATAAAGATTCCAGCACCACGCTTGTTAAAGGTAAAGGTGTAAAGGTACCCCTGCCCGTACGGGCCAGTCTTGACAGACTCTGGGGTTGTGCGCCCATCTCACTTAAGAGGCCAGGGGCCAGCGCTGTCCGGAGACACTTCCGGGTCACGTGGCCAGCGTGACATCGCTGCTCTGGCGAGCCAGAGCCGCACACGGAAACGCCATTTACCTTCCCGCTGGTAAGCGGTCCCTATTTATCTACTTGCACCCGGAGGTGCTTTCGAACTGCTAGGTTGGCAGGCGCTGGGACCGAGCAGCGGGAGCGCACCCCGCCGCAGGGATTCGAACCGCCGACCTTTCGATCGGCAAGTCCTAGGCGCTGAGGCTTTAACCCACAGCGCCACCTGCGTCCCTACCATGCTTGTTAGTTTGCTTCTAATAACGCCTGTGAAAACTACAGCAGGCATCTTCTGGGTTAGAAACCCATAATTTCCCTAGAAAGTGGCATCAAAGAGTTGCTTCAAAAGTAATCTAGCATGCTGTCATCATACTCATTATTGTGTGCATTAACCTACGGAAGTGGAAAATTGAGAATGAGTCGGACGCTTCTTTTTTCTGGGATTTTCTTAGCTTGTCTGGGGAGGAAAACGTCTGTGTGCTTCAGGAGCAACAGTGCCAGATACTTCTTGACTTAATCAAGAGGCACTGGATTAGTTGATTCACCCATTAGATCATGGGTAGGCAAACTAAGGCCCGGGGGCTGGATCAGGCCCAATAGCCTTCTAAATCGGAATCAGCGTGTTTTTACATGAGTAGAATGTGTCATTTTATTTAAAATGCAACTCTGGGTTATTTGTGAGGCATAGGAATTTGTTCATTTCCCCCTCCCCCCAAAAAGTAGTCTGCCCCCCCCCCCCAAGATCTGAGGGACAGTGGACCGACCCCTTGCTCTTCTCTATTGGCTAGAGAAGAACATGAACTTCAAGCTAGCAAGACAACTGCCATTTTGCAACTGGCACCACAAAGTAGCAGATGGAATGTTCAGGAGAAACCAGCTAGCTTGCAAATTATGCAATCCTATAGAACAAGCTCAGAGACACAACTCATGTACTCTTGTAACTCCTACACCATTTCAGGGATGGATGATGGCTCAGTGGTAGAACACCTGTTTTGCATGCAGAAGTTCCCAAGTCCAGTCCTTGGCTTCTCCCATTAAAAAGAATCATAATTGTGGAGACCTACAATCATTAGTACAAAATTAGGCTTGATGGATATATAGTCAGCCTTTGATCCATGCTTCAGTGCTTTTTAGAGTCATCTGATATCAGGCGTGTGGTATCCTCTCCTCCCCCGGCAGCCTCAGAGGCAAGAAGAACACACAATTCGTATTTTATGGATTTTTATTCAGTCATCTGGTTGCAAGACAAAGGATCCATAGGACGCATAGGAGACGTTGGCTACTCTGAGTCCCTCCTCTTCCGTCTCCCACAACATCTTGGAAACCTACGGGAAGTCACAGGAGGCACATCCCTTCACATTCTCTGTTCTTAAATGTGGAGGTACCTGCAAGCCTTTGGACTACGAGCATCTCCCGTACTCTCCAGGGAGGTCTCTGCTGCTTGCTCTCTAGCTCCCCCCTCCTCTTCCCCCTCCTCTTCCCCCACTATCTCATAACTAGACAATTTCTCATTCAGCTGTACACCATCCCTGTCTCCCTCTCCTCCTGGAACTGCTGGAGACACAGGGGTTGAAACTTCCCACTCCTCCTTCTTCTGAGAGGAGCTGATCAGACCGAGAGTTCAGTTCCCGTTCCTCTTGTTGTCCAGTCCCTGACAGCTGACTGACCACTGTAGGAAGCTGCAGGAACTAGCCAGATCACTGGTCCATCCCTCTCAGTATTGTCCACACTGACTGGCAGCAGCTCTCCAGGGTTTCAGACAGAGAGTCTTAAGATAGATAAAACTTTATTCGCATTAGCCAATGGCCATAGCAACAGTAAAACATTACAATATATGCAGAAAAGGAAGTTTGATATAAGAGCACAATTTAAACTCCTGAATTAGCCGTCAGTTAGTGGCCCTTATTCTGATTGCCCCTGCTGTGAACCTAGCAAACTTTGCTGTTATCTGCTCATTTTGATCTGATAGAAGAAAGGACATTGTGGCAGTGGTTGAGCGCCCTGGGATGGTTAGTACGAGTGGGGTGATGATCTCGTTCCTCAGGTCTTTGTGGAAAGTACAAGACAGGAGGACATGTGTCGCTGTTTCAGTGCTACCATCTCCAAAAGGGCAAAGACGTTTCTCAGACGGAATCGACCGTCAGACGGAATCGACCGTCAAGTACCGCAGATGGCAAAACATCCAGTCTTGCAAGTGTAAAAGCATGTCTGTATTTGGGGATAATAAGTTTGTGCAGATATGGGGCCAGAGAATCAAAATGGAGACGTGGGAAGTGAACATACCAAGGGCAGAATTTCCTTATAGTGGCCAGGTTGTTCTGATGCTCAATATCTTTTAGACGTGGACCAATTAGACTGTTTGCTTTAGTAGGGCCCATAGTGAGCAGGTTTTTGTGGGGATAGGCCACAAGAGTGAAGTTTTTGATAGACGGTTTTAAGCCAGGCACTTTTATGGGAGTCTCTCCCAGCCCTGCTTGGAGATGCCAGGGCTTGAACCTGGGACCTTCTGCATGCAAAGCAGATGTTCTGCCACGGAGGTATAGTCCTCCAATGCTAGGTTAGAATGAACTTTGTTCTGATCCAACAGGTTTTTTTTTTTTTTTAAAGCATCTAAAGAGGAGAGCAAAAGAGTGGCTTTTTACTTTAGACCAACTTTTTTGTATGCAAATAAATGCAGTTATTCATACATTTGACTAAACTCTTACAATTAAGTGGGGGACAGCCATTTCAGGCTGAAACATTCTAGTCCTGGTGATAAGCTCCCTATCCAATGAAGAGTTGAAGACTTTAGGTTGTGCAGCTGCTGCCTCCCTTGTACGAGGTTTGTTCTTTGCCTGTCTGTTTTGCATCTTGCCAAGGGAACCAGCGAGGGCAATATGGTGAAGTCAGTCCTCCCAAAACTTTCTTTCAACAACATTATTGACTCAAAGTAAATCAAGGAAATGAAGAATTAGCTCACAAAGTAAAAGTCAAGATTACCCAGCTGCTATTACAGATGGGGTGGTCTTCATAAAAAATGGTGCTTCTTTAATGCAAATAACAATTCTGAAAGATAATGGGTATTATTTTAATTAAACAGTTTCAGTTCAGTTGACAGAGAAATCAGCAGATGAATTAATCCGTAAAACTACTGTATATTAGCAAATGCTGATGTGCATGAGTGCTCATCTTAATTTGTATACCCAACTTTCTTGTATTTAATTACATTTTGGAGACTTTGTGAAATTTAATCAACTAAAACAACTGCCATTTTTTCTCTCCTGAAGACAAGAGACACTCTCATTAATTTGCCTTGCAGATCTCAGTGCTAACTGTGGCAGACCCTCCAAGTGTCACTTTTTTTCAGAGACAGTCCCTGATTTGAGAAGCCATCACAGTTTCTGATTTGATCCCATAATGTTCCACTCTTCCTTAGGACATCCCTATTTTCATTGGAGAAATGTTGGAGGGTGTGGAGTTATGCAACCACCTGAGCCAAGGAGCTAAGTAAATATACAACCTTTAGAAGACATCTGAAGGCAGCTCTGTATAGGGATTTTTTAAAAAAGTATAATGTTCTATTATGTATTTATGGAAGCCGCCCGGGGCAACCCAGCCAGATGAGTGGGGAAGAAGAAGAAGAACAAGAGGGAGGAGGAGGAGGAGGAGGAGGAGGAGGAGGAGGAGGAGGAAGAGGAGAGAATAGAACATCCCTATTTTCATTGGGAAAATGTTAGAGGGTAAGCTGTGGTCCTGTGGTATGGTGTGAAGACAGATGAAACCACCACTTTGCTAAGCATGCCTGGGTTTGCATAATGCCTTAATGGTTAGTGATTCTAGGCCCTAGAACCACATGCATACTGCTTTGGGTTGGTTCCATAATGAAATAAGCACAGGATATAAATGCAATAACTAAAATAAAATAAAGAATGTTTGGCATAATAGGACTGCAGCTATGGGTGTATGAAGCCCAGTGGATGCACTCTACTGTATTTACTACTACTACTACTACTACTACTACTACTACTACTCCCTGACAATGGATTTCATTTTATAACCCATTAACCAAATGACCCCTTTTTATTTGCCCCCTCTAGATGTATTTCCAGATGTATTGGGTTGTATGTTTTTGCTTGCAGTTGCAATGTATAATGGGCATTGTAGCTTTCACGCTGCATTCACACAGCATCAGAGAGTTATAGAAGTAAAAGTGAATGAATTCTTCATCACATGAGCTGCCTGCCAATATGGAGGGAGTTTGCTCAAAGCATGGTTGGGATGGATTGCATAGCTGGGATTGGACTATTGTTGCAAGGCAATAGTTTGCATTGCATTTTCAGTTAAAACTATCTCCTTTAATTTAAATGGAACTCTGGAAGTGTCACAAAGGGAAGAAATAGGGTTAGGTGATTTCAATGTTTAAAGTAAAATCCATCCATGCACCCAGAACACTGTTTAACATTTCTCTGTAGCTTTTTTTTTGGGGGGGGAGTTGATGAAAAATTATTTTTTCTGCAAAATGAAGTACTAAACATGGAATCATTTATTACTTTTACTGATGTCCTTTTGACTAGCAGTATTGTCATGATTTTTGCACTTTTTGTAATAAATAGTGGAATGGTAAAGACTTGTTTGTTTATATATTTTCGGTGGTGCATCTATTCAAGCAGTTTGAAGAAGTACAAGAAGCATTTATATGCAGCCTGAAAGCTCACTTGGGTACAAGAAAATTACATATGTAGATGTTTCATTGCCAAGTAATGCATAAACAGCAACTTTTGTGATTAATGCTTCCAGCATGTCTTTTATGAACAAGAGAAACAAATATCTCAATTTCAAATGATCAAAGATCGTTCACATTCTTTTTGTGTGTGTGGTCCCTCTCAGACCTGCATTTAAATACCAAGGTGAATTCAATTTATCTACATAGTTTTCTATTATATATCACCTTGAGTACATTCAAGAGAACAGGCAATTAATATATTTTCCTGTTATACTTTCTCATTTATTATGAGTTTCTTTGCAGTAGAATGAGTTGCTTCTATGCCTGGTTATATTACTACCTCTAGTAAATCCTTCTGCTATCTAAAGCCCAAACAAGAATTGTGTGTTTGCACACATGATAGATGACCATCCAACTTCTACTTAAAAAAACCTTCCATGAAGGGTAGGCCACCACCTTTCATGGGAATATGTTCCATTGCCAAACAGTTATTACTGTCAGAAAGTATTCCTGATGTTGAGTCAGCCATTAGTTTGGGTCCTACCCTCCAGAGCAGGAGGAAACAAGTTTTCTCTATCTTCCACATGACAGCCCTTTAGTTATTTGAAGATGGCTATCATATCGCCTTTCAGTCTCATCTTTTCCAGGCTAAACATACCCAACTCCCTCAACCGTTCCTCATAAGGCTTTACTGTTTACTGTTATTTATCAGGTTTTTTTAAAATGTGCTTTTCTTTGTTTGTTTTTAAATACAGTGTGGATTTCATAATGATATGCTGCTGGAAGCCACCTTGGGAAGCTTTGACCCTAAAAGGTGGCTTATAAACATTCTTAATAAAATCAAGAAATAAATAATCATGGGCTCCCATCAGTGCTGCAATGGGCAAGAGCAGGTGCTAAGAAAAAAACCCATTACTGTCCCCACCAGAAGTGATCAGTAGCTCTGTGTTGGCTCTGGGGGAAAGACTGGACATCAAAGCTGTGGAAAGGCCTTTGATGGGGTATGGAAGATGCAAACAAAAGACCATTGCTTCACATGAACCTTGCTTCCATGTCCTATAACCTGCACACATTTGCCATGGCAAATTGTCATAATGAACAGTCTTCATCTGTATGCTGCCTATCTTGTTTTGAATAAAACCTTCTCCACTGATTAATAAATTTCTCTCTTTCAACTGCAGTGGTTAGAGCTTTGCAGTCACTATATGCACTGTTCCTCGAGCATGCATGCATATCTGCAACTACCCCACATAGGATCATGTACACAAAGGCATTATGTTCTCAGATTCCTGCTTCCCCATTATGATTGGTCTTTTGTTTAAGTAGGCCTAGATGGTCATAGTTAAGATGCAATTGCTCAATGTGATGAAGATGCCCTGTTATGCCTAATTTATTGGTTTTTTTAACATTTAATATTTTTCCATTTCATGGGCTTAATGGTTTTAAGTTTATTTTTATTTTTTGTAATCAAGGACAAAAACAAAACGGCACTTATTGTTTGAGACAAAATGTCAGTTTTGATTTAATCCCATTTTGGAAGCCACATTTAATTAACAGCACAGATTATTTCAGCAAATGCTAAAGTCATGGTCTCAGCAAGCAATATAAGCTTCCAAGAAGGGCACATGGTTTTGCGGTTGCCTGTGAACTACATAAATGTCAAATGTAGCATGACTTTAATACTACATTTTCACACTTTTATCTTGGAAATTAAACATCTGTGCATTTCCAAAATTCTTTTCTGGCATTTGCTTATTCACCATACATTTTGGTGCAGGCTGCTAAATGCCAGCTATCTTATGCTTCAGGCTATTCCAGAAAAATGGAAATGGACATAGACTTTTATTGACTTTGTGCTATCTAGAGGGCATAGTTTAGCATGGAAAAGTGGACATAAACTGAGAGCTCATATAAACAACCTGTAGCTTTGGAATAGACTCTAAATGCAATGTATCTTTCTGATCATACTAAATTCATGTTAAATCCCTTTGTAATTGCCCCTCTGTTGCAAAATAAGGAAACAGTCTCTGCCAACCTGTGGCCAAGTTTTTATGCCAAGGGATCAGGTTAAGCAGGTTGTATTCCCATAGCCAAGCCACATTGCAGTAGGTGCTGTGCTCTATACCATTTTTAGCCTAGTGGTTCTGCCCTGACTTCTTGGCAGCAGCAATGCATATTCATGGGTCACATGTCTGTGTTCTGATTTCATAAAACACAAAGTCATTTGAAGGCAAGATGTCTCAGTTTCAACGATATCAGTCACCTATCGGCATGTTGCTATTTGCAGTATTTTCTGTAGAGCCTTATTTATTTTTGTTTTCTTCCCATTTATCAAATGGTTGCCTGGACTCCCCTATCTCTCCGCTCTTTGCAAGGACTCAAACATTTAATCAGCAAACACTACAAACAATATCTGCAAGATACTCATTTGATCAACTGCATCCTAAATAGTCGCTGCCCTTGAAAACACTGCAGAGGGCTTGGGCAGTGTTAGTGGTTCATGTTTGTCTTTTGATGCTGTCAAGGGCTTATCAGTAACCAATATATCAGCAGAAGAGCTGCTCTTTCCAAGTTCATAAACTCCTCTGATCATGAGAATAGGAAATAATGATCAGCGTGACTTTTTAAGTATAAAGTAGGACTTGAGTCACTTCCACATGAAACTCTGATTGGCTACTGTGGGACAAATCACCATCTCTCAGTCTCAGTTTCCCAACTGGTAAAAATCAGAATTTCACTGAGAATTTCCTTATTCAACTCTCAGGGCAGGAGAGTTACAGGGTTGGCCCTCCCATATTGAATACAGAATACAGTGGTACCTTGGGTTAAGAATTTAATTCGTTCCGGAGGTCCGTTCTTAACCTGAAACTGTTCTTAACCTGAGGTACCGCTTTAGCTAATGGGGCCTCTTGCTGCTGCCACACGATGTCTATTCTCATTCTGAAGCAAAGTTCTTAACCCAAGGTACTATTTCTGAGTTAGCGGAGTCTGTAACCTGAAGTGTCTGTAACCTGAAGCATCTGTAACCTGAGGTACCACTGTAAAGAATAAGGAGAGCTACTGGGGTGTAAGTGTGCGATTTGACATATTTCTGAATTAGAAACAACAATAAAACCAGTGGTAACAACAGTTTTCAAAGCACATGAAGACAGCCAGGGGATAAATACCTTTCTTAAAGTCCATTGCAACACATACATTATTTTCTGGCTGTAATCCTATACATGCTTAACTCCTGTAGTAAATAACATTGAACACAATGAGGCTTACATCTGAGCAGTGGACATGCATAGGATTGCATTGTCTATCACTCATTTTGAATGCAGGTTGTATATACTTTTGCTAGGATGTGTATGGGCTGAGCTGAATTGTGCAGTTTCTTAGATGTGTGTCTGTGAGTGTGTGCATGGAGGAGTTAAAGACAGCAAAAAACAACAACTTCCTATACTTTCTATTTTTCTCTACTGCATTGCACTATGCAAGTTCAAGAACTAACAGCTTCCCTTTTCCAATCTGTCATAAGTACATGGCTGAAGATTAAAAATCCCTAATAATGGAGTGGGGTGGGTTTTTTTACTGACCTCATTACACCTCCTGCCCGAGAGAAACACCATGATGTAAATAATTGGGAAGTTCTAAAAATAGCATGTTAGTTTCAGAAGTCATTAAGAAGATCTGTTGCTAAGTTAAAAGCACCAAGAAGTTGAAGACCTCTCTGTGCCATTAAAAAAAGGAGGGGCGACATATCTTGGACAATGTATACTTGACTTTGCTTTTGAGTCAGACCAATAGCCCCAGTCACTAGACTGCTCATTTGAGAAATGGAGAGTGCACAGATCAAATGAGGAAAGGGGCCTATGTATATCTTGTGTGTATTTGCATGCCAGGGTATGAGATGGCCACACCCACTGTTGTCATGTAGCCCCCAAAGGACTGACCAAGAAGTCTTTCCCAGCAACACTGTCATGATCAGCAATCCAGATTCAGAGTCCTGCAATGCCCTATCCCACACTGTTCAGATAATTCACCAGACTTTCTGGATAGACTTTTGGAGATCACATAGGGTAGAAAGTTCAGGTATCTCCCTTCCTCAGGCCCCAGGTAGCCCCCAAGATTGGGGGGCTGGCACATGTGTGTGACATCATGTGCACAACACAGATTGTCTGAAGTCACACACATCTTCCAATGCTGTACAGGCTTGACTGTCACGGCCTAGTGAACAGCTGCCCTGGCCTGCGCAGTTTCAGGAGATGCTGCGTAAGCTGGTGCAACCTTGCTCAGTGGTTGGGCCTCCTCTGCCCCCCCCCAATATTCAGGGGGCTGAGCCTCCTGCTAAGGAATATTGAGGGGACTGACAACACCTCTGCCCCCTACAGGTGGTGTGCCTGCTCCCTCCACTTGCTTTCCTCAAAATCGAAGTCAGAAAAAAGCCTTGTTCATTTGATGAGGAGATACCAGGTCAAGGTGCCATTTCTGGCCCTGCCACCTCCATCACATCCCTGTGCCTTGCTCAGCCACCCTTCATATGCTGGAGGGTGAATATCTATAGTGGGAAGCTTGCTGTAATTCCACAGGTTCTCTGAATGGCACAGGTTAGAACCCTGATCGGGCGTGGGGGTTCTAAATGGTACTACAGGCCTCCCCACCGCAGACCAGTGCATGGAGGACACCAGGGCCTGCTGCTGAGCAAACAACAGAGGGTTTGTGGGGAGTTAGCATGTCCCTGCTCTGCCCTCTCACAATTCTCATTGTGTGATGGACCTGGTGCATGAATTGGGGCACTTGTTATGCCGGCACGTTGCTCTTCATTTAGAAAGCTCCTAGTGGCATTCATCAGCTCCCTGTGGCTTCTCGTTTCCAGGTGCTTTTCGGGTCCAGAGATCTTAATTACCCTGTTAAACTGCTGAGTGGGAGACAACAGACAATCTGTGACCAGCAAGGGCAGGTCTGTGGGCAATTTTTCTAGTGGGTAAAAAAAGTTCTGATCCCACGGCAGATAATAGAAGAAGAAAGGAAAATGAAAAGAACGTGCACATTTTCAATAACTGTGACGTCTTATGGACTCCACTCTGCCCTTCCTAATAAAAGTATGTATTGCTCAGTAAGCATCCCAATTAACCACCAGTTTCATGATGCTCATTCCATCCTGCATCCTTGCCTCCCTGGGGCCGAGCACTCTAACACGGCTCCTTGGCAGAAGCTCTTTCTCAGTCCTTTGCGAGCTCAAAAAGAAAAACATTTTTTTAAAAAAGCAACAATTTCTCTACCTCCACCATCAATTAATTATCCTTGCCATATTTTAAAATCCCGACAGACTTTTCTGGTGATCTTTTGCTCTTTCTGTAATAGGAGAAAATCACACTACTTATGAAGCTTTGTGCAATTTTTGTTATTCTGACTACGTATTCTTATGATCACCTTGTCCTTGCTCAAATTCATTCTGTAATAAAATAGTCTAGGAGCCAGACCTTGCATACTCTGCATGTGGTACTCTGAGTTATTCTTAAGCCCTTGTCGTTCTCCCCGTAAGCGGTTAATCATTGCTTCATGACTGGTACTTCTGCTTTCATGTTCTTCAAGAATATATCCTGCTAGAATCTAGGAGTGGGGGGCGGGAGGAGTTTTTGCTAGCTGAAATCAAATATGATAAATTAAGGGAGAGGGTGGAGGAAGGTATGCCTTGTTTAAGTGAGATCAAAGTCAAATTTTATTTATTGCCTAATTCCCTCTGGTACACCTTGTGCAGGGAAGCGGCTGTGTGTTGTGTCAACAAATGTGCTGATTAATTGATTCCTTGGAATAAATATGTCCCTGCTTAGTTCAAGCAGACTGAAATCTTCTTTATCAAACTATTCATGGGTTCAGAGACTGGATTTAACTACATTAATAATCTGAACACACCCAAATTCCTTGTATTTTTGTTGCTGTTGTTCTGCTGTGCCAAGGCTATGGGGCCATACATGGTATGTTGTTGTTGTTTAGTCATTTAGTCGTGTCAAATTCTTAGTGACCCCATGGACCAGAGCATGCCAGGCACTCCAGTTTTCCACTGCCTCCCGCAGTTTGGTCAAACTTATGCTGGTAGGTTCGAGAACACTGTCCATCCATCTCGTCCTCTGCCGTCCCCTTCTCCTTGTGCCCTCAATATTTCCCAATATCAGGGTCTTTTCCAGGGAGTCTTCTCTTCTCATGAGGTGGCCAAAGTATTGGAGCCTCAGTTCAGGATCTGTCCTTCCTGTGTTCTAACAGGTACTTCCTTTAGCAGCATTACATAGGGTTGCCATATTTCAAAAAGTGAAAATCCAGACAGAAAAGTTGTTGAGCTTTTTGTACAAAATTGCAAAAAAAAACCAACCCACCATTTTTTGAGGCTTTTTTTAAGGGGGGGGGGGCAAAAATGACAGTTCTAACAAGGGCTGCCATACGTCTGGATTTTCCCAGACATTTCCACCAATTTCCACCTGGTCAATACTTGTGAGTGTAGTATTCCAAATATGTCTGGGAAATTGCAGACGCATGGCAACCCTAGCATTACAGGCTTCTAAAATATATCTGGTAGGTTGCAATGCATGGCTATCAGGCCGTGAGGTGACAAATTCAATAGGCCTCCCTTAGAAAAGGCAAAATGTCATTTTATTGGTATATTGGGTGGCACATATGAATATTGACTCTCATTTTTCTGTTACTATCTTTGGAGAGCACAGATTATGGCCAGAAAGCACATGCTAAGAAGTTTTGGGTCTCCTCCTCAGGAAGGGAGGCTTCCAAGAAATCAAATAATAGTAATTTATTTTGGTACCCTGCCCATCTGTCTGGGTTGTCCTACACACTCCAAGCAGCCTCCAACAGAATATATAAAAACACAACAGAATGTGCCACCTTAAGTTTCATGATGGAAGAAAGGTGAGGTATACATGTAAGAAAACCAAACTGAGCACCAGAAGCAACATGAATTTGAATATGTTTCACTGGGAAACAACAGCAGGATGGTGAAATTGCTTTGGGCTTACCATAGGTTGGGCATTGTAGAAAACTGGGTACTGGAGTAGATCGTTTGATCCAGCAGACCTTTCCTGATGCTGATGTTACTGTGCAGCAGTAATTTAGCAATAGCTCTTTAACTCATATCAATAGTACTGTACTGCCGAGTTCTAAAGCATGAATGGTTGATCAGAAGACAACAGGAGAGTGCACCTTCAGGGAGTAAGTCAAACCATTGAAGAGTTACAGCACCTGCTATGAGAAGGTTGTAGAAGGAGTGCCAACTTGAACAAAATATTGGGGGGGGGGTAAGCCCTACCCCATACAATTGATCACATGATACAGTGCATGCACACCATCTGAATGGCAATGACCGTCAACTTTGGGGGCTAGCCCCCTCAAATATTCTGTTTGGGGGAAAATGCCCCCCTGGCCCTTAGGAGTTGGCTCTTGTTGGCTGCAGAGGCTGATATGGGAGAGACATATTTTGTTGTAGCTGGGAAGATGAAAGAATGAACATCAGTCATTTTAAGCAGCCTGGAAGATCTTTCACACACACACACACACACACACACACACACACACACACTGCCCCCTGGAATCCACGCTTTTGTTTAAATAAAGATGGACATTTCAGGTAAGACTATGATTTAGTTCATAGCAGTCCATTGGACACATATCCCTAAACACCAAGAATGGATGAATATGTCTCTCATTTAAAATCAAATTCAGGTAAAATGATAGTAATTGCAAAAGCAAGGAAGGAAAACATATGGGTATCTACATTAAAGGAAAAACTTAATATATTTGCTAAACGTTGCTAAACCTTACATTCAAAATTTGGACGAAGTCAGATTTTCTCCTTTTTTTGCCTTCACTTTCAGAATAACCATTCGTGATAAATGGCAGTGGGATAAAAGCTCTGTAATGCCCATCTGACTGAATTATGTCAGTTCCCACCCATTGTGCTCCTGCAGAATGAAGCAAGCAAGCGCAGCTTTAATGGTGCAGTCAGTAAATTGTGAAACATGTTATAGCGGTCCAGCATGAATGCTTATCTGAGATCAAGGATTCTTTAACTGAAATGGCTCATTCTTCTCTATCAGAGCCATACCTTGGTGGTATATCAGATTACAAGGTACAGTATTCAAGCCAAATGTGTTTTTAAAAAAGCCCTCTGTGTTCCCTTGGCTGAGTGAACCCAATCTAAATGTATTATGGAAACTGAATGCAATTTACAATTGCCTGCTTCTTCTTTGCACATGCTGGACTGGGATGGAGGGGAAAGAATTAAAAGGTTCAATAATGATATCTGAAGTTTCATCTGCAATGTATTTCTTTCACTATTGGTTACAGGAGCTGACAGTTTTATTGATCTTTCAGCATGATGATTTCTAGAAAGAACCGCTATTTTAAAATGCTCTTCCACTTTCCTTAAAGCACATGAAATTGAGATACTGCCGCTTTATACATTTCTAGAATTCCCATTTAGTTGGTAGGCAGGACAAACAATAGATGTGTGAAAAAATTAAATGTCTGCAAGGCCCAGTCCATAGAGATCCATTTGAAACCACTCAAACTTATCAACAAAGATCTACAACCCATTCTGGACAATGACAGGTCCCTCTTACAGGCCTTGGACAATCCCCAAACCTAAAACAGCTTTTCACCAGCAACAACAGGGCACATTACAAAGACCAGTCCCAGTGACTGAACCAGATATCAACTCTGTCTCCTCCGACAACACTGTTATAGGACCTAATAATGTCATCAATGACATTTGGGCTTCATTCACTTTCTCAGATTCCACAATCATCTGCCAGCAATGCTCTTTTGCATTCCACGTAAGATAGACAGACCAGTATCTATGCAGAAGAGTAATTGTCTATAAATTCAGCCTCAGAAATGGCAATATTTAAAGACCAAGAGGATGAATGTTGAAACCTCCCAGAATACTCTGTAAGAATACCCTGGGTGAGTTAAGAGACTTCGGCTGCGTGCGAAGACAGGCTCCAGGAGATTGAGTGGATGAGACCAATAGTGGGTCCAACAGTTGAGAATGCAGTTTCTGCACGTGCTGTAGAGCGAACTGAGTGGTACATGGGGCTCGTCAACCTGGGAAGGTAGCCCATGTAGTAGCCCTTCTCGGTAGTGGCGCCCACCTTGTGGAACACCCTCCCATCAGATGTCAAAGAAATAAACAATTATCTGATGTTTAGAAGACATCTGAAGGCAGTCCTGTTTAGGGAAGTTTTTAATGACTGATGTTTTCATGTATTTTTAATCTTTTGTTGGAAGCTGCCCAGAGCCAGATGGGCAGGGTATAAATTATTATTATTATTATTATTATTATTATTATTATTACTATTATTATCATTATTATTATTATCATTATCATTATCATTATCATTATCATTATCATTATCATTATCATCATCATCATCATCATCATCATCATTGGAAAACTGATCCTAAATCTTGTGACTATACTCATTGGTGAGAGAAAGGCTTCAGGAGAAAACCCTGAAGAAAGATCTGAACCTGCTGCCTTGCAGGACATCTTTAGGAGAGGAAAAGGCTAAGGAGTAAACCCTATAGAAATCTAGAGTGTAGCCCCTAAGACGGTTGGGTGGTGTCTTGTAAGCCTCCTGTCAGCAACTCCTGCAGCCAAGCTGGTGCAAAATGTATTGCTCTGCTTTCCTTTGGACTACATCAGTGAGGCCAAGATGGGGGCAGCCCAGGGCGTCCCTATACACTGCCCAGGCTTGCGCCCTGGAGAGGTCACTGCATGGTTTGACTTTTTGCAGAAAAGTATTGTGCCACACCAGGAGTTTTTGTCTTACTTAATTATCTTGCAGAGGAGCTGCACTCTTCTCTTGTGAAGTTGATTTACTTGACATTCTATATTTTAAACAATATTATGAGCCAATAATAATAATAATAATAATAATAATAATAATAATAATTTATTTGTACCCCGCCCATCTGGCTGGGTTTCCCCAGCCACTCTGGGCGGCTTCCATAAAAACCAAAAATACACTAAAATATCACAGATTAAAAACTTCCCTGAACAGGGCTGCCTTAAGATGTCTTCTGAATGTCAAGTAGTTATTTATCGCTTTGACATCTGATGGGAGGGCGTTCCACAGGGCAGGCGCCACGACCGAGAAGGCCCTCTGCCTGGTTCCCTGTAGCTTTGCTTCTCGCAATGAGGGAACCGCCAGAAGGCCCTCGGCGCTGGACCTCAGCGTCCGGGCAGAACGATGGGGGTGGAGACGCTCCTTCAGGTGTACTGGGCCGAGGCCGTTTAGGGCTTTAAAGGTCAACACCAGCACTTTGAATTGTGCTCGGAAACGTACTGGGAGCCAATGTAGGTCTTTCAAGACCGGTGTTATGTAACAGTCGAGGTGATGTAGAGTATTCATTAAAACAATGAAGTACAGTGGTACCTTGGGTTAAGAACTTAATTCATTCTGGAGGTCCGTTCTTAACCTGAAACTGTTCTTAACCTGAAACTGTTCTTAACCTGAGGTACCACTTTAGCTAATGGGGCCTCCCACTGCTGTTGTGCCGCTGGAGCACGATTTCTCTTCTCATCCTGAAGCAAAGTTCTTAACCCGAGGTACTATTTCTGGGTTAGCGGAGTCTATAACCTGAAGCATCTGTAACCTGAAGCGTCTGTAACCCGAGGTACCACTGTAAATGGAAGTAATTTCAAAAAGGCAGGGGAGCAAAAAAAAACAATTCTAGTTATTAATTTCTATTATTCAATTTAAAAAATGCTCGACTATGCTGCATACCAGCAGTGGGGAATCTTGGGCTCTCCAGATGTTCCATTATTCCCAACCTGCATGGTCAGTGGTTAGGGATGATGTGAGTTGTAGTCCAGCAACATCTGGGGGGTTGGACTAGACGTCTGATGGGGTCCCTTCCTACTCTACAATTCTATGATTCTGTGATCAGAAGGCCACAGGTTCCCCACCCTTCTGTATGCAGAGAAGCCACTTACAGCAGACTTTCTTATACTTGCAAGAATGTACAGCATGGAAAGAAATTGTAGCACATTCTATAAGTTCATGGAGAACTCTATTTTCCTTTTAATTCATGAAAGCAAGGAGTGCCATATGCTTCATTACATCATTGAAGAATGGCTTAACAAAAGAGTTTCTTCCCCAAGGAGTATGATTATTTTGAGACATCTGATACCTAGAAGCATCAACTCATCTATCATCCTAAAGCAACCAGTCGGTTGCATTTTTGCTTAAAATAACTCTCACTTTATTAGGCACCAGACTCTGCTCAGAAATATGGCTTTATGCCCTACAGATATTTAGTAGTTCAACCGCAACTGATTGGGCTTATAAATAGGAGTTTTAAATATGTTATGATTTTGTTTGAAGATCACAAGCAGTAGGGAATGGATTTAATTGGATTGTGAATTGATGGGGGCTTGCTGGTATCTGAGATGTAATAAAACTGTTTAAAAGCACCTAAAACTAGGAGAATTCATTTGTCTTTGGAAATAGCACTGCAGTTGCACAAGCCAAATCCCTGTGGTGGCAACAGTGGAAGCTTTATTTTTAATTGGAAGTGAGTCATGCTGAGAGTAGGGTAAAGTCAGCCACATCAGGACCCGAATGATATCGCGTAAGAGAGGTTAAATTGACTGCTCCTTTGTGTCCTAATGAGAACCAGCAGATCTCGGAATTTTCCATTCACCATTTGACTTCACAATATATCTCCAACACACAGGATAAATGCTTTTCAATTCACAAATGGCCAATGCCTCCTTTCTGGCTTTGTTCAACCACGTGCCTTAATGTCTCAGCAGAAAATGTTTGTTTATTACATTTATATCCCTGTATATTTATATACTTCCAAATTGATCAGGACAATATCTATGCTGCCACCCTGACATTTCCCCTTTACATTAACCCTATGAGGTAGGTCAGGCTGAGAGCTGGTGACTGACCCAAGGTCATCTAGTGAGCTTTAGGGCTGAGTTGGTGATTGAACCATGGGTCTCCCTAATCTAGACCAATACTCTAAACTGGATAAGAGAGGACAAAGATGAACTAGTGCAAAATAACAAACCATTATATCAGGAGCAGTCAACATGGCGTTGGTTGGGAGTTGTAGGTCACAAGAAGAAGAAGAAGAGTTTGGATTTGATATCCCGCTTTATCACTACCCGAAGGAGTCTCAAAGCGGCTAACATTCTCCTTTCCCTTCTTCCCCCACAACAAACACTCTGTGAGGTGAGTGGGGCTGAGAGACTTCAAAGAAGTGTGACTAGCCCAAGGTCACACAGCAGCTGTATGTGGAGGAGCGGGGAAGCGAACCCGGTTCACCAGACTACGAGTCCACCGCTCTTAACAACTACACCACACTGGCTCTCTGGACCATGTTGGCTGAATTATAATTATACAGTGGCGATGCTGCAGAGGTATTTGGCCCGTAGCACAGGTATGCATCTTGGCACATTTGCTGAGAACCAACGTGCCCAACTCATACAAGTGGCACACACACAGACACACACACACCAACAACCACTAAGTGTGACCTATTTTTCATTCCATGCAAGCATAAATCATAAGACCTATTAGATCATTAAATCTAATACTATTGTTGAACTTTAGTGAGTTTACAAGACTCTCATGACATTCTGCACTAATGAATTGACATTTTGAGATGCTGTTTATCTCTGCCTCAGTTAGCTTGTGTGTTGTATTATCATACTGAAGACTAAATGTATATTTGCAATGAATATATTAAAGATCTGTTTGCTTTCTCGTTAAAGTGACTGACCATTTGGTGAATGACTGATCTTTTTTTACTGTCTGCTACCTGAAGACCAGCATCCAAAAACTTCTTTAAAAATTCATTGTTTTCCACATGAAATAGCTCCCACAAATAATTCCTGTGCCTGCATTTATGTGAAAAGATTAGACAGGAATCCTTACTCTGTTCTGGGCAAGTTTATGCAGGTGCTTGATAGGTTATGAATATGTCCTAGTCTCCTACATTAAATATTTTCTGCTGCTGGCTTTCATTGTGCTTCAATTTACTGTGTAGATTTCTGCTATAGAAGTCTATACAGTATAGACTTGCTGTATTTACTGTGTAGATTTCTGCTATATGTGGCAAAAAAGCAGGAAATTTATTTTAGATAAATAAATAGCATTTGCTCTTATTAGATAGTTCTGTTGCCTGTTCTACCCTGCTTTGGGTATTCTCTTAATAAAAAGATAAAATATATATGTTTTAGGTATCTATGGATATGTTTGCATCTACACACACACACACACACACACACAAAGTGTGCACAAGCCACACACTTCCACTTGGAATCAGATTTAGTGCTTTATAACACAGCAATATTTGGTCCGAAGTGTTTCAGAATCAGTCTGAATCGACACGGATTCCAATTATGCTTCAGGATTATTCCCAGGGGAACTAAAACAACAACAATAAAAATGACTATAACTTTGTTTTATCAGAAAGGATAAAATTTGCAAGTATACTAGCACCCCCAGAGTGGATTCAGCTGGCCAAATTACAGGCAAACATGTTCAGGGTTTGTGTGTGTGTGTGTGTGTGTGTGTGCGCGCGCGCGCATGCGCGCAGAATGCCTGTCAAAGTTCAGAAAGATATGGTTATTCCTACAGGAAATGCCTACACAGTTTTGAGGTGAATAAAAAAGGAATCCTTTAATCTCCCCCAATGTCTTGTAGGCAGTTGATCTGAAAATTGCAGACATGAGGGAGATGATGGGTAATAAACCTGGGGCATATATGCAATGGGCATATATGCAAAAGCCATTTTCAAGTGTTGTTTTTTGTTTTGTTTTGTTTGTTTTGTTTGTTTTGTTTGTTTTGTTTGTTTTTTGGGTGAGGAGACCTAAATGGGATCCACTTCCCTGTGGTAACTTTAGGTTGGCACTGATTCAATGGTCCTGCAGGGCACTGAGCAAAATATGAAGGGCTATAGATATATATGCACCAACATAATATTCACCAAGGCCACAGCAGGCAGGAAAGAGTTAAACTCCCCTTCTACACCCCCCCCGAGGTCCTGCTTCTGCTCAGCCCCCACCTCCTTAAGGTGCCATAAAGTGCCATGGTGATTTAGTGGTTAAAGCGTCAGACTAGGACCAGGGAGACCAGAGTTCAAATCTTTGCTCAGCCTCCATGAAGTTCACTGGGTGTCCTTGGGATGGTGAACATCTCTCATGCTAACTTCACTCACAGCGTTGTTTTAAGGATAACATGGGGAAGGAAGAGAACCACATTTGCCACCTTGAGCTCCTTGGGGGAAAGGTGGGATACAATAGTACATATTTACATTCTAATGTAAAATCTAATGTCCTGTCTAGTTTGTCTCTCAACATGTGTGTTTGTAAAAAGCTTAGGCCCAAATCTCATTTATGAACATCAATTAATCATCTGGGTTATTTTCTAAAAAGAGTTTGAGGTATAGAGCTGGTCCTGCATATATATAAAAAACTAAAATAGCAGACAATGATTGTCTACAATTGAACATTTCCAAAGAACCACAGGAAAACTTCATACAACAGGAAAAGCTGTTCAACAACAAACTCATTATATTCTGCAATCTGAAATCTATTTTAACAAAGGTAAAATATTTCATCACTGGGTAATTAGAGCTACAGAAGAAATGCTAAACTCTAATGAAATCTATAAGGCTGTGTTGATTTATTTTATGGCATATATTCAATGCATGAATTACTGCTGCATTAGAAAACCTGAGAGTTTAACATGGAGAATGCTGTTATCTTGCATTTAGAATTACACCAGTTGGGAAAATAAAGTAATATTTCCAGGAAACTTTAAATACTACAACTGGCGGGGAAACTTACCCTATACATTCAGAAGCACATCTATATTTATTTTAATTTATTTGACAAAATGTATTACTTAGCAGAAAGCCTCTAATTGGTTGACAAACTACAACTGATGCTTTAAAGGTACTGATAAAAACATTAAAAACTAATTGACACAAAATTTGGTCCACATATAAATAAAACCAGCTATTTAAAAATAATTATGCATAGTAAAATAATATGTTAGAAATGACATGCTAATATGACATGCCCAGCTAGGCTTGCGGAAAGAAGAAAATGTTTTAGCGGTTGCTGAAACAGTTACAGGGAATGTACCCGCCTAATATCAATGGGTAGGAGTTCCAAGGTTTAGGTGCTGCCATGCAGAAGGAACGATTTTTTGCAAGTGTGAAACGACCATTATGTGGCATTTGCAAAAGTGCCAGTACCACAGATCAAAGTGGTCAAGGAGGCAGGCATGGGGCAAAATGATCCCTCAAGTAAATTGCCCCCAAACTGTTGAGGACTTTTGTAACAATAACAGCATGAACCTGGCCCAGTAACAAATTAGCAGGTGGTGCAGATCTTAGAGCAGAGGTGTAATATGCTGACAAGGCGTCACTCCTGCCAGCAACCATGCTGCAACATTCTGTGCTAACTGCTTATATTCTGTGCTAACCATATATATTACAAACTGCAAGGGGAGCCCCACACAGAGTTTGTAATCCAGTCTTGAAGTTATCAGTCGAGGACTATGATCTTTCTTCCAGCATTCTCCTCTTTTGTGATCAAAATCATGTGAAGGGGAGAGTGGGGCTGCCATCATTGAGTCTACCCTCTCTATTGCACCCTCTAGTGCCATCTACATTAGGGGGAAGAGGGGAAGTATAGGATATGCATAGGATGCTTACACGATTCAAAACCGCATTTCCATGTGCAGATTGGGCTCCCCACTTCAAACACTGACCGAATGCATGGGCAACAGGTGGGTTGGGGCATAGATGACATGAGAACAGTGGTGACAATGAGACCACTCTCCCTTTGTGTGTGACTGTAAATTGAGAGGAGAATGCCCAAAAATGAGTTTTTTTATTTTGAAAAAATGTACCTAACTTGCCCAGTGAACAGCCTGATTACTACCCTCCTGCTTCACCTGTAGACATGCAAACAGATGCCATGCTAAAGACCTCTAGAATGAGCAGGTGAAAAACAGTAATAAAGCAGGGGTTAATAAAACAGGTTAATAAAACAGGGGGCATAGCTATTTCTTATTGAGACACCATGAATTGGGTAAATTTATAAGATCTGCACACAGCTTGCCTTAGATTTTGTCTCGGGTTTTCCTCATCACTACACAATATAGCTAAATATTTTTTATCAATGTAAATACAGTTTCCCCTTATTTTGAGGGATGCATTCCAGACTACCTCAGTAATATTGCTGCATGCACCTATGATATAATCTGACATAATCATCCTATATGAATACGAACAAAGTGCAATTTTCCAGCGAAGAATATAAAAGCAGGATTGTCATGTTGAGTAAAGCTGTTGGCTACATCTGCAGCTTACATTTAAAGCACCATGTTGCCACTTTAACACTCATGACTTCCCTCAAAGAATTATGGGAACTGTAGCTTGTCAAGTGCGCTGAGTGAGAATTGCTAGAAGACCTCAATTTCCCTCACAGAGATACATTTTGCAGAGTGGTTTAACAATCAGTCCTTTCTAGGAAACTGGAATCTGTAGCTCTGTGTAAGGGAATTGGGGTCTCCAAAAAATTCTCACACCCTTATCAAACTAAAATTCCCAGGACTGGGAAATTCATGACTGTTAAAGTGATATAATAGTGTTCTAAATTTATGGTGCAGATGCAGGAGTCAGTGTGGTGTGGTGGTTAAGAGCGGTAGACTCGTAATCTGGTGAACTGGGTTTGCGTCTCCGCTCCTCCAAATGCAGCTGCTGGGTAAAAGGTAAAGGTAAAGGTACCCCTGCCCGTACGGGCCAGTCTTGACAGACTCTGGGGTTGGTGCGCCCATCTCACTCAAGAGGCCGGGGGCCAGCGCTGTCCGGAGACACTTCCGGGTCACGTGGCCAGCGTGACAAAGCTGCATCTGGCGAGCCAGCGCAGCACACGGAAACGCCGTTTACCTTCCCGCCAGTAAGCGGTCCCTATTTATCTACTTGCACCCGGGGGTGCTTTCGAACTGCTAGGTTGGCAGGCGCTGGGACCGAGCAGCGGGAGCGCACCCCGCCGCGGGGATTCGAACCGCCGACCTTCCGATCGGCAAGCCCTAGGCGCTGAGGCTTTTACCCACAGTGCCACCCGCGTCCCTAGCTGCTGGGTAACCTTGGGCTAATCACACTTCTCTGAAGTCTCTCAGCCCCACTCACCTCACAGAGTGTTTGTTGTGGGGGAGGAAGGGAAAGGAGAATGTTAGCTGCTTTGAGACTCCTTCGGGTAGTGATAAAGTGGGATATCAAATCCAAACTCTTCTTCTTCTTCTTGAAATGTTTTTTCAAAGATTGCTCATCTTCAGCATTGAATATTCAGTGGTGCAGTGTTCCCAAAAATGGTCATTATGCTTTCGGCGATCATGGCAAGTAGCCACCAATAGAATTTATCTTCCACATATTCATTTAAGCATTTTAAAAAAAAACCCAACAAGAGCCTATTCTGACATTGCAGTGATGAATCAGAAGTTGTCCTCAACTCACTTCACCCCACAAAGGTTTGGTTCAAAGCTTTGTAACTTTGGGAGAATGATTGCTTCCCTGCCACCCCTGAGCTCAGAGTGGGGAGATTAGGGATTGCTTTTCCAAATCATCACTGGGATGATTGAAAGGTCTTTTTAGCGACATCTTAAGTTTCATGACCCAAAAACACTGAAGCAGAGCAGTAAGATAATAATTGTCTCAAGAAAGATAATATGCAAATGGCAAGACATTTACTGAACCAATTGATTAGGAAATTGCAATCAGTATTCTCACAATCTACTAGAAATAATTAGCCCAGCATGCTTCTGCTCTGCTGTTGATTAAAGGTATTTGCTTAATATGCTTGACATCATAATGTAAGATTACAAGGCTCTATCAGGCTTCTATTGTGGCAAATGTTCTTCATGGGAGTGTGCCACATCCAAGCTTTTAATCACTCTTCAAATTAGTATTAATATTTTCATTAGTGTGAAGTGCGGCTCTCTTTTTTTGGATAAAGTTCAACTATCTTGTTATCGTGTATTAGGGCCAGCACTACAATGTGCAAAATGTGGCAGCATTGCTAAAGTTTATGTCTGGTTTTGGCCAGTGTTTCAATGAAAGACTGTCTAGGAGCCTTGCCCATGCTACCTTGACTACCAAGAAGAAAAGTGGTAGAAAATTTACTTAAATAAAAAATTATTATATGTATATGAATATGTCGGTCACCTTGCACCAAAGCTAATAGGAACTGAACATTCAAAACAAGTATTAGTAAGTTAGAAGAAAACAAAAGCCTAACATACATATTTCCGTTGACTTTTCAAACAAACTGGGATGGCAGGGATTATGAAGAGATGAGCAAGGCACCAGTATTTATTTAGGAGTGGGGAATCTGTGGGCATTCAGGTATTGCTGGACTACAATTCCCATCAGCCACAGCCAGTGTGCCTAATTGTCAGGGCCAATGGGAATTGTATTCCCATAACATTTAGAGGGCCATGGATTCCCTGCAACTGGTAAAACAATGTCTCTTCTGTTGCGACATTGGAAGGAATCCAATTGGTATCCTACCACTGGAAGGCATCCATCAGCAGAATGGTGAGGGAGGCAAATTCTGATGATTCCTCCACACATAGACACACACCCTCAGACTCCTGTGCTCACCCAAAATCTTCTCCAGAGGATAGAAGCATACCTAGCCTCCCTTGCACATTTGGCAAGGAACTGTACTGATGCCTTCCCATCCCTGGTACACTTGGCAAGGAGCTGTATCAGTGCCCCCCTCCCCGGATCCCTTGTGTTCCTCTACTGAGGTGCCCAGAGGAGCCTGCATGCCTTGTCTGGTCACCCAGAGCAGTGGGTGCTCAGCCCAGGGCGGGCATGGATGGGCAGGCAGACTCCTAGGTCCTCTGAGTCAGAGTGGAAATTTGTGATTCCCCCCCCCCCCGCAGTCTGCACCCTTGGCAGGACCCAACCTGGCCAGTCCCTAGGTAGGGCCCTGCCAGAGGACCTTCCACCCCCAACCCTGAATCATTTTGGAGACTACAGGGCAGTAGAGGGGAGAAATAACTGCTGGAAATCATACCACTCCCCATTCCGCAGATGTCTGCCTTTTGTTGGCAGGATACCTTTTGGATACCACAAACTGGAAGAAAATTCTGAGTTTCAGAATGGCTCTGGACAAAATAAAGCAGTACCCATTTCTACAAGACAATTTATCCATAGAGCTGATTCACATTAATGGGGGCCCCTACAGGAACACCTCCAACCTGTGATTTGTGCAATTGTGGAGCTTTTTTCTATTTGCTGCATTTATGATGATGATGATGATGATGATGATGATTTATTTATACCCCACCCATCTGGCTGTGCTTCCCCAACCACTCTGGGCGGCTTCCAACAAAATATTAAAATGCAGTAATGCATCAAACATTAAAAGCTTCCCGAAACACAAATCCTAGGAGACAAGAGTACTGCATAGGCCCTATGTAGAGGCAGTTGTTCTCACAAACAGCACCTCTAACCTGCAAGTGCCCCCCCCCATATGTTCCTCAAGTGCTCCCAACAGCTTCTTCTGCATATGATGACATTTTAACTTAGCTTTGCATCCATTTGAATTCATGGGCTGAACATTTCAATCTCCCAAATAATTCTACTGCTGACTTCAAAATCGTTTCCACTACAGGGGTTACAATAACGAAGCAGAGCTAAAAAGATAATATTATTACCAGTGACTGCTACCATGAGTGGGTCACTCTCTTTTTATCTTGTAAACATTTGGGCTGTTACAGACTTTCTGCTATATTTTGCATGTCAGAGCCTTTTGGCACCTCTGCTTAGAATCCTCCACTTTGTACCCTCTGTTTGTTTGTTTGTTTGTGTGGGTGTAACTATATATTTGAAAATATGTTCAATTCTTTCCACTGCATAATGATTGAATGCCCTGAGATTGTCACATAACTCTACTGCAATTATATGTGACCCACACATATGGGTTTGCCTGCGAACAAAGCAAACTGATTTAATGATTTAATGAGGGGAGCAACACTAGTTTTTCAGCAATGTTTTGCTATTCTATATAATATGAACATTATAGTTGGAATGATGAAGATTATATCTTCATTTGCACTAACTAGACAATTAGATTCAACTTTGCCTGCCTGGATTTTTCATTATAAAAAGTAAAAAAAAAAAGCACTCAACAACTATCATTGTGCTAATTCTGCTAATTTTAATTCTTAAAAGTCGTAAGCCATCTAAGGACTAGCATAAAGATGTGATGCTAAGCACAAAACTCAGATTTCTTCCATTCAAAAACTGTATAGTAGCTAGAACAAAGCCAAAAGGTGACAGTGCCTTTTGCAAACATTTAGCAGCACAGGGAAGTGACCTTTCAGCAATTGCATAAAAAGATGATGATTGCACTCATCCTGCGTATACTGCTCATGCAGAACAGGAGCAATGGGCAAAGCAATTGGCTGGGATGATTCAAGAGACCATTTTAGAAAGCGCTGGCCTCACTTTCAATCTGCTTGGTTTACCTAGCCAAATCTCATTGGCTATATCGGGGTAATCAATGTCAGTGCCCTCCAGACACTGTTGAACTGCCACTCCCATCAGCCACCAGCCAGTTGGCCAATGCTCAAGGCTGATGGAAACAGGAGTCTGGAGAACACTATGTGAGCTACCTTTGGTCTGCATAGTGCCATGGTGTACCTGGAAGCCACATGTATGCTTCCATGGGTTCCTTGATGGATAAAATGTAAGAAGGTGGGGTGGAAGTGTAAGATGTAAGTGTAAGAAAATAAATTCATAGATAACCATGCTCCCTGATTGCCTAGGATCACTCTAGGAAGGAAAAAATAAGTCCTAACTGGGAAAAGAAAAAGTCACAAGAGCAGGGAATAAAGGGAAATAGTCCTCACCCTTACAACATAGTCTTTGGGTTGGAGAGCTACTTTCATAGGGTAGAAGAGATAATGCAGCTAAGTTTGTTCCCGCATAGTTAGTAATGGCACTGAAACTCAGAATTAGGCATTTTGTAAGTTGACTCTAAAATGCTCATATTTTTTTTAAATTAAAAACCCCAAATATTTTCATAATTCAAACAGAGTTTGATGTTTATTTAATTTGGCCACTGTAGTCCATGCAATACTGGATTACTCAATACTGGATTACTGCAATGTGCTTGATGTGGGGCTACCCTTAAGCATGGTCCAGAAGCTCCAGCTACTTCAAAGTGTGGCAGCCAGACTGCTGATGAGGACAAATGGGTGACAGCATGTGACAGCTCTGTTGAAACATCTGCAGTGATTGCCTGTATGCTATCAGGCCATGTTCAAGGCTCTCGTGTTGATCTACAAAACCCTGAAGAACTTGGGTCCAAGATAATTTACAGACTGCCGGAGCCCTCATATCCCAGCTTGATCTTGGAGACAATCCAGTGGAGTGCTCTTCATTGCCCTCCTGTGTTACAGAGGCCCGACTGGCCTCCACCTGAAGTCAGGCATTTAATGTCTCAGAAGACCTTTTTTAAGGGTTGTTCTGTACTTCAGTGGTACCTTGGGTTAAGAACTTCATTCATTCTGGAGGTCCATTTTTAACCTGAAACTGTTCTTAACCTGAGGTACCACTTTAGCTAATGGGGCCTTCCACTGCTGCTGCACCACCACTGCACAATTTCTGTTCTCATCCTGAAGCAAAGTTCTTAACCCAAGGTACTACTTCCAGGTTAGCGGAGTCTGTAACCTGAAGCGTCTGTAACCTGAAGTGTCTGTAACCCGAGGTACCACTGTACTTAAATTTTTTATGCTTCTATATTGCTGTACACTGCTCTGATCTTTTGTGAGAGGGTGGTATATAAATACTTCTACCAATAAACAAGCAAACAAACAAAAACTATAAACTCTCTACAGCTTAAATAGCTATGGAGAACACATGTATGGGTCTGTTCAGAGGTAAGTCCCATGGAGCTCAGTGGGCCTTATGCTCAGGTAAGTGGGTGTAGAACTATAGCCTTCCTGTGTACATTTCAGAACACTGACATATAAGCAAAATAGCTGGAAGGAAATCTTTGTCAGGCAACCTCTGCTTGCCCCTCAATAGATTTTCTATTTCAAATTCATTCTAGCTGCTAATGTCAAAATATTACATTATAAACATTATTTACTGGGGCATTCTGAACTGGAAGATACTGTACTTATTTTTGCTAAAGCATAATTCAATAAGTGAAGTTAGCAATGCAATTCTTCGTTGGGATTTCCAGTCTGTGTGGCTTTGCTGAAGAAGGAGAATAGTGAGTCAATGTGGTAATCTATAATGTTGGATCAGGAGGCTCAACCTGTTAAAAGACATTTATGGCTTTAAATGCATTCCCATAGCAATTTATGGGGTTTGCAAGTATGAATAACCAATAAATTTAAGTTCATACTGTTTACGTTGATATAAGGTTACAGGGATGTTGAACGCATTTAGCAAAGAATGAAGCAAAAGGAAATCAATTCCATAAAATATTACAAGAAATCTGGTCTTGTGTGTATAATGAGCTTCACTAGGAAATTACCAGAGGAAATACATTGAACACAGGAGGTAGGTTTTTATATATGACACATTCTTATTCCAGAATGGATTACAACTTTGCTTTCAATTATGTAGTATATTCATGAAATTCATATCAATGTCCTAGGCTTCTGTGCCTTTTGACTTGTTGTATAAGAAATCAAATCAAATCACTGCACATCTGATGCAATTCCTTTTTTGGCACAATGCTTATGCATCAGTGAAATATGCCCCATTGATTTCATGCTGAAGAAATATTAGTCAATTTAGAGGCACGTCGGTAACATCCAACGTTTTTAATGTGAATCTTGCCACACTGGTTTTTCAGATATGTGTTGTGACCCCCCAAATATTTTCAGATTGTGGTTATTATCCCATGTAGTTAGTATTCTACTGCTTCTAAATATACCTTAAAATGAGAATTTGTTCTAGGTAGGGAACATAGCTCAATGATAGCATTCATGGTTTTTGCATGTATAAAGCATAAAACCCAGTGGTAGCATGCACGCTTCTCATGTATAAAGTTAAAGGCTTAGTCTCCAGCTTTTCCAATTAATGGGATCTGAGGTAGCAGGTATGGAAAAGTCTGAATATATGGAAAGCTACCGCTGGCCCATGACACTCTTTCCAGCAGGAGCGAGCAACCTCCAACCCTCAGCATAATTTTATGTGTTATTTGGTTTAATTTCTAAACTCCTCTGTGATTGACCAGGTGTCTGGCAAATGAAAGAAGAGAGAGAGAGAGAGAGAGAGAGAGAGAGAGAGAGAGAGGTGACTCCACCCACTTTGGCTCTAGCCCCACCCATTTCTTGGTTCAGTCCTGCCCACAGCTAGCACACTGTCCTGGGCATACTGCCCCCAGGGGAATGTGGCCCTCAATGGGGAGGGAAGCTTACTCAGATGTAACAGAATTCCTCCAGATATTGTAGGACTCCGCCTTCCATCATGCCTATTGGCTATGCTGTGTAGAATTATTGAGAGTTTGAGTCCAAAAGCATTTGGAGAACCAAAGGTTCCTCATCCCTGCACGAGGGCTCAGTCCTGAGAAATGTGTCAATAGCGGTACAATGCAGCATGCAAAGTAATCAAGAGGGACACTTGAACACACAACTAACCATTATCTGGATTTAGTAGACTGTTCACTAAAATAGTTTCTGGATCTGTATGTCTGTTTATAGCCAAGTCAAAAATCTCAATAGGATTTTTGCTTATGCTGCTTTGTAACTAACTAACTGTCTGACACAATTTCATTCCATCAGTAACAACAGCAAATTTATAATTAAAGTATTCTTTTGTAAGTTACACTTCGGTAAACAGCACACTGGTCTTCTCTATCTATCTATCTACCTATCTACTATCTATTTGTACCCTGCCTTTTTCCATGACAGGAACTCAAGGCGACTTACAAATAAAATAAGAACAGCTAATATTGCATCTACTTTAAAAAATGAGATTTTTGTTGCCTTCTTGTTATTTGTTCTGAACAGTGGTTTAATACTTGCACTTTCAAAGAATTGTCCTGGATTGTTTTTGACTGTTTCTGCAATATTTAATCGCTGCTGCTTTTCTGCCCCTAGATTACACCTCAGTGAGTAGGGTAAAGAAATGTTCTCCTTGCAGAAATCCTCTGTCTGTGGCTGGAGCCAGCAACAACCACATCCTCCTACACAAGTCATTTCTTCCTTCTCTAAGCTAAATATATGTTCAGTTCCTTATGTGGTTTGTCTCCTGGACCTTTTATCCTCGGCTCGCCTCTGAATAGCACCAAGACGTCTCTTACTGCACAGTTAAAATGGCAATAACTGAAAGCATGCAGTAGTCAGGGAGCATTTGCTTAAGAAAGGGAGTGTCTATAGAGTAGAAGCATAAAGCAAATGTAGGAAATATGAAGGTGACAAGAGCTTTATGTATCACAATAACCACAGAGGGTGGGGGGAAGATATTGTCTTAGTGTATCTGTCTTTCCCCCTACAACAGATACAATGGTACCTCAGGTTACATACGCTTCAGGTTACAGACTCTGCTAACCCAGAAATAGTGCTTCAGGTTAAGAACTTTGCTTCAGGATAAGAACAGAAATCGTGCTCTGGCAGCGCGGCGGCAGCAGGAGGCCTCATAGGCTAAAGTGGTGCTTCAGGTTAAGAACAGTTTCAGGTTAAGAATGGACCTCCAGAACGAATTAAGTACCAATGTATTTCTATAGAACATTGACCATATACCAAGTAAAGGAACAAGCTGTGTCACTTATTTGAAATTCTGGTTATATATGGAAATGACACAGGATCAGAAAGAGTGATGGGTGTGCTATCAAATCATCAAATAAAAGCTATCTGTTTCTTCTCATCAGTCAAAGCTGGCTGGAAAATAGCTTAACAGGAGACGACTCCAAAGCTGTCTTTTCCATCCCTCTGAGAAATCAATTACATCTGTTCATTATGCAAACTGTGCTATATTTTAAGATTCCCTCACCAGAACAGACGCCACTTTGCTACTTGTTTTCCATGACTTAAAATGTAAGAGAGGAAGCAAAATAACGAAAGGCCACTTTGCTTATCTGTGCAACCAAACAGTTCTCAAAGGTCAGACACCTCTCTCTCCCTCTGCCTCTCTCTCAATGTACCCTATATGGCACAAAGTAATTTCAGATTTAGAAGAAGGAAAAACACAGCTAAGCAGTGTGCTCAGTGCTTATATTTAATAACATCAAATTTAGCATTTACACCTGGGAGCCTTGTTATCTTGAAAAACTAGCCTCCCAGTAAGCCATTATCCATATCCATCATGGAGCGTCTGTGTATTTAGCAAGATATTTTGCTACATTTCTCCCCATCACTAATGCATTCAGTGTGATTACCTTCCAAATGTTAGGATGAGATACAGTTCATGGAAAGCAGCCCACAGGACCAAACATTAACAATGCCTATGGTTTTTACAAGCAAATATCCTTCCATTAAACAGTGAAATACAGACAGAGATGGGAAGACAGATGGGAAGATGGTTGTGTGGTCCTCACTGCCTGGGAGGTACACCATGCTCATTTTACAAATTTCATGCAAAGTCCACCAAAACAACTGGCAATATATCAAGCCAGCTCCCTGCTGAGAAAAGCTGGCACAGTGCCCTCTCATATATCTCCTCTTCCACTTTAATTTATCATGGTGCCCTTTGTTATGTATTGTTATGTTGGGGGGGTTGTTGCAGGGAATTTGACAATTCACACCCACCACTGCCACTGCTAGGCAAACTCACAATAAAGGTCCAGGTTGTTGATGTGCTTTGCCAAGGCACTGGGGCTTTGCCCTAGGGTGCCTGGTCTGATGACACAGACTGGCTGTACGCAGAGGAATGGTGGGAGGAACCAGCTTTGGAACCACCAAGGGAAGAAGGCTCAGAGCCCAGGGGATTGGTGGTGGGACAATCATGAATGGTCAGAAGTAAAAGAGGGAGAAGACTGCAAGGAAGTGTCAGAAGCTGGAAAGGTAACAGGCCACAGTGAGCAAGGGGAGTCTGTGGCAGAGAACAGCCCAGAATCAGAGGTAGAAGCTGAAGCAGGACAGGAGGGAGGCCAAGAGGCAGAGATGAGTCCAGCTAGTGAAGAGGCATGGGTGTCTCCCCCTCCTGCTGTGGGAGTGGACAGAGGCAAAAGCAGACAGAGTAGTAGACCCTACCTGTCCCCAGACTGTCTCACCAGAGTGGTGCATGCTCTAGTTATCTCTTGCTTAGACTACTGCAATGCGCTCTACGTGGGGCTACCTTTGAAGGTGACCTGGAAACTACAACTACTCCACAATGCGGCAGCTAGACTGGTGACTGGGGGCAGCCGCCGAGACCACATAACACCAGTCTTGAAAGACCTACATTGGCTCCCAGTACATTTCCGAGCACAATTCAAAGTGTTGGTGTTGACCTTTAAAGCCCTAAATGTCCTTGACCCAGTATACCTGAAGGAGCATCTCCACCCCCCATCGTTCTGCCTGGACGCTGAGGTCCAGCGCCGAGGGCCTTCACTGCGAGAAGCAAAGCTACAGGGAACCAGGCAGAGGGCCTTCTTGGTAGTGGTGCCCACCCTGTGGAACGCCCTCCCATCAGATGTCAAAGAGATAAACAACTACCTGACATTTAGAAGACATCTGAAGGCATCAGGGAAGTCTTTAATATGTGACATTTTAATGTATTTTTAATCTTTGTTGGAAGCCACCCAGAGTGGCTGGGGAGACCCAGCCAGATGGGTGGGGTACAAATATAATAATAATAATAATAATAATAATAATAATAATAGGTGTGAATTCTGTATTTATAAAGTAGTTTAGTTTCTTCCTACTCACATGCCCTGTTGTGTCCTTCATCCATCCAAGCAAGAGACATTATCAGAGTTCAAGGTCACATTCCAGATAGGGTAAAACATTCAATGGGGGTGCAAAGCGGAGTTGGTGTGGGCTGCAGCTCAGGAGCAGGTGTGGTCTGGGGAGAGTCCCAAGGCCCCATAGAGAGACCTGGAGGGCTGTATTTGACCCCTGGGGCCTGATGTTCCCCACCCCTGAGGGTACACTTCCTTGCATCACTACATAAACTAAATGTTCCCATATATACATTACATGGAAATGCCCACAAGTCTCAATCTCAATTTCATGAGGAAGTTCACAAAATTATTCGGGAGCAAGAAACTTCACCGTATCAAATTCAGTGCTGATGTACGCAGGCTTAACTCCATTGATTTTTAAGGGGTTTGAGTCTTCATTTTTTGCCCAAGAATTTGGCTCAGGAGCCTCATAGAGCCACTAAAAGTATAAAAGATAACACTTAATGTCTTGGTGTTATCATTTAGTTTTAATTAAGAAGAGGGGTTTATAACTCTTCCCTGGTGTGGCACATTAAACAGCTATTTCGTAGATGGCCGCATCTTAGTTCAATTTTTTTATGACCCTTTATTCTACTCTTTCATTTTAAAAAGTACTAAAGTAATGGAATGGGTGCAAGATGGATCATCAGTCACCCAGAGCATCTATTTATATTACTCTAATTTATGAAGCAGGACATGTTTAATATTATCCCCACAGTTCTTCCATCACACACATTTTTACAACTACCACTGTCTTCATTTTTCTCCCTGTGCTCTCACCACCAAGAACAAACAAAATATATTCTTATCTAAACATTGTTATCTTAATGCAGGGGTGGCAAATGAGATGCCCTCCAGAAGTTGTTGGACTACAACTCCCACTGTCCATTGTGGCCAGGGTTCTTCATGCATATGGAGGGTAGGGAATTTTGAGCAGAACTGTGGATTTAACACAATATGTTGTCATACTTCTGAAGCAAGCAAAGAGCTTGACTGCTGCTCCTGGATAGTTTTGTGGCTTCCCTGCCCTCGCCCCCAGGAACATTTAGAAAAGTGCTACTTCCCCTAATTTTCTAACCACCAAGGGGTTACTACTATTTAATGTCAAGTTCTTATTTTAGGTGTTGAAAAATTTTGTGGCCTGAAGCCGGAATAATTCTACCTTTCTCTGCTGAGAATTAGAATCCACCAACATCCGCATTCAGATTCCATGCATTTACAATGCCACTCCCACTACAACTCCTAATGGCAATTGGCCACAAAAGTGGTTCTCATTTTACTCTGGGATATTTGCTCATTGCACATGTAAAAAAGATGGATTTGGGTGAATCCCAGATGGGGCAAATTCATGCCTTTGGTTTCCCTGTATTCACTGACAAATGAACGATGAATAAAATATGGAGCAAGCACATTCAGTGAACTGCTCAGTTACTTGTCTAGTTTGGAGTGGAAGGAGACTGGGATATGAAAGCATCATTTGTTTTATTCATTTATTTGTGGTCCTAAATATATGAAGCATGGGTCAGTTAAGATAATGACTTTCTTATCACAGCCTCTTTTTCTGTGTATTTACTTTGGTGCATGAAGGGTTTTTTGTTTTTGGTCATGAATTTGGCAGCAGCAAAAGGATAAATTACCTCTTTAAAGTTCACATTTAAATAATTAACTTCCTACAGCATTTGGGCAAGTGATGATTAAATTAATACAAACAATAATCTTCTCTTTGGAATCAATGCATTATTATTTCCTATTATGGCTCCTTCTTCTTCTTCCCCTTTCATAGCAAGAGCATTTGCATCACAATTGCTCCAAGTCTCTTTGGCTATGCAGCTGAGAACCGAATCCTGTTAGCTGGATGATATCAATGGCAACCCTCTCAGGTTGAAAGTGCTTTTGTGTCTTCATAGCTAATGGTTCTGTAATGTGCCATGATCAGGCAAGCTGAAAAGATGGGTATGGAAATATTGTCTTTTGTAGTTTGCCCCCATTTGGGCCTGCCTAATAACTCACGCTTCAAAATATCAGCTGAAACAAGAGAGAGTCAGCAGACTGAAGACTTACTGCTCTGGATATTATGAACATGTCTGCGTGAAGATATGCATAGCAAAGCTTTCTCTTGGTAGCACATTATTGAAATGCCACAAGATGAAACAGGCAGCTAAGATAAACCCATTGCTGCATATAATAATGTTCCATCTGCCAACACTGACAGCCTTTATCTGCGCTTTCCCTGGCACAAGGACTCTTCGGCAACATTAATAGCATTATTATTCTACCCAGGATGCAGCTTTCATACACAATTATTAATAGCCATATTTTTAACAAGAAAGGCACAAGCATCACAGCTTCATTTATTGTACTGTTGTGGGATTCGTTTGCATTAGATGGGTCTTAATGAGGAAGCTATCCATATTACCTGCTAAGAAACAGGACAGGGACCTACGTGAACTCTCCAGACAATCACACCATCACCAAAATGCCTAGGGACTCATTACCAATTATTGTGCTTTCTATGTATTTTATTTTAGGAATAAGAATGTGTAATTTGCAAATACTGGCTTGTTTATCCCAGCACGATAAAGGATTTTGTGGGTAATATTTGCACATATCAGGGTGTGCGGATAGCTGAGGAAGCAGTTGTGGTTCCATGGAACAGCATACACTTTGTAAATGAGAGAGACAGTGTAGCCTAGTGGTCAGAGGGGCAGGCGGTTTACACACCAGAACACACTCAAATCACCTTCTCTGTTAGGAATAAACTGCAGTGCCCAAAATTCCTTGAACATGGGGGTTGTGGGATAGTGAGCATGTGTGTCTATTGCTACCCATGGGATGGACACATCCACACTACATTCTGGCTGCATATTCAACATCTGTGTGAAGTGGTCTTATGCAAGTACTGGCATTACGTGTGGAGGAGCCCTATGTGTGCCCACTGCAATTTTGTACCAGCATCACTTGGCTGGTACAATAATTCCCTCTTTCCATTGCAAAATTCATAGTAGTATTCAAAGAATTCTTGTGTTGATTTGGTTTGTGTATTATTTTGAAAAGGGCAAATTAGGTACATTTGCCTCAAAATGTGAACTGTATCAAACTTCTCCCCCTCAATATCCACATACCCAAGGCTTCCTGAAACATAAATTAATATTATCTTTAAAATGAATTTCTTTCTATTAATAGTTAAATAGATTCAAGTCAATCACATGATAAAAATACCGTACCTTCTGCAAGTTTTTTTAAAAATAAATAAATAATAAATGTAAAGTAAACATTGATTCTCTCCATGCTGCCCTCCAAAGTGGTTTCCAAATCATGTGTGGATATGCATTTGATGGTTATTTATAATTCTAAAACATAACTCATTCGACTTTATACCGGTAGTTAGAGGGAGAATATTTTGCAGGCCCAGGCCCAGTGAACCCAAAACCCTTGGGGGCTGGGAGCAGCAAAGAAAGTCATGATTACATCTTCTGAGCAGAATGGCCACAACTTTACTGATTACAGGTGTCAGTAGGCTTTGACATAGCCAATGAGTATGTATCCTAAATCAACCAACCCAATTGCTGGGTGGTTATTTTCAGGATCAAACCTGGGTTAAGAATCACCCTATGATGCACATCAAATATGGGCAATCCATTCAGAATGCCAACTGAGGAATACTATAGCTCATTAGCCCCTATCTGAGTATTTGGATAGTATTCTTCCCCCTGGACCCCTTTACCGGAGGACGGGGTTAAGGCTCCTTCCCCACTCCCTCTATTTAGGCTAAGGATCCAACCCAATGCCTTTTCCCAAGTTGTGACAGTTGGTGTGGGGCAGGCAAAACCTCCAGAGAAGCCCAATTTGTCTGCAGGCAAATTTCTCCTGGCCCCAAATTCAGCGACTAAGTATCTGCAGGATGAGATGTCTGATGCCAACCACACTGTTAAGTGCAAGCGTAGCCAGTTTAAATAAATTGTAGGTGGGCCTGAGTGAAGCCGGGCAAAGGTGGGCTTCACCAAGATCAGTCTCTGAAGCCCCTGCCCCTTAGCTCACCACAATGGGCTCATTCAAAATTTAAAATTGCAGGCAAGTCCCAACATCCTGAGGCGGATGATGGCATTCCCGGCTGCTTGGGAAATGAATTTTCACCCCTCCACCCTGGCTTGCCCATGGTCGCGCCAAGCCACAACTGCCACTGCCATCGATTACACTGCCTGCCACAAAACAAAAGTGCTTGAGATTTCCTAATCATCTTAATTTATGATGTAGCAAACTAGCTGAATGCCTCTCAAATGAAAGCTGCAGCTTTCTTGAGAAAGCTAATTGGTCCCCAGGTCTACACATTGTTGTCAGCTCATCAACAAGAAATTGCATGCAGACTGCTAAAATAGTTGCATGCGTATTTTAGTACTCACCATGTGCCGTCCAACCTTAGGTGTAATCAGCAGAAATAGTTTTCTTCACTCCGATGCTGGAATTATGGGGGGGGGGGAGTATAATGGGTAAAGACTATAAGACCCGATTGGAAAGAAAACAGTAGCAGCAGCTGGCAGCAGCTGGCATCGCCAAAATCTCTTTGGAAAGCCCACAGTCACCATTTCAATTATAAATTGCTCTTCTTGATCTTACTTAACCTGTTCTTGGAGGATTGCTGGTTAAAAGGTGGAGTACAAATCTTAAACAATACACAAATAGATTCATAGGACAGGGAATCCCACAGTGAGTCTATAAGTCTCAGCACCTGATCACACATTAATTTTAGGCAGCCAATACCCTACTGCCTGAATAGCTGAAGTGGGCATTACAAAACTTGGTCCCTTCCCCTCTAATCAGAGCGTTGTATATGCTCATATTCCAAGATCCAGCAAATTCCAGAGGTTGTGAGTCAGAGAAATGGTAGCAGCTTCCTCCCTATTCCACAGAAAAGGCCAATTATTAAAAATGCATAAACTCATATGAGCACTTCAGTCTGGGCTTTCCAGAACATTTTGAGAATGTCCAGCGGTGCCTGATTGCTGCCACAGTAGCACACAATGTGGCATCCTTCAGATGTTGACGGACTAAACTCTAAGCGTCCCCAGCCAGTACAACCAATGGTCAGAAATTATGGAAGTGTTGGTTCAATGGCAACTGAAGGACACCACACAAGGGCAGAGGAAGGGGGTGCAGTAGGGGCAAGCCATCCCGGGTGTCACCCCTGAGGGGGTGGCAAAATTCTGGGTGGCACTCACTTTGGGGCCTGCAGCACACCCGAGCCACGCGTCTCTCCTGGGAGTGACGCAGTGGCTTGGGTGCTCGCAAGCTCCACGCTGCCCAAACGGTCCACCCTCTGCCTCCCCCCCCCCCCCAGCTGTAGGGCAGCTGAGTGGGAGGAGGCCCCGCTGAGCTCCTTGGAGGCCCTGCTGAGCGTCCTGCCCCAGCTGGCCCCACTCCTGGGCACAGGACACACGCGCCCAAGGCGCCTTCTCACCTTGCTCCACCGCTGACACCACGTTGGCAATCCCTGCGCCACTGTTTCTACTGTATCCTGGGTATTGTAGTAGATCCACTTTGCATATAGCTGGGTATAGACCCACGCATCCTTATTTATGGAAGTCAGTGATCAGGCAACAGAAATACTTCAAGAATTAATGGTGACTGTTACACAGAGGATAGTAAGAAGGGAAAATAAACACCCAAACCGAGGAATATGTGGTTCTGTTATCTTTGAGATACAAGAAACCTCTCTTTTAATTAAAAAAAATGGGGGGAAATGATTCCCTCCCCTTTATGTAAAGATATAACATATACATATCAACTTGGTTTCTGATATGGTTATTATTTCTTGTTTGTAGATAAATTAAATTTATAACTGAAACACAGTAGTAATCCATAGTACAAAATATATGCCTTGATCCTCCTCCTCAGAACTCAAATCACCACCACTATTGGAAGATTTGAATTTTTTATTTAGGATGTCAGTACAGCAGCCGAACATGGGTTGAAGAAGCATGGTGGACTACTACAACATTAGGATTAGCTAAGGCATTGCTCCAGCACTTTACATGCCTCCTGTACTCTCCTTTTAAAGAGCAGAGTTGACACCCTGAACCTTAGGACTGGGCAAGCAAACAGGAACTTCTCCGTAAAGATTGGGTGCTCATAGTTTGCTTGTTCCGCTGCTGCTGCCTCCATGTCCTTGCAGATGGAGGCAGAGTCCAGGAAGTCAGTTTGCTGTCAGACTTACCCCTGAGCGCCTCCCCAGAATAGAAAGGCTCTTCACTGACAGGCAATGTGCCAGGGTCAGCTCAATGGCCTGTGACATAGTGCTTAGGGTGTCTGATGTCACAGGGCCATCCTGCTCTCCTGTCAGCCCACTCAGACCTTCCCCTGAATCCAGATCTCCACCTCCCAAGCTGATGGGACCCTCTCCTGGGCCATAGTCCCCCTTGAGTCCCAGATTCACATCCTTCAGCCATCTCAAAGACATCTCCATAGGACTCATGGCAATATGTAATGAATATTACATTTGTGGTATTTTAAGCACAGAAGGGACGCGGGTAGTGCTGTGGGTTAAACCACAGAGCCTAGGGCTTGCTGATCAGAAGGTCGGCGGTTTGAATCCCTGTCATGGGGTGAGCTCTCATTGCTCAGTCTCTGCTCCTGCCAACTTAGCAGTTTGAAAGCACAAAGTGCAAGTAGATAAATAGGTACCACTCTGGTGGGAAGGTAAACTGAGTTTCTGTGCGCTGCTCTGGTTCTCCAGAAGCGGCTTAGTCATGCTAGCCACATAACCCGGAAGCTGTAACCTGGCTCCCTCGGCCAGTAAAGTGAGATGAGTGCCGCAACCCCAGAGTCGTCTGCAACTGGACTTAGTGGTCAGGGGTCCCTTTACCTTTACCTTAACCTTTATGTGCAGAAAAACAAATGTCTTGATTTCAACATTCTCAAGCTAAGTAGTCCTTCAGTTTCTTGTTGTTGTTGTTGTTTAGTCGTTTAGTCGTGTCTGACTCTTCGTGACCCCATGGACCAGTTTCTTAGATATGATAAATAATAGTATACTCAATGTTTGGTTCATGATTGACCTATATGAATCCATTATTTAAAACCAGTCAGATCCTAAAGTGTTTTTTATATTTGCACCAAAGAATTTTCAGTGGCATACTCAAAATTTACATACATACACACACACATAACACACACACACATCCTTTATGTATTCTGAAGAACTGGATGCAGAAATAAACTATTGTTTTGTTTGTATAATAGAGGACAGGTTTCAGGGACAAAGTTAAGCTGATAAAATCTTTTATTTTCAGTATCAGCTGAGGTTTTCCACCTACCCTACTTTTTAAATACAATTTCTTTCTTCTACAAAAATTGATAGCAATCACACAGCTGAAAGTGGGAGACCTTTAAATGCTCTAAGAGTACAAGAAAAAGAAGAAAAAGCTTAACTAAACTACAGATTTATGGATCAACCTAGAAATGAAATCAAGTGTCCTTCAAGAATACATGGCCATGTGAGTAATATATTTGTGATGAAAACAATTGACCTCTCAGACTTGGTGCTTAAGAAGTTAATCCATTTTTGTTATATACGCTGGTGCTTTGCTAGTTGCCAGACCCAATTCCAACTGCTGGTTTTGATGCATAAAACCTCTCTGGCTGAGAAAAATGATAGGACCACCTGTCACAATATGTGCCCACCTGTATGTTTAGACCTTCAGTAGAGGACCTTCTGTGGGTGCCACTACTAATGCAGAGGTGGAGAAACTTTTCCAGCCAATGGTTGTATTCAGTCACAGAAACCAAGTGTGGGCAGTGCCAGAGCAAAAGTGAGTGGGGCAACAGATTACGACTCCTACAATTGTACACTAGACAACATTCATTTCTAATGTAAGGCAGGTGGATCCTATGAAGAAAACCTTCTCAGTCACAAGACCCCACTCGCTTTGGAAATACTCTCCCAAGGGAAGTCCACCCAGCTGTGCGTGGTCCAATTCAAGTCCAATTAGAATTAAAGAGGACTGGAATGCAGAGCAGAGCAAATCAGAGAAACGATACAGTAGCTATGGGAAACCTAGGCACTGCAGGGGGTTGGACTAGATGACCCAGGAGGTCGCTTCCAACTTAACAATTCTATGATTCTGCGAACCTTTGGCCCTCCAGATGTTGCTGAACTACAATTCCTACCAGTCCCAGCAGCTTAGCAACATCTGGAGGAGCAAAGGTTCCCCATGGCTGCAATGAAAGAATGGAACAGGATAAATTCTTTCATCTCTAATTTTGATGTTATATATATATATATATATATATATATATATATATATATATAAATGTTTTCCCATATTGGCTTAATTTTCTAGTTGACCACCAGCATCCCAACCCCCGAAAAGTCTGGAAGCATATTATGTAGTTATGCTACCTAACCTAAAAAGATTTAGCTCTGAGCGCTGCCTGAATGGGAGGCTGCCTGTGAATCATAGGTAAGGCGCTCTGAGCTCTTTCAAAGAGAATTGCCTATAGAGGTTATAATAATAAAGTCTGGCCTTTTAGTAGTCATACAATTGTCTGTATATTCCTTCCGGTTGTTCCTAAAATTACTGAAAGCTAGATTGTTTCAATGTCTGCCTTCTGATAGTAAGTTGTACATACTGAGAGGATCTTTGCTTATAGTTCTATACACAAGCAGAGCATTTATTTCCTCTCTTCCACTGCATACCCCATTCTATATCTTTCAAATTACTGCAAACAGATCAGAGGCTAAATACATAAGCTCCAGCATTACAGGAGGTACAGAAGGATTATTCTTGCAGACAGTAAATCCAAACCTGGAGGTCTTGATAAAGGGAAGAGAAGAATGCTTTCTATGAATAGCTCCAAACAAATGTCAAATGATACTGTAGATTTTTTTTTTTTTAGAGTGTCCTTATGTGGGATTAAATTGATTGGTGGCTGTGTGGTGCTCATGTGCGATCCTTCTCCTTTTTATATAATGACTATTCATCAAAGATCTATGGATTAGTGCAGGCCAAATTGAACTGTCAGAATAAATCAGAATAAATATGCATAATGAGTAATAATAGATATAATGGATGAGGTAGGTTTTTGCTACTGTGTACCTGTGAATTGTATTTGATTCTATTAGTCATTTATTTAAAGGATTATTTAGTCAAGCCAATGAAAGGAATGGGGACATGGAAAGATGCCCTCTATCCTCGGCTTTTTGAAGTAGCTGCAGACACGGGACTAACTCATTAGGGGAGAACTTAGGGTGTCCTCTAAATGGACCAATCAGAAGTTCTCTGGACTTGGCCCTGCCTAAGTGTCATAACTGTGAAAAAAGGGGCAACAGGGGTGCTACATGGTACTGAAGTGGAGGAGACACTGCCGTCAACCCACCAAGCCCACTGGGACCTGACTGGACTGAACTTGGAGTTCTGACAACAGTGATCTTGGAAGAAAATCCCAACCTGGAAAAAGGCATGGATGGTAGAAATATTTCTTCTCATTCTGATATCTGGTGTGGATTTGGGGGCTGCATTATCTGGAGAAGGCCCTACGAAGTCCAGAGTTACTGCACTCATGTTTATCTAGTTAGCAACTGGGGCTCATGTTTGGCCATATTGTCCACAGAACCCATGGATCATGGGCCATTCAGTGTGGGTCTACAGGGGACACCCTGGGGGGGGGGAGCATTAGAACATGAATGGGGAGAGGTGGTTTGATGGGGGGTGCAGTTTGACTTTTCCAAATATCTGCTAGAGTTACAGTACTGCAAATGAATTCAGAATGTGAATTCATTGGTGTTCTTTAATAAAATGTATTGTCTTCTTAGTTCACAGCTGACTAGCCACACACTAAAATCAATTCAGATCCCTTCATGTGATAAATATCTGGAATTACAATAATACCCCCCAAAAAAGTCAAAGAATAGTTTCCTGCTAGTTATTGCCTTTTATTTTCAAATTGGATTCAGATTTGACACTGCAGGAAGTGAGAATAGCTAGTGTGAGCCATTACCTAACTGATACAGCTGTTGGTTTCTATATATATCTATAATGTTTGACATTTTACTGTGTTTGATGTTTTAATTTGTTGGAAGCCACCCAGAGTGGCTGGGGCTGCAAGGTGTTGTTGTTGTTGTTGCTGTTATTTCCTGACTGGCAATTTTTTTCATTTAACTTGTTTGAAGTTTCCCATAAGAACTACAGATGCTATCAAAGTTGCAACTGTATTGAGTATGACTATGCAGAAACCATTTTGGAGACAAAAAATCCACTTTGACAGCTAACGATAAAGACTCACTTTATAGTCAATGTGCTTTGCCATGCTTATTGTCTTCTCCTTATGTGGCCTACTCAGTTTCATAGCCATGTCACTACTGGACACTCTGAAATCCATGGAGCCTTGTGTAGAGCTCATGTAACCTCTTTCCCTTCCTTGTTGAACCATTATTTTTCATATTAAAACACTGTGACAACTGTGGAAGGTATGGTCTTACTTTGATATTAGTCTTACACGTGGGTCTCTAATTGGTCTCAAGTGAAGGTTCTTCTTGGCCCCACAAGATGCTTTTATGTCAATGTTAATCCCAATGTAAATCTAACATGTCCTGATCTGAGATAACTGATATGTCACTCATTCTCAGATTAACCTACCTCTCAGGAATGGTATGAGGATAAAATGGGGTGAAGTATTTATGCTATCTCCAGGTTTTTTGAGGAAAAGTGGGGTATAAATGTCACAAACAAACAAGCAAACAAACAAACAAACAAACAAGCAAGCAAACCCCCATTTCCACCCGTTTTTAGTATTGTTGCCAATCCCCTATTCCTTTTTCCATCCATTTCCTGCTATTTTAAGACTGCAATGCAATCTACAGATAATTGATGTTTTCACTGCTCTTTGTTTTATTCCAGAACTGGAAGCCATCTTGAGAACTCCAAATGGAACTTGACAGGGAGGTTATTAAATTTCATAACTAAAATAAAATTTAACAGAAACATATCCTTTGAGTGTGTTTGATCTATTTGCCTATTGCTGCTATATTGTTCAAAGGTACCTTTGACTTTGATCTAAAAAAAATCTAAGGAAGAAAAGTAAAATGAAGGGAAGGTTAATTCCCACCTGCAGCAATACCCTTCTCGCTGGAATCAGGAAGACTTTGGAGAATAAAAGATATGTTCAGACACATTAAAATAGAGTTAATTATGGGCGATGCAAAAATGTGCTGCTCATTAACATCTACATGGAATAAAGCATCCTTTTCATTTCATCCAGGTGTCCTCATGTTCATTGATATGAATGCTAATCTCCACTGTACATTTTTTAGTGTGGTTACCTATATTGTTATGTGATTGGATTAATAATAGGGTTCCTTGATCCCCTCACTACCATCCTCCAAACATGTGATCATGTATTTGTATTTTAATTCTACTCTTTTATCTTACTCCTTATGCGCCACCCAAATCTCTGTGATCATCTAATGGGGCAATTCTGGTGGTTCCCAACACCCTTGTCCTCTATTAAATACCATTATGAACTTAGTGAGGGTTTGGTCATGGTGGAGATGAAGGTTTTGTTTTTAAAAAACATTTCATTGTTTCAAATATACTATTATTTCACAGGCTATAGCTTTTAAGCAAGAGCAATTGATTAATTGTAAAACCACCCTGCTTCCATTAAAAACAAAGTATCATACTTAAATCCCTTCTACAGAATTATGTATTTTAAAAATATCAAATCAAAAGTAAGAGTCTCTTTTTATGGGAAAAATTAATGCTAGTGATATATTACTGCAGCTAAGTGTCCTATTCCTTGTTATTTTCTGATCATATTTCATTGCAGATTCCTTCTCTTTAATATGTATGAAGATGCTTGGTGGAAGAAAAATGGTTCCACATTAGATACTGATCATAGTTCTGGACTTATTAATTATGCATTTTAGATTATTCTAAATTATGAAAATGGTTAATATAGGGCTAAGAGGATGATCACTTAGAAGTATATTTAGAACACACATGGAATAATCCCCATTCACACAACATTTTGAATTATACCCATGGTAAAGAGGACAGGACATTTATTTAACTCAGCCCATTTATTTAAGAGAGCAGCATTATACAAGATAAATACATTGACCTACTGATCTGTGGACCTTTATGCTATGCTAAGGCACCCACCAACATAAACATTGCCGTACCGACAGCAAATACTTGACACATCTGGATTTGGTAAACTGTGTGCTCCAGAACAACAGCTCTCAGCCAGGAAACACCAGCCTGCAGACCCAAGCAAAGAACTGTTTATGAAATAGTATGATACTGTTCCTAGGAGTGACCATTTAATATCTAAAGTTACCTTCCTGTTCCAGAAGTTGGCCAGGCCATCCAAACAGTCATAGACATGAATGACTACATCTCTGCCAATGCTGAGAGAACTGATTCATTCATTAATTTTCCAGGGAGATGTTATCCTCACTGACAAATTACCCCAGTTGTGGTACAACTCACAACAATGATGAGACTTAATCTCCAGAACACCGGTTCTGAGTCACTATCTCTGTGGCTGTTGGTTCTCTGCACGTCACTGACTTTTGCTTTAATCTTTGACGCTGCACTGAGTTCCCAAACCGACAACTTGCATGGTCATAGGGAACAGACATGAAGCAAATGCCTCCCCAACCACAACTACCAAATAAAACACCCTCTACATGAAAACTGATGGGAAACCAATGCTCGTACACATGTCACACAGATATTGAGGAAGCATTCTGGATCCTTCACAAAAGTCAGCTTTTTGTGGTAGAAGAAGAACTGGGGCAGAAGGATGGGTTGGTAGATTATTTCATAATACTAACTGAATAACAACCACGTTATGTGGCAGCATGCCAAAATATTTGTGGGGAAGCCAACAACTATACCAGTCCAAATGGTAAGTACAGAAACAGAGCCGTCTTTCCCATTGGTCTTAGTGGTTTGTTGCGCCAGGGTGCCAGCCTCTCAGGGGTGCCCTAGTGAGTGTGGGAGCTGTGCAGCTTTGCCAGCAGCCTCCCCTTTCCCTTCACGCCCACCAGCTGTGCCCCGCCAACTATATGGCTGGCAGACGTGCAGCTTTCTTCCTAAGCCTCCGCAGAAGGAGAACGATCCCCGCAGAGGCTTAGGATGGAAACTACGTGCAGCTTCCCTCCCAAACATCTGCATCTGCTAAAAATGGGGCCCTCCTCCTGCTTACTGGCAAAAGGTGGCAAGCAGCCTTCCTGGGCTGCCTTCTCAGGCGCCCCGACGCCAGCACGTTTTCCTGCTTGATCGCCGCCGCCACGCCGGGGATTGGGGCGGTGTGGGAGGCAGAGGACATTTTCCCCTGCTCCCTCCCTTGTTTTGGAGTTGCCAGGGGGGCGCCGGAGGGATCTTTGCACCACGGCGCTAGATATGCTTAAGATGTCGCTGTACAGAAAGGCCCATGGAAAGATTGACAGCAAAACACTATTTCTCACTGATTTCAGCAGCTTTTACTGTGGCTGTGTTTGCTCTGGACCTTTGCATAGCAGCATCTGCTAAAATAAATGAGCATAATCCGTGGATTGTATCCTTTGCTATTCCTTTAGAGATCATCTGAAGCTGTTGCTGAGGAAGGAAACTGCGAACCTATAAGGAAATTGGAATATTCATTTGCAGCCTGTAGTGTTAATAGGACTCATGCAATCTTGAAATAGAGTGGTTGCAGCTAGCGTCTGCTCTGCAATCATAATTCCATAATTCCAAGTTACAAAAACAGATTTATGTTCTTGAACTGTACTCTGCGGAGTTCATTCTGTCAGTCTGGCTGACAAGGTACGGTTTATCCATGCCTTCTGAGAGCTGGGGTAATAATTATTTTTTTTATGTGTCGTCTTCAAACACTCACTATTAAAATAACTGCTTTTGAGAAAAGTTTAGCATGTTGGCAATTACACCCATCCCTTATTAGATGCTGAAAGTAAAGTGCAACAATATAATAAAAAGCTTTTTCCTCTGTCAATATCTGTTCAGAATAGATTTTAGTGTGATTTCTTGGAAGGATTTCACCAGGGGAAAAAAGTTATGCTGCTTCAGTTCCAAACTTATTTGCTGAAATCTAAAATAAAGCTGTAATGTATTGGGGAGGTAAGGGTTTTTTGGGGGAAGGGCAAATACCCTTCACACTGCAGAGCTTCCAAAAAATGAGCTCCACAACAGAATTGAACAGAAATTTGCATTGCCTCCTCCTGCATTAGCAGATGCTTCCACTGAATCAGAAGCCCCTCTCTGAAGGGAAGGGCATGAATAGGATTTCACCCTGAAAGCTTAGTTTTTTCAAGGCAACTGGCTTCGACTAGGTTATTATTTTCTCAGCACTGCTGAAAAGGCGGAGTAGCAATTAGCTAAACTTGTTCGCTTCTTTCTTCCTGTCTCTGCTGTTTATCTGGACTGCCACTGTTCCACTTCCCACCTGTCTTAAGTTATGTAACTGTTCTGTCCAGTTCAAATGATTATTTCAAGGACAAGCTGCAATGTAATCATTTTGGGATTGTAAATCTCTCCAAACCATTCCACAATGTTTCAAAGGGTTTCTTCCTTAACAAGTGAGCGGTGGGATAAAGACTCCCGTAGAACTGAGTCTCAGAATTGTTGCATGCTACAGGTGAAGATTTTCTCTCCTTGTATCAATCCATCCGCTGCGTTCAGGTGAGTGTGCATTCTGCAACAATTGCAGAAGTTCAACGCTCTGGATTCAGATTGTGTTCAGCAAAGCGGCAGGAATAATTGCACGCCATGTAAGATGTTCTAAAATGTGAGCAGGGCTGTTTGTAGAGTTTAAAGGAGCAGTAAAGAGCCATACCAGGGACTGCATATCCTTGTAGCAGCAGCGACACTATGGAACTCCTCGCCTGTTGATACCAGGCCTTCACTGCATTCATTTTGATGCGTGCTGACGATCTTATTTAGACAAAGCGTGTTCTCCCTAACAGAGAGCACCTGTTGCGGTTGGGGGAACAGGCTACTGTGTCATGACTAGGCAAATTTGGTGGAACCCAAGCCTTTAAGGGGTTAATTGGGTTGCTGGGGATTTTTGATTGTTGCTAATTCGGAGGAGGGGTCAGAGGCTTTAAATATAGGGGCCAGACGATGGGACATCCTCTTGGCCGTTTTGCACCGGATCACCCACCCTCCCTCCCTTTTATAGGTTGGTTTTTGTTCAATTGACCTTGCTATGCCTGTCATGGGGTCGTCCGCCTTGGAGCGGGGGCCTGGTAGGAATTTTGCCATTTGGCTGATTGGCTGGTGCCATTTGGTTTTTGCCTACTGCGTAGCAAATCGTCACAACTTGTAAGGTTGGCGATTAGGCATTGGTTAAATTGGTGCTTGGAGGGGTAAGTGCCTACCCCTCCAAATGATGCGGAAAGGGAATTCCGTTAAAGGAATCCAGGGGCTTGCCATTCTTTTCGTCCTTGTCCATGGAGCCGGACTTGGGCCGTGCAAGCCCCACAGGAACATGAGGGTGAGAAGTGTGGGTCTGATTCCCAGCTTCATTTCTCACCCAATACTTGTTTCCCACGCTGGCTTCCATTGGTGTCCGGAAGGGCCAGCTCTGTCCTTGGGGGGCAAGGACAGATAGTCATAACCAATGCCTAAGCAACCACTCACATTTTTTGTATTTGAATAAAGTTGTGGCCAAAATTATGCCAAAAACCTTAAACAAAAATTGAAGTGTGAAGTATGAATTATTTTGGGGGGGGTGGCACTGTGGGACTCAACACGCAACCCTATCCAGATGTTTAGAAAGTGAGTTTTAATTTGTTTTAGCCTATTCTATAGTGGTTTTAACTTTCTGTGTGTTTTAAATTATGGTTGTAATTTTTAAAAATGATAATGTTACTGTTGTTTTGTTTTTGTTTTGTAAACCACTTGGAGTTTTCCACCTACAATCAAGCAGTGTACCAATTTTGTGAAATAAATAAAAAATAAATACCCATGGTGGGTGGAGCAAGAGGCAAAAGTGGTCAGAGGAATCCAGGTTTTCCACATTGTTAAAGGCCCAGATCTTTTAACACATCTCAGAAGTCATGTTAGTTAAACATTAAAGCCTCAGTAATCAAATAGGCATCCTTAAAATTACAATCTATGTAGAAAGAAATGCCTTGGCTTTTCTGACTTCTTGAGCAATGACATTCAATGTTCCTTAAAAGGAAAGTTGTACAAGGGAACAATTTTCAGCAAGTTGGATGCCATAAAAATTCTTTCTTTTGAAGAGCCATTATGTCCTACTGTGCAGTGAAAAGAAAAGCGCTGGAACAAATTCCTGACTAGAGTATAGAATTGCCAAGCTCAAAAGAAGTATTCTCTCAGGTGCAGGGCTGACTAGGAAGCTGTTTAATCCTCATATAATCAGATACAGTACTTATTGAACAAGACTTTAAAAAAATTCTTCTTTCTCTTCCATGGAAATGATGGTGCACAGCATAATATATAGGAAACCTAATCTCAGAGTGCTCGGTAATTCTGGTGGCAGCATTCTGTCTGGTGCACATGAGTTTTGTTTCTGTACTAGCAAATTTTTTTACTTATGTATTTACATCTGTAGACTGATTGGGGGAGGGGAGTGTGATGTAGTAGTGTCAGGCTGAGTGTCAGACTGCCTAGGAGATCAGGGCTGAAAACTCCACTCAGCCATGAAGCTCACTGGCTGACCTTATGCCAGTATCTCAGTGTAACCTACCTCTCAGGAGTTGGATTTTTTGGTGATGATAAAATGGGGAGGTGGAAGAACCATGGATGCCACATTGAGTTCCTTGGGGGAAAGGTTGGCTATAAGTAAATAAACAAGGCCAGATTTACCTAAAAGACTCTAGGAATACCAAGTTTTATAATTACCACTGTAGTCATTATTAATATAAAATCAACATAGTAATTATTAATATTGTATCGATACAATTGCAAAGAATATATACAATGGAGACATGCAACTTACTCGGGCATCCTGTCCCCAATTTTGCCCTGGCAGACTGAGCACAGCTAATATTTTAGTGAGTTCATACACACACACACACACACACACTCTCTCCAGTTAGACTGTTTTCAGACAGGCCCTGCCCTTCCATTGTGCAGAGTGAAGCAACTGCCTCAGGTGGCAGATGTTCTGGGGCAGCAGCAGCATACCTTGGCCACTAGAATTTCTAGACAACCCCTCCTGACTCCTGGCCTGGCCTCCTCTCTCAGATGTCACTGTGAGTGCTTTAACAGTGAGTGGTGGCACTGTACTCTTTAACAAACAGGCAACACTTTTCAGGATTTGATAGGTAGCTATCTCATACCAGAATATAATTGTGCACCATTTGCTGCTGCACTAGTTGGTTAATCATCATGCTATGATTCTCCAGCAATTCATGGTTCATGTCTATATTTATGTTTCACAAACCATAACATGGTATGTTTTTTGAAGGACTGTGCTTTTAATTTTGGGCTTCTGAAGAGGTTGATGCTTTAATACCACAATTCCCAACACAAAAGCATTTGGAATCATCTGTGGAACAAATTACTTGGTGTCCTCAAGTTGAGAGAGGTTTAGATGTTAGATCAGGACAGACATAAGTATTTTATAGGAAAAGGTTATTATACCCATTTTCCGTGCAATCTTAAAAATCTATGACTTCCTTCAAAGAATAGAAATCTATTAGGAACTGGCTAGCAATTTCATTTCAGTCACTAATGATATTATTCCATTAGATACACCATCTATAAAAATATTCCAAATGATCTCTTCATATTAACACTCTAACACATTTCAGCCTTATGATGAAGGGTGCTGAAAGCCATACTTAAGGTGACAGATTGGTTCACAGTTTAAGGGGCTAAATTAAAAGCAGCATGTTGCAGATCCATCTGGTCCATAGTCTTAATTAAAGTGGACAAGCTCATCAGCTTGGAAGGAGTGCATTCTACCTGCCCATTTCTTTACCTTTTCCGGGCTCAGTGATATATATTTTAGAATGGGCAATCGTGGCAACATAGAAAGCAGCCTTATCCTGAGTCAGACTATTAGTCCATCTAGCTCAATACTATCTACACTGATTGGCAGTGGCTGTCCAGAGTTCCAGACAGGTGGCATGCCCAGCTCAGCATAGAGATACCAAGGATGAAATCTGGACTCTTCTGCTTGCAATGTGAGTGCCTTCCCAGTAAGCTATAGCCCCTCCATTTTAGATGGTGCATGAGTTGGAGAAGTTATAAACATGTATTGGGGCTGCTGCATGTATCCAGTGGCTGTTTTGTGATGTTGCACACTTAGAGAAAACACTCGGTTTGATTGATTTGAAAGCAAGTATATGGGTCATAAACCATCAGACTTTTTCTAGGTTACATGGTTTAGTATGCAATAGAGATCGAAGATCTGTGCAGAAACTATTCCAAGGGGCCTAAGCTTAATCTTTTACAGCTAGACCAAGCTGCTGTGGGGGAAATGTATTGCCATGAATTATTCAGCAAAGGAGAAAATTTGGTGGAATATTTTAAAGACCAATTTACTTTATTTTACTGTCAAGCTTGCATTTAAAAATGTCAAACTGCATGCATTTCATACCCAGGAATATCTGGGACACACAATTTTTCAAAATCTAACAGAAGGTGAAACAGATGTTAGGTTGGGACCATAAATTTTAATTCCACATTGAATTAATTATTGGTGACAGAAAGTCTATAACTAAAGTGGACACATCCTTACTGGAATTTCTTGTTTAAGAAATAAATTCTCTACAAATTCCATACTAAGATCTCCGAGTACATGGTTTAATACATTTTGACAGCAATTCAATAACTATATTTGAAATGCCTGTTGTCTGAAATTATTTCCCAGTGTGTGACAAGGGATTAATTTAGAATTCATTTGAGAGGACAAAACTCAGACTTGGTCGAGATGCTGAATCACCACTCGCTCTGTACTTTCCCCCATAATGGTGGCTTAGTCAATCAGTATCTGAATCAACATTAGAAGCCAAGGTCAACCACACATGGCCTGGTTCTTTTTATTATTATTATTTTGAAGACTACTGTAGAGTACACAATTCCTTTAGGAACTTTCTTCCTGTCAAAGCCCCATCCTTTTCAAAGGGACAGAGGGTGCCAGAATAACTTACTGTCACCATATGCTTGCTGAAAATATAATTCCATGTAGCCACAATACAAACAGCTCGAAATACTCCCCTGAAATAAATGGAGCAAGGAGTAGAGACTGTATCATTCTTACTCATTGCACCCTCAAAATCAGATGAAAGTAAGGCCCTGTCAAAACTGTGAGTGGAGATCCATGCATTCAATGAATGGATATAAGATGGGGAAGATGCTATGGCTGCAGTCTCTGCCTTCACTCTTTGTGCATTCCAGCATACATCTGTAACAAGAATATCTAGTTACTTCTCTACCTATGATTGAGGCTCCTGCATTTTCAGAGTGCCTGATCATGGGGGGAGGGACCTATGGATGCACACAGTGTATGCACAGAGCCACAATGTAAACATGCATTAATGTGTAGGGCACAGGGTGGAGTCTGCAATGGCTCCTCTGAACCATGTAGAGCAGCCACACTTCTGAAAAGGTCGAAATATTTTTTAAAAATTAAAAAATTGTCCAGTAGCACCTTAGAGACCAACTAAGTTTGTTCTTGGTATAAGCTTTCATGTGCATGCACACTTCTTCAGATACACTGAAACAGAAGTTACCGGACCATTATATATAGTGGGAGGGTGGGGTGGGGTTTTTCTCAGGAGGGTAGTAGGAGATGAATGATTGACTCAATGGGTATGGTAAACCTGTTGATGGCTGTTAAGGACTGCAATTAGTCCTACAGAAAAAAGCAAGGCATAGTATGCAGTTGATTAGCATATGTAATGAGACAGGAAAGGGGTTTAGCATAAGGCTGATTACCTGGTTGAGTGTGGACCTCAATTTAGGTCATGGGAGAAATTGCAAGAAGGTAAATATTACTGATGGTATCGTCCTAATGATAAGTGAATAACCCAAGGAAAGACTAGGCTATTCCATTCAACCCCCAAGCCTGTTTAGTCCCTGTATGCTCCAGAATGTGTGCAGATTATTGGATCCATAGCTAGAATATAAACTCTATGCAAGAAATACCAGCCCAGCTTATAATTCTCAAAGAAATAGTATGTTAATTCTGTGTGAGGCACTACCTGGACATGCCATGAAGGAAAGCAAAAAGCAGCCCTTTTCACCTTACGTCTGAACAGATAATTAACAAACTACAGATAACAGTATGTGGAAAATGGATAGTGCTCCAATCCTATACACATTTAAGTCCCATTGAACTCAGTAGGAAAGATTTCTGTGTGGGCATGGACAGGATTGTGCTCTAAAAGAGTTAGATAATATACCATTAAATTAGTTGATTGCTCTTGTATCATTTGCAGAAGACAATTTCAATAGAATTAATTCCTTAAAAACAAACCCCACAAAGGTCTGTCTGAAATTTGATTTAATATGTTTGCAGTAAATTCTTGCAAGTTCCATTTACAGCATGAATATATAAGGAGATGGATGTTTCTACATTTTAATAAAATTTAAACTGTCACCCAGTTCTCAGCTCAGCCTAACAAAGAACAGTGTTAAAAACTATAATTAAATGCATAAAAGTTTTATCCTTTGGGTACGTAGCAAACAGTTGTCCTATAACTAAAAAGCTTTGGAGAGTCAACGTACAATTATGGACAGAGCAGGTTCACATTTTGGGGCACATTTGAATTCAGCATTGCTTCTGGGTGTCAAAGTGGCTAAGACTAGGAGAATTTCGAAACTATCTTTACTCAGTACACTTCCAAATAAACAAAGCTATGTACATTGTATGCAGATTGTGCATGCATTTCATGAGCACAGCTAGGCTTTTGAAAGGAATTTGCTGAATACAGAAATTATGTGGATTGGTGGTTACTAGGGACAATAGGAAAAAAGGCAGTTTCTGTTTTCAAACACAGCATACTTCTGATTACTTTTGATTACAGAACACTGTGGTTTAATAACAGTGGGTAGAAATTGCCATCAAATGCTGGTTATGGATCTTGTTTGTGTCAATACTAGGGATGGAGAAGAAATTCAATTCAGTTTGCATTTAAAGATGAACCTTCCTACTTTGCACTTTCTGATACAATATGGGAACAAAACCACAGCCATCCTCCAACATTAACACTTCTCTGAGTTTTGCAAAGGAGTCATCCAGCCAGCTAATGTGTAAATAAATAATAATAATAATAACACAAATGGATATAGTAATAAAAGTAAGTTAAGGGCTTTGTGAAATCATATGTACAGTGGTACCTCGGGTTAAGTACTTAATTCGTTCCAGAGATCTGTTCTTAACCTGAAACTGTTCTTAACCTGAAGACCACTTTAGCTAATGGGGCCTCCTGCTGCCGCTGTGCCGCTGAAGCACGATTTCTGTTCTCATCCTGAAGCAAAGTTCTTAACCCGAGGTACTATTTCTGGGTTAGCGGAGTCTGTAACCTGAAGCGTATGTAACCTGAAGCGTATGTAACCCGAGGTACCACTGTATTAGGAAAATTTGCATAGAACGTGTGTAGGAGAAATACTCGAGGACTTCATGAGAGACTCAGAAACCAAAACTGTCAGTTCCACACATCCCTAGACAAGATACACACTTTCACACTGCCAGCAGATAGAAAAGTGAGCTCAGTGGACTTTTAGGCTAGTAATCTCTCAGTGTAACCTACCTGACAGGATAAAATGAGGAGGGGGAGAGACACGTAACCACCTCAAGCTCCTCAGAGGAAAGGCGGGATAGAAATATAAAATTAATGTTTTATAAAATTAATCCTAAGGCAACCCATAACCTATTATGTAGAATTCCAGACAGCTCAGTTGATATCTTTTGATTGGACTGCCTCTGTTGGTATTTGCTTGGGGAGTGGGGGGAAATCAATCAGCCCTGAGCGGAGCCTTCCTTCCACCTAGCTTCTGCAAATTAGTGAGTTAATCCTTTTATTTGCTGGAGCTCCCATAAATTACTGCCTGAGTAAACCTGGTGTTTGCCAAAGGTTCAACATGTTTCTGATTGAGTTAACATTAAGTTTGCAGCAAAGCAGAAGTCCAGAGAAGACTAGGAGGGAATGGAAAGTGAAAACTGTACTCTAATTGCTGTCAGATAGGCTTGGCCCAAGACACTTTATTGTCTAAGGTGAATCTTACTTACACAATGGCAATGGAACAGCAACATGCATCACACCTTCTTCTTCTTTGGCGATCACTCATAGCTAAGTAAGATTGTCTTCCATAAACAATGTTTTAACAGTGGGTCCGTAAGTGACTGTGGAAACCAATTCTGGATCCACACGTCCTTCCACAGTGGGGACATAGGTTTCTGGGCAGGAGCTGATTATGGTGAGGGTTTGCTAAGCGTGCCTTCCTCTTAGCACATTTCTCCCTTTCATCCTGAGTTCAAGGGTCTTCAGAGTCCATGACACCTTTGGTAAAGGCTGTTCTCCAACTGGAGCGCTCGCAGACCAGTGTTTCCCAGTTGTTGGTGTTTATGCTACATTTGATTTTGTTTTTTAATCAAGGGAAAATGGCTGCAATATTTTATTCTTAAGCATTTGCAGGATATGCAAATTCACAATATCCATTTTCTTTTAACAAATAAATAAATAAATCACAGTTAAAATGTGTTGGAGGGCGGGATTTTGCAGATGAAGGATCAATATTAATATCAGATGCCTTTTTATGACTTTTACCAAGACAGGATTTACTGTCTGTGAGTACTTATTCATAGAATATTCCATTGTCTTTTATATATGGTTATCATTTGAGCACATTATGTATATGATTTTATGGCTATTATGTCAATGTGTTAATATCACAGGGCAGAATAATGTCACTTTTTATTAAAATGTTATTAATACCCTTTTGTATAATGCCTTTGTAGGAAAAGTATTAATAGCACTCTATTTCTCTGCATGCTGTGTACTGTACAATGAATACTGTAACCTATGTGATTCATAGACAAAAACAAACAAACATTTTCCAAGTAAGAAATATCCTAAGACTCAAAATACAATGGAGAGATGATTTACAAACAGCTTTTAGATTCTGTGTTAAATTACACAATAATAATTATGATTGCTGAAGTAGATATGTTTACTATGTTTGTTTTTTGGGTAGTTAATTTTTAAAATATAAGTAGCCACTTGAAGCATCCGTGTTGAGCTATTTCGATTGCTTTTGTTTAATAAATCTGATTTGCAATGGGGATTGAATAATTTTGATTGCAACTGTAAGTGTTAGCTAGATGGGAATCATGATTCAGCTCCTCCATGATAATATGACAGCAACAATCACAGATAACAATGCCTCTCAAAGCGAACCATTCACAGTGGGATCAGGTGTTAAACAGGGTTGTGTTATTGACCCAACTCTATTCATTATTTTCATTGCCATGATCCTACACTTTGTCGAAAGGAAACTCCCCACCAGAGTAAAAATCATATATCGAACAATATATAACAAACCAATGTCCCCACTCTGGAAGGACGTGTGGATCCAGAATTGGCCTCCACAGTCACTTACAGACTCCTTGTTAAAACCGTGTTTATGGAAGGAAAACTTACTCGGCTACGAGTGATTGCCAAAGAAGAAGAAGAAATATATATTTAAATCAGTGCTTTTTTTCTAAACAAAATGCTTAGCGGTACTCTTATTTTCCTACTCATATTGGAATAAAGGTAAAGGTAAAGGTACTCCTGCTCATATGGGCCAGTCATGACCGACTCTGGGGTTGTGCGCCCATCTCGCTTAAGAGGCCGGGGGCCAGCGCTGTCCGAAGACACTTCCGGGTCACGTGGCCAGTGTGACGAAGCTGCTCTGGCGAGCCAGCACCAGCGCAGCACATGGAAACACCGTTTACCTTCCCGCTATAAAGCAGTACCTATTTATCTACTTGCACTAAAGGGTGCTTTCGAACTGCTAGGTGGGCAGGAGCTGGGACCGAACGACAGGAGCTCACCCCGCCGCAGGGATTTGAACCGCCGACCATACGATCGGCAAGTCCTAGGCGCTGAGGTTTTACCCACAGCGCCACCCGCGTCCCCATATTGGAATACTGCCCCTCAATGAAGCCAAATTTAGATTCAAAAAATGTTTAAGGGTATGCATACCCCTGCGTCCCCCCAGAAACAAAGCACTGGTTTAAATATAGCAGTTTGCATTTTCTCTCTCTGTAAATATCCAATGCAAGTAACAACAAACACATGCCAAGCTAATTAGAATATTTCATTTTAAAATAGACTCATGAGTGTATTAAGCAGCCAGACATATAATGTACAATTATGTAAAACTTATTTGCATCATTAGAAAAGTTCAAAACATAAGAATGTCATTAACACAATTTATGTGGCTGCTACATGTCACTGACAGGGGCCTCACAGTATCAAGTTTTTGTAATTACACCATTGCCTGTACAACTTTACAACATGAATTACCTCTGGAATACTTAGTCAAGTAAGTTTTCTTTAATCCTGCTGGAAATTGTAGCCGTTACAGTATCACCAACCAAAGAGAAGAGTGCCAAAACATCATCATAATCCTATACATGTTTATTAAGCAGTAAGTCCCATTACATTCAGTGGGATTTATATCTGAGTAGAATGGATTGGATTGCTACCCTAATTTATTCAATATACATGCATAAAATAATCATTTCCTTACAATGTCTGCCATTGCTTTCAAGCACGCCACTTTTATCAGAAGATGACATATTAATGCTAAACATATATTTATAATGTCTAATTTTCCACAAACATTATTGGGAACTTTCAAAGAAAGCCCATTATTATGTGGTGAAGAATGGTAATTCATATTCTTTCTTTCTTCATAATGGAATAAAAATTAATGCAGGTCCTCAGAACTGAAAGAAAATATTGAAAATAAGTAGGGTTTCTTTTTTAAAAAGTTTCACTGCCTTGTTCTCTTTATTGTCATTTGTCTTGAAGGTGGTGTAAAGGGGGCTTCAGTAATATCCATTCATAATACTCCCAATCAGTACTGTTTGACAGATAATTTTCAGATAGAATGCAATGAATTGTAAGTAGCCCACCACTATTATGTATGTGACTGACAGTGTAACAGCAAAAATTAATAGTTTTCTTGCAGTTATATGAAAATACTAGGAAACACACCATGTCAATAGCTTTCTTGTTTAGATGTCCTTGACTGGTAATAAAGAGTACAACATCTCAGAAGTTCACTGTACAGCTGATTTATTATACTCTTATAGTGCTGTTTCAGGAAACTTGCTGATTAGTATATTATATAGTAAGCCTTCTGAAAGAGATATATAAACTTCCTGCTTGGTTCTCTTATTTCTGGATGACTCCAGCTTGCCAAATCTTTAAATATATACAGCGAAAAGATGGGAAAAGCAGGTTATTGGGGGGGGGGGGAATTTCCCCAGTCTACACTATTTGCATGGTTAGACTTTCTATATGAACAATCTTGAAAGACAAATGATAAAGGGTATGTGCATGTAGGAAGAAAGTTATACATGAATGTATCCCCATATTTAAAATCTCCCCGGATGTGCAGTGCAGCAAATCTTTCTGCTAGCAAATTAAAGAGAAAGCTTCCACTTTCCTCATATAATGCTATACGCTAGTGTCAGGGAACTGCCATCAGAGACAGAGGTGGAGGGAAAGCTCCAGAGCGATGCCGGAGAGGGTCCCAGCAGGGAGAGAGGCAGCCCAGCTGCTGGGGAAGGAAATCAACGTAACACCAGGAGAGAAGGGGGGCAGATGGGGGAATCGGAGAAAAGGCTCCAGGACTCTTCACCGGAGACTAGTGGGGAGAGCACAGGTGCTCCGCTGCCCACACCCTCCCTGCGCAGAAGACTTCCGTGCAGGGAGAGTAGGAGGAGACTTGGCGTCAAAGAACTTTTTTGCTGGAAGAAGTTTAAGAAACGCCCACTGACGGATTCTGCCAGTGACTGAGACAGCCACGCAGTGAAGGGCTGTCTAGACAGAAAGGGTTCAACCAGGCAACCAAGCCAAGAGTAGCGGCAACTTACGCATGAGCAACCCCCAGAACCATTACAGCTAGATTGAGATTTTGGTCCTCCTTTTTGTATGCAATCTCATATGTTTGCAATTTCCTCATATGCATTTTGAGGTGGTAAAGCCCTGACAGTGGCTAAACAGACTGACCCAGAGTAATTCAGTGGTTGATAAGTTACGTGGTCTCTGCACTCAAAGTTGTTCCACACGTTCTCAGATCAGCTGCATTGCGAACCTGATTAGAAAGAAGAACCAGCTTACAGAATCAATGGATCCCCCCATCATAAATCCACCAGGTTAAGAGAGTATTATGACTTGCCCACCAGTGTTTGAGGCGTGTGTTCTTCTTTCCTGTAGAAAACTCTCTGAAATCTGGTTTTCCTTCTGCATTCTGATGTTCTGGAAGAATGTACCATATGATTTTTGTGAATGGCTAAATTGACACCCAAAGGCAGGAACATTTCCCACCACCACAAACAGATACAAAATGCTGGTTTCAGTAAAACCTAAGGATCAAATTTTCACACCCTGTTCTCAGTACACGTTACTTGGAACCAGATGCCTTTTCTGTGAGAGCCAGCATCAGATCAGAACACGGTCAACAGGTCCTGGGTTCTAGTATTATGAAACAGGAAAGGAACTTCTTCTCAACCACTTCTACCACAGCATGTCCCCCCTTGCTCACCTTTTTTATAAACTACCCCACATGTTGTAACCTTTCCTCATAGAGGAATTGCCACAGCAAAGGGCCTTCTCGGTGACTGCTCCCAAACTCTGGAACTCCCTCCCTAGAGAGGCTACACAGGCTCCCTCCTTGTTCTCCTTCCACTGGCAGGTGAAGGCCTTGTTTCAATGGCCTTTGATAATTGACCGCTTTAAATGAAAGCAATGGTGCTGTGCTGCTTTTGTTGTTATCATTTGTTACGTTTCAAATAGATTTTATATATTATATACTTTTAATTATTTTAATGTTTAATTGTTTTTAATTATTGTTTTTAGCCAATCTTGTTTTTATCTGTAAGCTACCTTGAGTCCCATCGGGGAAAAAGTGGGGTAGAAATGAATGAATGAATAATAACAATACGTTTCTTATATCCAATTTTCATAGAATAGAATCATAGAATCATAGAGTTGGAAGAGACCACAAGGGCCATCGAGTCCAACCCCCTGCCAAGCAGGAAACAAGTAGGTTTCCTACTCTTGATTATCAAAATAATTCTCATAAGGGAAAACAACAGCAACCTTATGATAGGCCACAATTGTTATCTACACTGCACACATTTTACTATATGGCTGGGATTGACTGTTGTTTGCTAGGCTAAGGTCTCAAAGTGCATTGAAAGACTGGGTGCAAGTAGGGGGGGCATAGCTGCAGCAGTCAGTAGGTGCGTTGCACTTGCCTATGGATTCAGCCATTCCTGATGGAGTCAGAGAAGAATACAGATAAATTTAAATGTTTATATAGAAGTATATAAAGTTTCTAATTAACAAAGGTTTCTGTATTCTGCCTGTGGCATATATACAGTTTCTACTCCCCCCCCCCAAAAAAAATAATAATACTCTGAGCTAAAGGAGATCAAATTCTGTGCCAAGAAAAGTCAAATTCTGTGACCTGCATGAATTGTGTGAAGCAGGCAAACTGGCATGCATTTTGCATAGTTTATTTTTCCTTAAGCTGATCCTGGCACAGAACATGCAGCAACTTCCAAGGAGCAGGAAGCCCTGTCCCCTTGCTTCTGCTGCTACACAATCTACTGAGCATCCATCTAGCTTCAGGGATTTTCACTAGACAGGACTGATAATCTTCCATAAAACTGGCAACTGTGAGAACAGAATACTGTCCCTTTAGGTTTGATCCAACAAAGTTCTTTTTATATTCTAGTGATGTTTCATTTCTACACATTGCCCCGCCTTCATGTGAGCAACCTGGAAGGGCCTTAAGATGTTGTTAAGTGTTTGCTTAGATGCCTAAAGTGTTTTCCTTTTCTGCAACCAAGCCTGTTTCCTTTTTAATTTTAAGACAAACTTTTTCTAAGGTCCCCTGGGATTCCTCGCCAGTGCAGATTTCTGCTTGGCAGACATGGGATGAAATCATTCTCATATATTATTTGCTTTCTCCCAAGAGTTCTGCATTGAATTAGTGGCTTAAGCAAGGCACTGAATGTAAGCCTTCAGTTAATTCTCCCTTTATGCCTTCTTGGCAGTCGCTCTAGAATACTGTAAGTTCAACACAATGGGAATCATCGCTGCATCAAATTCCATTCTTGCCTAATTGAATACAGCCCAAAGCCCCTTTGTCTCAATAAAGAAAAGAAATGCAACAGTTTTAACAATGAACACACAATGCTAAAAGAACAATGAGGTTCCGTCTTGGTAGCTCTTTTGTATAAGCGATCAGGTGAGCTTTGGTAGTAGTACAAGCCCAAAGATTCATTCAGCTCAGCCTCCAATCATCTACTACTGCAATCTGCATATCAAACAGGAGCTGCAGTATCTTCACCATGGTAAAAAAAATGTTGGGAAGGTAGTGATGAAATTACTATATCATCTCCACCTGGGAAGTGACTTCCAGAATTCCACATTTTATCCTGTCATCAATATTCTGATATCTATCTGTCATCTATCTATCTATCTATCTATCTATCTATCTATCATCTATCTATCTATCTATCTATCTATCATCTATCTATCATCTATCTATCTATCATCTCTGAAGCAGAAATAGTTCAAAATTCTAGAATACAGTTTCATCAATGACAGCTAGCTCTATTCCCCCGCCCCTCCATTTCAGATCCAGTGTTTTGGCCACAAAACAGTGGGGTTTTTTGTTGCTGTGGTTAAATTAAGATATTCTGGATTTTGTTCTACTCAGAGATAGTGGGGAAGATGCTAAGATGCTAAGAATGGATTTCTCTTTTCAACGTTGGTCTACTGATATGTACCAAACTGGGAACTTTAATTTTGTTAAGGCTGCTGAGAGTTGTTAGGGATGGAAAATCAATTATATATGCATGTGCCATAGCAGGCTTTACCTTAGAAAAGTCTGGGCTTGGTATGTCACATTTGTGCATCATTTCAAGCATATATGGAAATATAATTGATTAATCAACAAAATCCAGTGCAGTCAATCAACCAAGCTTTCTTAAATTGGGTGACAGAGTCCTAAGGAGCAATTGATGGACAGGCAAAGACATTCTGAATGAAATGGGAAACAGACCTGTTAGAAATGTCTGTGCAAAAATGCCCTAAGGAAGCCAAAGGCACATTCTTGCTCATATCGGAAAAAATGGCAAAGCATCCCACCCCTCGATTCTCTCTCCACATTGACTTCTGTGCTGCTTAAACATTAGAATCCTTCAGCCATTCTGGAGCCAATACTGATCATCGCTAGACTCCTGTCCGAGACAAACAATCCTTGCTAAGTTTTTCGAAATCACATCAGCTTGCTTGTTATCTTCAGAGCAATGAATAAATGAGGCTGGAGTCTGACAAATGAGCATAGAAAACTGAACTAAGGGATACCAGTGGAAAGCCGAATTTACAAAAGCCTCCCAAACTGACATCTTCCCAGCTGCCCTAATTAGCTTTGTCATGCGGGATGCTAACCTGGCCTTATAGTTAAAGCCTTGCAGTTCTGCTTATCTGCCAGACAGGATAGGAAACCTAGTATTGACTCTGAGCCGTACATGGTTTTGTAGTGCTTGATTTTGGCCTGTGGAGCTGGCTCCTCAGGTGACTCCCATAAATTATTTTATCAAAGAAGATTAGTCAAAATGACATTTATAAGATGGCTGGGAGCCGCAATGCAACAGGAGGATGCTTCATTTTGTCAATGAAGTGTGTAATTCTGCTCAAGGTCATAGTTCCTGCTGATATGTTAGCTATTTAATGTACTCCTCTATTAAGAAATAAATCACCGTTATATACTTTTAAGGCTGAGGGGTTTGCTGACAGTATAAAGGAGTTGCTTGTTCGTTGCTGGATTGAATACTTTATTCAATCCTCTGCTCCACTTTGATGGCCAGAATTACTGAGCTATCAATGATTTCTAAATAAGCTCGAGCAGAACAAGTTAAACTATGTAAAGGACAACAAGCCAACAAATAGTCACTTGTGCTGTTGATTGGCTAAAAATGAAGGAAACTTTTGGATTGGATCCAAAAGTTTCCTTCATTAGATTTAAGGCTTCTCCTCCAAACTTTCAGAGAATTTCTTTGCCTTCCTACTAGCCAAAATGCACCCTCTCAATTATCATCACAAAGTGATGGTTTTCCCAGTAGTGATGTATGGAAGTGAGAGCTGGACCATAAAGAAGGCTGATCGCCGAAGAATTGATGCTTTTGAATTATGGTGCTAGAGGAGACTCTTGAGAGTCCCATGGACTGCAAGAAGATCCATTCTTAAGGAAATCAGCCCTGAGTGCTCACTGGAAGGACAGATCCTGAAGCTGAGACTCCAATACTTTGGCCACCTCATGAGAAGAGAAGACTCCCTGGAAAAGACCCTGATGTTGGGAAAGATGGAGGGCACAAGGAGAAGGGGACGAGAGAGGACGAGATGGTTGGATAGTGTACTCGAAGCTACTAGCATGAGTTTGACCAAACTGTGGGAGGCAGTGAAAGGCAGGAGTGCCTGGCGTGCTCTGGTCCATGGGGTCACGAAGAGTCAGACACGACTAAACAACAACAACAACATAAATGGGTTGGTGAATTGAAGGGCAAGATTTCATCTCCCCATGTAACAAGTTCAGGAGCAGGTCTCAAGCTTGACCACTTCCTTTTCCCAGCACCCATCAAGTGTAGAATATAATGTCTGAAGTGGGCATTACATTACCTTCTTCCAGACATGTGATTTCAAATTCTGTCAGCCACTTCAAGCATTATATTCTGCATGAAGCATCTGGGCTGGAGTATGGCAAGGGTGGATGTATCCAAGGCAAGACGTGCTCATCATGCTCAAAATGCTCAAGGGACTGAGTAAAGAATCATAGAGAGAAGTAGGAACCTATACACGTCAAGTCTACACCTTGACCTCTTGTGTCCCGGGGAAATTTACCTCCCTTCCTTAAACTTCAATAATTTTTATGCCCTGAGTTGGATACAAGGACTAACCCCAGGTGGAAGAATGAGGTGTTACTTAAATAAATAAGGATACTCAAGTAAAAGCTACCAGAGATTCCATAGATTTCAAACCTGCAATTTTGTGGCCATAGCCTGACACGCTACCCACTTGTTCAGAGACGAAAACTCTGGAACAGACATTCCCTCTGAGAATCCATTGTATTTTTGCAGACTTCGCCATTTTGCAAGTGCCCATAAATGTCCATAAAAGTCACAGTAAATTCTCAATGGATGGAAAGTATGTTCCACTTACCAATGTTAAATGGGACAAGATAATATATTTTTTAAAAAAACAGAGTCCCAGTTTGGTACGCAGGGAGATTGAGCAGGGTGACTCCTGTTAAAAATGCAGATTGCTAAGCCACTAAATTCATTCTGTACTTTCCCACAACCCATCATGTAAATTCATATTTATGGACTTCCATGCTGCAGTATGTAAGTCTTCTACTCCCTTTCGTAAGCAGATTTTGGACACAGTCAAGAATAATAGCCAGTTAAGGTGTATTTATAACCTTCTTAGGTCACTTATCATTGATACAGCCTGTCATTATGGCTCTCAAATGTGCCTGCAGTTGGGACTACTGGCCTGTTAACAGTTTATTACATATAACGGTCAACATTTTCTAAGTTTCCTTTCCTTCGGGTGTGTGCAGTGAAAAATTACCATGAAGAGGAGCATTCTTTTGAAATTAAGTAGCCATGTGCTCAGTGCAGAAACCATCACATTAAAAAGGATTTAGAACTAATTAAGCAAATCTGTGGTTAACACATCTGCTCTTCACAAACTTAAACGTACCTTTGCTCCTGCTCATGTTAATGTCTCACTTATCATCCTTCTAAAGATTTGCAAACTTTGGCAAGCAGCTTTATACTAAGTTAGCCCATGGATCCATCTAGACCAGGCTTCCTCAAACTCGGCCCTCCAGATGTTTTGAGACTACAATTTCCATCATCCCTGACCACTGGTCCTGCTAGCTAGGGATCATGGGAGTTGTAGGCCAAAAACATCTGGAGGGTCGAGTTTGAGGAAGCCTGGTCTAGACCAGCATTGTCTGCACTGACTGGCAAGACTCTCTAGGGCAGGCATGGCCAAACTTGGCCCTCCAGCTGTTTTGGGACTACAATTCCCATCATCCCTGACCACTGGTCCTATTAGATAGGAATGATGGCTGCTCTACGGTGTCAGGCAGCAACCTCTTCCAGCCCTACCTGAAGATACTGGTGATCTGTGTGCAAAGCTGATGCTCTATCATTTCTCCATAGAAGGATGTTCCACAGTGTTCCACAGGCAACCACTGAGAGCACCTTTCCACCCTTCTGAACATGGAAGGGAGCCACCATCTTGTCCTTTGGTTCAGGCAGCAAAATGTCTTGGGCCAGCTGTGGGTAGGAGAGCACTGTTGTGTTGGCGTGCTGTTTGTGAGCCACAAACATCTGGTTTACCACTAGGAGAATAAGATCCTGAACTAGATAAGCTCTTCTCATGTTCTGATGTTGCAGATTTTTTTATTTTATGAAATTACTGCCACAGGTGCTAGAGGAAGTATGAAAAGTAAATCTCTAGAGAGATGTGCCCAAACATAAACATAGCATGCCCACTCATGACATGGCACTCCACCCTCCTCTCCTTCCCCAGCAGCTCCCTTGCCCATCCATGTTTGCTCTGGGACAGCCCAAGTCCTCTGGAAGAGATTCTGTGGAGTCATGGGGAACAATGGGAAGATAGAGGCTCTCTTCTACAGTGTCTGTTCTGCTGGTGGGCAGGCACCATTGAATTTCTCCCATGATTTCCTGTATTAAACCATGCTTCAGTTGTATTAACAAGAGACAGTGCATAGCTGTTCATCACTGAAAGTATTCTAAGCTGATTCAATTATGGGAATCAAGGCAATCTGTAGGAAGTACTGTCTTCCATATTTATGGACGACATCAAGACTCAGAAAACCTCTCCAATGATCAATAAAGCTCATCTGAATTTACGGCAACGATATTGTGCTTTCCCATCAAACAGATCCAAATTTAAGAGCAGTCCGGGTTCCTGCATCTCATCTGACTAATTTAATCTGTTCAAGGATTTCAACCTTAAGAGTTAATGACAAATATCAAGGTAATTGCATCGTGCCCACATGAAATTAAGGCCTAAGCCACTTGTTAATGGCCATTCCATTTTATGGACAGGATCAAAATAGGTCAACACCTTGCCAGCAAAGAACTTCTATGCATACACATGGGAAGAGGGGATGCATACACAGCAAGTACTCCCAAGGTGAGGAAGCAAAGCATCATCATGACAAGCTTCAACTCATCAACTTGCTCTAACAAAGTCCTTCATTCAGTCTACCGTTCCTAAATTCCATTTTCACATACCTCATCCTCCTCATCCTCAAGAGTGTGAAAGACCAAATCCTTGGCCGGAAGGTGAGCACCTCTCCTTTCTGTGTCCTCCTACCTGGCATGTGCCCTGTGCCATTGCAGAGGAATGATGGGACAGCAGATCCTTGGCTCTTCAGGTGAAACAGGCTCTGGGGAAAGCACCTGAGAAGGATCCAAATGAGGTAACTGTACATGGAATTTGAAGGTATGAAAAGATGTAGAGTTAGCAATCACTGGGAAAGATAGCAAAGCTCCCCTATTGTTTGGGGAACAATTGGAATACTGTGCCACAATTGTATACTGTACATAAATATTAGCATTGGGCAGTTTATTGTGAACTCTGTGTTGGTGATGCTCAGAAGGGTTTGTTTGTTTGTTTATTTGTTTGCTTGCTTGCTTGCTTGCTTGCTTGTTTTTTGCAGCATCCACTCTACATAATCCTCATCAGAATGCCAGCCCATCCTTTTCTCTTTGTTTAACCTGGATTTCACCTTACCACGGAAAATTCAGTAATTAAAAATAAATCATTATGCTGCTGTCACTGCTGGTGTGCAAAATTGTAAGGATTTTTTTGGGGGGGGAGTTATGAATAGTGTACCATATATGTAGTGACATTTCAGCATGTCACCTCTATTGATGCACCCCCACTTCTGATTGCTTCTGGCATGAGCAGGCTTGCTCGAGATCTATAATAACAAAAATAAATGTTTGGGGCTGATTGGAGAAGGGTATTGTGCCAAACTTACTGTAAATTAATTCCTCTCTCCCAGCCTCCCCCAACTGATTTCAGCTTCAGATTGCAGTGCCTCAGAATCCGATCATGTTCCTGAGAGGGAAGAAGGGAATCAAATCAGTCCCGCATGGAGCTATTAGAGACATTGTGGTGGGGGTGGGAGCAGTAGGAAGAGGCAAGCTTCAATTTTCAGCAGGGAGACCTCTTGCCATCTCTTGCTGTGTATATTCCACACACAAAAAAAAACACACTCCAGTGCTGCAGGAGACTCTTGGACAGGTTTGGAAAAGAAGAGGATCAGAATTGTTTTGATTGTCCTCTCACTAGGGATGGAGAGAAAAAAAATGTTTCAGCTCATATTTAGAAGCAGCTTTATCTCATTGGCATGTTCTGAAACACTATGTGAACCAAAACACAGCCTCCCTTCCAAATTTGCACTTCTCTGAATTTTTCAGTTCCTTAGCCAAGTAAGGCATAGAAAAATGCATCTAGTAGGGTAAGATGCATATATTAGCTGAAATAGCATACAGAAATGCATTCTGTTATAGGAAAATGCTCTGCATAAATCTATCTCAGGCAAAACTGCATACAAAAAGGGTATATTAAGAGAAAATCACAGTAAAATGCTGGTGCTTTTTAATGGACTTTTTAAAAAAATCACAAAATGATGTGGAGAACTGAAGAGTGGAAAAATGAGAAACCAAATGAGAGTAACCAAAATTGACAGTTTTGTCTGCCCTTACCTCCCATATCTGAGCAACAATGGTTGGATCTGGGGGTGCATTTACCTGAAGTTGAATAACAGTTGGAGAAGATTGGAAAAAATGAATTTTTATAAAGCTCGGCAAACACAACCCGCTTAAAAAACTTAAGCATCCTCAATTTATTTTTATTACTACGGGTCTTGTGCAATTGTGTTAAATCAGAAAATCATCATTATCAGGCAAACTGCTACTTAATCTTGTGAGAGATAACTGGAAAGCAGGACTGGTTAAGGGGAGGGATATTATCTGTCAAGTTCTGCCCAATGGTGTGTATGACAAGCAGCGGAACACCAATGAAAGTGGTGATTGACAAAAAATGGAACTGTGTGGATGCTCATTTGCCGATTCTACACAGAAAAAAATGGATTTGAAGAAACAAATCTGAACAAAAATAAGGCTACCGTTTCGATACAACCATTGCATCCGTTTACCACTCATTCATCTTGGAGAAGTCCATGGAGCTCTTTCAAATACATCATTCCCCCCCCCCCATCTAGATCAGGGGTGGGGAACTGCAGCCCATGGGTCAAATTGAGCCCAACAGGCCTCACCATCTTGTGACACACCCACCCCGCACCCACCCTGCACCTGACCTCATTGTGACATCAGGTGATTGACATGTGGATGGCTCCATCCACCTGCCAAAATTTGCCTGCAAATGGCAGAGAGATAACAATCTGGCCTACTGGACTAGAAAAGTTCCCTTCCTTGATCTAAATAAGACCTTAGTGTATTTTTATTTTTTTTGAACACTGGTACATTAGAATGTTATTTATCATCTTTCCATTAGATGTTACAATTCCAACATCTTCTCAGAATTTTGTTTTAGCAGTGTTGTGAACTGCTACTATTCAATAGTGCTGTATAAATTTATGTGGTGATGAAATGGGTGCTCAGTTCTTTCTGCATAATTGAGAGTTGTTGTTTAGTCGTTAAGCATGTCCAACTCTTCATGACCCCATGGACCAGAACACGCCAGGCACTCCTGTCTTCCACTGCCTCCCGCAGTTTGGTCAAACTCATGTTAGTAGTTTCAAGAACACTGTCCAACCATCTTGTTCTCTGTCATCCCCTTCTCCTTGTGCCCTCAAGCATCTTTCCTAACTATGTTAGTGAAGCAACCACAAAAAATAAAATGTGATATTAGGAAAGCTAATTAAAGAATGCTGTGTATAATCAATGTTCAAGAGGCCATGTAGTTCTACCAGACATGCAGATAATGCTGGTACTGAGCCTCAGAACTGGTTGATTCCCAAATTGAATTGGGCAAATTTGGCCCATTTTTTTCTCTTGCCCAGATTGGGTTGAAGCAACTACAAATCACTAAAGATGTATCAGGTTGTCCTGAATGGATTTATATATATTTGTGCCAATCTGTATCTCTAAACAGTCTTCCAGAAAGACAGAGTGTCTCCAAGACATTACAACTATTAATTACACCACCATATAAGGAGAGGGCAAGATTGGGGGAAGGGGAGCTGGAGATAGGCTAGAATGAACTCATCTTAGCCTATCCCACTGCTTGCAAAGGTGTAAAGTCTTAAAATGCAGAACTCTCTTGTAAGCTCTGTGTGTCAGAAAGTGTGCCTCTCTCAGAAATCTTGTTTGATGATTGATACTATCATTCTACTTCTATAGCTAGAAGGAGAAAAAATAGCCTAGCAGTAGCATAATTTTATCCAGAATTGCTGAGTCCCAGTAAGGTGGATAAGCCATCATTTTGTGAGTCGGTGGGCATTTCAGAAGAGAAAATACATGACTACAGTTTTTGAAAGGTACTGTGAGTTAATTACACTATGGTTAGATTGAAGATGGACTGAGGGTCTACTTCGTTGCATTTTAAGATTAAACTGACCCTGAATCTGTTAAAACTTTTTTAAGGTAATGGCACAATTCCAGAACTATATTAAAAAACGAATATATGAATAATAATAAAAAGAGTAATATGAATAGCAAAATACAAGTAATTTAACAATAATTTTAACAATAATTACAAACTTTTATAAGCCTGCCAATGCAGAGGGAGACCCAATCACTGGCTATACTGGCAAAGGTAAAGGGACCCCTGACCGTTAGGTCCAGTCGCGAACGACTCTGGGGTTGCGGCGCTCATCTCACTCTATAGGCCGAGGGAGCTGGCGTTTATCTGCAGACAGCTTCCGGGTCATGTGGCCAACATGACTAAGCCACTTCTGGCGAACCAGAGCAGCGCACGGAAACACCGTTTACCTTCCCGCTGGAGTGGTACCTATTTATCTACTTGCACTCTGACGTGCTTTCGAACTGCTAGGTGGGCAGGAGCTGGGACCGAACAACTGGAGGTCACCCCGTTGTGGGGATTCGAACTGCCGATCTTCCGATTGGCAAGCCCTAGGCTCTGGGGTTTAGACCACAGCGCCACCCATGTCCCTGGCTATACTGGTATAGAAGCTCAATAAAGTGTTCTCATTGCAGTGTTCTCCATATCCTTTGCCCTTCACTATTGCAGTGAAGAGTAATGATGGATATAAAATAAAGGTAAGTTGCAACTTAAACACTTTTAACTTCTATGCATTCAACTTTATATGCTTGGCATAATAATAATAATAATAATAATAATAATAATAATAGGGAGGAAAGGGGGTGGGTGCCTGGGGGGAAAGTCTTTGGCAATCCCACCTGTTATTGAACCCAATGAGGTTTGACTACACACGATTTTGTTTTCAAGCACTATCCCCAGAATGTAACCCTACCATAAGTTGAGAGTCATCTGTATTAGAAGCAAAATCCTCTACTTAAAGCCCTACCATTATTAGTCAGTCAGGTTAGTGCACTAGACTGGAACCTGAGAGAGACCACTATAAGTCTAACCTAAGAACATAAGCTCACATCAAAGATTGTGTGTAGTCCTTTATTCTATTTTCCACAATTATTTTCCTTTCCCAAGCCCATCCCCGGACCATGTGGGTATAGTTTGAACATTTGGGGGGGGGGTTTGCCATAGCTGATAAATAGTGATAAATTGAAGTGCGTAAGTTACTTTTACTTATAACATATCTTAAATGCAAAGCAATGATAGATGGCAGGGAGCTGGTTGTAACCCATAAAAACTGAAAACACCAAAGAAACATAATTCTATGCTTTTCACAGGTATCTTTGATCTATTTAACTGAACTCCAGCAGTCATTTTGTTTCTATGTAATGTTGTTATCCTAGTCAAATAAACTGAGTTTGTGCCGTTTCCTTAATTTGATGTCCTCTTGCCACGCGTTCCAGCTGCCTTTCAATACTTGTATTGATTTTGAGAGTTTGCCATTGATTTGAACTTCTGTTGCTATGCAAAGAGTTAACTGTTAACCTTTAAAATTATTGATTTGTGTGTGTGGAAAAATGCAGAAAAGTTTTACTTTCAAGATTAAAGTTGTTCATAATATCAGCTACAACATCTCTACTCCATCATCATTTAAAATGATTGATACACAAATCTCCTTTTATTTTATTACAAAAGGAGGAGGTTTTCCTGATCTGCTTTTTTATATTTAGAATGTTGAAGGGATAATTCTGAAATCACCTATTCACAAAAATAGATCTATAGCATATGGTGTGCATAACTTATTTTGTGTATATTCATAACATGTAGACAAAAACTAACTAAGTTTTTCTTGATGCACATAAAAAGCATCTGGGCATTTTTCCTTTGGGCAGCATTCACTATGGTTCAAAGTATCTTAACATAACCAAAGAGGTGTATTGTGGGTAACCTCTCTTTCACCATTCTTCTTTCTTTTGACCTTTACCTTGCTTGTTTGACAAGAACCACCAGGGAAATTGGATCAAAATAATGATAATAATGAAACCATTGGGCAATTTGAAAGGTTACTGAATGAAGAGATGCCTTGTCTCTGATCTCCAGGTACAAGTTCTCTTTAAACAAATATTGGGATCACAAAGTTGGAAATTAAGAGGATAAGCAGAACAGAAGATGCACATTTCACATGTTCTGACACACCAGGAAACAATATGCAAAACATTTGTTTACAGGTAGGAAACTTATTCAAGAAGCTATCTTAAGTATACTTCATCACATACAGGAACTCATCACCTTATGGTAGACAAGAAGACTTCCCTACTTTACCTTTTCAGCCCTCCTTTGTGCACACCTACCTGTATATAACTAAACCAGCCCTTTTTGCATCATTAGACTTCTCCCATCTTTCCTACAGATACCAAAATCCTACTTAAAACTTGGCTGTGGCACTAGTTTGCTAGCTATCACAGCTTCAAAAACAGCCATGCATTTCCACATCGTTCTGCAGGACCACGTTAAGGCATCATGGAACCTGAACCAAAGGGTTGGTAAGGATTCTATTGCCTGACTACCTAGAGAGAACTTACTCACCTCAGGTATAGAACTCCTGATCCTAACCTTGGATCCTGGTCTCCTCTCATCTGCACAGCTACAGGATTGCTCCAGCAAGAGGTATGGCAGATAATTTTGCTTCTATCTTCTTGAGAGTTTCCACACACACTAAGGAAATTTAGAGTGTGAATGTTACTTAAATACATCTTTATATACACTGCTTTGCATTAACTACTTTGTATTGAGTCAATGTTTGCTTTGTTTCTTGTAACAAACTAACCTCTTTTTGGAATAGTCTTGCATGTGCATGTTCTTGGGTTAATGTAGTTCACATTCAGGGCAGCACACAATTGTCTCCATGCAAAAGATCTGACCTTTCAAGGGAACATTTTTTTTTTTTTTTTTGGGGGGGGGAGTAGACACGCATAGGGATTCTGGCATATATATGTAACAGAACCACAATGATACCAGTAAAATCAATTAATTGTGTGCTATCACATTCAGTTAGTTGTTGTGAGATGCAGATGAGTTTCCTACTCTTGATTAAAACCAGGGAGAAATGGTTCATAAGATAAGGGACCAACTGCAAATACTAGAGCCCAAGGCCATTCAATGGAGCTTAATGGGGGAAAGATTCAAGGCAGCCAAAAGTAAGTAGTTCTTCACTGTGCATAGTTAAACTATGGCCGGTGCACCATCTAGGAGGGGTCAGGCCAATTTTCAGTGAGGGGGTCAGGCACCCTCAAAGGTCCATAGCAGCCATCCATGCATGCTGCAGGCCGTGCTCATGTCATGCAGCCACACTGTTGGGTGTGCTTACGTCATGTGTGCAAGTTGAGGGGTGTCATCATGACATGTCATCACGCCCTGTGTCGTGTGTGAGTAACGTCCATGTACATACCCTTATGAAATGTGGGTTTGTATCCATATAAGAAGTGTGAAAAAATAAAAGAGAGAAGTGTTGCCCATGAATTAACTTTCACTGAAGCTCTAATAGCACACAGGATTAAGTATAAAGTTTACCATTAGTGGAACCCATATGGATTTTTTAATTACTAGGATGTTGAGCCTTGGATCCTGGTAATAATACAGAGATACTTTAATAGACATTCTCCAAACAGAAGTAACGTTCCTTTTCAGACCAGAAATAAACAATAAACAGGATATGGCCACTTTATTTATTTTTTTAAATGAAAAGGCCATGCAATCCATTTGATTTATAAGCGTATCAGAATTATTTGGGTAGGTGCAAAAGCTTTCCATTTCCTTGTATACCAATTGTTTACTATTATGCTTATTTGATGTCTCGAGAAATGCTTCACACCTATCAGGTTATCTCTGTCTTAATAGCCCCATCATCTTCCCAACCTGTTGAGCTGGTTTATCCTTCACAGGAATCTCAACCCATATGTTTATGTAACCACCACTCCTTAGTCCACTTTATCCACCTGACGGAGTAGATTGTCACCGACAAAAACTGAAGCACAATAAATCAGTTTGTCTCAAAGGTCTCCCAGCACTCCTTGGTTTATTGCTGAATTATTCTGTAAGCGGCATTACCTTTGAAAACTTAATGCACTTAAACCTGTGTGGAATCATGAAAAATAACATTGCCCTTGCTCAGAGTACTTCACTTTTATGGGAAGTGAAACGGAGGACATTATTTACGTCTGACATCTTCCACGAGTATTGTTTAGAATATATCTTAGAAGTTGTTGTGCATGGTATAGGCACCTTAGCATTATGAGTCAGGCTCCTGTGCCATTCTGGAAGCAGTTTTAGAGAAGTTGTCACTACCAAAATATGTCTTTTATGTAACCATTACAATTTACAATAACAAAGACCCTACCCTCTAAAAATGCCAAGAGCCAAAAATGCCAAGAGCTGCAGAACAGGCTTTGCATGCAAAAAAAGAGTCCCAGATCCAGCATCCTTGAGCAGCATAGCCACAAAAGATGCCCAGCCAAGAACCTAAATAGCAGTCACCAGTCAAAGAATACAGTATAAGAACTACCTGCTGGATCAAACCAGTGGTACATCTGGTCCGGCATCCTGTTCTCACTTGCAATTCCTAGCAACTGGTATTCCAAAGTTTGTTGCTTTTAACACTGGATGTAGCACACAGCCAACGTGGCTAGGAAAGGATATGTGACCAGTAGAACACAACAGCTTCCTATGTCTTTGATCACTACGATTTGGACTTAAATGAAAATTTGAATTACCTGTTGTTTTCTCAGCATCCTCAGTTTTGAATACTATTGGGCTTTCAGTGAAAACAACCAAGAATAATGCAACTCAACGTATCATTTGCACAACTTGTGATCTACTCAGCTGAATGCAACCAGTCCATGCACTCCTTGAGAAGCCTTTCCTTTGGGGGCCCAAGCACTTCACAGACCAAAATATTTATAAGCCCTTGTTGGATGGAGGATGGGCAGTCACCTGCAAGTCCAGAGGTTATGCTGGCTTGCTATACACTGCTGCATTAAAACTTGCATGTATGCAAGAGAAGAACTTACTCACCTCTGGTATGGAACTCGATCCTAACTTTGGGTCCTGGTCTCCTCTCATCTGCACAGCTACAGGATCACTCCGGCATGAGGTATGACAGATAATTTTGCTTCTATCTTCTTGAGAGTTTTCACAACAAGTTGCATTAAAACTTCCAGCTAGTTAAAGTATATGTTCCAAAGTGTTCTTCAATGCTTTCAAAAGAGAATTTTGAAAAAGGTTGGAATTCAAAGTCAAAATTCCGTGGGTTTTTTCAAATTTCAAAGTATCACAAAATTTCCTTTCATTTCTCAAAATGTTAATTAAATTCAAAGAAGATATTATCACTTTCCAAGAAGCTAAGATTATAATAGCTGTTATGTGAGAACATTAGTAAGATCTTCAAGGAACTGGGAAGGGAAATTCTGCAGATTTTAATACAATGTTAAGGCTTAATAGTTTGTTTTAATATTTTGTGTCAGTGTCATTTACCCTGATAGCATGCTGTCATCTTCACATTAGGGCATAATTTTCCAAACCTCACAAAGAAGGCAATCATGTATCATTAGAATTTTCCATAGATTTACTGTAATATATTTTTACTGTTACCTTGACATGATGATGTCTTCAGGCTGGCTTGAAATTATTTGTCCATCAACCTGACACACGGCATTGCTTCCATGAATGTGTGTGTTGAATATGTGTATTCTGACATTGAATGACTGAAGCATCTGAACTGCCTTAAGTAAAATGAATTTGCTTGCACAACAATTTTGTTTTCAAAATACTGCAGTCGACTTTAATATCAACGTCTGAGTTTTTATGGTTATTTCTAGACTACAGTGTGTGCGCATTTATTTACCTCTGACTTTATGCATGTTCTACATTTAAACAGGAAACAGCAGAAGATAGTGGATTATTGAAACAGAGTCCAAAAAAGGCTCTCTTTTTATTTGCATTTTTACAAGAAGAATGAACCTTGCAGTCTGCTTTCCTATCCTGAATGAAAGAAAATATTATCAAGTCCCATTAATTCAAGCTTTACTAAGATATGCTAATGCTGTGCCAAAATCTGTACTCCACTTTCCCAAGGGTTTCTTGAAAGCTACAAAAGAGGTTTCCATTTTGCTATTTCATTCACAGAAAATGCAATGTACATTTTATTATTATTATTATTATTATTATTATTACTACTACTACTAAAGTGGCCAAGAGTGGCTCATGCATTTTTCTTTCCAGACTGCATTTCTCTAGCACTCCTTCATGTACTCTGGGCTGTTTGCATTTCCTAATCTGAGAAAGCCCCACAGAAGGAGTTACCTCATGCAATCCTCCCCTGGCCTTTGATGAAAGTACGTACAGACACCTGGGAAGGCTGCAGAGTGCCAATGATTTGTAGAATGAAAGAAAGAACAACAACCACAAACACCCATCGGCCACCTCAAAAGTAGGGACATACAAAAACAGTTCCATCCATTTCAGTATTAATTTGCATTTTCATCTGGTATTTTTTGTTCTGCTGCAATTGGTTTATTTTTGCATGAGCCTGTGTTCTGTTTCATCATTTGCTGGAAATAGTGTGTGTGTGTGTGTGTGTGTGTGTGTGTGTAATTTTTTGTAGCACACAGTTACTATGCATATCTCATCCATTAGAAGATATTTGCAAATCAATTAATTTCCTATGTGTTCCCTTTTAAAGTTAATGAAGTGCCTAACGGCCCATCACAAAGCCATCTGTGGCTGCAAACCTAAGTTTACTCAGAAGTAAACCCTATTGAATTCTGTGAGGTTTTCTCCCAGGTAAGTGGGTTTAGGATGCAGCTACTCTTTCTACCTTAATATCACAGTTGAGTATAAACTTGTAATCCTCTCTCATATCCTTCATTCAGGCACCAGGGAGAGACAATTTAGTTATAAATCAAGTAAAGTTCAGGGTAAGGTGGGGTGGGGAGGAAAAGAATTTTTAATGTAATTTTGCTTTTTAAATGGCAAGGAGGTAAAAATGGGCAGTCAAATCCAGATGGCTTTCCCCACTTTGAACAAGAGATAAGGACTAACAGGCAACCAAGGAATTTCCAAGGGGCCCTCGGAAGAGCATTTCCTAGGTCACCGGAGTCCTTTGTTTGGCTGGGGTGGGGAGGAAAAGAATTTTTAATGTAATTTTGCTTTTTAAATGGCAAGGAGGTAAAAATGGGCAGTCAAATCCAGATGGCTTTCCCCACTTTGAACAAGAGATAAGGACTAACAGGCAACCAAGGAATTTCCAAGGGGCCCTCGGAAAAGCAATGCTCCTAGGTCACCGGAGTCCTTTGTTTGGCTGTTATGTTTCCTAGAAACCACATGCCCTGGGGTTCTTTATGCCTAGACAACAGCTGGGCATTATTAAATATACAATACAGAAGTTCTCTGATAAGATTCACCTCAGTTCAGTTGTCCAAGAACCCATGTGCCTTAAAGTCTTTACTTCACACTCTAGTTGACTGAAAGGTGATGCTAACAGATGGTGTTTGTAAAGTAATGAATGAATTGCTAGACCACTTGAGGACTTGGTGAGAGCCTGCCTGTTGACCTGCCTGTGTTAATGAGTTAACCAATGGGAAGATGAGTATCAAAGCTAAGCAGAGTTAATTGATTGCTATGTCACAGAGTATAAGCTAACTTTTGTACTGCAGTAGATTTAGTCTGACACTACAAATAAAACAGAGAGCTTTTCCATAGAAAGCGTCTTCAAAGCCATCAGTTTGCAGCAGAAAGCTATTGAGGAACAAGGCATTCCATTAGAGGTGTAAAGAGAAAGTTATTGAACTGGTTACTAGTTCCAGTAGTATGAGGGAATGGAGAGAACAATAGCTTTCTCTCTCTCTAATTATACTTAAAGCTGGATGCTGATAGCCATGTAAATTGCAGGGTTTATTATATTTGCCTTCCTGGGCTCCTTTGGGAGGAAAGGCTAGCAGCTGTACCTGGAAGCATCTGGAGGATTATAGTACTACCCAGATATTTGGGTACAGGGCTTGAGTGATGTTGTAAACAGTGAAAATATTGCCTAAATACCTTTATTTTATACGATGGTGGGGATCACTGTGAAGTATTTATTGTTTATGTTAATGACGTTGGAATGAAACGAAGTGGTTCTAGCAATAAGGCAAAATAAAAATATGCAAGAAGGGATTGATATCAGATGGAAATTTGAAGTTAGAATATGTGATGACAAACAATTAAGGGTAAATTAAGAGGGTATGAAATTGCTGAACAAATTTTTAAATGGAATACAAAAAAGGGAGGTGTGAGGAAGTAAATAAGTAAATAAGTAAATGATTGTAAGATATCAGAAAGAGGGATTTTTTTATTATTATTATTTTTACGTTAAATCTCGGTTTTTGTATTTTCTTTGTTCTTTGTTTATTGTTTACTGTTTTGTGATCCTTTTTTTGTTAAAAACTCAATAAATATTATTTTTAAAAAAGTGAAGTATTTATTGTTTATGGCAATATGAGCATTGTAACAAAGGATTCTGACTCTTTTGCAACCTCGACCCTTAACACAAGCACAATAAAGGATCCAGTTTGCACTGCCATTTTCAAATACCTTTTACCATTCATTTTCCTAAATTCTGTCTGACAGATATGCAAGTCGATATGGTGTGTTTCTTCTGCTTATTGTTGACCATAATTTTGGACTATATCCCAAGTATGACTGATAAATCTGTAAGTGATTAGCATTCGTAGTATGTTCAGAATGTTTATGTTGACTTTCAGTTTGGCACTGGCAGAGGACATCTGAGATATACAACTTGACATGCATTAAGGACATGTCACAGATCTGTTAACGAATGAAATACATATAGTTTTCAAGCATTTCCCTGCCACCCACTCTAAAAATATACAAGGCACTTCTGGGGTATAAATAAATCATCATCATCATCATCATCATTATCATCATCAATGTTTTCAAAGTTTTCAAACCCAGGTTTGAGATTTACGGCATGTAATGCCTTGAAAGAAAATATTATGAAAATGATTTACAGGTGGTACATGACCCCAGTCAAGCTTGCAAAGATATACCATGTGTCTGATAATAAATGTTGGAAGTGTAAAGAAGCTGAAGGAACATTCTTTCACCTCTGGTGGACTTGCCCTAGAGTGAAGGTTTTCTGGGAAATGATTTATAATGAACTGAAAAAGGTATTTAAGTATACCTTCCTTAAGAAACCAGAGGCCTTTCTCTTGGGCATTGTTGGTAAGAGTGTGCAAAAGAAGGATCGAACCTTTTTTATGTACGCTACAACAGCAGCAAGGATACTCATCGCTAAAAGCTGGAAAACTCAAGAACTACCCACACTGGAAGAATGGCAGATGCAACTGATAGACTATATGGAACTGGCGGAGATGACAGGCAGAATCCGAGACCTGGGAGAAGAACTGGTGGAGGAAGACTGGAAGAAATTTAAGGACTATCTACAAAAATATTGTAAATTGTATGATTGTTAAGAAAGATGTAAGATTAGCAAAAACATGGCTTCAACAAACTAGTTATAAAGAATATAAATTTAAATTCAATTGGAAGATGAAAAGATAAATTTGGGATAAGTAATATTTTATGATTAAGCTTCAATAAGAGTATGTTAAACCCCAAAATTTGAGACATTAAATATTGGAAAATTATATTATATGAATTAAATCAAGTTAATAATTTGCTGGTAAAATTTATGTTTAGAAAGCAGGAACAAGAGATGTGAGGAAGTCCAAAGTTGAGAATGAAATGTGGATAATGGAAAATATTATGTTATTATGTATGTTTTTGATTGGTTATACAAAATTTAATAAATATTATTATATAAAAAAAACAAAGTTTTCAAAGAATCACCAGTGCTTTTATTATTAAATGATTTCCTGTTTGTAGGTTTCGTGCACTTGTTCAAATTATTCTACTACAGACACCAATGAACCAAGTGCAAGTTTTGCACTACATTTCAGAAGCAGTAATTCTAATTGTTAAGTCCACCACATGGAAATCAATTCCACTACTCCATCACTGTAGAACCCATTGGCAATGACTGTCAAGGACCCCACAAGTCCTGATGCAGACCCAGCTTATACAGCTTTCAAACCTACCTCACTTCTTCCAGTTTTCCCCTTCCATAGGGCCAATGTAGCAACTAATACTCAAGTTTCCAGCAGAAGGTAAATTATACTGTAACTCTAAAAGAACTTCCAAACTTCAAGAGAGGAAAGGGTAGTTTGAATTAAATGCTAAAGAGACAGAGGACTGCAGTGCTCTGCTTACTAATCTTATTCTCCTCTCTCCTTCAGGGTAAGACATCAGGATCAATATTTTACAGGGAGAAAAGTATAAGGCAAGGAAAGATAGGCACATAACAGATAAGTGAATATCTTTTTATAGGCTAGCATCGCATGGTAAAAGACTATTTAAGTTTCCTAGAACTTTTCCTCTGACCTGGCCTGATGAAACTTGCCATATATCTGTTACTGACCATTCACCTACTAATTCACTTACAGGGTCATGTAGCAGCAATAATGCTGGAGGGATAGGCCACAGGGAAGCATCAATCTCCCTCCACTCTTAGTGCCATATCTTGTGAACACAAAAGTGTTATCCATTCCTAACAGAATTGCTAAATTGTTGGACCCCAAAGCCTAAGTCATGAAACCCTTAGCAATTTCATTTTGGAACTGTGTTCACAGAGCAGGTTTTCCCCATGTCCTTTTCCCCTCTGCTGCCCACAAAATCTGCTCCTGCAATTCAAGCTGTTTAGCCACTCTGCCTTTAATAACATGCAACAATTTAAATCAAAATGCTTCCATTTGACAAAACTAGGCATTTAAAGAATTGTTTCAACAACTACTATTACTATACCCACTCACCAACATAACTTTCTTTGCTTTACTTCCAGATGATGCAAGTCTGGCATCTCTTGTAAAAATGAGAGGTTCATCAGATTGTATCTGAAAGAGATATCCTGGGGTTCTGAAGCTCCTTGGGACTGGCAGGAGGGGGTTAGGCATGATATAAATATTATAGTAAATATAATAAAACAGCTAAAAAAGAATAGTTCAAAATAGATTATGACACTTTATTTAGGTCCATTTTGTTATATTTATGGCATGTTTTTAGGCCTACCCATATGTAAAATTAACAGTAAATTTATGTAAAATTAATATGTAAAATTAACAGTGAGCAGATGAGTTGTAGCTCTTCTTGGGGCACCAAGGAAACACATACCACTATCAGACATGTGCCACTATACTATTGCATGCCTGTTTGGTTTTGACAGTTGTGTTTATGGATTTCAGAAATGATATCTGAATGTTAACATGCCATTTACTACACCATCACTCTTTTGACTTGAAGATGACATTTACTGATGCACTTGATTTAATCCCAGATACTTCTGGCTGGCTGTGGACCAATTTTAAAATTCAAAACGAGCATAACAACTACTCCTGCTTGGCACTTTGGTATTTCAGCATGTTTAAATGGACAGATTGCTCAATAGCGGTCTGTGCAGCTAGTGACAAACACAATCACTAGCCCCTACTCCATTCTTGAAATACCTACATGCGTAAGTCTCTTAAAGGTAAAGGTAAAGGTAAAGGTACCCCAGCCCGTACGGGCCAGTCTTGACAGACTCTGGGGTTGTGCGCCCATCTTACTTAAGAGGCCAGGGGCCAGCGCTGTCCGGAGACACTTCCGGGTCACGTGGCCAGCGTGACATCGCTGCTCTGGCCAGAGCCAGAGCCAGAGCCAGAGCCGCACACGGAAACACCGTTTACCTTCCTGCTGGTAAGCGGTCCCTATTTATCTACTTGCACCCGGAGGTGCTTTCGAACTGCTAGGTTGGCAGGCGCTGGGACCGAGCAGCGGGAGCGCACCCCGCCGCAGGGATTCGAACCACCGACCTTTCGATTGGCAAGCCCTAGGCGCTGAGGCTTTAACCCACAGCGCCACTTGCGTCTCTTAGCCAGCAGCTATTGATGACTGATTGTCATAGACTGGCTGGGTGTAGAGAAGAGATGGGAGGCACCAGCTGGGGAATCCAGAGCAAGGTGGGTGTTGGTGGGATGACACTGAGTGATCACAGGGAGAAGAGGGAGCAGCCTAGAAGGTGGAGGTGTCAACAGCTGAAAAGTCAACATTGTTTAATGAGCAGGAAGAAACTGTGGCAGACAGTAGTCCAGAATCAGAGGCTGAAGAGGAGGGTGGCCAAGAGGCAGAGGTGAGACAGCCAGGGAATCTCCTACTCCTGCTGTGACCAGCTCCCTTCCCCCTGGTCTCCTAAAACATGAAGAGGAATGAAGAGGATGTGGAGCAAAGAGAGACAAGACAAAGGAGCTTCAGGTTGCTGGGGAAGGACCTGGAAGAGGAGATTTAGTGATCAGTGGGGAGGCGGGAACCTTCAGTTCTTGCAACTGCCTCATTGGGGCAAGACTTCTTGGGAAGAGTTGCTGGGATCACTAGGCCAGAGCTGTTTTGTTTCTTTGAATAAAGAGTTAACTTCACTGACACTTTTGAGTTATTGCTGACTTGCTCCTGACTTCCACCTTGACACCCACTCCACACCAGCTTTGAAGGAACTAAAAAGGTGTCTGGAAATCCAGTATTGGGTCTCTCTCATTTCTTTCACTTGTAATTTGGTCCTTTGTCTGAAGACTTCCCCCCTCCCCCTGCAGACAAAGTGAAATATGCCGATGCACTAGCACTTTACACAGAGCCAAATGATTTATGGGATATATGAGTGTGCTAGAATACTACAAAACACTCAGCAGCTGCTAACACAAGCAAGTCCCTAAACCAGAATATCTGCCAGCTATAAGTGCCGAGGAAAAGGTGTATAAGTAAAAAATAATGCAGTGCTCCATTTTATAAGATAAACGGGAAACAGCTGCAATGTTTACAGTCGTGTAAACCAATCAGTCTGGTATGATGTATAATACTGCAAAAAAGAAAAAGAAAAAAGAAAGAGAAATAGCATGATTGCCAGGAGAGTGAGCAGATTAACTGATGTCCAGAAACAAATATAGTTATGTAGTGAAGAGTTTGCCAACTGGAGGGAGGGGGCCCCGCAAGAAAAATGTATGAGAATTACAGCTCACCAGAATGAAATGAGAGGGATCCACCTGCAGAAAATGTCTCAAGAGTGGGTCACTGTCTTATCCATGTAACTGCCATGAAATCAGAAGAATTGCCTGAAATTATGACGGAAATTGATTGCAATAGAAAGCTGTGGTTTTAGAACTGGACTTGAGTGCAACATTTTCCTCCCAAGAACCAGAAGACTGCTCATCTCATCAAAAAGAGTGGTGTAAGTCAAAAGGCTTGTTTTTCCTCTGACAGGCTTAGGCCAACTGAGCTAGCAGTAGCCCTTATCCTGAACAGAGTTTGGATCTGGCAGAAATTTACAGCAGTTCAATTTAGGGCAGCATAAATTACATAGTTAAAATTGCTCCCTTAAATGCCAACTGAACCAAATTTCTACTCCATCCCTACTTCTGAGTAGACATGTGTAGGACTGCATTGAAAGGCAATTTAAGCTTGTAGTGTAGACATGCCCTAAAACTTTACACAATAGTATTTTCGGATGTTTATCCAATATCCCCCACCCCTGCATAAAGAGAGTGGGTCCAAACTAAGATATATAGTCCTGTTTTTTAAAGCAGTAGCATGATCATATTTTTTGAAGAAAAGCTGGTTTTCAAAAATTGTAATTAAATTACCGTTCCATAGGATAAAAAGCTCCTTTATGCATCACACCTGTGCTCTTGGAAATAATTGAGTGGATTTATTTTCATGCAATGTGGAACCTTACAAACTAGCAAATGCATTAAAGGTAAAGGTACCCCTGCCCGTACGGGCCAGTCATGTCCGACTCTAGGGTTGTGCACTTATCTCACTTAAGAGGCCGGGAGCCAGCGCTGTCCGCAGACACTTCCAGGTTATGTGGCCAGCGTGACGAAGCTGCTCTGGCGATCCGGGACAAGAGCAGCACACGGAAACGCCATTTACCTTCCTGCTATAAAGCGGTACCTATTTGGACTTCCGGGTTAGCGCCATCGACTAATGGCGGATTCCCTCCGAGCTCCGGAGGGAATCGGCTCCGCAGGATTGGGTCTTGCTGCTGCGGTGACGCGGGGACCCTTAAAATCACAGGCGTGGAAGCCTGTGAGCATGGTGACTCGGCAAGCACCATTTGCGCCCCCCCCCAATCTGCGAAGGAGACTTTTTAAAGGCTCCGGAATGGGGACGGGCCGCGGCGCGGTGCTGAGAGTAGACTGCTTCTTCTGCGGAGTGAAGCTGCAAGCCATTGTCGGAGAGCGCTGACTTTTTCCTTTGAACAATTGGACTTTAAAGCAACAACCCGTGAGTAGTACGGAAATTGGAATTTTAAAGAAAAATTTTGATGAATTAGGAATGAGCAGGGAAGGTTTAAAAAGGAAGTCCGCCCCCCCCCCCTTGTAAATAATTTAAAGCAAGGGACCTGCTAACTAAGGTTGAGAGAATCTTTTCTTTCTTTTTTGTAAAAGATCTTAACCTCACGGCTTGATATTACAAGAAATCTTACTGGAGGATAAAGAACTAATTTTGGGAGCTGAAGTGTTACCCTCCCGGACCCAGGAGAGTTCCGCGAGAGAGCCTGTTGATGAAGTACCGAAGAGTTTGACAGCTGTCAAGTTAGCTGTCAAGAAGGAAAAAGAGAACTTTGTTTCTGTTGCTTCTGCTGGTTATATTTGTTACAATTTGTTGAAAATAAGGAAGGGCTGATACAAACTAACTTGATTTTTGGATTTGAGCTGAGAGGAACATTAAGGAACCAAAATCCCCCTAGAGGGGGTTTAGGGACATTACAAGAATAGCTGGAGGAGGGAAAATCCAGGCGGAATTGGACAGAGCATTTGTTCTCTTGGGAAAGTTACAAGGCCAAATTGATGCTTTGGCTATAAACGTCACAACTCTGGACTTAACAGTAAATAACATGGTTGAATCTGATAAGGATTTGAAACAGGAAGCCTATTCAATTGGACAAATAGAGAAACCTGAGAGCTTTGAAAATATGGAGAAGGAAACATATGTTGCCCCTGAACAAAAGGAAGGAGGAGCTGTAATTTTGCAGATGTTAAAGGAGAGCTGTAACTTGAGGCCTGACATGATGGCAACAAAGCAAAATAAAAACTTGATGTGGAAAGTCTGGCCTGAATTGGAGAGTGGAAAATAGAGAGATCTCCTTAGGTGGAGATCTGAAGACCGAAGGATTATAAATTTGATTAAAGCGGAAGTTGGAGCTTTGGGGACATTTGGATTTGAAAGGAGTTTGAAACAAGATTTGGAATACCCCATAGGCTTTATTTTTAAGTATGGAGGTCTGGCTGGAAGAAACATGGATCCTGTTGGGCCGGAGCCTCTCCGAGATTTGGGGTTTAACATTAAGGACTATCAAAAAGACCGGCAGAGAGGAACTGAGAGAGATTTAAGAGCCTTGGATGTGAGATCTCCAGGCTAATACTATATTGAGACTGATGGACACTTGCTGGGGACTGAAACTGGGAAAGGGGTGGGTGGAGTCTGGGAATCCAAAGGGTATACAATTATAATTTGTTCTGTTTTTATATTGTTTTGCTATTGGTATGAAAATTGGGAAAGTCGTAGAAGGGAAGTTTGGTCGACATTAGGAAAAATGTTTAAGAATGAGTACTGATGTATAAGCATTGATGTTTAAGTTTGGATAAGTTAAAACTGGTCTCTAAAATGGTCTAAATTAAATGAAGATAAGGTTTGCAAAAATAAATTAAGGAAATGGAAGAAAGAGAAAAAGTAAAATAATAACATGTTAAAATAAATTATTAAGTAAAGTTGAGAAATAAGTAATAAGGATTTGCTGAGCTAATAATTTAAATTGGAATACAAGAAGGGGAGGTGTGAGGAGGTCTGAGAAACAAGTTAAAGGAAAATAAGCAATTGAAATTCTATGTGTTTTTAATTGTTTTTAAGTTTTGTATTTTTGTTTTGTTGTTTTTTTAATACATTTTTATTCAAAATATACAATTACACACATCAAGACAAAAACAAAATACACTTATTAATAAACATATTAATTCTAAATTATTTACATAATACATTATATTCTTTCCCCGTTTATACAAAACACAAACAAAAACAAAAACACCAACACAGATTTCTCTATAATTGGGCTCTATTTAAGAGCCCTGGACTCCCTTCCACCCTTTTGGTAAGTATCAAATAAATTCCACGGTCACGTATTTTCTTTTTAATCTTAAATATTAGTTTTTCTCTGTAAGTGTTAATCCAAAAGCCGCCAGTGCTTTCTACAGTTCGTTTCCAATATATTTCCAATATTTACTCCAGTTTTTTTGAAATTTCTGTTCATCTTGATCTCGTATTCTATCTGTTAATCTAGCAAGTTCGGCATAATTTACCATTTTAACCTGCCAGTCACTTATGCTAGGTATAATTTCCGTTTTCCAGTTTTGTGCCAACATAATTCTTGCGGCTGTGGTGGCATAGAGGAATAGCATTTTGTCCTCTTTTTGGATTTCTTTACCTGGCATTGCCAGCAGGAAGGCTTCGGGTTTTTTGGGGAAAGTGTATTTAAATTTTTTTTTAAGTTCATTGTAAATTAATTCCCAAAAAGCTTTCACTTTGTTACAAGACCACCACATGTGGTAGAGGTCGCCTTCTGCTTCTCCACACTTCCAGCAACTTTTATTCTTTAATCTATACATTTTTGCCAGTTTCACCGGCGTATGATACCACCTATAAGTCATTTTCCAGATATTTTCCCTCAATGCTGTACAAGCCGTAAACTTTATATTGTTATTCCATATGGAATAACAGTATTTTTGTATTTTTGTTATTTTTTTGTCTATTTTTGTTTTTGTTTTGTTATTGAAAATCCTAATAAATATTCATTTTAAAAATATATAAAGCGGTACCTATTTATCTACTTGCACTTAGGGGTGCTTTTGAACTGCTAGGTAGGCAGGAGCTGGGACTGAAGGACGGGAGCTCACCCCGCCGCGGGGATTCGAACCGCCGACCATACGATCGGCAAGTCCTAGGCACTGAGGTTTTACCCACAGTGCAACCCGCGTCCCTCAACAAATGTATTACATTAATAATTGAATTTTGGGAGATAAGTTTCTATTTACCTTCGTTTAAGGCTTAAAACCCACACCTACCTGCTTAAACCTTAACTTCATTTACTTTGTCCTAATCTAGTCTTTCCCATCTTTCTCAGCATTAGTTGAGTAATGGGAACCAATGACCATGTATTCTCCTCACCAACTGCACTCATAGGAATAAGCCCCCAAATTGTACTGGGGAATTCTGGGCACTAAGCATGTTAACCCCTATTGCTATTATTTTCCTGCAAGCACAATAACAGTAAAGCATCCAGGAAGAATCCTCAAGTAAGACTGACTGTGAGCTTATACAACAAATGAATGTTGACAGATAAATGAAGGTCTTTTCATTCCAGATCATGTCTTGCTGCCCTCCACTGTCTCCTACATTTATTTAAAGTATTATCAGCCATCACTCTTATTCGTATAGTCCTGGAACTTGTGCTCTTTTCCCTCCTTCCTAGACCACAGACAGGATATATTTAGGAAACTCTGGTCCTCGCCTCAGTTCACTTGAAATATCTCCTTATGATTATCGGGCTCTGTGTTTCAGTCTCACAAATGATTGTGAAGTTGACCGATGCAGGTCCACAATAATGAATCATCAACTACAGTGAGATCCAATTAGCATCTAATTAAAATCTACATATGGCTTCAGACACAATTTCTCTGACGAGGTTTGGAACATAACGATCTTTCAGATTTCACACTTCTCTTAATTTTCAGACACAGTTCTTAACAAAGAACAAAATGAATTGGGGGGTAAAATAGTATTTTAAACTAAAAACACTTTTGGAAAAGTGCAAACTGAGATCAAATGCATATTTAAATAAAACAAAGGGACTTGTCACACCTACTATAATGGTAGTTCCATAGTGAGTGGCAAATTAGGCAGCCTTTCTCTTCTTACCATGGCTGCCATTTTCAGTTCCCTAAACTGCTTTGGGGAGAAACCCTGCCTGCCATCTGAGACCACTGCCTGGAACAGAATACTAGGCCAGATTAGTTAATTACTAAGATTTTGGGCAAACCTTAGCTATCATTTTTTCCTGAACTGAAAGCAGCACAATATTTAACTAAGATACAAATCCAATTTAACCTAAGCAATAACGACAGAACGGGTGCGGGGAACCTGTGGCCCTCTTGGTGTGTTGCGCTACATTTCCCAACACCCTCAACCACTGGCCACACCGGCGGGGCGGATGGCAGTTGGGAGCCAACAATATCAGGAGGACCACAAATTCCCCACCACGACTATAGAGAATTATTCCTAGCAAATTGTAGTTTTTAAGTTTTAAGTCACTGTCAAGACAATTTATGGGAGCACACTCAATTTCCAATAGAGATTAATAGAGAACTTGTGCCTTCATTTAATGAAACCAGTGATCCATCTGATTCAACATTTCATTTCAACTGCAACCAGTATATCTAAAAACTGTAAGCTGGGCATGGAAGAGACTGCTATCCTCCTGTTGTCTATGTGCCCAGAGACATGCTGACTGAATCATCTGTATGCTGATTTATACTAACAAACAACCAAATCTCTTGGTAGCTAATTTTGAAAAGACAAGTCAGAATAGCTTACATTTTTATGAAGGCCTTTAAAATGTGTGAAAAAAGATTATGTTAATAAACACTGCATATGGCACTATTATTCTTCAGCTGACAGCTGATTTTTTTCCTATTCATTCCTTACATTCAGATAAATGAAGAATATGAACTTTAAAATGTCATCTTCCTTCAGTAACTGTATCCAGTGTAGACACTTCTCTTCCTCTTTTTTTTCCTGATAAATTTCAGCATCCCCTGTCAGGGATTGTTAGTTAATATTTTCGTATCCTAGAAACATTTGATCATTTTACAGAATGCATAACAGCCTTAAAATGTCCAGCTAAGTAATGCCATGCTTTTATTAATATAATAGTCATAAAACGGCTATCACAGAGGGGGGAAGTGGTTAATTCCACATTGTACTATAATGTGTTCTTCATGCCATGTTGTGATCATCTCAGCATGCTACCAACTGCCATTCTGGCATCGGTGTTGCCATCAACTATCATTCAAACTATTTTTCAAGACCAATATGGATTTTAACTCGGCATCTCAGATTTGTCTCATATATGCATAGATACATACATAAATTATTAAATATAGATAGAAGTGACTGACAGAACTGTTTGGTTAATATTTTTGGATCCCACCTTCAGCACAAATTCAGCTTTAAAAAGACAATGGGAGCTAAGCAGAGTTTGAAGGCTGGTGAAAACTGAAGAAGATCTCTTGGAAAAAATATGTGCATATTTTTATTGATTTAAACAAGAACATATACTTCAATAACATACAAGAAGAAAGGAAAGAAGAAAAGCAGTGCATTCGAATGAAAAATAAAATTAACACAGAAAAGGAGAGAACACAAATTTCAGTCATTTCATTCACATTCCTGGGGGGGGGGGAATTATGATGATGATTATGATGATTGGTGTTGGGGGAGTAGTAACATTTTCAAAAAGATTTGTTTTATTTATAACTATCAGAATATTGTCCTTGATATTCTCACTTAATGCTGAAAAATTACTAAGAAATCCATGTAGAACAAAATCTTACAGGAAGCATTTGAAGATGGTTACAATCATTAATATATAAAATAGTTTTGTCACATTATTAAAAATGAATCTTTTTTGTCCTCTAGTACAGCTTATTTTCTGTGTTTAATTTCCAGTACTAATTTCCAAGTACAGACTTGGTCCATAGGGCAGAAGAGGGGAAACTGTGGCCCACCAGATGTTGATAGACTCCAAATGTCAACGATAGTCCTTGTCAACATGTCCAATGCTCAGAGATGATGGGAGCTGTGGCTGTAGAAGTATCTGCAGGGTGAAAGTTTCTCCAGCCCTGACCCAGCTAAAAGCTTGATATCCTTCAAATGAAGACCATGGGATGCTGTTCCTGGATATCAAGTGTCTATGCTGGGATTTTTCTATTTGAAATATTCCCAGGTCAATCTTCCTTGTTGCTATTGCTGACTAGTGTTATCCCAAATGAGTATGATCGAACCTCTGCACCCTCCCCTGCTGTTTTACTGCTGCCAGCCCCGCCAGGGCTTTGCTCTCACCACCACAATGCCACTGGCACTGCCCAAGTTTGCTTGCTTGGTTCACAGCAGTCACTTCACTTAACCCAGGGAGCAAGTTTGGGCAGCAGCGGTGGCTCCCCTTGCACTCTGCCTAGAAACACACTTTTGCTCCTTCTGTTCCCTGGACAGACAGACACACAAATGGGCTGCTGGAAGAGGTGGAGGGGGAGTCAATGGGGGTCAATGACTGCCTGTTGCACTATTGCTCCTTGTGCGCCCAGCCTGCACAATTCCCCGAGACCGATGCCAACCGAAACCGGAACACTTAGGGATCTGCAGAGTTTGCGCAACTTGCATAACAGACCTCAGCAACTCAGCATTTTGGCTAATCTACTTTATTTACATATAAACACACACGGAGCACTGCAACATAGATCCCTCTCTCTCTAGCATCTCGGACAGCAAAGAGAAAAAGAACAAAGGACAATAGTCCCACTTCATGGAACACAGTAACACAAACATCCTGTCTCCGTCACTTCCCACTCTGTGGAGTCAAAACATACACCGTCATGTGATAGACAACAATCCTATGACTGCAATCATGGAGCAGAAATTCTAACATCAGCTGGGGGGGGGTAGCTTCCATAGTGTTGCCTGCAGAGTGGCACATCTCCCCAGATTCCCAGCTACATTGCATCCTCTTCTCTCTCACCAAACACCTTTTCCTTTCTCTTCTTCCACTCTTTGCCCGGATGGGGCAGGGCCCGAACCTACAGGGTTGTCATCATCACAGGGGGTGGGGGCAGCATTGGGGCGTTTTGCCTGAAGCAGTAAACTGTCCTGGACTGACCCCGATGAAAGAGAAATGAAACCTTCTGGTCTGGCTTGAAAAACAGTCCTTTTATTTTAGCAGCATCTGTATGGCCTGTTCTTTCTGACAACTGAGCGGCTGCTGACAATACTGTAAATGGGTTTTTCCATCCATCTGTCATTAAATCTACAATTAGACACAGTGGAGATGGAGCTGATGTTCATGTGAAAAATGATTCTGTGATCTCTTGAAAAAGGCAGAGGTACCTTCATGCATTATGAACTTATTTATTGCTATTGACATAGTACCATATCAAAATGCACAGCACTTCACCAGGAGAAAATGAGCAATTCTGCAAATGCTGATCATGTTTCAGAAGGTTTTAATTTTTGCCAGAGTTTCACATTGTTGATTCTTTGTAACAGGGAAAGTTGAAGGAACATTTAGGGCTTTGGTCTCAAGCACTTATCCAGAGGGAAATCTCAATGAAATCAATAGGGTTGAGTAAACATAGTAAAGTTCAAGGTGAAGTCAATTGGTTGAAGCCAGACTTAGTCAAACTTAGAGACGATCCGCTGAGATCAATGGGACTTAAGTTAGCATTAATTTAAACAGAAAGTTTGCAATATTTGTAAGTTGTAAAACCAACATTGTATTAGACAGCTATTCTGAATCTCCAGAATTTCTAGAGGAAATGGTTACTTCTACAGACAGACTTCTATTTTTAAAATAAATTTGTATATTTGAATAAATTGGACACCCAGCTAGCATTATTGTGAAAAAATGAAATAGTTGATGGGTTGACATGGGTAGTTATTTGAGCTTAAATGAAACAAATATGCACTTAATATGAAAATGTAAAGTCACATTATATTACATCAAGCTCCGAACTGTTTATTCAGCCTCCAGAATCTCAGTCATGGATTTGTGTTAGTTTGCACAATATACTTTACACCTTTTATTAGTAGTAGTAGAACTTATTGGTCATTTGATACACAAGAACAGGACTCAAAACAACTATAATGAAGAATGTAGAAATTGGTGCATGTTTCTTAACATTTATGGAACAGTGTTTGGTAGCCTTCATTTTGTAAAATTATTGTGAACTAATTCTATACTTTTAGGACTTACTGGTAGCTGTAATTGTAAATGAACGATGACCCTCTTCAAAATACAACAGCAAGCTTAAAGCCTGGCCTTTTAATAGTCAATTGATTACAAACCCTGCTTCTAACATCACTGTAGCAAAATTCACATTATTTGCTTTGGGGCAAATTTCAAATGATAATTTTCTATTTGTCTGAAATGTCTGTGTGTAACCACGTATTGTAACAGGGATACAAGATTGACTGCAAGAGCCGTGGGGCTTTTAACCCAGCTGATTATTATCCACTAGGTAGTGTCTGTGCCTAAAGTCATTATGCTTGAAATGAAATTAATTACTGATCTTGTTTTACCCCATTTATCTATAGCCAAGGGGGAGATAAGGCGGCAGCAATTCCTCCACGGAGATGGGGGGAAATTGCTTGTTACTCTTGATGTCTGACATTTCACATCACTCCACCTGGTGGAAACAAAGAAGTGGCTATCCCTTTAAAAATAAAAAATACTCCATTTTGCAATCTCTGATGTGTGACCACAGCATATGTTTCTTGTTTGGAGAGATAAGAAAGGGATGTTCTGCCCAGAAGGAATATGTGCAGCTATATATATATATAAATACGGAACTTGAAATCAAGAGATTATTGGGCCTGGAAAGTTACAGACTGTATTGGAAATAAGAAATCAGAGTGGCTGGTCCTCATGTGTGAAATAGCACTAAAACTCTGGAGCTAGTGCTGTAAATGGAACACGAATAATACACAGCTGATAGAGTTGTATCCTATTTATTGCACCTTTAAAATAAAGAAAAACAAAAGGCTTGACATACAACACATCTCTCCCCCTCGTATTTTATATATAAACAATTATAATATCCATTGGGGAAAAGACATATCACTGTACTGCACATTGAGCTTTTTTAGCTTATGCTTTTATTCCGCGTGACGAGTGTATCTGGAGGCTGGAAACGTCACATCAGGTTATGTAAACTCAGCCTTTACCCAAATGTCTTTGCTTTATTCATCTTTCTGTCAAAGCCCAGTGCTGCTTCAAATGTCAGATTTCCCATCCTATAATCCACTGGCACTTCGTTTTTCAATCTGCAAAAGGAAATGGGAGTTTTAACTGTTTAACATTATGTATATTTACGTCAGAGGTAAGTCAGGTTCTGTGGGACTTACTGTCAAGGAGGCGTGCATGGGATTGAAGTCTTAGCGAGCCGCACAATGAAGAAATCAGTAAACCACGCTGTTAAGGAATGGAATAAGTAAAGCACTTGGTACAGTACCTATGATTGTTCCACAGAGATACATGACTGGGAAGTAGGCAGTAATATTTAAATCTCATTATTTACATCCGGTAATATGCTCAAGGTGCACAGGTCTATTTTGAGCAACTCTTTCTTCTTTAGAGTCTAGGAGAAAGTGCTTCCAGATCAGAGAGTGGAGATTTTAGAAGACTTGATCCACGGCATGTCTTTCTCTATAAATTCAGTGCAGGGTTCATACAGCTTTAAATATAGTTAAGGTTTTGAATAGCTGTTCTATGGAATAGTATGTTAGGACTTGAGTAGAGAGTATTCTCAGGATTTATATTAAAGCTCCATGTTTTAAAATACAGTGGTACCTCGGGTTGCATACGCTTCAGGTTACATACGCTTCAGGTTACAGACTCCAGAAATAGTGCTTCAGGTTAAGAACTTTGCTTCAGGATGAGAACAGAAATTGTGCTCTGGCGGCGCGGTAGCAGTGGGAGGCCCCATTAGCTAAAGTGGTACTTCAGGTTAAGAACACTTTCAGGTCAAGTACGGACCTCCGGAACGAATTAAGTACTTAACCTGAGGTACCACTGTACATATTTCTGCTGAGGTTAATTAGTTACCCATCAATTGTTTCCTTTATGAACTTGAAAGACAAATGGCAGGGAAGACAAATTAACAGGTGGACTCTTTTATGTCCAACAACCAAATGATTTATATCACAACATAATATTCAGAACACAGCTGCATGCAGCGCTGCAATCTGTGACATAACCTGGGTGATTTGGAGAGGTCTACCCTTCCCCCAGTGTCTGAAGTCAAGGTCAAAAAACCCCTCTCACACTTCGTACCACTGCATACAATTTTATACTCATTACTTATCTGGAGAAGCGCACTGCAAAATTCAAAGAACTATTTCAGTTTGCATCTTGTTTTCGTAAAGGGCCAATTAGGTAAATTTGCTTTCAAATACAAACCAAATCAAATTCCTCCAACATCCCAAGTGACGGGTCACATTTATAGAGAAAAACAGTACTCCGTAATTGTATTTTATTCCCTTCCGTTGTTAGCACTAATGCTGGGCAAGCTCAGAAAGGAACGTGTTTGGATTTGCTATCAATATTAATTCTATCAGAGTCCCCACCTGATAATAAAATAAAAATAAATCTTGTGAGATATCATTCACAGCCCTCTAGGCATATTATACACCGCTAGTGACATAAGTGGCATTTTTGACAGCGAGACACATAATTACAATTTCATCACATTCCTGAAATAATAATGATATTAATAATAACGCACCTAAAGCCTTGAGATGTTATAGCAAGTTAAAAAATATAAGGCAGGCTTTGACTGTAGGCTCAGAATCTAATTAAGTGAAGGGCACAGGGAAGGATGGGCAGGGGAAGAGAAGGAAATTAAAAGGGAAACGAGGGTGGGCTGGGAAAAGCCAGGGCTCAGGAGTGGCGTGCCTAAAGTAAATCTTGTAAAGCTGAAAGGAAGAACAGATCCCAGGCCCTGGTGAGTCCCAGCTCAGCATATGCTCAGACTGTGAGGCTGGTTTTCTTATAACTGCATTTATTTAAACATCTATAGCCAACCTTTCGTTGTAAAACGACGAGGCAGTTCACAAGAGAAAATTGGTACAATCAAATATTTCTAAGGAACACAAATACCATCTCTATCCAGGGATGATACTCAAAATCAGTGATCAAGAATGCCCTCACCCAGTGGCGTAGCGTGGGGGGGTGCAGGGGGGCCCGGCCGCACCGGGCGCAACATCTGGGGTTAGGGCAAATCCACGGGTTAGGGGGCGCAAATCCACGGGTTGGGGGGGGCGCAAATTACTTGCCTTGCCCCGGGTGCTGACAACCCACGCTACGCCACTGCCCTCACCTATAGTAATGTTTCCACTAGTCTTATCATCGTCTCATTCCCTTGCTCCATCAATTGATACTATTGTTTCTGCTCTGAAGAAAGCCCAGGAGTTATGCTCTCCCACATTTCCCCTTCACTGCACCACTGTTCTTTGTCTAAATGATCTGGCTCCCTACTCCAGGTAGCAGTGGGGGTGCTAAATCACCAGTTCCTAATATAGAAGCAATGATTATTCTGAGAGTAGGTCAACCCTATCAAATATACAACATGTGGAAGAGTTCAGTTTCAAGGCCTTTCTGCAGTATGCCATAACCTGCTGCACCTCACCTTTTAAAAAGAAATCCCCAGAGCATGTGCATATTCTACATTTCACCCTTCATATGTCTTCAGTCCCTCACTGACTTGCTTCACAGTGTCTTGAAGCTACTTTTGCTGCAAAACTTTTTATATATAATGATTAGAAGTTTGCTCCTGGTTATGGCAATATAAAAATGTTGCCCTTTCTCAAGCTGGTCTGTTTCTTCTATTTAAATGAGTCTCCTTCTGCGACCCAGTTTCTCATCTTTCAGTCACGCAGGAAACTCTTTCTCTTTCCCCCTCCCTGAAATGGTCCAGATCTTGATTATGCCTATGGTGTGACTCACACTGGCCTTTCCTACTAAATGTTACTTGAGTGAAAAGTGAGCAATTTCCCATATTTTAAATGCCATGTTCTGTTTTTAACATTTCTCTCCCTTCTCATTGCCTTCTAGATGGGCATTGCCTGGGGTGAAAAATTGTCAGCCTCTGACAGAGGATTTTGCCTCTAAAGGAGCTCACACGCACATACACACCACAGGAGCTGTGAGCAGCAGCAGTTTAAACATTTTCTACATGAAATGAGAAGTATCAGTGCATGAGCAACCCAGGAAAGGAGTTGTGCAGATTTAGGATAACCATTTCACATCTCCTCATACATTAGTTTCTCTGCTGGACTGAAGGGGAACAAAGGCATGGTTACCCAGTCCCTCCCAAGGTGAGCTAAGCCTGGCAAGACAGCTTACTCTATGGTCTTAACCCCTTCATGCATTTATAAGCTTAAGCATGTTGGTTATATGAGGGTGGTTATCCTACAGATAAATGGTAGTTATTTGTGCAGGGTAGGGTGGTGCCTCTCAGAAATGAAGGGTGTTTTTATCCATACTCCTGCAAAATGGCAGACCTGTGTAGCATAGCACATGCATGGCACAGATGCATCTCTTAACAGCAAACATGACAGAGAATATCATTAGATATACGGCATAGATAATTGGTACAAGGTTCTAATCTGTCTTGATCTTGTACAGACTTGGAACTTGTCAGCAGCCTGTCAGTGCATTGTGGGAGAATCCTTATTAGTTAACTCTGGTTGACAGTGTCTCAAAGATGCTCTGATTTAAGTCTGATTTTTTTTTTTTTAACAGCTGACATATCAAAGGTTATCTTTTTCTTTTCTTGGATAATTACTGTCACTGCTGATAAACACATGCATGTTGGTTGTTGTTTTTTACAGTCCATCTACTGACTGATGCAAATATGTTTTTCAAGTGTCTTGCGCCCCCCCCTTTTTTTTTCATGCTCCTTCTCATCGTACAGAACGCTTTGGAATATTGTAACAGGTGAGTACGATCATTCTAGAAGATTATTTCCCCGCCACCCCTTCGTTTAAGGATCCACTATTTTTCATCTCTCCGCGTCCCCCCCCCCCAATTCTTGTTAACATGGAAGAGTCTAAAACTAAATGCAGGGAAGGATTTGCTAGGAACAGGAATTTATCTGCATCTAGATAGATGGTAGAAGCTGATGGAATTAAGACTGGCATGGAGGGAGGGAGTTCAAATCCTCCAGCTTTCATCATCCTTGAGGCTTCTTTCACCAAATGATATTGAATAGGATGAAAGGAACAACTTCTTCACACAATACCAGGAGCTAATGGCTCTCAATTTAGATAGATAGAGATAGATAGATATATAGATAGATAATTCATTTTTATAAGATGTGGTAAATAGTTTCTAATCTAAAGTATTTTTTAAAAGGCTGAGGCATATTCATGGAAGATGGACATTATTTGGGGATTCAGCCTTTCCCCTGCCACATGCACAATTAAAATCTCTTGAGGGAAAGCATTTTAAGGATGCATTTGATGGCTATGCCTCCTCCACCTCTTCCATCATATACCCCTGCCAGCTTCTACAACTCTCCAAGCCATGGAACAGGAGAACCTCTAGGCCATTGGCCATATGTGGCCCTCTCTGGCCTTTCAGACTCTCACTAGGCCACAAACCCTCTATCAAGGCTACACCATCTTTGTCCATTTTTGCTTCTGGCCTTGCCCACCACTGGTATTCTTTGATGGGGGCAAAGAGGAATTGGTGTCCATGGCTTACATTGCGAATTTCCCATCAGCCAATTATTTATTTCCAATATAGACTCACTTTTCACCATAGATGGTCACAAAGCTGTTTACCCAACAATCAATAAGGCAATCCCCAAATGAAAAATAATGCAGTGTTGAAAAGAAACAGAAACCACAGGTAAAAGCAGAAGTACAGCTTACTTAGAATGCCTGATGGAATAGAAAGGTCTTCAACAACCACCTGAAGTTCAACAGGGAGGCACTGGCAGAGGAAGGGGGTGTGGTGGGTGTGGCCCGCCCCAGGTGTCATCCTGGGGTGTGTGTGTGACATTACCGTGCTGCCCCCTGGGATGCTTGCCTTGGGCGGCACCCCCTGGGACACTAGCCCCACCCACACAGTCGGCTAGCTCTGCCCTGGGTGCACAGCATGTGTGCTGTTCCGGGTGCCAGAGCAGTTAGCTCCACCTCTTCAGGGAGGTTGACTGTCTGATCTCTGTTGAGAGGGAGTTCTACGGATTTGGGCTCACAATACTGAATGAATGGCTCTGCTCATGCAGCAGGACTTCATCTCCTCCCCATGCAGCTCCTGTCCATCTCCCTCAGAAGATACATGCTCTAAATGGTTGAGTTGGGGAACCCTCTAGTGTAGATTGGGGGTTTAGGGTACCCCAGCTGGGGAGAAGAGGAAGTGGAAGTCCTGTTGCATATGTGGAAGTCTGTTCCACTGGCAGAATGACCACACTGGATTTTGGATGTCACCCAATAGTTTTGAAATTAATACCTGAGTGTTTAAATTTGGTGCTTTTTATTCTGTTGGATATCTCCCATGCCGCTTGCATTTAAAATAGTTTACATCGCTGTACTGAAAAAGAAGAAAATTTAAATGTTATTAGCTTCAACTAAAGCATCTAAAGCTGCAATTCTACACACATTTTTCTGCCTTATTTCTGAATAGTTAAGTACAGAGTGATAGCATGTAAACCTAACATTCTAACACATGTGATTCATACAATCTGGAAACTATCCATTGTATTTAATCTCCAGAAAACGCAATGAAAACACCTTAAAAGTGCTCTTGAATTTGATGGAAACTGAAATAAAAAGGGACACATAACTGAGCCTTTTGCAGATTTTAAAATTCATGGATTAAGGCACATATTAATGGATCACAGCATATTAAATATTTCTCTTTCCTCACAGTGAATAACTTGCTCCTCGAGTACTTGACACTGAAGTGCCACCATCAATAACTTCCTGAGGGAACCGTTCCATACCAGTTATTACATTCATGCAAAGCTTAGACTCCTAGGCCTTCATGCAAATTATCTAGTAAAAATAAGGTAACAAATCATGGTTCATGGCAATGGTGCTCTGAGTTCAATTACAATTAGTATGACTTGTAAAGTGGCTTTCCAATAATTCCACCTCATGGGAGGAAAAAAAAACTGATTATATTCTTATGTAGTCAAGCAAGTACAGTAATAAAACCTCAAGTGTCACAGTAGCCAATGCTATATTTTTTAGAGCTTCAGTAGTGACAAGCCCTGAACCCAAGGTGAGAGAATGAGAATGAGAATCATAGAGTTGGAAGGGACTGTGAGGGTCTTCTAGTCCAACCCTCTGCAATACAGAAATCTTTTGCCCAGTGTGGGGCTCAAACAACCCTGAGATTAAGAGCTAGTAGTCTAAATACAATGGGCTAGGTCCTGACTTAGGCCATGCTTAAAGGTAAAGGGACCCCTGACCATTAGGTCCAGTCGTGGCCAACTCTGGGGTTGTGGCGCTCATCTCACTTTATTGGCCAAGGGAGCCAGCATACAGCTTCTGGGTCATGTGGCCAGTATGACTAAGCCACTTCTGGCAAACCAGAGCAGCGCACGGAAACTCCGTTTACCTTCCCGCCAGAGCGGTACCTATTTATCTACTTGCACTTTGACGTGCTTTCAAACTGCTAGGTTGGCAAGAGCAGGGACCAAGCAACAGGAGCTCACTCCGTTGCGGGGATTTAAACCGCCGACCTTCTGATCGGTAAGTCCTAGGCTCTGTGGTTTAACCCACAGCACCACCCGCATGCCTTAGGCCATGCTTAGAGCTAACCTATTGAAATCAATGGAACTAATCTAAGCATAGAAAAGTCTGGATCAAATTTAGTGTTCTTTGGTCAGAGACTGATATTTCTCTGCTGCTCATTGTATTTATGGCATTGCACTTTTTAATTAGAGTTTGACTGTAAGAACTTGATTTCCTGCAGGAAATCTGGGTAGCAGAGTCATTTTCCTTAGCCCATGTTGGTCAATCAATGTAACTGATTTGACATAAAACTTCTTTCACATACACAGACTTGCTAGTGGCATAGCAAAAGGTCAAGTTTTGCTGGTACTGTTCTACTAACTGCTGGCAAAGGCATGACATGTGTTACCTCCCATCTCTTCTCTGGGCAATTTGCTATTACTAATTAATTCAATTACATCTTCTAAAGAGATGCTAGAGGATTTTATTTAACAGTACAAACAAAAATCAGGCAGTATCCTGAATAATGATGCCTAACAGAGAGAGTACGCCAAGGGTTTGGAATGTGTCCCAATGACAGTTTTCAGAAAGAAAAGAACACAGATCAAATATATTACCAAAACCGTTCTTTTTATATCACAGTGTATCTTTAGAAGACAAAATTATTGAAAGATTGACAAAAAGCAATTAGGAATTAGTAAATGACCTAAATTAAAAATTTAATATAGTTTTATTGATTTTCCAATATCGTTCCAATTGTAGCCTCATTATAACAATACCAATTTTATTCAATTTAGACAATTATTAATGCCAGTTATTCAAATGTCAAATTATACAATTTAATTAAACTGGCCTCCCCACGTGCCAGATTTAATGGCTTCGTTCTTCAGCATTTTTTCTGAGTTCCAAAATTTTAATAATTTCCATTCAGATATAATTACAAATATTCAGATATAATAAGCTACAATCTTGTGACTTCATTCGTGTTGGTATATCAGGTAATTTCTAAAATTTCAAGTGAGGAACTGTAACTGTAATCCTTATTCTTTCCTGTGTGTGACAGTTTCCCCCCATGATGTTTTCCCATCCATATATGGTGTTATATCCTTCATTCCTACAACTGTTGATGGTTCCTGTCATGCCTCAGAAGAAGCAATTATCTCACAGTTTCCAAAAGTCAATGCATCACTGTCCCGTGATTTGGCTTCTAGTAAACAAGCTGTCTAGCCTAGGAAGAACGGTCTGAATCCAGACTGCGTATAGTTAATCCAAAAGCTTCTATTCCTGAAGCTGGTAGACTCCTTTCCTCCCTGCTGCTGATTTATGGCCAATTGTCCTTATCTCAAACATATTCCTTAGTGGATAACAGAGGTTAGGAAGGATTTTGCTCCATATTTTCTAAGCGTAGCATTCCCCACCCCGCTTCTCTCTCACACACAGTTCCAGTTTTGTTAAATTCCATATTTATATTCCAATTTCTTCCATCTTCATTTGTACAGATTTTTTTTTAAAAAAAACCACTTTGCATTCAGAGGAGGGTTTCCATATCATAAATGTAGATAAAAACTTTAATATAAGCAAACTGTGGGCTCCGCTCCCCCCATTGTCTCTTTCACTGAATGAAATCCATTCTCAATCCAAACCTTTCAGATCCTTGTAGCTGGGTTGTTTTTGCAGTTTCTTATCTCATCATCTCTAACACGCGCCTGTAAAGGTAAAGGGGACCCCTGAGCGTTAGGTCCAGTTGCAGATGAATCTGGGGTTGCGGCGCTCATCTCGCTTTACTGGCCGAGGGAGCTGGCATACAGCTTCTGGGTCATGTGGCCAGCATGTGGCCTGCATGGCGAACCAGAGCACCGCACGGAAATGCCGTTCACCTTCCCACCAGAGCGGTACCTATTTATCTACTTGTACTTTGACATGCTTTAAAACTGCTAGGTTGGCAGGAGCTGGGACCGAGCAATGGGAGCTCACCCTTTCGCGGGGATTTGAACCGCCGACCTTCTGATTGGCAAGCCCTAGGCTCTGTGGTTTAGACCACAGCGCCACCCGCGTCCCAAACACGTGCCTGTAGTTTACTCCAAATAGAACCCGATTACCAGAATAACCCATGCTTCCAGGAACAGGATGGGGGGGGAGAGATTGCAGCAGCTGGAGTGCTCCATGCACCCAGTGCCTTTGCCTGCCCTCACATTCCATGGGGAAGCGAGTGCCAGACCAACAGGCAAACTGTGGGTGAGAGCCAGGTTCCTCTTCCAACAGAAGAGGAATGCAGAAAATGCAATCCCGTCATTTTCTGCTTATCTCCGTCTGTCTCTCTCCATGGTTTTGGTAGAAGCATCCATTCCCTGGCACAGAGGAAACAGGAAGCTCTAATTCTACTTATTTATTTATTTTTTAAATCACTACAAGACCCATGGGAAAGAGGTGGACTAAGAATATCCAAAATAGGCTTTCATAACCATGCAAGTTATTTAGCTTGGTTGATTGCTTAGATGAAGGCTGAGAATTACATCTTCCCAACATGCGAGCCTCAACAAAATGTTGCAACAAAATGTATTACTAGCTTTTAATAGAACCGAACCTTATTATGGATCCAGCCAGCCATTCCAACCTCCTGCAGCGCAGATTTCCCCTTCCCAATTCTTCATTTTTCTTTTTCAGCTGATACTCAGCATTCCATATCTTCTGAGCATGCTCAGTCCACACTAGGGAGAGTATGTGTGCATTGTGTGTTGAGGGTGGGTGTTGAAGTTTTCCCCTATCCCACTGCAGCTCCATACAACACAACCCATGCTGTCCAGATGGGCCCTCAAATCTCTGGATAGGATCTTTTTAGTATAGGGGGCTGAAGGGGGAAGAGGAGAAGAGGAAGATCAGTTGCACACAATGCCTTCCACTGAAGCAACTGTTGGATACAAACTTGATTACAATGATGATTATCACCAAAATAAACATCCACACAGAAATATACAACTTGGTTTAACCCGCTTGCCGGACGAACTCAGAGGCTGTTAAAAATAAATGAAGGATTAACATTGAAATGTCTTATGGGAACAACCTGGACTAATTAAGAGAAGCAGCACAAATATGAGATGATTATCACCCCCCCCCCCGAACCTCAGAACATGGGAAGTCAACCAAAGACTTATAATTCAGCATAAAATCTGGACTGTTTGATTATTTTGTAATTTGGAATGCTTTTAATGTGGTTTATATTGGATTGTTAAAATTGAAATTTTAATAAATATTATTATTATTATATATATAAAGATTATCACCATTACTTTGTGCTGATAAAAATGCAAAAGAGTGCCTTTTAATGGCACAGGACCACAATACCTCAAGGACAGCCTCTCTCCATATGAACCTACCCAGACCCTGATATCATCCTCTGAAACCCTTCATTGTGTGCCTCCCCCATGAGAGGATGGCAACACGAAAAAAGCCTTTTCTGCAGTGGCTCCCCATTTGTGGAATGCCCTCCCCAGGGAGGTTTGGGTGGTGCCTTCATTATACCCCTTTAGGCACCAGGTGAAAACATTCCTCTTCAACCAGGCCTTGGGCTGATTGAGATCCGATGCCCTTTTAAATGTGTTGTGGAAGGAGGAATTCTTGGGTTGTATTTGTTCTTAATTTTACTGTGTATTTTTTGTTCTTTTTATATTGTAATTTTATGTTGTGAACCTCCCTGAGATCTACGGGTATAGGGCAGTATACAAATGTTAATCATCATCATCATCATCATCAATCATCATCATCTCAGATGAGCTTGATGAAAGAATCCTGTAAGAATGCTGTAGGCCACTATGTCATCATTTGTCCGCTATCTTGACAAATTAAGATTTATATCATATATTTGTAGCATAAAAGGAGTAATAAATTCTATTATATGACATAAAAGACAACATGATGAGATATATCTGCATTTGTCTCAGTTGTGTCATAAAAATAATGCATAAATGTTACAATATGGGTAGCGTGGGAGAGCAAGTAGATGGATGGGGCTGGTGTAGACCCTTTTCCATTCAATTTCTATGTCACTGACATCATCACAGCTCTCTTCGGTAGCCTCTTTTATCAAAGAGTGACTTTATTCTGAAGGAGCAAATCCAATACAATCTCACTTCCCTTCTCTGGTGCTTCTCAAACTATTCATTCTCTCTCTGTGTGTGGAATGCATTGAAATTGCCCTTTAGAAGCTTCACCAAGTTTCCAGCATTTTTCATTATATGTTTTGAAGTGCAGAAGGGATTTTTTCATATTCTCCAGTTCATTCTTTATTCTCTCTTTCCCTCTTGCTTTTTAATCTATCAGTCTTCCAATTGCAGAAAACCAAAGGACTCCATCACAAGCTGCTTACACATTATTGGTAGTGCCATTCATCTGAACAAGGGCAAAGTCTTCCAGTGAAATATGTTTCAGATCTTCTTTGAGATCTTCTTTGTGATTCTGCTTTTGTGATTCTGTTAAGTGCTTTTTCACTTCCCTTTTTTGGAACATGCAGAGCTCTTTTCTACAACTTTTCCTGCAATCCCAGAATTCTGCATTCGGAATTATCCAAATGTATCCATTTCTTTCCAATACATTCACAGTGAGCATTTCATAATTTACAGAGCTGCTGTCCGAATCTCCCCCAGAGGTTTGGGAGAACCTCTAGAACAGAGTAGGAGGTGATGTAGAGGGTTGCAGGGGGAAAGGAGAATCAACAGAAATTGTTTCCCCTCATACATTTACAATAGCCTTTTCTAGAGCAAACACTCTCCTATGAATAGAAGGGCACTGTTGAATACAACCCTTTGCAATTCTATATTTTAATAGCTCTATGTTAAAACCACAGTGTTTTGAAAAATGTTCTTTTTTTAAAGTACCGTGAATTCCAGTGATAAAAAGAGGCTAAGAAACTGACTTCTGTAGGGAACTTTCTGTATTTTCCACATGTGGTTTATCATTAATTGCATTTTTCCTGAGTACTCTAGGTTGTAGAAATAGTCACAAAGTGTGCAATTGCTGCGAAAGATAGATGTGACTAGGAGAAGTTTAATCTGCAGTAATAGTTGATAAGTTAACTGCTTGAAATTTTAGCTTTTCCCTACAAAAGGAGAAAATAGTGCATCGCTCCAGGTGTCTCTTAAAAATGACACATGATACCGATTGAGGACTGCGTGATATGGAGATTAACGGAGAACATCGACAGGAAGGATCTGTAGCATTGCCAGGCACGCTAATCTTAACAGGGAGTAGAGCTAATGCAATCATGTGAGACTAACCTGATCATTTCAGAGGTTGCTGCTGTTGCTAGCATGTGGCATCTTCATTGACAACTAAATTAGTGAGAAAGGGGTAAACACAGCAACATATTTTTTTTAGAAACCAGGCTGTGCTTGATTCTTCAGGGCTCAAGACTTGAAAGATGTGCACACCATTAAAATTAAGCACCAGAACATAATTTATGGATCAGTGGAATGTCACAGAGCACTGAGACCACGGTTCTGAAAAAGGATCAAGTTAAACAGATTAGGACAGATGCAAGCTTAAGTGGTGTAAGGACCTCACCCTTATCTGTAGCTGGAAATTATTCCTTATAATAACTAGGCACAATGGTGGATTGTGCCAGAATAAGGATTCAGGCATAAAATTCATCTGTTCCAACCCTCTGCAATGGTGTATCAATTGTTGTATCAAACGTTGTATCAGTTGTTAGTAATACACAGAGCAGACACACTGAAAGGTGCAGAAAAGGGCAACCAAAATGATCAAGGGGATGGAGCGCCTTATGTATGAGAACAGGTTGTAACGTTTGGGACTTCTTAGTTTAAATAAAAGACAATTAAGAGGTGACATGATAGAAGTTTGTAAAATGATGTGTGATATGGAGAAAGTGGATAGAGAAAAGTTTTTCTCCCATAATAATAACAATAAAATTTTATTTATATCCCGCCCTCCCCAGCCGAAGCCGGGCTCAGAGCGGCTAACAGTAAAAATAACACAGTTTACATAAAATCACAATCAATTAATTGAAATATATTCTAAAATCAGTACATTCTAAAATCAATTCAGAGTCAAATTAATGACAACCATTGGGCTAGAGTTCTATGAGGATTACAGAAGGAGAGAGGGGGTCAGACTGTGCCTTGGCCAAAGGCCTGGTGGAACAGCTCTTTCTTGCAGGGCCCTAGTCTCTTGTGACAGAGCATTCCACCAGATCGGGGCCACGGCTGAAAAAGCCCATAGACATCCAATGAGTTGGAAGATTCAGAATAGATGAGCAAACCCTTTTGTCATGCAGTGCATAGTTACAAGTAAACTATGGAACTCACTCCACAGGATGCAGTTAGGGCCACCAACTTGGATGGCTTTAAAAGAGGATTGCATGGAGGATAAGGCTATCAATGGCTATTAGGCATGATAGCTATGCTCTGCCTCCATGGGGATGTTAGTTTCTGTGTGTTGCCACTGTGCAGTGCTCTTGGAGTCACACGGCTCTGTTTACATTCCAGAGACATTCCAGACTGTTGGAAGTCTCATGGAAGACAGGAGACGGATGCGATGTTACTGGTTTCCTGTTCCTTTGTTTTTCAGTTGCTCTCTGCTTTCACAGAGAAAGCATGTTTATTTCTTTTCTGTCTGCGTAGTTAGGAATAAAACTCTTTGCATTGTAGCTCATACTATCTCGTCCTTCCCTGTGCTGGATACTCTACGTAATGGGGGAACGTGCTTGGAGCCTTATCAAAGGCTCAGGTCGTTAATCATCATCGGAGGCGATTCCGGAGGAGCTCGGAGGAGTCGCTTGGTCGAACGCAAGTCCGACAGGGGAGAGGGCTCTTGTCCTTGAATCCTGATTCTGAGTTTCCCACAGGCATCTGGATGGCCACAGTGAGAACAGGATGCTGGACTAGATGGACCATTGGCCTTATCAAGGAAGGACTTCTTAAATTGATAGATAGGACTGACTTAGGTCCATAAATTTCTATAGACATACACTGAATAGAACCTAGTTGGAGACAACACATTGTCTGCCCTATTTTCCATGGTCTTTCATTGCATCACCTGCAGTGCAAGGGATCGTCCCTTTGCTGTAACAAAGAAGCATAACAATAGTGGCAGTGGCAAGGGTGGTGGCAATGGCTGAGTTTAAGCAAATATATATTTATATTGGAGGGGATGAGGATACATGGTAACAAGCTTTCACATGTGTTTTCACATGTTTTCACATGTTGCCACTGAGTTCTAGAGACAAGTCTCTGATTAAATTAATAAAATTGTGCACCATAAATTTGTATCAACAGTTAAATTGAAACTGTTATGTATTTTTATACATGAACTTCAGAACTCTGTGCACAAACCCCCTCAGTACAGCCGTGGGTTTTAAATTTTGTTGAAGGGAGAAATAGGCTGGGCCTGGGTCTTTCAGGTTCTCTTCTCTGAGCTCATCATTTCCTTTACCCTGCAGTATGAGCTATCAATATAATTTCATGCAGCATTAACTGAGATGAATTTTATTCAGAACAGAACTTTATGAGCTATATCCTGGGATTTTTCTTTTTCAATATTTATTTTTCAGGCTTTCCATCCCCTGCAGAAATATTCAGTGAATCTCCCCCCAAACACACACAAACACACACACACCATAGGTCACCACCCACAAATAGAACAGAATATTATTGGAAGCTGATTTTGCCAGTCTTAGTTCTAGCAGAACTTTTTAAAAATCCACAGCAGGTCAGTGGAATAGGATGGAAAAGAATGCTTTGGTGTGGACATCCTTTCATGGGTTAAGGAACAGAACAGGAGAAATCCACTTATCACTCTGCCTCTTCCATTTTAACAGGAGGATAACCTTAATCGGCTTCATCCCTTAGCAAAGGAAACATCTGTTGAACCTATGGCCGAATCCTTTTACAAAGCAATTGATGAGTTATCTGACACACTGAACCACTGAAACAATGGTGCATTGTAGCATGCAGTAAATGTGGTTTTAAAAAGTAATGTTAAGAAGGCTTGGTTTTCAGCTGCTGCTTTTAAAAGGTTCCATTAAGGCTGTCAGCCCTAAGAGTTGAGAGCACCTCCACTGTAAAATGACACAAGCTAAAATATTCCTTTTGAGACACAAATAGACCCTTCAAGGTGATGCTGATAACATGTTCAAGGCCTAGCTCTTTTGTTAGGCAATCAGAAAATGTAGGATGTTCAATTCAGTTTCACTGGAGATATATAAGGGCACCTGGATGAACATTTTTGTAAACAGCAGGGGACTGAAGCGGACACAATTGCTTTCTCTCAAACACCTCTGCATAGAGGTGGCTAAATTCAGAACTCGGCGCCTTCACAGGAATATAGATCACAAACAAGGCAAAAGTAAATCTCAAGGCCATGCCTATAATACCTTCTCAAAGCAAAACGTGTTGATAATAGAGTTTCTGCTTTCTTTTCCCTGGATCAAAAGGTCAATCTACACATTCAGAAAAGACATGTGGTATAGTCTTCCTGGGGCTGCATCATTTTAAAATGTAGGTGGGGGGGGGGGAGGTCCACACAACTTACTACTTCCCCATGTTAAAAGTCCCTGACAATGAAAAACTAGCATCCGTCTCTATTTTCCATCTCTATTTTTATTTATTTCTAAAAATAAAAGATTGTATCCAACTAATTTCTTCTCATAGTAGACTTGCTGGAAGTAATGGACCTCGATTAGGCATGTCAATTAACCTCAATGGGTCTCGACTGTGCAGGTCTACTCAGAGTTGGGTTGCATTGACTACAATGCAAAATTCAATTAACAGAGAACCTTTTGGTTTAAAACATTGTGTTCAGGGCTTTCTGTGTTCATTCAAGCACCATAATGCAATGAAATTGCCACTCTAGAGGGCCACAAATGTGTCATTTAGGCAAAAGGGATATGATATGGTGCCTATGTTGCAGTTAGTTGAAACTTTGCCACTGCCTTGGAGCTGAATGGTTGTCAGTGCCAGGGGTGTAGACCTAAGCCGCAGATCTGTCTATTCACTGGAACAGGCACATGAAATCTATGCTTCAGAAGCAGTAGGACAGCTGAAGCTACCATTCCATGTTACAAGTACGCAAACGGCAACCAGTGCCAACCACACAGAATGATAAAGTTGAAAGGGTCCTTGAAGGGTCAGTGTCTTCAAACCCTTGCTCAATGCAGAATAGCACCAAGTAAAACATTACCGCTTTCACCTTCTGTACATATCCTACACAGGGAATGATTACATTTTACAATCCTGAAACAAAACTCCTGTAATATTTTCCCATGGTGAAGAATGTGCAAATGAATAAAACAATCCTCCTGAGTTCTTCAGAACTCTGCTGGCAGCATTCTGTACAGTCTCACTTTGTAATGTGTATTGGAGGACACAAATAAGAATGTGAAATCTAAGTGGGGGCTGGTGTGAAGCTGCTATGGTGTTAAGAAATGTCCAAGCAATAACATGCATTGCTCATCCACCTCTTCATATCATAGAACATCTATACTTATCACTATAGTCACCTCTTCTTCTTTTTTAAAGCATTGTTATACATACCTGGTACATAGGCCCATTCAATAAGTCATTTAGGGTGAAATCCTGCACCAACGTTCTGGGGAATAAAGCCCATTGAATCCAAAGGGACTTAGTTTTCAGTAGACATGTATAGGATTTCACTATTAATGTGTAGAACCAGTGTGTTTGCAAGATCTAGGACCACTAGATGCTCCTAGGAAGAACATCAAGGCGTGGAGAAGACCAACCTAGTCCCATCCATTGGCCAATGAAAGAGAAGCTGTCCCATTACTCTATTTCCTCATCCCTCCTCATCTCTTTTTTTCCTTTTGTTTGGGTCTATTAGAGGCAGGACCTGTTGCAGGACTTACTGTAGCAGAATGCAAGTGTTTTATCAGTGTTAAATAGCAAGAACAATGCCATGTGGCCTTTCTCATTTTCCTTCCCTAATTGGTGTCCCCATGTGTGGAGAGGCCTACAACAAACATGAAGCCTGAGGAACAGTGAAAGAATCTTCCAATGGCTTCCAGAGTGGTTCTACCACATCAGGGAATGGAGAGACAAACTTAGGTGTGGCACAATTTTGGCTGTGGAAGAACTGAATGGCAACTTTGGCTAATATATCAGGGAGAAAAGATCAAGCCCAGCTAAACATGTTGTTGTTTTTGTTTTTGCTAAAGTGCAAGGAGTTTGTTTTGTGGGGAAATAACTTCTCATGTTTCAAGCAGTAAGACACTGACTCCAGATCACACAAAGCTGCACTGCGGATAGATCTCAGAATACAAGCCGGAAAAGAAAACAAGAAAATTCTTCCTTCTTGTGTTACTGCACATGTTTCTAGAGTGTGAACAGAGGTTAGAAGTGATTTGTCTAATAACAGCAAAATCCTTATATTCTAAAGCATTTCAAAGAACATGCATTTTTTATATATTTTTGCTCAAGGCCGACTTTTGAAGCTTAAGCTACACTTCATCCCTGCCTCCCCAGAAAATCTAAGGGCATAGGAAGATGAAAATACATTTTATTTGGCTGAAGTGCATTGTCTAATAAAATATTTTTTTCTGTCCCAAAGTGTACTGCAGAATTATTATATGAAACATCTTTTAAAATGCCTCCTTTTTCCTCTCGCCCTTTCTTCCCCCAATTATCCTCCTGTGGTTGTCTTTGTTATAAAATTATTTATAAGAACAGGTGTTGATATTAATTTATTATTAAGTCACTAAAATGGCTCCGAAACTGAAACTGAAACAGGCCTTATTGACAGGCTTCCAACAGATTTCTTTACTTTTGTTCTTCATACATGATATAAGACCTATTATTTGGACCATATGACTTAAAGCGGAAAACAGCCCTCTCCATGATGCCTCTTCATTTAACCCAACCCATAATATTATTTTCTCTGCCCCCATTTGACTATTACATTTTTTCCCCTATGGAAAGAAGCTAGTTTCCTATGGCTTCTTGTTTTGTGCTGCTCCATGTTTTTCTACATCGTGCAAGATGATCCTGAGCAGGAAGAAATGGGAATCCACCTGTACTTTCCTAGGGAGATAGTATGAATGATGCTTCCTAGTCCCATCCATCCACTATCTCCGGAGGTAAGAGAAACAAAACACCCACAGCAGGGCAGCAGTATGTGCATAGCCCCTTGGAGAAGCTCTGTGGTCCTCCAGACCAAGTGAATAATAGAATCATAGAGTTGGAAGAGACCACAAGGGCCACTGAGTCCAACCCCCTGCCAAGCAGGAAACACCATCAGAGCACTCCTGACACATGGTTGTCAAGCCTCTGCTTAAAGACCTCCAAAGAAGGAGACTCCACCACACTCCTTGGCAGCAAATTCCACTGTCGAACAGCTCTTACTGTCAGGAAGTTCTTCCTAATGTTTAGGTGGAATCTTCTTTCTTGTAGTTTGGATCCATTGCTCCGTGTCCGCTTCTTTGGAGCAGCAGAAAACAACCTTTCTCCCTCCTCTATGTGACATCCTTTTATATAGTTGAACATGGCTATCATATCACCCCTTAACCTCCTCTTCTCCAGGCTAAACATGCCCAGCTCCCTTAGCCGTTCCTCATAAGGCATCGTTTCCAGGCCTTTGACCATTTTGGTTGCCCTCCTTATTGAGATAATTAATAGGCGTGACGTGGCTAATTACTTTACGATCCCAATTAGCCCTTTACAGCGGTCCGGTACGCTTCCTCAAGCTGCGTCATCTGCTCCGTTCCGTCACGCCTTGCAGAGTAAAAACACAGCGGAAAAAGCTGTTGCTGCTGCTGCTTAGATCCAGACAAACACATAAGGCATTTATGTGTCCATTTATCAGTTCTTTATTGCGACATTTCTCAGACATACACTCCAGGACTCCTCGCAGCCATAGCTACTGCTTCCTTCTCCCTCAAAGACAAAGGAACAGAGAAAAACTCCTCCCACCTTCGAAATTACACGTCAGAATGTGAGGCGTCACAGAACATCTTAACCCTGTAAGTTCTGAATCCCAACACCCCCTCTCGCCGAGCATTCTGACAAGACCTGTGGATGTACCTTTGCAGACCTCTGTGAGATCAATCCCTTCCCTAATGCCTTGCGCCCTCTCCTGGCGTTCCTGTCAGGCATCTGTGGAACATCCTCACAACTCTCAGATTCGCATTGTGCGAAACTTACCCACGCACCTGTGGCCTGATACCTCTCAGGTGGAATACCCTTCGTTGTGCGACTGGACCGCCTGGGCACAAACTCAGGTGTTTCCTCTGACTTACTGTGGCCAGTAGGTGTGTCCTCTGTATCACGGGATTCCCCCTCTGACTTAAAGCGTCTTCGAATCCTTTGCATTACACTCACAGGAGAACTAGGCTCACTCTTGGGCTCTCTTTTTACAACTTGTGGAGATGAAGAAGAAGAAGAAGAGTTTGGATTTGATATCCCGCCTTTCACTCCCTTTAAGGAGTCTCAAAGTGGCTAACATTCTCCTTTCCTTTCCTCCCCCACAACAAACACTCTGTGAGGTGAGTGGGGCTGAGAGACTTCAGAGAAGTGTGACTAGCCCAAGGTCACCCAGCAGCTGCATGTGGAGGAGCGGAGACGCGAACCCGGTTCCCCAGATTGCAAGTCTACCGCTCTGAACCACTACACCACACTGGCCCCATCCTGTTCCTGACTTTGGTCAGTGAGCTGATCGTCATCAGCAGACTCAGCCTCTCCTTCCTCCTCATCAGAACCTTCCTGCTCTGAATCAGAAAGACATTCTGAAAGAACATCACGTCCGGCAGGAGTCTTTGACCTTTCATCCTGCTCATAGAACTCAGCGTGTTTACTGATCAGCAGCTTACTCTGATCACCTGATGGGTACGCAAACCTCCATGCACGCGCTGCTGGCTCATACCCACAGAAGATCATTTTCTGGAACTTGGATCCATCTGGCCCTTGCAAAGCCTTAGGCACCGGCACAGATGCAACAGACCCAAAAAAACGCAAAAAGTGAATCTGGGGTTTCTTGCCATACAACATAAAATAAGGTGTGTCACCTACCACTGAATTGTAGACCCGATTCCAGGTGAAGCCCACATATTTAACTGCCTCCATCCAAAACCTTGGAGGTAACCCAGAGTCTGTCAGCATCACCTGTGCAGCCTTAACCAGAGCCTCATTCCTAAGCTCTGCCACCCCCCTCTGTTGAGGAGAAGTCACTGTGTGACGTATCCCTTTCTTGTGAAAGAACTTCTGCAAAGCAGACCCAGTAAACTGTGCACCTCGGTCACTAGTGACTGCTTGCACCTTGGTGGAGAACCTTAGTTCCACCTCCTCAATCCAACTTTTAATCAGCTGTGCTGCATCTTCCTTGGATTTGAGACCATGAGTCCAGGTGTTCTGCGAAAAATCATCCTGCAGCGTCAGCAGAAACCTGGCCCCTCCCAGACTTGGTTCCTTCATGGGACCCAACAGATCTATGTGCACAAGATCAAAAGGTTTTGTGGTTACCCTCTCCACCTTTGGGTAACTGCACCCTTTTACCTTTGCCTGTCTGCAAGCCTTACAATTTATGGCTTTCCCACATTCCTGAATTTTACAGCCTTTGGAACACTCCTGTAACACCTGGAGTTCTTCAAGAGAACTATGAGCTGTCTTCCTGTGCCAAACACATGCACATGAAACATGAGTGGGAACTGTAGCACGCAGGGCTTGTGCTCTCTCAACCTTCCCCTCACCCTCCAGAGACGTTTTAAGAATGAAGAGATCATTCTGCCCCTTTTTAACTTTGACAAGCTGCCTCCCTCCTTTGGAGATTGTGCAGACAGCATTCTCAAAACAGACCTTAAACCCCTTTTTTAACAAATAAGGCACAGATAAAAGACAGTGATGCATCCCTGGTACAGTGCAAACCTCCAACTGCTCCTGCAAAACAGAAAGAAAGATTTTTGCAACATTAGTTACATCTCTTTTTTCTCCATTTGCAAATAGTACAGTTTTTCCAGCTGGAATTGCCTTGCAATTCCACATCTCGACAGCAGGGGTCTCTGGAATCAAGTTGCGATTAGCTGCTGAGTCGATTACAAAACAGAGCTCAGTGTCTCTCTCAGAGCTGTCCTCAAACAATGCAAGACTGGCTGTCAGCTGATAAGCTTCTTCATCGCGTTTAGCACGTCCGCCTTGCTCAGTCCCACGCCTGGCTGCCTTGCCAGGCTGGTTGCCATGGAAACCTGGCTGGTTCCCATGGGAAGTGACCTTGACAACATCCTGCCTCGTCTCTCTGCTCCGGTAGGGGCAACAGCGACGCAGATGGTCAGGAGAATTGCAGATAAAACAACGACGATCACCAGTGAAAACAGTGGAAAAACACTGCCCAGGGCTCCTTTCAGCTGGCCTGGCCCCCCTTCTTCCGGAAGAGCTCTCTGTGCCAGCCCTGCCCTGTCTGAAACTGCATTCCACTCCAGCACTCTCAGTGGAAAACTTTTCAAACTTGCCTTTGGAATTCTTCGCCCCCCCCCGACTTGCTCCTTAGCGCTCCTTGAGGCTAACTTATCAGGACCTGGGGCTGCCGCCATCTCTGGGCTCTTTATTGCTTCTCCAGGGCTCCGGCCTCCTGCTGAAGTTTCACACAAACTTCTCAGCACCTCCCAGGCAGCCCTTGCTGACTTTACGCCCTCCAAGTGAGGTTTCAGCGATGCGTGTACGCATGCTTTCAGCATGCCAAGCTCTCTTTGCATTCTCTGCTGGCTATCTTCAGGCAACGCAGCCTCAAAGCCTGCAACGTCTGTCCCATCCATGCCTGGACTGAGGGGTAGTGGCTCTTTCTGGCTTACATCCCAAAGCCCTGTAGCCAAAAACAAACCCCGCACTTTTCTGGACCAGATTGCCCAACTTTTTAAAGTGAGCTTTTCAAACGGAATGTCCTCAAGGACCTGGCTGTCTGCCATTTTCTTCCCGGGGGCCCCAAGCTGTACTCACGTATCAACAGCTTTTCCAGCACCCGTCTTCTCAGCTGCTTTCAGCTCTCAGCTCTCAGCATTTCTGCCTCTCAGCGTCAGGGAAAACTCAGAACGCAGACCTCCGCTTTCAGTAGCGTTCTCCCAGCTGACCCAGCTGACTTCAAAGCATTCCGGCAGACTTTCAGCAACAGTTTTACAAGCGGTAATTAGGTCCATAACCTATTGAGATAATTAATAGGCGTGACGTGGCTAATTACTTTACGATCCCAATTAGCCCTTTACAGCGGTCCGGTACGCTTCCTCAAGCTGCGTCATCTGCTCCGTTCCGTCACACCTTGCAGAGTAAAAACACAGCGGAAAAAGCTGTTGCTGCTGCTGCTTAGATCCAGACAAACACATAAGGCACTTATGTGTCCATTTATCAGTTCTTTATTGCGACATTTCTCAGACATACACTCCAGGACTCCTCGCAGCCATAGCTACTGCTTCCTTCTCCCTCAAAGACAAAGGAACAGAGAAAAACTCATCCCACCTTCAAAATTACACGTCAGAATGTGAGGCGTCACAGAACATCTTAACCCTGTAAGTTCTGAATCCCAACACGTTCCAGTTTGTCAGTGTCCTTCTTGAACTGTGGTGCCCAGAACTGGACACAGTACTCCAGGTGAGGTCTGATCAGAGCAGAATACAGTGGCACTATTACTTCCCTTGATCTAGATGCTATACTCCTATTGATGCAGCCCAGAATTGCATTGGCTTTTTTAGCTGCCGCGTCACACTGTTGGCTCATGTCAAGTTTGTGGTCAACCAAGACTCCTAGATCCTTTTCACATGTACTGCTCTCAAGCCAGGTGTCACCCATCTTGTATTTGTGCCTCTCATTTTTTTGCCCAAGTGCAATACTTTACATTTCTCCCTGTTAAAGTTCATCTTGTTTGTTTTGGCCCAGTTCTCTAATCTGTCAAGGTCATTTTGAAGTGTGATCCTGTCCTCTGGGGTGTTAGCCACCCCTCCCAGTTTGGTGTCATCTGCAAATTTGATCAGGATGCCCTTGAGTCCATCATCCAAGTCGTTGATAAAGATGTTGAATAAGACCGGGCCCAAGACAGAACCCTGTGGCACCCCACTAGTCACTCTTCTCCAGGATGAAGAGCAGCAGAATGAGCTGCAGCCCCATTGCCAGGGCAGCAAGGGTCCAGCTCCTCCTACAGGAAGCCTCCTGAGAGGCCAAGGAACATGTATCACTATGGAGTAAAGGAAAGGTGAGGATTCTTTTTCTAGCTCAAGAGGCACATTCCCTTCTGGGCAACCTTCCATGGCCACATTGCAGTGCGAGGGAACAGAGGCAAAAGTAGACTGAACCACCAATGTAGATTTGACCTTCGGATGATAGGTGGTTTCTATATATGCATCCCCAACCCTTTCTGTCCTCCAGGGAGGCAAGGGGAAGGCCTTATCAGAGTTCAATAACACATTCCAGCCTGGCAAAAATGCCACATGAGGCAGTGGTGGCCACAAGCTTGGATAGCTTTAAAAGAGGGTTGGACAAATTCATGGAAGAGAGGGCTATTGATGCATATTAGCCACAGTGCTTTTTTTTTAGCTGGAGGGCACTGGAGGCAACATTAATATCAGTATTCGTTTGTTTTGTTTTTTAAAAATCCCTCTTATATGTTATTTTTTCACGGTATATTGTCATACTCCACATTGACTCTTGCTTGTATGAAATATTCTTCAATTTCATTTTATAAATAGATGGAAAAGTGGATGCATCCACACTTTCCCCTGAAGATTTTTAAATATTAAAGCACTATATATCCTCCTCTGGGTTCTTTCACATCACTGTTTTCTTTTTCATTGCTTTCTCGCCTAATTTATTCTAAAAGAATTATACTTGCCCAAGGCTTCCCTTGGTAATTTTTAAAAAATAATAATAATAAAGCAATTATATATGCTTAGTCCTTCTTTCTCTATGTTTAACAATAGAGTTTTTTAAATTAATATTTAATATTGTCTCCCTTTGTCAATATCAGAACCATTATTTTAAAAATGCAGAATACCTAGTTCTTCGTCTCTTGCGCTTATCATTAAAGCAATGCCAGAATTTGCAGCAATCTTAGCCTTGTAAGCCTTTTGCAGAAGAAACTACCATGAGTCTTGTGGCACCTTAAAGACTAACAAATTTATTATGGCAAAAGCTTTCATTAGGTGCATAAAATGCAATTCTGAGTCACAGGTATACATGCACATATATGGTATCTATGGGTAGGGTTGTAAACCTCGAGGTCTGTGAGAAATGAAATGCAGAAAATACAGTCTGTGATATGTTACCAGTTTTCCAAACTTCTAAAAGGTGCTGTTACTTTGTAAAAGCTTCCTCGCTGAGCTTTGGTTCAAAACCTTGAACATGATACATCCAAAATGGTGCACTTCAATCACAGAGAGCTAAACTGGATTTCCAAGAGCTTACGTTTGACTAGATTATTCCTCTTTTGAACAAAGTATCTTGCTTGCCATACCAAAGAATTATTTTCAGTTCTGACAGCAGATCTGACTTTGGGATTTGTGGCATCCTTGCATTTCTACATACACGGACCAGTGCTGGGGGTTCACCAGTATACAGATGATACCCAGCTCTACCTCGCCTTTAAATCAGAACCACTGACCTTTAAAGCCCTAAATGGCCTCAGTCCTGTTTACCTGAAGGAGTGTCTCCACCCCCATTGTTCAGCCCAGACACTGAGGTCCAGCTCCGAGGGCCTTCTGGCAGTTCCCTCACTGTGAGAAGTGAGGTTACAGGGAACCAGGCAGAAGGTCTTCTCGACAGTGGCGCCCTCTCCATAGAATGCCCTCCCATCAGATGTCAAGGAGATAAAGAACTACACAACTTTTAGAAGACACCTGAAGAAAGCCCTGTGTAGGGAAGTTTGATATTTTATGATGTTTTCATATGTGTTGGAAGGTACGCAGAGTGGCTGGGGCAACCCAGCTAAATGGATGGGGTATAAATAATGAAATTATTATTATTATTATTATTATTATTATTATTATTAGCCTGTAGCTCTCCTTATGCTGCTGGACTACAACTCCCATCATCCCTAACCATTGACCTTGATGGCTGGGGTTGATGGGAATTGCAGTCCAACATCATCTGCAGGACCACAGGCTCCCCACCCTTGGTGCAGACATTAATGAATAGATGGGCCAAGGGCCTGACTCATTGTAAGGCAGCTTCCTGGGTTCCTATGTCATTCCTGTCTGTAAGCAGCAGCAGATTGCAAATAAGGAAGGCAATTTTCACAACTCCAGCCTGCTTTTTGTGGAAGAATATGAAGCACTTTACAGACTCTGTAAACCTTTACCTGCTCAATTTAATTCATGAAAATAAACAAACACCAGCTACTACTGCTTTCAGCACCATTCAGCTCTGCTGAAGGTTGAAAGCTGTTCTGACCACTGATTAAATGATTTTACAATTGTGTGTTGAGTAGAAACATTCTCCTTTATGATGAGTAACTGAAAGAAAAAGATAATTTCCTACTGCTAGCTCTTTTTTGTTAAGCTGCACAATATTGCGAGGTATAATGGAGTCATCCATCATTGTGATTTATTTTTTTCCTTTTGGACTAGCTGTGCACTTAGTTCTTGTCTCCTCCTTATGCACTGTAGTCACTCTACACAGAAGATTCAAAAGCATATTAAAGGTTTGGACTTGATATCTCACTTATATTTAAGCTCATTATTACAATTAAATATTTAGCATTCACATGTCACCTCCAATGAAAGTATGGTCTGTGTACCTGGGTTCCCTCAATGTTCAGAGGGTGTTCAGCTCTGACCCCTGGCTCCTCATGACATCATGTGCAGCATCAGGACATCATGCCAGACACCCTCAATCATCCTGAGAAGCTAGTGCCTCTGATACAAACCAAGTGTATACTTTTTCATACGAACAGAGATATGTCTGCTCATGAGACAATGCTCCTTTTCGTAAAGGCACTGCTCTCCTCACTGCAACCTGACACATTTGCCCCACCTCTGGAAAGTTAACTTGCTACTCATGCATGCGATACATAGGGACCACAAGGAAGAAAGAGCGGCTGCTTCCCTGTAGCTGCAGTTCCTCTGTGCAGTCACAGAACATACCCTCTGTCCCTGCTACATGTAGTAATTCTGCTACATGTAGTGTTCTCCTTTTTCCAACCACACATGGATATGGGGGAGGGAGACCAAACTGGAGCCTTCTGCATGTGAATCAGTATTGCAGGTATTCATATTGCACGGCATTAAGTAATATGATGCATAAAAGCTTACTTCTTTTGGAATAAAAATTGTCCAGAACCATAAATACGATTCAAAGCTTTACTAACCAGAACTTCTTCAAAACAGGTACAAAACAGTCAATGATGCATCCAGAAAATTGTACATAGCATATGCACAGTCAAGCATATGTTCTTCTTAAATATATAATATATTTTTGATCAGAGCAAAAATCAAAGCTCCATCTCTCCCATAGCTCACATTAGCCTGCATAGAGCCCAAGGCTATTTGCTCCTGGAGAGGAATCATTATCACATCCTTTTGTTCTTTGTGGCTTCCGGAGAAAGACTAAGAGGCAACTCCCTTCAAAATGGAGACTTGCAATTCAATACGGCCCTCACATGATGTAAAGTTAAACACCACATGAGGGCTAGTAGAGAACTTCACCTGTTAATTATCAACCTGTTCAAGCTCAGAGAGCTTCAGTATGCTTCAATTGAATTTTCCAATGTTAAACACTATGGCAATAAACATACAGGCACTGCGTGGACAGGCGGAGTCCCCAGATCCCGAGTGGTCCCCCCCCCCCCCGTCATGTGGAATAACGACTCTAGACAACGTGCTATGGGATTAAATTGGCCACAACTTTATTAAATTTCAAATGTGGGTAGACCTTGGCTCAGGCATTGGGCGTTCTCCCTCCCTAGTCCCCAGCCGGGGACCTAGGGAGCATCAGGGTTATCCAGTGTGTGTGGGGGGGATGGGCCGGCTCTGGAGAACATATGTTCAAGCAGAGATAGCCGCCCCCGTTACGCCGCCGCAGGGGAGAGCAATGACGACCTTTCGGCGTACGGCCAAAGCCTCCCTTCAAAAACCCCTTTAACGGGGAACCCTGGTATCGCCGCCGCAAAGAGGAAGATGGACTAAAGGATTCCGCCCAAGGCCTGATACCGCCAAAGTTGTGACGTTTTGCTACGGGAAAGGCGAAACCTGCCAATGCAGGGAAATTCCTTTCCGGCCCTTTAACAGCGACCTTATCGTAGCAGCGCCCGCATACCTGTGGAGACAGGTTAACCTGCAAAACCTATAAAGAAAAGATAACCTGCAAAAGAAGGCATTAACTGAGGGTGGGTAGGGTGGGAGAAGCTCTGGAGCCAAGTGAGGATTAACAATTAAGATCCACCCTCTATTGTGTGGGCAGGTAATCCCTCCCCCTACCTGGCCTGGTTTCCCTGGCAACGCTTCCCCCAGGTGGGATTGGGCAACTCACTGGGGTAGGCGGGGACCTCCAGGTATCCCACCTGAGGGAGGGCAAAGCCTATGCTGATGGGGCCACTCCAGATCCAGGGCTGCACGCGTCCCCGCAAAGGGCGCCCCCCGTTTTAAGTGTGGAGCGGTCATTCTCCATTTCGGTGTGAAATTAACAATTATACTTAACAAGCACATGCTCTGCCACTGAGCCATGGCCCTTTCCCTCATTGCTACTGCAGCATATCAGCCTGTCCCTAATAAATAAGCAATTGTGAGAAGGAGCAAATTTTTCCATAGGCTTCTGTTTCTGGGTGGTGATCCAAAATACTCTGCAAACAAAGAGGGCAGGCAGCCACAGCAGAAAGGAGGGCCCATACTCAAGGTATCTTGTCCAATGGCATGTCAAAACTTGAAGTCAGCTCTCTGCTTCCTGTATAGTGCATCTGAAACAAGAGCTTCAGATGTTGTCCTCAGTGCAGGAGTGAAAAACTTTTGCCATTGTGAGGGCTACATCCCCTTGTGGTTAACCATTCATGGGCTGAATGCCAGTGGCTGGGGTGGCAAAAGTGGGTGTAGCCAGGTATGTCCCACTATCCATTCAGACAGGCAAGATAAAAAATTCCAGCAAGGTAAAATCACTAAAGTGGGGCGCAGACCAAGGACTGTGAGGGATGTGACCTGGGGTGCGTGTGGCCCAAACAAGATCCAAAAGAGCAAACAGGACCATGTTTGGCTTGTAGGCCTGAGGCTCCCCACCCCTTCCTTAGCTGCTGAGCCTCCTTCCCTCCCCAATGACACAAAAGTGAAATTTATAATGGTGCCATCTGCTTAGAACTAAGTATGACATTGCATTGTGTACTGTTATGTGAGCATATGTGGAAGCAATGAATTATATTGGATTTTTCAGAAATTATTGAGCAAGAAAATGGAAGGAGGAAAATAAATAAATCCATCTCTAATGAGTTGGGGAAGCTGGAATAAAATGGAAAGGTGAGTCTTGAACATAATCATTAATAAGTCATGGGGCCAGTGCTGCAGATGAATGACACAGTGAAACTAAACTCTTCTTACAAAAGCAATATTGAGGGAATTTATTTTCAAAGGACTTTTGAGCATGAGAAAATGAATGGATTAGCATATTCCCAAAAAAACTCTACAAAACTGTTAAAAATTAATTGCAACATTGCAGCAGCAGGACAATGACAAGAATCTGAATTAAGAACTGACTTCATTAAAAAAAAATAAAAAGTCTGTCATCCGATATTTATAAATGGAAATATGAAAATTGTGTTTAAGATTTCAGTGTTTAATTACATTACCCTTCATTATATTACCCAGTTACAAATGGTTGGAAAAGGTTTGTCTATACTAATGCAGATATGAATTACACACAGAGAGGGGAGGACAATGAGAAGAGTCTGTATTAAAACTTGACCCTTCTATAAAAAAGCCCACCACCTCAGAAATACAATGGAGGAATGGGGGGAAAGTAAATTTTGAAGCAACTGAAGTGCTTTGTTATTATATTAAATTCAGGATTTGAAAAGAGAAACAAGAGTGGTGTTCAAGAAGGGGTGAAAATGGGGAACTCAGTTTATCAGAAACATTTGATTCCATAAATGTGGCTAACACTTGCCCCATGTGAGAAATGTATTCTTTTTAGTCAAGTCTTGCCTTGAGTAATGAGCTTCCAGGAGAAAAAAGTGCTCTGTGAATAATTAAACTAGTCATTTGTCTCTTCTTAATATATTTAGGTAATCAATGAGAAATATCCGAGTTGTTATTACTAACAGTTGTATGCACACTTTAATTATAAAGCCACAGACTGTGAATAGCATTCATTAAAGCTAGCAGTAAATGCAATTCTCCCCAGACTTGTTTTTAATATGTTTATGGATATATAAATAATTTGATGGGTGGGGGAGGCACTGGAATGGAGTTGCCACCTTTGCAGGAAAGAACTAAACTGGAAAATGAGAGCTTTTCTTCTAAGACCTTTTGAGAGTTTGTATCACTCCATACAGACCTTTATAAACAAGAGTGGTCCATACTGTGGGTAGGGAACCGTTTTTCTGTTGAGGGACACTCTCTCATGCACAATTTGTCAGGAGCCGCATACTGGTGAGATTGAGCCTAATGTGGGTGCGATAACACCCTTTCCTTAAATACTCTCTCTCTCGCTGACATCCCTTCTCTCCCACTCCCATACCTCCCCACTCAACTGGCTGCTGAAAGACAGCAGATTAGTCCTGCCAGCGGTCTGAACTGATCACTTGCAGAAGGATTTCCCTCTCTGCCACATTCCACTGTGCCATTGTTCTGGCATTTTCCTCCTTCTCCTCCTTCTGTCCCCCCCCCCCCCAAGTGAGCTTGATGTTAGACTGAGGTTGCCCACTCTGATCTATGCCATGTTTAGGACCACTGCTGGAGAGATTTTGGAATGGAACATGAACAATATAAAGGGTTCATAAACATATAATCTCAGTGCATTATGGGCAATCACAGGGCAGACTTTTGTTCTGTTCAACCATGGACATCTTAAAATAGTTGGAAAGGGGTGGAGGGAAAAGCCTCCACAACTGTTGTTATTTCCAGGTGACATATTTATTGAGCATTCATCCTGATTTGTTTGTTGGGAGGTTAGGCAATGTTGCATCAAGCAATCATTAACCCACACTTCAAGTGCATTTCCCCATTGCTTTCCTTTATTATAAAATGATAATTGGGGGGGGGGGAGCAGCTTTGTTGCAGAAAAACACCAAATCAACTTTAATTGTGCAAACTGAATGTCCTGGTATGAGTTTGAATCCCAACCACGAATAGCAACAGTTCCATCTCACTGAAATCAGCAGAATCATAGCTGCTCTGATACTGGAGGTGCAACACAGTCAACATTAGAAGCCAAAGTCTTAGCTGCATGCAGCTTCTCTGTAGATATGTATTGCACAAAGACAAACCTTTCTGCTTTGGTTCATCATGCCTGCTTTGGGGTTTTAAGGAATCCAGTGGCTCTTCAGCCCCAGAGAATCTTTCATTGCTATACTTTTTATCTGCATAAAAATGGTTGTGCCCTCCTATTGTCTCTCTCATATGCAGCTGCCGCCGTGATCAGTATGCAACCTTTAGAAAAGAATTGCCTTTCTTCTTGCACCTAAAGGTCAGACGGTAGTGAACACTTCAAAGTTGTCCAAAGCAAACTACTTCTGTTGGGAAAGTGAAAATCTCTGGCAAAGAGTCCTCGGCAGTTTCTGCTATAATTCAGAAAGCCAAATGCATAGCTTTGCCGCACGCTGAAATTTAAGAAACAAGCAATGTAAAATATAGGATAAACGCCTTGCTGTGTCAAAGCAGTAAGAATTTGATTGGAATTAGCTTGCAGAACAGCCAAGTAAAATATATTCTTGTTCTGCACTGGATCTGAATTTGAATGAAGGGGAAATCCAATAAAATTGGCAACAGTTTCATCCTCAAATGCACTGCAGGGAAGGCACAATTGCATAACCTTTTCTTGAGCTGGGGGGGTCGGAGGGGGGATTTGAAATGCAGTTGGTGAATACCTTTCTGGGAAACCAACAAGCTTTCTTTCAGCCCCAAAGGAAAGCCTGTTCTTTGTTCCACTGTTTGTGTCTATTTGTACCTTCCATTGTTAGTATATCTACAAAATAATTCCAATTTATTAGCAGAGCATTCAGACATATACCAAAATTAAAGAAACTGGTTCTTTTCCAAACATCTGTTACTTCCCTTTATCTAGAGAGCTGTTACTTTCCCAAAATTCTGATGGGCACCTCATTTAAACACACACATATTTTCCCCCAACTACCTTCTAACTATTGGCTTCATTTAGTCAACCATTTCCTTGAACAACAGCATTATTCTCTATGTGTCTACTCAGAAGTAAACCCCGCTGAGTTCGACAGGACTTATTTCCAGGCAATTTCCCAAGTCAAATATAATATTGCAGCAGTTTTCACTAGTAGTCTTCCTAAGAAACAAATGGTCAGCCAGCAGTCGTAACAATATGGATTTTTATTTTTTGGTGTCTGAATCAAGACTGAATAATGTAAGAGATAACTTAGCACAGTGTATATGTCACCACATAATGTATCTGAGAGTTGGTATGATCATGCTAGTATGTAATACTTTACACTACAGCTAGAAGCTAAGAATTGGCATATATAAATATAGATACAGATGCACTCTTTCATAGCTCCAAATGATATAATATAATGCAAAACCCTACACTATATTTTCTGGAATAGAAAGATGCACATACAAAATAGTATTCCAATAAATACAATTGAGTTAGAATTCATGCATAACTTTATAATTCACTTGTGGATATTTCATTTACTACTGTGCTGAGAGTTCATAAGATATATTTTGTTTTTATTATATTTCCAGGTTATATTAAAAGCCACAACAGAAAAGTGAAAAGAAAATGTATTATTCAACAATACTTCCAAGTATAAAGAAAAAGAAGAAATCAGGTTAGTTTAGATTGTGGTTACATTGTATAGCACCACTGCTGCAACGAAAACAGAATCTTCACACTATATTTTTTTAACAAAATATATATGCTACTTGATTATAATAAAACCTCTAAGCAGTTTAGAAAAAAGAAAACATTGTGAAAAGTATCAATTAAAAAAGTCTAAAACAGGTATCTAAAACACTGAGAAGATAATTAAAATCAATGATAGGCTGGAAGATCTTAAAATACCTGTAAACATTCTACATGTCTAGATAGCCTTCCCTAGACAAAAATAAAAAATAAAAAAAATTAAGCAGGGCCAAAAGGAATATGGTGAGGGCATGTCTTTGATGTCAATATGTAGGGAGTCCCAAAGCATAGATGATGGCACACACTAAAAGATTGATTTCTTACGAGGGTACTATTTAGCACCTATAACAGTTCCAGATCTGCAGACGGAAGCAATTGGGTGGGCATATATGGAATAAACTGATCCCACAAGTAAACTGGTCCCAAACTGTTAAAGTCTCTAAGCAGACTCTGTGTTTCTAACTGTAATCCTTCATGTTTATACTGACCCTGTTTTAGAAAGTTTAAATGAAATTTAAACTTGTGATTTAAAATTATGTGGCCTTCCCTATAATATAGTTGTGGTTGGTCAGCTCATAGGAGTGGGAAGCTTCATAAATGTAGAGCAACTACAATAATTTATTTGTGATTTCAACATTCACATCTGGTGCTAGTAAGGTCAACCCACCAAGGACTACAGGTAGGCATAGCTGACCACTGAATACTGTTATAATCTGCACATAATATTTCAATTTCTTCAGGAAATGATCCACGCACTGTGTTAAATAATGGCTAATTGTGAATCGGTGCCATTATAATTGCAGTCTTATGGTAAAAGTTAGAACTCCTCAATCTGCAATTCCATTTGTAAATTGTAAATATCCAGTATTCATGGAAGCTTCAACCTGTACCTTGGACCAGTTCCATTTAAGTCACCATAACAACCCTGGAGTAAGTTGTTTGAGCAGTGCAGCCAAATTATTATAATCTAATGCTAGTTCGGCTGCCATTAAATCATAACTCTGGTGTGCTTTTGGCAGCATAAGTCACTCAATAATGTGATTTAATTTATGTTGTTCATTTGGAAGCCATGAAACATTTGTCTCCCACCGTCCCGCACCAAGTCTTTTAAAACTCCCGGGTAGTAGAACTGCTGTTTATATAAATCAGTCACTGTAGCACATAGGTCATAGCACTTTTTGAACCATAAAAATGGGATTTTAACCAAGAGTGCTAAACATCACAGGCCGTTTATTCCGTGTTCCAAACACAATTCTGCAAAAGCGTGACACTCTTACTCAATAACCAGAGTAAAGCTATGTTTCATTCCAGATGGTTGAAAATAAAAGCAGCTTTTTAAATAAAGAGATTAAAGATTTGAACATTAAGGAGGGAAATGATAGCATTAGATGTCCCTAATTATAAATGAGTTTTGCTCAGTATTGGGCTGCAGAGAAATGCTGACATTAAAGAAAAATTTGTTTAATGAACCCCAAATGGTTATGTAGTTTCAGTATTCAATCAATTATATTTTCGTGGCAAATAACAGATGCAAATCCTAGAAATACATTTGTGCAGGAAAATTCAAAGGTGGAACTTAAAGTACTTTTTGTAAAGGATGCTAAATATTCAATGTATCTGAATGCAGTGTGAATTTCCCTTTGTGTTCAGAGGTTTCCCAGGATTCTGAAGACCTTCAAAGAGGTAACCATGACGTGGTATTCCAGCTTAAGACAGCCATGGACCTCAAAGGCAGAGATGGAGGGAAGCAATGCATCATGGGGGCAGAGGTGAAAAGTATACCTCTTCGTTCATTTTTTCCACTTCACATGAGTAATGTGTGAAGAGAGCTTCAGTGTTGTTTTGATTGGTTTAAAAAGGTAAAGGGACCCCTGACCATTAGGTCCAGTTGTGACCGACTCTGGGGTTGCAGCTCTCATCTCGCTTTATTGGCCGAGGGAGCCAGTGTACAGCTTCCGGGTCATGTGGCCAGCATGACTAAGCCGCTTCTGACGAACCAGAGCAACACACGGGAACACTGTTTACCTTCCCGCCGGAGCAGTTCCTATTTATCTACTTGCACTTTGACGTGCTTTCGAACTGCTAGGTTGGCAGGAGCAGGGACTGAGCAACGGGAGCTCACCCCATCGCGGGGATTCGAACCGCCAACCTTCTGATCAGAAAGTCCTAGGCTCTGTGGTTTAACCCACAGCGCCACCAGGAAAGGGCAAAAGATGGAGCATGGCTTTAGGAGGTCCCATGGGAGTTGAGTGGCAGCACCCTGTATTTCAAAAGATGATTTCAGTGGGAACTATCAAGTGCATTTTCTCCTGGGTCCATGATCGCTCTAGCCTTCTTTTCCAGACAAGATGGAAACTTTCAAGTCAGGGTAGCAAAAATGGTGGCAGAATGGTGTCCTCAGGCAACAGATTGGTTGTTTTCAAATAAACTCAGGACATCTACATACTAGCCAATCATTATGTTATCAAAGAAGATTTATTTTTACATTAATTCATTTATTTAGTTTTAGGGCTGTTGTTGCTTCACTATCAGCTCTGACAGGCAACCATTATCAACATTTAGCAGAATGGAGGAATGATCCCTGCTTGAGCAATGACAATCTGTGAATCTTTGGGCAGAGAGTTTGAATGAGAACAGAGGTATTTAAACCTGCCAACAACACATATGGCAAATGTAGATTATTCATAAACAGAAGGTAGTGTAAAGCTACTGCCATCATTGTGCCCTCGAGTGCAATTGGTCTCATGAGTCAAGAATAAATCAGATTTGGGCCAAGCAATACAAAACCCTTGTGCCAATCTGGGGAGAAGGGCTGTATTGGGCAGGGTATTTGAAGCCTTCCTCCCACTAACAGCTATGGGGTGCAAACATCACTCCACCAGTACAGAGCTCTCCATCCTCCCACCAAGTATGGGGGTGGGAAAAGGAGCTACCAGCAGGATCCCAGTGGCATCAGTCAATGGAAGGCCCTGAAATGGGACATTTCAGGTGCAGGAAAAGGCTGAGCTGACCCAAAATCCATTGGACCCTCACACTGTTGTCACATGGACTGGGTCCAATTACTGCACCAGCTCCAGGCTAGCACAGCAATCATGCTGCTTTCAGCTTCTGCCCTGGCTGATGTGCACTGCTTCGTAACACCATACTGGGCACCAGCTGTGGTTTAGAGTGTTGCCTTAGTCAACTACAATCAGCAAATAGCAATAAACAGTCTATTGGGCTTAGAAGAGCTGCAAAGTTTAGTGAATTTAAAACCCATTGAGCCAGCTTAGAACACATTAAAGCAGTGCCCTTCAGAGGAGGCTGTCAAGCTATATCATTCAGATAGTGTGCTCAATAAGGAAATGTCAAGACCTATTTATGTGTGGTTCCATTGTGTTCTGTGACAAACTGTACCTGTATAGTCTTCTGTACCCTTGCCTGTCTTGGAAATTTGATCTACTAATTATCTGTAAGGAATCTATATTGTATATCTCCTGTAAGAGCACATGAACTGCCAAGAAGTGCATTTGGCAGGATGACTTAGGAAGGGAAAAACAAATAGGAAATCAATGCAAAAACAATAAAGCTTGTACAAACAACAGGAAAACAACAGCTTGCTTTATAAGCAAAGAAAATAATAAGGAAGGAAGGAAGGAAGGAAGCAATAAACAGAACTTACAGCCATGAAGTGAAGGGGACAAAATGGAGTCTGATGGCAAGTAAGTTATAATGTTACATTTAGGTTAAGGAAATATACTTGTACTTAGTTGTATAACCTTGTCTGGTAAATGGGAAACACAAAGCTATGTGTTCTGTTCAGTCCCAAATTAAAACTGAGGAAAATAACATAAACATGTGGTAAGGAGGTTGTTGGGGTCCCCTGATGTCTCATAAAGACTAATTATTGGTAAAGAGAACTCTTAGAGATTCTGTTTTCTGCAAGGAGTTACCTGGGAGAGGGAAGGATTAATTTAGTAAATTGAAGAGATATAGAGTACAGTTGTATCACTCCTGGAAGAATGTCCCAGGAGCTATAGGATAGATAAGATCTACTCATCTGAAATCATAAGAGATCTAATCTTGGAGCTTCCGTCTCCGGAGTTACTGGAACTTCCAGTGTCCTGGCCCAGCCAATGTTGGATTTCAATTATCAGTAGGAACGAAGGTTCTGTGAAGGAGGTTTTGAAACAAGGCAGTACCATGGAGAGCTCCAAGTGAGTAACTTGCTTATACAAGAAGTGAACTGAAGCCTTTTGAGCCTCTGTCTCCAGTTCATCTCTCCTCGGTTCAGCCCCCTTTTAGAGAACTAGACTGTGTGTACACTATTAGTACATTTGAAACACATTCTTTCCTTTGAAGAATTCTGGTCTAACAAACTACAGTGCCCAGAATTCTTTGAGGGAATCATGGGTTTTTGAATATGCTTTAAAGGCATAGTGTGTAAACAGCCCCAGCACCTCTTCAAAAGCCAGGCTTTTGACCTGAAGATGGGCATGTCTCCTACATTCTACGACCTCTCACTTGGTGTGTGTCCTGTATACCTTGGGAAGAACCTGATTCCTCAGGCCCAGAGGACTCTTGAGACTCTGGTCCTACAGGCACTGGTCTGTGTCATCTGGTTCAGTGGACTCCTGCCTGCAAGCTTCAGTTTCAGTGTACACCTGTGGCGTTTGCCTCCTAGGTGGATCATAAGGAAAGGGTTAAATGTGTGTGAAGATGATTGGCCAGTGGGAACCAAGGGGAGGAGTTAGAGTTGTGTGGGGGGTCAGTTGAGAGTGGGGAGTTGGAGAAGGAAGAGGGAGGATAAGTCTGTGGGTTGGTTGAGTCACATAGAGGAGGGAGAAAGGTTGTGTCACATAGAGGAGGGAGAAAGGTTGTTTTCTGCTCATACATATAAGAGAAAGGTTGTTTTCTGCTCATACATATAAGATTGGTTTTCTGTCTTTTAAATTTAGTATATTTTAAATTTAGTATATTTTAAAGGAGATTTAGTATATTTTAAATGTCTTTTAAATTTAGTATATTTTAAAGGAGAAAGGTTGTTTTCTGCTGCTCCAGAGAAGTGGACACGGAGCAATGGCTCCAGACTACAAGAAAGAAGATTCCCCCTAAACATTAGGAAGAACTTCCTTTTTTTAATTTTTTTTTTAAAATAAAATAAAATAAAAAAGGAAGAACTTCCTGACAGTAAGAGCTGTTCAACAGTGGAATTTGCTGCCAAGGAGTGTGGTGGAGTCTCCTTCTTTGGAGGCTTTAAGCAGAGGCTTGACAACCATATGTCAGGAGTGCTCTGATGGTGTTTCCTGCTTGGCAGGGGGTTGGACTCGATGGCCCTTGTGGTCTCTTCCAACTCTATGATTCTATGAGTTGTGTGGTGAGAGAGTGAGAGGAACTGTTAGGTGGAGTCAGATAGATAGTTGGGATAATCAGTTTGAAGTTGTTAAGAACATATAGCTCAGTAAGAAACTAAGATTAAGCAACTGCCAAGAAAAATTAACTGAAACCATAAACTTGTCCATGCCTATAAAATAAACTTGATTATTTGTTAATGTTAACAACTGTCTGGACTCCGTGTGTACCCGAGAGAATCGGGTTGGTGGCAGTGAAGAAAGCAATCACAGTGGTGGCACAGGGATCAATAGACCGTCAAACGTCCGGGGACCCTGTGTGATTGCCACAACACCTGACCAGGAACATGGTCTGGCCCATTAATTAGTAAACCTGTAGCCTTAGAATTAGACATGCTTCTGGATATAGGAGGGAGCTCTGCAGCCAGGAAAGGGCCAGAGGAATGCAGACCTTTCCTCCTCTCTCACTTCAGCCCAGCTGAAAGAGCACAGCAGGGTATCAGATGTGGCAGCTCCTTAGGATTTCACTGTCAGCATTATTATTTTAGAAACTCGCTTTCTGTTTTGGCATCTGCAGTTTTGCTTTGACATTTTGTGCCGACACATCAGGTATTTTGCCTCATTAAGTCTCAAAAAGTCTATTAAGTCATAGAATAAGAGAATTGCAGAGCTGCGAGGGACCCTGAGGGTCATCTACTCCAACCCCCTGTGATGCAGGAATCTGCTTTTAAGTATCTCATTAGTAAAATATAATCTGCAAACAGATGAGGTGATTCAATGCTAAAGTACAAAAATAATAACTGATCAGATGCAGGAGAAATCTAACTTATCTATTTATTGTTGTTGTTGTTGCAATTCATCTTTATTGGTTTCTTTTGACAAACCTTCATGAAATCACATTGAATTGAATTGAAACCATGTTGTAACATCTCAGTTCTTCTGTAACTAAACATGTGATTCTAACTCATCAGTTTTAATATATTGAAGACATTTGTAATGTTTGCCCTTCCTCCAAGGAGCTCAAACCCTCTGGTGGGTTTGTTCCATCCTATCTGCAAATGGTGAAGTGGGGTGGGGTGATATGTTGAATATTTTCTAGAGTGGGGTGGTATACTGCAACAGTTTGATGATGCCTGGAAAGGAAAATTGCTAGGAATGTTCTCAGAAAATGCTCCCCTGATATATTTCAGCTCAGTTAATACTGAATGAAACTATTCAACAGATGAAGGAAGCAATGGTCTAAGATAAAGGATTAGAAATAGTAACAGGCAGGGCCATTGCAGCTCTAGTATTAAACAATAACTAAAACTGGATTCACAACTGTACCACTTCATTCATGGACAGAAATGCTGTCTGTGTATGTGGAATTTCAGTAAATACTATCCAGGCACACCTAAATTTTTCAGTCTTTTCCCAACAGCTTGGAGAGAACTTTAAACACAAAAGTTTAATAGGAAAAATTGACCCTGGTCTTTATTTGGATTAGGAACCCTAAACACAAGTATAGCATACATTTCACTGCAGCTGGGACAGCTAAAGATGACAAACATTAGAATACACTGGACTTTTTATTAGATTTAACAGATTCAGTAGCATTGGACTTATTCTAAGGATATCTGAAACGGATATCTGGATATCTAAAATGGGTTTTGTTTGGTCTATAAAGGGCATGGTGTCTTCCCGATGAGTAACAGAAGCATAATGCATTTTAAAATATAATATAAGCAAATCTGCATGATTTATATAGGTTGTAGAATTCAGCTTTCCTCAAATCAGATTCTGATTTCATTTTTATTGCTGCCTTATATATGCACACCCATGCTCAAGGCTCTGTACTTCCAAGTGAAACCTACTGGAATTTATGTTAGTTCAATTTGTCCCATTATGAAACAAGCAATAAAAGGCAAATAGTTGTGGCATTGGATGGTGTTGAAAGAAAATGCTTACTTTACCAGTAATCTAAAAATGTTAAGTATAAAAGAAGAGTAAAACATCCAATTTTAATATGGTGATGGTGATTCATTTTTGTACCCACCATAAGGCCCAAGTGTAGATTATAGCAATTTAAAATACAAGATGAAAGTTGGATTAAAATAAATTAAATTATAGAAATATATTAAATCAACTCTAAGGTAATTATCAATATTTTTAAAAATCAGGAAGCAACTATATTACTGAACATACAATTTAAAACATGTATAATGTTCATAACAGAACCAGTATCCTAAAACATTAAAACAGAGAGTAAAATTTTTAAACTGCTGGATGTGATTTGACCTCAAGCGTTCTCGTCAAAACAAAAACAAGAAATTGAAATTTTAACTCACAGTTTTAACATTCTAATGTTTAGTTATTAATTTCTTTTACACTGATTCAGGGGTGCCAACTTGGATAAAATATTTGGGGGGCGGGTAAGCCCCACCCCATGTAATCAGTCACATGATGCTGTGCGCACACACCATTTGAATGGCAATATCAATCAACTGGGGGGGCAGCCCCCTCAAACATTTTATGGGGGGGGGCAGCAAAACCCCTTCAGTAGGAGTTGGCTCCTATGCACTGATTTTCATACAAATAGGGATGGTACCAAGGTTTACGGTGGTAAAGTTTAGAAGGGTCAGTTCAAGAGTATAACGAATCAGATTCACAAGCCACAAACTTCAGATGCACTTTGTAACTGGTGCCAGCCCATGCCACCTTTCCCTTTGCCATCCAACCTTATCTGGCAGTGGCTGCAGCACACATCTGGCAAGTGTTCCATTAGGTCAGGCATGGCCAAACTTGGCCCTCCAGATGTTTTGGGACTACAATTCCGATCATCCCTGACCACTGGTCCTGTTAGCTAGGGATGATGGGAGCTGTAGTCCCAAAACAACTGGAGGGCCAAGTTTGGCCACGCCTGCATTAGGTCCTACATGCTGGACATCAGTAACCCTTGGAGACATAGAGTCACTGAATTGTAGAGTTGGAAGGGACCACAGGGATCATCTAGTCCAAGCCCCTGCAATGCAAATATATTTTGCCCAATGTGCTCAAACCCATCACTCCTGACAGCACATCAGGAACCATGGATGCTACATTTAACATGTTTTCTAATGTTCAGGATGTTGCCACCTTTTCCAGGAAAAAACTGAGACCTACCTTGGCATTGATAGAAGACATATTTCTATTCACATCTTCCCAAAGGGAAATTTCTAACTATCCTGTGACCAAGTAGACATGTAGACATGCAGACAAAAGCCAGTTACCTAACTTGGACATTGCATTTCAATATGGACAATCTCCTCTTTCACTCACACCTCTAGGGTTTGATCGTGCAATTCATACTAATGACCAGGTAACTGTAATTATATAATAATGGATGTAATAGTGCAATAAATCATTAGTAATCAGAAAATGACATAATGTTATAGATTGCCTTGGCTTTAATTACAGAGGTGCAACCATCTCATTTATCCTAGTAATTTTTTAACTTGGCACCCAAGACCTCTTGATATAATATTCCAAAACACGTTACTAATTAAGTGTACTTATTTAAAGCAATAAGAGCCCCCCTTTGATTGGTTTATAGACTAATAATCTGGTGCCCAAGCAGATAAATGATGAGGTTGAAGGCCAAACTGTGAGTGGATTGGATAACTGCCGAGTGGCAAAGTGCTGTTATTATTTCTGTAGTCTAGGAAGCCCTTGAGGATATCGATACCACTTCTCTACAGTCCTGCATAGATTGTAAAGAAAGTTTGCTATAGTGCTGCACTGAATAAATTCTCTCAGGTTTGAATTTCAGTCCTCATAACTGCCTCATTGAGGGAAGACCTGCTGGGAAGGTTTGCTGTGATCACTAGAGCTATAATAATTTTGTTGCTTTGAATAAAGAGTTAACTTCACTGACATGTGGTTTTTCATTGCTGTCCTGCTCCTGACAGCAACTTAAAGAAGGAAATCTCAAATTGGGTGCGCATACCTGAGCCTGTGTGTACACGCCAATATCTTTCTGGAAACACACATTATTTAGGCTGTTTCTTTATGTTGAGGTGTGTGTGTGTGTGTGTGTGTGAGAGAGAGAGAGAGAGAGAGAGAGAGAGAGAGAGAGAGGGAGACCGAGGGGGAGAAATGCAAGAGATAAAATCTTCCCTGAATTCCACTCCATTACTTCAAAAGACATTGAGTTCATGAAGTCTGCACTGGTGAACTGGTAAATTAGAAATTCACAACACTATTTTGTTATTGCGCTCTTGCTGCATTAATGGATACCAGGGTTGAATTGGACGGAAAAGGCAAGGTAGGAAGAACAGCCAAGTAGCCTACCCTGAGCCCTCAGGACAGAGAAGAATAAATAGCCACTAAGCAATCAAACAATGTTGATTGGGCTCCCTTAAACACTCCACGGCATGTAGACCCTACATCCCAGCTCCACAAAAAGTCTTTCAGCACAGGGGTTTTTAGGGTGATGGTGTCCAACAAAGAGATGGTTGTTTGGCAGAGAATTCAGGTGGCAGAACCCTCATCATACCCACCCAGTGGCAGTAAAATATAAGTAAACGTTTGACTGCTTTGCTCAGCTCTGGTACTCCAAAATCTGGTGGGATCAGCCTGCAAGTAAATACAGACTTTAAAGCATCTCATCTGTTGTCACACTTGTATCTAAATCATGCGCTATTGTTTTAGCTACTGTGAAGTGAGCTGAGGCTTGTGTCCCTGATGTTGGGCAAATGGTGTGTGGCCACATACAAGCATCTACCCTATAAAGGAACCCCCTTTCAGTGGCATCCTGCCAAAATGGTGCTCCGAATGATGCTAAAATGTCCTGGGACAGTAGGGATAGACAAATCTGTCAATTTTAATTTCTCAATTTTCCAGCTTTAAATTTGGAAGAAAAAGCTGCATGCATCCCTGCTCAAAGAGAAAAAAAACCACCCATGGAGGACAGAAACCCATGCCTATCAACAACTCCTGATTCAACAGTTTCATTGCTGGGGAGTGACATTTCCCACACTGCAGCTGTTCCCAAGGAACCATGCTCTGTTTTCCACCCCCGATTATTTATATTGCACCCACCCTGAAATAGTAAAGTCTTTTCATGTGGGAGAACCTCTGCATTCTGAAATTGGACAGATTCCATCCCTTCAGAAGGGGTGACCATTCTTGCAAATTGCATCAAGTTCTGTCAGGCAATCAAAAAGTTATAGACTTTTCCTTTGTTTAAAATATCAGAATGAAAAGCTGACCTGCACAAAACCTCTGGATGCATTTGCCCACAGCTGGGCAGGCTTAATCCACTCTGCAGGAAATCCTGTGGTGTAAGTTTTCTACTTTGGCCACCCATTATAGCTATTTGTAGGTTCCCCAATATAGTGAATGAAGAATGAGCTTCATTTTATACAGAGCTGCTTGGAACCTAGAACACAGATCAAAACAGAGAGCTCAGAACAGCTGACAAACATCAGATTTATTTTTTTAATGCACAGATATGGATGCCAGGCAAATATTGGGTCCATGCACACTATATATGTACACACCCACAGACACCAAAAGCAGCTTACAAAAATCGTGAAATACATGAAACACAAAAACAGTTTAAATGATTAAAATCAATTTCATATATTAAAATAAAGATCAGCACAAAACAAGCATGAAAACAGGGAGACAGAACACACTAAAGCCTTGGTGAGAGAAAAGGGTCTTAACAGTTCACCTGAAACTTAAAGGCGGGGGCAAATGAAAAATCTTTAGGGAGCCCCACAGCCTGAAATAGAAAAGCTTCTGCCATCCACTTCCACTTCTTCTTTTTCCACCAGATGGCTAATTACGGTAATCATTTTCACGTGCAGACACATGCATAATTCTACTCTAACATGAGAAGTGTGTTGCAGTTCTGGTACCATTTTATTTAAGAACAACAACAACAAAAATACTTCCATCTATTACAACAACACACCAGAACCAAAATAACACAAAACAATAAACAACTTGCCTCCCTACCATTTAAAATTTGCCTCTGCATATTAATAAACTAAGGTTTTAGGTTATTAATCTACAAATTAAAGCTTGCAACTCTATTCAGAAGTTGACTCGTTGTGGTAAAATAAAGAACAAGCATTGTGAGACATGCTTTCTGGTATGCTGAGTCTATGAGCAGAATATTAGTCACCTGCGAATGTGGAACTGAAATCTACAAGAAGAGTTAAACTACCTGATTTCCTCTCCACACAATGAAAGAGACTAGTATTTGATCAAAACTGTAGCATCTATTTTCTCCCATTCAATTTCTCCTACAGGTATGTAGTTTTTTCTTTTAATACCATAGCATGCTTGATTACAGCTGTGGAACTCTGATAAATTAATTCCATTCTTCAGCAGACTCTGGATGTTCAGGTGGGTCAAAAAGGTGGTTTCGCTGCTGTTACATATGCCTTTATTTTCAGAGGGAAGTTAAACCTCATTTTTAATCCTGCCATTCTGCATCTCATTCCTGTGCTTCCCACTCTACTGAAGCTTAGCTACTCACAACAAGATCTGACTTTGTTTTACCATTTTATCCGTTTCCCTGCATAGCCTTCTATAATATGATCTCCCCTGTGATTTATGCCACCATAAGTAAAACTTAACTGTCCATGAAATTTATTGCATATTGTTTGATTCATCTGTAGTGAGCCCACACCAAACACCATCTAAATTCCAAATATATATCCCTTGCAGGTCTCTTAGCATAAATGATTGACCATAGTTCAGATGCAAATATGAAATTACTCTGAGGATTTTTATTGCAGCATAAAAATTAGGCACAATAGCATGGTAAGCTGATAATGATGCCAAAACATTCCATTCCATTATATCAACAACTCTATATTTCCTCCATCTATCCAAGATCCTGAGGTTCTTGCCTGTGTCCTTCCATTCATATTGCATGTGGAATTTGAAATAGCTTACACCTGGGCTGAAATTATTTGGCAGAGTGTGGGATGTGCCTCAGGTGACAGATTCTGTGGGGTGGTCAATGAGGTGTTGGAGGACAGAACTGGATGTGCCATAGATTCTTCCTTGCATCTCCTAAGCTAAGCCGCTTAGATACTGTGGATAACACAGTACAGTGGTACCTTGGTTTAAGAACAGCTTAGTTTATGAACAACTTGGATTAAGAACACTGCAAACCCAGAAGTAGGTGCTTTGGTGTGTGAACTTTGCCTTGGAAGCAGAACATGTTTCACTTCCTGTTGAGTGTGTTCCATTTGTAAATTGAGTCCCCCGCTGCAGTGGGAAAGCACGCCTTGGTTTAAGAATGCTTTGGTTTAAGAACGGACTTCCAGAACGGATGAGTTCGTAAACCAAGTTACCATTGTACTGTCAGCAGCATTGACCTAAGAGTCAACAGTCCTTAAGAAAGATATGAGCCCACAATACTCTCTTAGCAACTGGAGTTAGTATATAGATAGTAGCTATTGATAGCCTTATCCTCCATGAATTTGTCCATCCCACTTTTAAAGCCATTAAACTTGGTGATCATTACTAACTCTCATGCCAGCTTAAGGCTGGTGCAGCTAAGAAAATTCAAAGTCACTGGGATCCTACTCCCAACCTACACCACATCAGATCTTTTCTTAACCTAACCCCCTCCAGTGACATGAATTGAGGGTTTGTACTGAAGAGTAAAATGTTCAGGAGCAAGCGTTAAGGACAGAGTACAACACTGAAAATCAGTGTAGCTCATGCATAAAGATGGAAGGCAGAGTCGGATTAAGAACTTTAGAGGCCATGAGCACTTAAAAGTTTTTGGTGCCCCCGTATATATCTAATTCAAAATATAAATAACAAACCGCAAAACAATATTCTGTTTTTCAAAATGAAACAAAGCCTACAGTAAGATGAAAAATAATGTTAAATCTTTGTATACCTCTACTTTATTCCATGGTACGAACAATTTAATTACTAGCTTGCAGCTGAATCTTGTTCTTTCATGCTTTAATATAGACAGATTTTGTCTCAGAATTCATTAACTGAAATGTGGAGTTGCTGGTCCATGGTAAATCCTGCAATGTGAAATTTCTGTGGTCCCCCCCCCCTTCACATTCTTATTTTGCTTAAGGTTAATCCAGCCCTGGTGGAAGGCTAGTTTGGATGAGTGCGTGGAAAGACCTCACACACAACCTAGCAACAGCAGAAGCTCTGCTATGTTGGTAGAAGAGTTGAGAATCGCTGAAGGGAGCTGTGTTTCATAGACTGATGCAAAATAATCAGCCTAGTGACAGGTCTCTAACGAAACTGAAATCTCCTATTCATATCCATAGAAGTTTCCAGTGCAAGCAGACAACCTGCCCCAGAGCTTCTCAGGAATACTGGCAAGGCATTTTGCCAAATCACCTGTCAGACTGCCAGCTTCCTTTCTTTTCTTTAAAAAAAATATATTTTTATCCTTTTTACATTTAATAAAGAAAGGAGAAGGGAGGAAGCATGAGTAACAACTGCTTGAATTCACACTGCCAGCTTTCTTTTAATGGAGAGACCCCAAAGAGTCTCAGAAATAAATCACACGAGAGAAGCAAACGCTATTGGCTGCATTCATTCCCTTAATTTGCATGTCATTCTCAAAGAGCTGGCAGGTGCAAACTAGTGTTGGGGGAATGTCTTGCACAGTCTACAATAATTATTTTCAAGCAGGCATCCTCCAAATATGAGAAACATATCAGCCCTTGAAAAATACTAATTTGGATGTGTCACAAGCTGAAAAACAAAATGTGTGGCTTGTTTTTGTTACCAGCGATCAACTCACATTTGCTAAATTCCGTGTGGCCACTGAAGAACACTCCATATAAATAAAATAATGGGGACACAATTTGTAGATAGACAGAACCAAAGTGCTATCAGTCGCTCCCCATTTCTGATCAGCAACCAAGCAGAGGTCATTCATCCACCTGACGCCCAAAGATGTGGAAAAAGTTGGATAGGCCAACACACATTGTCCCTAGAAAACCCCATACCCCAATGTCACCACAGTAACTTTATTAACTGATATGAATTTTATTAGCCAGCTTATCTAGGGTTGGCATTTTCTGAAAAGCTCAGTATTACATTTATCTGCATATATTTTTTTCTAGCTCTTATCTTACTCCTTAATCTCTGCAAGAAGCAAGGTTTTTCCCCCCTCCCACTTCCCCCAAAATACAAACAATTCTCCCAAAATAAATGCATTATTATATGTAAAATATCACACACACAAACTATATGCATAGACACTGCAGGTTTCCTAAAGAAACAAGCAGAGGAACAGAGACATGCCAAAATGCATATAACTGTAAAATTATGCTGCAGAAATGTACTACAGCATGGGGACTGATGCCTCTAATGTAGATATTATGCATATATGAATTTTTAAAATATAGTTTTACATATAATTTTGCATATAAGTAAAATTGGGCTTCTACAGAAAACAAATCAACAATGCATGAGGAGCTGGAAACAAGGGGAAACTTGGTACAAGAAGTGACCTTGTGTGATCAAAGCTCAGTTGTATTAGAAACAACAAATTTTGTGTACAAATCCATTTAAAACAGATTCCTTCTCGACCCCTACCCACAACCTCCATCATCCAGCAGCCTCCCAACCATCCAGACAAGGTCCTGGCAGCAAAGTCTTCATGAACCACATATTTATTGGGCTTTGACAATGGGGGCCCATCAGAATGCAGAGTAGCCTACTGGGTACCTGGAAGCATAGAGGTCATACCTTTGCCTGGTCCATAAGGCTCCACTTTCAGGGCTGAGTTGGAACAAACACATAAAACTGCTCCTTTCTGACTACAGGTGTACATAGCAAATGATTATATATTCTCCGTAAATCATCTAAGAAGCGATAGGTTTTTGAATACCTGCAATATATAAAAAGAGAACTTGGAATAGAGGTGAGTGGAATAGATTACATGCTGACACAAAGCAAGCAAAAACAAGTGTAACTTTTAAGCAATATTTGATAAAATCTGTTTCCAGGTATATGGTATTTGATCAAATATGGCATATTTTAAGGTGGTTTCTGTAAACAGAGCTTCATGCTTTTATTTTCTAAGAGGTTTTTAAATGTTTACATAGACAATTATATACACACAGAGATGCAATGTAACGGCATAATAACATTTTTAAGAGAATTAAATCTTGTGTGTGTGTGTTGCGCCATTATCCAGGAACCTACCATCTGAATTAAAGGGCATGTTTGAGCAATCCAAAAACATTCCCTAAATGCAAGCTTTAGAAATGCTCTTTCAGCTGAGGAAGGGACTCTCTGTTCCCTGTTCTAAAACTATAGCTGGAGGAAGCATGCAGAAGGTGATCATGCTGCCTCCCACTGAGTCCCATCAGAGGAAAAAGATGGTGAGAGTGTGTGTGTGTAGATAGATGGATGATAGATAGATAGATGATAGCTGATAGATGATAGATAGATAGATAGATAGATAGATGATGATAGAGATAGATGATAGATAGATAGATAGATAGATAGATGATAGATAGATAGATAGATAGATAGATAGATAGATAGATAGATAGATAGATAGATATAGAGGACAACAAGTGTTACAGCCAATAACCTGCATATCAGCTGTTTGTTTGTTTACCAATGTTATGACTGGAGGGGAGGCAGAAGAACTCTGTAGTAGCCCCTGTCTCCTTTTTTATACTTGTAGTTTTCCTGGCTTCCCTCCAGTCATAACCCATCTCTACAGTAGCCCCTGGCTCCAACTGAAAACAACTGAAAGACAGTGGACCCGTTGCAACTTCTGTGGCCCGCCTTTGTTTTTCTACCCATCCACCAAAGTTCCCAGGGATCCCTGCTCCAATGACTTTGGAAATGTCAGCACAACAAATGTTGTTAAGGATATTGGTGGAGTAGTAAAAGAGCTAGCACCAGTCACTAGTGAACATTAGGCTGCTTATTGTTTTATAAGGAAGTGGGAGGACAGAGCTCTACATCCTTCTCAAGCGCAGAAGAAATTCATGAAGCTTTCCTTTGTTCAGCTCAGCATGAGCAAACTTAACTATATTCAAACTGTGCCTGTTTTAGGATTGCCTTTGCCCTTGCTGAGTTGTGCTTATTGTGCTTTTATTGCACTGCTGTTATCCATTTTCACTGGTTCTGTTTAAACATGTATTTTTAACTGTAGGCCTGCACAGACATTCAATGGATGCATGGAGGTTGTGGTCAAAGCACCTCAATCCACCTTCTGCATATGCTAGATGTTCAGGCATTGATCATACTATGGGGTTCAAACTGTGCGGCCGGGGTGGGTATTGTTTGTTACCATGGTGTGCATTTCTGTGTTTTCATACTGTAAATCACCTGTGATCCTCAGACGAAGGTGGGGATATAGAAATTTAATCATCAACAACATTAACAACAATATCTGCACTGGGGATTACAACAGACTTGAGTTCCAATCACACAATTGGGGCACTGGAAAATTTCAGTGTGAATATCATGCTATCAGCATCTGTACACATAGACTCATATGGAAGATTTGTGATCAGTAAGTCATCAGTGCATGGACATTGGCTCTTGCTGAAAAGACAGAGAGGCCAGCTACTATGAACATACACTACCTTGGTAGCTCAGTCAGTAGAGCATGAGACTCTCACTCTCAGGGTTGTGGGTTTGAGCCCCATATTGGACAAAGCATTCCTGCATTTCAGGGGGTTGGACTAGATGACCCTTCTGCTCCCAACTCTACGATTCTATGATTCTACACACACCCAGCAACCACAAAACATCTACTCGTGCATTTTGCACCTCTCTTTAAGCATTCAACTTCAGGGGACACGTCACTTTTTTTTAAAAAAAAAAGACAAACAAAATACTGTTACAGCAATGACATGACCACCTTCTGCCCGCATCACACAAATTGTTTCATCTTCAAAAGGAAGGCAAGCTACCACAGCTCACAATATGAGCAGCTCAAAACAGCTTGTCATTCGCTCCCATGCTTCTGCATATCTCAATACCCTTCATGCAACCATGACCTAATATGGTCCTAATGAGCCCTTGCCTTTTCCAGAGTGAATGCCAATGCCGCCTCATTGTACGGTCTCTCATTTGATCTTCTTTGTTATTCAAATGAGTGTCTGATAAATGATGAATGTGAGTGGGCATTAAGTTTTAATTAATTGCATGGGGTAAATCAGATAACACCAAATGACTGCAGAGTGCCTGAAAAATGTATGGACCCACGATCTCTGTATGCTCACTGCCTTTAAATATAGATGAACCTGCAGCATGTAACCGGGGGCATGATTTAAAAATATTCCACAATGCTAATAAAGATGCCAGTTATGACCTGATGGAAGAAATGAGGGATTTATTATTCCACTGAGATCCAAAGGACATTTTCCCCCTTTAAGCCATTTTAAAAACTGCAGATGAAATCCTTTCTTAACACACACACACACCATTCAGTTAGGTTATTCATTAGCTCCTTAACACCTTGTGACACAGATCTGCACAATTAAAAAAATCTGTAGGCAGCTGTGGCAGTTGTGCCAGCGTGCTACAGATCCACAAAGTACCAACTCCTCAGGCATGTGTTTGCAAACGACTTCCAAATTTCCAGTCAATACAGAATAATGTTCCAGCACATCACAGGATTAGCTATTTGAGTGACAGGCTGCACATGACTGGACACAGAAGCTTGGCATCATAGCCACTTTCCAGGGATGGTGCAGGACGGTGGCAAGGCCAGGGCTGTGTGGATCACTAGTTAGTGTGTAGCCTGCACAGCCCCAACTGCACTGCCATCCTGCTCTGCCCCCACACCATCCTGGTAACCAGAAGTGTGTGAGAGAGGCATCTCTGCTACACTGTCCCACCATGCTGGCTACTCCTGAATGGATATCTAAAAAGCAGGGGTTTCAATGTTTATAATCTCTGTTCATCCTCTTTTGTCTGTTGAGTCTTCATGGATTACTCATTAAGCCTTCATGCAGGAATATGTTTGTCTGAGTTTTTTCTAGAGTTCCCTGGCTCAAGAAAGAAGTCTATAGCAGGGTTTCTCCCTAGCCCCAAGCGGGGGAAAGGGGAGAAAGGAATTGTCAGCACATCCTGGAATTAAGACTCAAGATACAAGAGCTGTGGTAAAAGGCCACAACTTTATTAATCATTTAACTCAGAATCTGCAGCAATTAAACCAATATTAGGCTCTCTTGCTGTGAACATAAGAATATAGGAACAGCCTGCTAGGCTGCAGACTATATTAGCCTTCGATGGTCTCCAGACTGCCATTGGAGCCTGTTCTGCCAGGACACGGATGTGTAGACCAGAACTTGGAGCTCCCCAAGGTCCTACTCTTTGCTGGTATCCCTCCAGCAATGCATATGAGCTCCACTAGGAACAGGATATTGTATAATGGGATAGCCATTTGTTGTATTTTATGAAGAACATTCCTCCGTTTGAAAAGTTGTCAGAAGACAGTCATCTAATTGAAGGGCTGTCTCATTATTTTAATCTGTTTTTATTATGGATTCAGAAATATGTTGCCAGTTATTGTTCAGAAAGCTGCTTTGTCCATTAGCAGTACACTGAAACCATTTTCTCTAAAAGGGAGAAAGCACGATTACATCTGGACCACATTCTACAGAAGTCAATCTAATGATCTATGTTGCACAATTTACCCGCTAATGAACAAGATATGTTGCCAAGCTTAGCCACCATAACCTTTTCATTCCCCAGTAAGGCGAGAAAGGTATTTAGGCAGTCAATGGGCATTAGAGCTGTGAAGTTATAGTCCTCAATTAATAGCATCTTGCAACTTCTGCATTTTACAGACTGCTTAGAAAGCTTAAATGGCTGTAGTTGAGAGGAGACCACCATTATCTAAAAAATAATCAAATATAGGAATTGCATTTTCCCCTTAAAATGTGCCAAGTTGCATATCAATTCAGTTTCCTCTTAGCTATGGCCACAGGCATGATCCAGAGCAGCTCTTGCATTAAAAAGGCGTTTCAAAAATATTTGTAAGTCACATTGAAATGTTCAAGTGGTAGGACCCTATTGCATGTGTAAGTTGATGCTGTGTGTAGAGGGAAAGGCAAATTCCTGGATTGTGGCCTTATGGAGTGCCAAACATGATCTCTTCATCTGAATGAGGACTGTGTTACTGTGTGTTGGTTTCTTGGCATGGCCATTTTTCACATGCGACTTACAAATACAGTGGTACCTCGGGTTACAGATGTTTCAGGTTACAGACGCTTCAGGTTACAGACTCTGGTAACCCAGAAATAGTACCTCAGGTTAAGAACTTTGCTTCAGGATGAGAATAGAAATCATGCGGTGGCAGCACGGCAGCAGCAGGAGGCCCGATTAGCTAAAGTGGTACCTCAGGTTAAGAACAGTTTCAGGTTAAGAACGGACTCCAGAATGAATTAAGTTCTTAACCTGAGGTACCACTGTATCTTTGAATAAAGTTATGTTTGGTCTCAGCTGGGGTGGGGGCTTCCACATGTAAATATTCTGCCTTGCAACAAAAGAATAGATTCCTTTACTCCACATGTTAGTTCTGCTCAGGTTTCAGTTGCCTTGACCTCGGAGATAGGGCAAGATCAGGCCAACACTGGAGATGCTTTCCTCTCCCGCCCAAGATCAAATCCAGGAGTGGAAAAGATAATGGTGCCTGGATTGGGGTTCCTCCTGCCACATGACATTTCTACCAGACAGATGGCAGCGAAAACTCTTCCAGGAGGTGGCTTGATGGCATTGCCCTCCCTTGGGAATGTCACTGGTCTCAGTGGTTGGGTAAAGAGCAAACAGAAGTTCCCATTCACCAGAGCCAGGAGCAAAACAGGTATAGTAGGCCAAGATGCTCCTGCCATGAAGTACTCCCCACAAGTAGCTAATTCTTGGTTGTTAGAAGCCTCACAGGTGTGGCCTTGGTGATTATCATATGCACAGGTCAGCCTTCCCCATATGTTGCTGGGCTTTAGCTCTCCTCACCCATGACGATTGACTTGAGCCAGTGGGTGTTGAAGAACAACAGTATCTGCAGGGCAGGCATACGAACATAAAAATAGGGCATGGGGTTGGATCCAGGCTTGCCCTTCCACAAATGAAAAAGCTCATTTCATTCATAGAAGTGGCTTAGATTCAATTGGGGGGGGGGTTCTTGCTGGAGGAAGAGGAGAGTCCCCCTTCTTCCTGAAGCTCCTAGCAACATAACCCAGACTCTTCCAGAACTCCAGAGAAGTTTTCGGTGGGAGGCACAGGGGACTTCAGTGGGGAAGCAACAAAACCATCTGTCAAATGCCACAAATGGGAGAATCCTATGGGCATGAATAGCTGGGCTCTAACTCACTGAATTAAGATAAGTAGTACAACAGAGGCAAGTTTGATTGCCACCTTTCAATACCCTGGGCCAATTCATACAATTAACTCTGGCTGCTTTCCCACAAGAGTAGAAATATCGATATGTGTTGAAAAAATGTGCCATTATAGAAGCATCTGGCCTTCTGTCCAACCCATCCATTCCCAGCAGAGGAGACTGGCAACTTTTCACTGGCATTAAATTCACTTAAAGTTCCAGAGTTTCAGATCACTCAAGTTTATCCTCTTTTCTAAAGCATAACAGTTCAGATAATAATGGGTCTTTCATCCTGCCAGGATTTCTTTATTGATGTTTCAGTTGATAATAACCAGAAATGAATGGGAGAAACTTGAGTTCTATTTTTGCTAAAGAAACGGTGACCTTTTCATGCATCTTTAATAATAGTTCTTTATTTCCGAGATCTAGACATTGGACTAATGCTCTTTCCCCTGCAAAGAGGTTTTTTGAAGCTATGTGTACTGGTATTTTTATGGGAGTTATTTTTAATGATTTACCTGCTTCTTTTTTCATTTGCATTCATGCCATTACAATACTTTAAAACTAGCTGGTCAGATAAGCGTGAGAGACGATCTCATAAGGAAACCGATTGTATTCCCCTTGTTTCTTACCAAGTGCCCCTCAGGCACTGGACAGCACCACAACACAGGTTTGCATTCATACTCGCAAAAAGATATGTTTCATTTTTGTATCCATGTCTCAGTCATCCATGCGTTTCAGACAATACAAGAATCCTGACTTTCACTGGCTTCAACTGTCAGGCCCTATTAAAATTCAGATGCGAAGATAGGGACATTCTCCTTCTGCTCCTTGACAATCAATGGGTTTTATGCAGGGGTTGAATTATTCAACAAAAACTTGTTCTTGACCAGCACTCACCGGCTGGAGGTGACTGATGGTTTTAACTAATATTTAATTTATTTCTGTTTCCTTTAGCATTTATTATTTCCAGCCTATTACCTGGTTCACAATGCAGTTCACAAGGTCACCATTAAACAATTTTAAAACCAGTTATAATTAGTCCCCATGATGAAAAAAAACCAACCATCCCTATTTTAAAAAAAAAGTCAAGGGGAAGTTTTCAGGCTGATTTCCTTGGCTAGAGGAGAAGGAGGTGGGTGGAGCTGCTGGGTAGGACTGTGAGAGAAGGTGGCTCAAGTCAAAACCTGAGGCAGGGCACAAGAGAAGGTGGGCAGAGCTGGCAGTAGGAAGCTTTCAGTGCTGATCTCCATGGCACTGGAGCTGATCACTGCAATGAGGCATTGGCAGAAGGGGTGGTCTGAGCACAGTGAGAGGTTGAGGAAGAGCAGAGGCCAGCAGGCCAGATGGAAAGGTGTGGTGGACCAGTAGTTCTTCATCACTAGTGTAGGGCATAATCATGCTGTTTTTGTGTACAGAAGGGCTGCAGGGTTCCTCTTTCCCACCTTCCTTGTTCCAGCAAGCTTTTGGAAACTGACTGCTTTTAACGAAAGGTCTGGTGCCACACTGTTTCAATAGATTTTATATATGTACAGCATATAGTTTAGATCAGGGGTCAGCAAACCTTTTCAGCAGGGGGCCGGTCCACTGTCCCTCAGACCTTGTGGGGGGCCGGACTATTTTTTTTTTTGGGGGGGGGGAAAGAATAGATTCCTATGCCCCATAAATAACCCAGAAATGCATTTTAAATATAAGGACAAATTCTACTCATGTAAAAACATGCTGATTCCCGGACCGTCCGTGGGCCGGATTTAGAAGGCAATTGGGCCAGATCCGGCCCCCGGGCCTTAGTTTGCCTACTCATGGTTTAGATTCTATCAATGTTTAATTGTTTCAATGATTGTTTTTTTCTACATCTTTAGCGGTTCTCATTTTTATCTGTAAGCTACTACCTTTTGTCAGGGAAAAAGGCAGGGTCTAAATAAATATATTATAACAGCAATAATGATATGTGTGCACAGGCCCACGCATGCATTGCAATTCCTTTTGCCCGTGCTTGCCTCCTTGAGTCACACTTCCAGCCCTTACCCTTCTTAGCACACAAGCAAACTGATCAAGCTTAAAGTAGCATTTAGAGAAACGTATAGGTTGAGGATCCTACCCAGCCCAATGTTGTAGAACCTCAGGCTTATATACTAAGTAACCATCCCATCAGTGCAAAATTTTACAATTGCACATTAGGACTCCCCAACCTTACCCTCACATGCACCCTATTCCAGGGGTTGGGGGGAAACCAGAACAGATTTAGGGGTATGTGGGATGAGAGGAAGTACCATTACGCAAGTGTAAATCCTTGCACTTATGGGATAGTTACTTAGCACTATACTTGGAGTTCAGCAAGAGGCATCAAAAGGAAATCAAGGAACGCCAACAGGACACCTTAGCTGAGTGGCAGAAAGAAGAAGAGGTCCACAGGAGCCTTAAGTAACATCCCAGATCTGGTTTGAAATAAGTAGATTATGGGCTTCGTAAAGGGATTTCTACAAGATAATCCTTTTTCTAGAGAGTAAAATTGGTAAACATTCTCTATAATTGCAGTATGTGAGCATTTTGAAAAACGAGCTTGTTATTTCATTGTGTGAAAGAAAAGTTCAAAGGTTTAACATGATTTAAAATTCCTTATTTGAGTATGCTTCAACACAACAGGTAGGGACTTATTTATCCAATGCATGGTTGTTAAATTCCTGGAGAACTTGGTTTTAAATCCGGGTTTGGAAATGTCACTGGAGCCAGGCAACTTCCTTTTTACCCCCTGACCCTGGACTACCATATCGGCACACAGATACGCTCATTAATGGGGCATCGCTCATCAATGGGACCAGGCAAGAGGAAGAATTTGAACAGTAAAATGAGAGAGATCCATTTGGTCAGCAGGATAGCACAGTGAACTTACCTGAATCTAATTTTGCTTATGTCTCTCAGTCATGGATGCCTGTCAGCCCCAAATGCCTAAACTCAGAAACACTTTAGGATTTTTGCATCGACAGCAAGCAACCAAACAGAGAAGACTTTTCCTTCTACAGTTGGTTCCAGTACCACAGCCAGCTCAATACATTTTGCTAGCTAAAACAAAGGACAAGATGCCCACCCACCCTACATATAGAAGCTGGCTGGTCAGTGATGCAAATCTTACTTTTAATACTGGTGACTGAGCAACATCCTCCACTGTATCTGAAAGAATTTAGAGGTGCCTGTTAAGTTGTGTGGTTTTTGCCTCCCAACACCTGCCACCTAAGGCAGCTGCCTCACTTTGCCTAATGGCAGGGCCGTTCCTGTGCTGTACTAAACTAACCGTGAGCCTGACCTTTAACCAAGTTGACAGTGAAGATGCTTGTGGTCCAGAAGCAGCCCCACAGTCCTGATTGGCACACAACCAGGTATTTGGTTAATCAGAGGAAGATCATACAGAGAGTAACCTGGAAAAGACAAGCTGATGCATTTTCTATCTGGAAAGAATTGTTCATCAAGACAGTTTGGCCAAGGAATCAGGCAGCTATCCTCCTGTTTTGCAATAAGGTCAGGCCTGTCTCCACAATCGCCTTCTTTTGCCCTGGTGATAACAGCTCTGTTTCTAAAGGGACTTCATATTATCACTGAAAATCTAGCCTATATGCAGCTGAAGAGGCAACCAACTGCAAAGCGCTATGACATGTCTGCCTACACCAAGTTAATTATTCAGAACTCCGGGTGGAATACTCCCCACAGTCAATGTCTCGAAAGAACCACAAAGTCACCATTCCATTCATATCTGGTGAAAGGCTGTGGATTCTGCATAGCCATATACAGCCTGTGTTAGGGATATATCTATTAAGGTGATACATTTTTATCTTATCTCTATCTATTGTATTTCTGAATTTCAGCCTAACACACTGGCTAAACATACAGTATTATTTAATGCCACAAGTTAAGCAAATTAGGTTACTAAAATATACAGTATTGCAACACCACGTTACAAAAATCAAGTGCTTGCACGATATACCACCACAAGTGACCTCAGTTTGGATACTCCTAGTTTGCAAAACATTTCCAGATTTCTGCTTTTAAATGTTATTTCAGCGGTCACTTTGAGGCTCACCACATTCAGAATAAAAAAACAACAACAGCCAGGTAGCATCTGAGAAATTAATGCAAAATTGTTAAGCAAAGAACCTTTCTTTGATCTACAGGTACAATTTTCAAACACGATTTGTTGAGTTAAACTACTCAGTAAACCTCCTGCAAGATCTAAATTCCCTTTTAGATTTTGCACTACTTGTTCGTGGTTGTAAGAATGAACTTCATTTTCGGAACAGGAAAGGAAAGGAGTCCATATGATTTATAAGGCCAATCAGAAACAAAGGCCAAAGTTCTACTTTAGCACACCGAATACCTACAGCAAATTATTTTTGGCCAGGCTGTGAAGTGCCATAAACATTACAGCAAAATATAGCTGGCAATTCCAAGAAATATATCTGGGGGAAACCAGACCCTGCTTTCAGGCAATGCTGAAAGGAAAGAGAGGTCAAGCCTCGTGTTGTAAATTATTTGCTGAAAACTACTTCCTCAGCATTTTAGGTACACCCATTTTCAGTATGGGTTTGCTTTAATCAGTCTGCTCCCCTCTAATGTGACAAGAAAATGGTTTCAGGGTTACTTTTTAAGGTGTTTTAGAACCAGGTTCTGATACTTGAGGGGGGGAAATGTGCTTCTCATGTTAATTGTGACATATAGTTTCACTACACATGCATAATATATGGATTTCCCCTGCAAAATAGTCAGGAAGCAGGAACCCAGCCCTTAACCAAATGCTATTGGTGAGTGTTTTGAAATAAATTATACTTACATGAAAATTATACCCATGTGCACCCTTCAAAACACACAAGCATTTAATGCATGGGGTTATATCGTATTCTGCATCAGTGGGTTTCTCCTGGTGCTGTGGGACTTCTATTTCCTCTCCTTCTCCTCTCCATGCACTTCCAAAATCTGCTCTGGAGCACCTCTCTACCATGGGGAGGCCTACTTGGAGGGCATGCAGGGACTGGAGGGGATAGGAGAAAAAGAAGAAGTTCTGTGGTGCACACAAAAGTCCCTTGCAACAGTGGAGTTGCAGTGTTTGATGCATCCCATAATTTCTGCTTGGGCACCAGCACCTGTTGCCAAAATGCCATAAAAAGGTGGTGAAGAATAATGTGAACTGGCTCTGCCTTGAGGAAAGGTGCTTGATTTTATTTACCTATTTATGCATATTTAAAATCTGGAAATTCACCAGATGAGCCATTGGCCTGATGCTGCAAGCCTGATCCACCAATGAGTACTTTTGCTTGACTTGAATGGGTGCTTGAACTGTGATACTGTCTCTTGCTTGTCTGAATAGATGATGGAGAGGTGTGTGTGTGTGTGTGTGTGTTTCTGTAGAAATCTCTGGTGTTTTCCAGGTCCATAACGTAGCCTACTGTTCTACTTTTGCCTCTTGCCCTGGCTGTTCTTGGGATGCATCCCTCAGACAGTTCCTTGCAAGGGAATGTGTCTTTTTCAGGCTGAAAGGGGTATCCCATTTTGGAAGGTAGTAGACTGTCCTTCAGGGGAGGTTTGGGTTGCCATCTGTCAGGGTTCTTTAGCTGTGATTCCTGCATTTCAGGGGGTTGAACTAAATGGCCGTTAAGGTCCTTTCTAAGTCTACAGTTCTAGGATTCTATGATCCCAGATTTATATAATTGTTACCTGAGAAACCATAAGCTGATGTAATATATTAAGTGTAAAGCTTCAGGTACATAAGGTTGGGGGAGTACTTACTAAATATTACAATACAGTGGTACTTCTGGTTGCGAACGGGATCCGTTCCGGAGCCCTGTTCGCAACATGAGCAGAACACAACCCGCGTCTGCATGCCTGTGTGTGCACAGGTCACGATTCGCTGCTTCTGCGCATGACAACATTTTGAGCGTCTGCACATGAGTGAGCAGCAAAACCCAGAAGTAACCCTTTTCGATACTTCCAGGTTGCTGCGGGACGCAACCTGAAAAGATTTAACCTGAATCGTCTTTAACCCGAGGTAAGAGTGTAGTTTTTAATAGACAAAGAACATACAGTGGTACCTAGGGTTAAGACCTTAATTCATTCTGGAGGTCAGTTCTTAACCTGAAACTGTTCTTAACCTAAGGTACCACTTTAGCTAATGGGGCCTCCGGCTGCGCCACTGCCATGCGATTTCTGTTCTCATCCTGAAGCAAAGTTCTTAACCTGTGGTACTATTTCTGGGTTAGCAGAGTCTGTAACCTGAAGCATCTGTAACCTGAGGTACCACTGTATTTGTTTTGAAAGCAGTGACATGCACACACACCAATCCGAAAGCACCAGTTTCAAAGACTTATGATTGTTTGTTGGAACATAACACAAAGTTACATGAAAGTCTCAAATGAAAGCAATTAGGCAAACAACACTGGGATACTGTGTAGAAGGCAGCTTTCCATTAACTACAACATCGGAGAACTATTGAACTGTACAGCCCAGCCAAAGTCGAGCACTTTTGAATCTCATTAATTTCAACAGGAGTGTTGAAGGAAAGATGTGCTTCTGCCTCTAGCTCTCAGCACTTATTTTTATTTGTAAGATGGCTATGTTAGAGCTGCTAGGATCTTTTGCTCCTCGCTGGAACAGTTTTCTTCATGGTGGCATGAAGAAAATTGTCCAAACGTCATGGTAAGCTTTTGCAGTTGTGTTTTTTTTAAAAAAATCGCATGATAGCAGCTCTCGCCTAACGATGAGACAGAGCCAAACCAAACATGCATCAATCAGTTTGACTATAAAATGGCTAAAACAGGGATAGATGTTTTTATCATTTGGGGTTTCTCATTTGGGGTTCAGCTGGCATAGTTTTGTAAGAATACACGGGGGAATAGATTTTAGGACAAATCTCCCATTAAAAAAGCTATCTATCCAGGGAGCCCCAAATGCTGGGAGGGCGGGAAAATATTTTTCTTTTCTCTTCCTCAGCTGAGGTAAAAACGCACTTCAAGTCAGTCACATGTCATAGCACAATGAAATACCTTCAATATGAATGTATTCTTGGTGACAGCTTTCAGAATATACTTTCTGTTGCTGACAGGAAAAAAAGGCTGAATTGATAAGAATGAGGTGGCCTTAGGTGAGAGGCTTCGTCGACAATTTCAGCTTTCTGCTTCAGAAAGGAAAACAGCCATCTTGAACCTAACAATAAATACTGTTTCCCAGTGGATATAAATATCAGGAACATACATGGTAGTCACAAGGTCATCTTATGCTCCTAAGCCAAGATTTTTTGTAATAAATCCAGTACTCCTTCCCCCAGCAAGAAACTGTAACATCTCTCCACGCCCCACCTGCAAGCTTCATGTGGTAGTCAAAAGTCCCTCTTGGAAGCATGAGAGTGATCACAGACTCCTCTGACATTTTCAACCCACTGAAATCTTCTGTCACAAGACCTGGAAAAATACAAGGGCTTCAATTGCTTAAGATCTTACATTACATCAGTTTCCTAGGCATTGGTTTTATGGTTTTGAAGCTCCTGCTGCCACCCCAAAGTTATCTGCTTGAAGCATTAAAATATAGTGTCCAGTATTTCCTGCTGAAAGTATGATCTTTGTTTTCTTCAGCATTTGTCAATGAGCTGTAGAGTTCACAACAAACCAAGGAGGCTAGCACTGGCCTCTCTGGGTTGCCGCTGAATCAGCGCCTGGCATTTTCTTGCCAACTTCTAATTTTACAACCTTGAATCATACAGGATCCTACCTTCTTGATAGACAAATATGCATTCACACTGCACATGTTTCAAACAGATGCATAACAAGGGAATGCCAAGACACATGGTCTGGGAAAGTCTCTCTTACCTTTGTCTTATGTGTGCATAATCCTTCTGCCAGAAGATGGCAAGCAAAGCAACAAGGGCAGGATTCAAATGACCGTTTATGAACAATTAACAGAATTTCTGTACTTAACTTCATCTGCAAGGAAATGCATCTAGCTTGTGAATGACAGTGAAAGTGAAAAAGGGTATAAAGATGATGCTATTAGACATGTAGCTGTGATTCTTGGGAAAGAAAGAGCTTTTGATATTTGTATCTTTATCTGTACAGAGTGTGTTGTAGCTGTATATAGCTATTTTGCAGAATAAGAAGGGCAATGGACAGATCCCTTCCCCAATGAACTCGCAGTCTGAATTTTAACAGTGTGGGAGACAATGAAAAGATGGGTGGGGTGCAGAAAGAGACATGGATAAGATACAAGACTGTGTGGATTTAATGACATGAATGTACACTTGACAAATGTAGGGTAGGAGTAGCCCTTCTCACATGTTTGGAGTGCAGCTCCCAACACCTGTTACCATTGGCCATGATGGCCTGGGATTAATGGTAGTCTAACAATATCCAGAGGCCACAGGCTGCCTGCCCCTAACATAGAGGAATGAGTAGCAAGCAAGTCCAAGTCTTCATGTGAAAGCTTTTGAGGAGTTTATTTGAAGGATCAGAGAGAGGCAGCACCAAGTATGTGTTCTTTATGAGTTCCTTAAATGAACAGGAAGACAGGCAAGAGGCATTAGAAGAGAAATAATGGGCAGTTGAGGGTAGTGAATGTCACAGGCAAGATACATACAAATGGAGGCAGAAAAACGAGCTCCATCCTGAAGGATGCTGAGAGCAGCTGAGACTCCACTTGGCAGCCTACGCTTGCTGTTAAATGCACACTTTATACCAGTCCTTGAAGAATGCAAAGCAGGAAAGAGCACACTTCCCCCAGTAACTATATCCTATTGCTGTTCCATGGTTTGCTCTGCCCTGTAAGATGCCCTGTCTGATTTTGATTGAACCCAGGAAAAGTTAAAAAATTAAGTTTAGATCTGATGCGTGTGCAGTACGCTATAGTTTTCAGTTTGTTCCATCCCTCCCCCTCAAAGATTATCAGTGGACATCAGTGCCTATGCAGATTGATTAAATCACAGGGGAGAGATCTTCAATGATAACAGAAGCAGATCAAGATTCCTTTCTGAACTGTGATTTAATCAAGGTGCACATGTGCTTGGCATACTGATAGAGGGGAGGGGAGAGAAAAAGACATGAACTAAAGAACTAGGGCAAAGCTGCACATGTGCAAGGTGGTCTAAACAAAGTCTGGAAAGTCCAAAATACAAAAATTGCCATATACTGGTGCATCTGTGCACCCAAAAACAATTCCGAAATCAAGGCTAAGCAATTTCAAAATCAAGAAATCCACACAGAGGAAAATCTATAAGCATCACTAAACAATAATGCCACTACTTCTACACGTAGGTTTTCTGTGGCCCCCGTGCAACTGAAAAATAAGCTTTGGTGGTGACACCTTTCTAGAACTTTATGAAAAAAGCAAAGTTTGCAGTAGCTGGCATAGAGAATGTATTTTTAAATTCACAAACCTAGCGAGACATTCCAATTGGAGACACCAAACACCACTAACAGTGCAATTCTGTGCATCATTACTCGGAAGCATGTCCCCTGTGTTCAAACGTTCCAAAATAAATAAATTCCAAAATAAAGCCATCTGATTCAATCCGCAGTGTCTAAGTCAGCCTTCACAAACCAGGTCCCTACAAATGTTTTGGGCTACAACCTCCACTAGCACCAGCATCTTATATACTGGGGCTGATAGGAATCATAGTTCAGAACATCTGAAGGGCATCAGGTTGGTGAAGGGTTGTCTAGGTTTATTGCAAAGGAAGAAGCATCTACACCTGACAGTCTGTTAGAGTAGATGTAGATTGCTGAGTTTCTAAGTAGGAGCTTGTGCCAACTGTGTCAGATACTCAACACCATATTCTTGCCGCTGTATCGGTAGGAAGGTTATAAGCTCATTAAAAAGGCACATTTTATAGGAAAAACCACAACCTACATTTTAATAAGTGAAGAGTGAATGACTATGCTCTTCATAGGCAATAATGCAGTATTTTCAAATTATTCAATCACAGCTGAGAATAGAATTCCAGCAATTGTTAAGATGCAAATAATGACAGCCAGAACCAAAATCTTCACAGCTTTCAAACTGTGCATATTCACATACCTTACAGTCAAAAGGAAACACTTATGAACCTGAAATAAACGTGTTTTGCTCTGGTAAGTGGTTTGTTTATGAACAAAGACTTCCAGCTTTTCATTAATAGCTTTTATGGAAATTTACATCAACATTGTGTTCACCACAGAGGCACCACAGAGTTCAAGGTGTTGAGAAGTTCTCCTTGTTCTATTTTGCAATGAAATATAATTCATTGTTTTTGGGTTTGTTTGTGTTTTTTTTAATGGCTGCAACAGAACATCGTATAGCAGAACGCACCTCAGTATTAAATTGCATACCATGCAAGTGTCCTGTTTTGAGCAGAATATCTTGGACTGACAGAAGCAGACCTAGATTCCGATCACAATCCCAGATGTGCCATTTTGGTTCCCTCTACCTCCTCTTCCTCCGTCACCTCCAACATGGCCTCCACCACCGCTGCTGCTGCACTCCCAGAAGCACCTCTGACCATGGCATGGAGGTGGAGGAGGTAGAGACCATGGAAGTCACAACAGCAGAGACGGAGGTGGGAGTGGTGGAAGCCACAGAGCCCGCAGCAGAGAGAGAGCAATAGAGATCTGCTGTTGGTGATGTTTGTCCAGGATGTCCCTATGTAGCTGCTTTAGCAAGCACAAGCTGAGGAGGCACTCAGGTAAGGCAGTGGCAGGCAGCAGGCAGCAGGCAGCAGGCAGCAGGCAGCAGGCAGCAGGCACAGGGTAGTGGCATGATATGGGGGGGGTCCCAATTTGTCCTCCTGAAAAGGAGGCTATGAAATCAATTCAGGAAGTTTGCTTCCACTTCAGACATCCCACTTCAGGCATCACTCCAAAGGGCAGCTGTGTGTTGCAAGGAAAGCTCTTATTAATCATCCTGCTTAAGAGAAAGTGGAAAATGACAACAAAAGTGAGGTCCAGCGCCAAGGGCCTTCTGGTGGTTCCCTCATTGCGAGAAGCAAGTTACAGGGAACCAGGCAGAGGGCCTTCTCTGTAGTGGCACCTGCCCTGTGGAATGCCCTCCCAGCAGATGTCAAAGAGAACAACAACTACCAGACTTTTAGATGACATCTGAAGGCAGCTCTGTTTAGGGAAGCTTTTAATGTTTGATCCATTACTGTATTTTAATATTGCGTTGGAAGCCGCCCAGAGTGGCTGGGGAAACCCAGCCAGATGGGCGGGGTATAAATAATAAATTATTATTATATTGTATTATTATGTTTGTTAGGCCTGCCATGCAAGGCCAGACCAAGACATTTTGCTGCCAAAAACAGAAAGCAGGATGCATTTCGCGTACAGGAGCTGACTGGATTGGCACATAAGGGAAACTGGTGAGGGCTTTCTGGGGGGGGGGTTATGATAGGCCTGCAGTACACATACCTCTTATATGCAACAGAGGGCAATGCCTGGGAGGCTTAGGAGAATGGTGTGGGGTTGGCACTTCTTGCCCCCCAGCATCTGGTACATGAGGCAATGACCTCCCTCTGCTAGCTCTGCTGCACGGTTTAGGCCAAATACCTTTTGATTGACTAATGGCTGCAGCCATTTGGACTTCTCTCCTGGAGATCTGGCTCAGATGCTCTGACTACTGCTCTCAGTGTTCATATGAAGAACCAAACTAGGCATTACACAAATTGTATGAATGCAATTAATGCACACATTGTTTCTTATGTAAATAGCAGCTGCAGGGAAGCCTGAACAACATTCGGACCCAGGAAAATGTGTAATTTCTTCTCTCTCTGCCCTGGTCCTTCTCTGAAGCTGCTATTTCTGTGGAAGCCGCCCAGAGTGGCTGGGGAAACCCAGCCAGATGGGTGGGGTACAAATAATAAATTATTATTATTATTATTATTTGCATTTCAAGGGAAGATCCTATCAGTGGCAAAATTGCATTCACACAATTAATAGCATATATTAATGGCCCTTAGAAGTTGTTGAAGCAAACACGTTAGAAGGGAATAGGTAAGGACGAGAAGGTTATGCAACAGGTCATATGAAAATGAATTTGTAGTGAAAATGTGAAATGGAAAATGAATTTAAAAGGTTCATTTAGAAGGGATTCTGATATACAGAGTCTCATTAAATCCAGTTATATTTTTGCTGAATTATCTAGAAGGGCTAGTGAAGAAAGAAAATTAGAAAAAGACTTCTTATTTGCTGGCAGCTGCAAGGACTTTATTTGCAGCTTGGAGAGATTGGTTACTATTATTAAAGAGAGCCATAATAAGATACAGGATCATCCAATAATGACAAAATTAACTTACTACAAAAGATGTAAGGAGTATAATTATAGACAAGATACTTTTATACTAAAATGGATTAAATTTGTTGATTATTGCAGGGTATATGGATTATCTCTGAATCTTAGTAATGGATTCTCTACGTTGTGAATGTGTATATGTGCTTTGTGGAGTGTTGTGGAACTGAATACAACAAAAAGCCAGGGGAGAAAATGAACTGCCAATTTAAGAGATTCTGGACAGGAGTCAATTCCAGAGGGATCTTTGCTTCTTCCCTTGTCCCACAATCAGTAGCAGGGCAGTTAAACTAAACCTTGCTTGAATATTTACCCATAAATCTTTACAAGTAAAAAACAATTTTAAACCCCTCAAGCTTTTCTCCCCCCCCCCCTTTTTTTTTAAAGGGAAAGCTGGAAATTTGGAGGGAATGTCTACTGTATCTCAAAGGAAGGTAAGTCCCCACACGGCCTCTATATCAATGGATCTGCACAAAACCATGGGGATTAGCATCAGCAAGACCACAATGGTTCACTTTGGTTTGAGAAGCTCCATCAATCCCACCACACTTAGAAGGTGTTCCCTATTTTGTGCTAACTTTCTGCGCTTTCTTGTAGGCTTCCCCGCTTGTATCATCCATCACTGTTTGACTGTGTGACAAATGGCGCTGCTTTCAAATGATAATCAATTGTAAAGCCATTGCAGCATGTATCACTTTAATGAAACACATTTTTAAGTGTACCTGTAGACAAGGATAACAATTAACCCTTGTCCAGGGGTAGACTCAAGACACGGTCCCACTTATGCAAACATTTAAGATTTGTGTTGTGGCCAAAAGAAAAGAAAAGACCACGTGGTATGAAAGGATTGCAACAGCCTTTTGTTATCACTGCACATTCAAGTCATGTGCAGAGAGTGTGCAGCCCTTGGTGTGAAATCAAGTATGAAATCAAGTATAATAATAACAATAATAATAATAATAATAATAATAATAATAATAATAATTTATTTATTTATACCCCACCTATCTGGCTGGGTTTCCCCAGCCACTCTGGGCAGCTTCCAACAAAACATTAAAATACAATAATGCTGAGCTCTTCTATTTTGAAGGCAAAGCACCCAGCTGGAAGCACATTCTGGATTGGGACCTCACATGGCTGATTTTTCTTCAGCACGTCTTAACAAGCATGTACATGGACTGCTGCAGTCCTACTGTCTCCTGTGTACATTCAGACTAAATGTATTTGTCATGGGGAAAAGGCTATTGAAACAGACCATCTATCCCAGTGTTCTCTATATACAGATGGTGACTTTCCACAGTTTCAGACTGCCTTCTACCTGAAAGAGCACATCATTTTGAAAGCACGTCTCTCTCTGTCTCTGTCTCTCTGTCTCTCTGTCTCTCTCTCTCTCTCTCTCTCTCTCTCACACACACACACACAGAGAGAGAGAGAGAGATGCCATCTTGTTTGTTTTGCTTGTTATTATCCCTAAAGAAGACAACCACAAGGTGTAATTTAATACTGTCTTCTTTTTGAGATCTCCAGTAAGGGAGCAACTTCTATATGGAAGAACATCTCATTTTCTTTATTTGATATTTGAAGTCTCTCTCTCTCTCTCTCTCTCTCTCTCACACACACACACACACACAACATACAAAACCCCTTTTGAACACCAACTTGGAATAAGGACCAGGCTGGCTTTCTCCCAGGTAGACACTTGTTTGCTAACACAAGGAACCTTATTGACATTTTGGAACTTTTGCAAACAGACATAAATACAAAAGCAGTGTTAATCTTTATAGGCGCGGAGAAGGCCTTTGACAATATCTCCTGGAAATTTATGAAGGGAAATTTAAAAGAAATGGGAGTGGGACGGGGTTTTGAGAATGGGATTGATGCAATATATTCAGAACAAAAGGCTAAATTGATAGTTAACAATGTGGTTACAGAAGAGTTTAAAATTGAAAAAGGAACACGACAAGGCTGTCCTATCTCCCCTTTGCTATTTATTTCGGTCCTGGAAGTGCTCCTGAATATGATTAGAGGGGACCGGTTGGTGGAAGGAATTCAGGTCGGAGCGAAACAATATAAACTCAAAGCTTTTGCAGATGACCTAGTTTTGACCCTGCAGGAGCCAGAATCTAGTACGAAAAGAGTACTACAATTGATCCAAGACTTTGGTCGGGTGGCGGGATTTAAACTAAACAAACAGAAAACCAAGGTATTGGGAAAAAACTTGACAGATACAGAGTCAGAACGGTTTCAGAGAAAGACAGAATTAAATGTGGTTAAAAAAGTAAAGTACCTAGGGGTAAATATAACAGCAAAAAATCTGAGTCTATTTAAGGATAATTATGAAAAATGTTGGTCAGAAATTAAGAGAGACTTAGATAGTTGGACAAAATGGAAACTTTCTTTGTTAGGCCGAATTGCTGCTATTAAGATGAATGTATTGCCAAAAATGTTGTTTTTGTTTCAAACACTACAGATTGTGGACAAGACGGAGTGCTTCCGGAAGTGGCAGAGTGATATTTCTAAGTTTGTCTGGCAGGGCAAAAAGCCCAGAATTAAGTTTAAGATATTAACTGACGCGAAAGAGAGAGGGGGCTTTGCCCTGCCGGACTTAAAGTTGTATTATGAGGCCACAGCTTTCTGCTGGCTAAAAGATTGGCTACTTCTCGAAGACACTGATGTATTGGATTTGGAAGGTTTTAACAATGCTTTTGGTTGGCATGCATACTTATGGTATGATAAGGTTAAAATCAATAAGGCCTTTAAAAACCATATTGTCAGAAAAGCAGTGTTCAATGTCTGGACAAAATATAAAGACTTATTGGAAAACAAAACTCCAAGGTGGCTATCACCTCTGGAAGCTAAGGCCCGAAAAAGACCCAATATGGAGGCCAAATGGCCAAAGTATTGGGAAATTTTAGAAAAAGATGGAGACAATTGGAAATTGCAGAGTTTGGAGAAAATGAAGGATAAAGTGCGAGACTGGTTACACTACGCTCAGATTAAAGAAGTTTTCAAAAATGACAAAAAGTTAGGGTTCCAGGTGGAGAAATCGAAATTGGAATCAGAACTGCTAGAACCTAAGACTAAGGTACTTTCAAGAATGTATAACTTGCTGTTAAAATGGAACACACAAGTTGAAATGGTTAAATCGGCTATGATAAAGTGGGCACAGGACATTGGGTATAATATCATGTTCGAGGACTGGGAAAGGTTGTGGACCACTGGGTTGAACTTCACTGCATGTAATGCTTTGAAGGAAAATGTAATGAAAATGATATATAGATGGTACATGACCCCAGTTAAACTTGCCAAAATATACCATTTGTCTGATAACAAATTCTGGAAATGTAAAGGGAATGAAGGAACATTCTTTCATCTCTGGTGGACGTGCCCTAGAGTGAAGGCCTTCTGGGAAATGATATATAATGAGTTGAAAAAGGTATTTAAGTATACTTTCCCCAAGAAACCAGAGGCCTTTCTCCTGGGTATTGTCGGCCAGAGGGTGATAAAGAAGGACAGAACTTTTTTCCTGTATGCAACAACAGCAGCAAGGATACTCATCGCCAAGCACTGGAAAACTCGAGATCTACCCACACTGGAAGAATGGCAGATGCAACTGATAGACTATATGGAATTGGTTGAGATGACCGGCAGAATCCGAGACCTGGGAGAGGAGAGGGTTGAAGAAGACTGGAAGAAATTTAGGATTTATTTACAAAAATACTGTAATTTGGTTGAATGTTAAGAAGGATGCCAGACCATAAATAATTGAGCACCACTAAATTAGACGTAATTTGGATGATAAGTGAGATTGAGGAAAATATAAACCTTTTGGAGAATTATTAGATTAAATTAAATGAATGAGATTTAAGAATGTAAACAAGATGATAAATTGCTGGAAAAAGTTTTACAATGATGTAAGTGGGAGCGGGAGACGTGAGGGAGTCCAAAGAAGCTTTGAAAATATGTTATGATACATGTCATATTGTTTATTATTTTTGCATTTTGTACTTAAAAAATCTCAATAAATATTTGAACACCAACTTGGAATTATGACATTTTGCAGACCTTTTTTCCTAAGTAGGGAGATAAAATTAAATGCATTAGGAAAATGTTGTTTAAATTGTCTGCCAGATTGCTGCTCTGAATGTTTAATTCTACTGTCCTAAGGTTGTATTAATGTAATTTATTTGCATTTAATATGAGCAAGTAATTTTGCAGGACAAGAAAAAACAAAAAAATTCAAAGTGACAAAAGCCCAGTTATGCAAATAATGCTCTGAAACCCTATTGTGATTCAAAAGAATGGCAACTGCACTCAAAAGATTGAGAGTATTTATTTCCTATTAGAGAAAATGGATTATAGTGGCAATATAGAGCACAGTCAAGGGCAATTAGTAGAATGGCTACATCAATAAGCTTTTCAGTCAGCTATAAATCCAATAAAGCATGAGAAGGAGCAGACAGGTTTTTTCCCCCTGCCTACGGTACCATTTTCATATTGTCATTGTCTTAGCCCTGCAGGTAAATATTAGTGTGTCCATGAATATTATTCACTGAGCTATACGGGTTGGACTGAACTTCAAAACCTGTTATGGATGCCATCTGAACCTATTTCACACCTGAACAAACAACTGTCCCAATGCATTACACTTTTTTAAAAAATTAAAATTATGTGTATCCTTCAAAAATGTTCCCAATTTATCATATGGGGGGAAGTCCTTGGTCAAGAAGAAATGTGAGGGTTGTTGGGGGGGGGGGATTGCCAAGTGAAGTCCCTGTTTTGTGGTATTTGAATTACATGTATGAACCAAAATAAAAAAAATCCTTCCAATAGCACCTTAGAAACCAACTAAGTTTGTTATTGGTATGAGCTTTCATGTACATCACCTTGCCGACAAAGGTCCATATAGTTAAAGCTATGGTTTTCCCAGTAGTGATGTATGGAAGTGAGAGCTGGACTATAAAGAAGGCTGATCATCGAAGAATTGATGCTTTTGAATTATGGTGCTGGAGGAGACTCTTGAGAGTCCCATGGACTGCAAGAAGTTCAAACCTATCCATTCTTAAGGAAATCAGTCCTGAGTGCTCACTGGAAGGACAGATCGTGAAGCTGAGGCTCCAATACTTTGGCCACCTCATGAGAAGAGAAGACTCCCTGGAAAAGACCCTGATGTTGGGAAAGATTGAGGGCACAAGTAGAAGGCGATGACAGAGGATGAGATGGTAGGACAGTGTTCTCGAAGCTACAAACATGAGTTTGACCAAACTGTGGGAGGCAGTGGAAGACAGGAGTGCCTGGCGTGTTCTGGTCCATGGGGTCACAAAGAGTCGGACACGACTAAATGACTAAACAACAACAAAGGCGAAGGGCAAGAAAATGCCCACATACAGGAGCTGAATGAACCAGTAGTTGATTCTTGCTTTAACACTGATGATTAGATAGCATCCTCTACTGTATCAGAGGCAGTGAGCCTAGGCACCTGGTCCTCCACTTCTACCCAGTAGTGCAGGTTTTTCTTCTAAGTGCCGTATGTTGTACTCATTTAGTCCACAGCCGAATCTTGAATGCAAGAGGAGCCCTGCTGGATCAAAACTCTGGTTCATCAAATTCCAAAATCAAAGAGTGGCTAACCAGATGTTTCCAGATGCTAACAATCAGGACATGAAGACAATAGCTCTTTGACAGAACACAGTGCTAATGTCACAATGGATCTGGTTATCTTGGCTGCACAATGGATCTAGTTACGTAATAATGCCACAATGACTCTGTAGCTCAAACTCATTCAGCAATTTTGTTTTTAATCTGGAGAGGCAGTTATGTAACTCTGTTGCATACAAGCACATAAAACTTTTTCAAAGGCATTTCCAGGGACAAAATAGGAACGTGTGTACACAGAGAGAGAGAGAGAGAGAGAGAGAGAGAGACATTAGCAAACCAAACCTCCTAAGCTGCACTGTATGATTTGTGTGATTCACACGCCTGTCTGTGAGGGGCGTGAGAAGGGAAGACAGGCTTATCTTTCTTCCGGTATGAGACTGTAAAACTGTATTTTCACTTTTACGCTGTGGATTCTTCTGCTCTCAGAGCTGAGAGAGAGAGCACCATGATTGCTTGTCTATATTCTGTAAATAAATTAGTAGTTGAGAAGTACAATGTCTCTAACTTCTTGCTGTGCTAAGCCAGAAGGATAGCATGCTTACACCAGCTGGTGTAGGTCGCTGGGAGCACCGTGGAGAAGAAGGGCATACCTTTTCCAGAGCTACGTCCAGAGTACATCCAGAGGAATGGGGGGGTTGCAGAAACCCCATGGCATACACATACACACACACACAGTTGGAGAATATTTAATGTGGACTGGTTTGGGGCCTCAAATAGAAAATTGTTGTTGTTTAGTCATTTAGTCGTGTCCGACTCTTCGTGACCCCATGGACCAGAGCACGCCAGACACTCCTGTCTTCCACTGCCTCCTGCAGTTTGGTCAAACTCATGCTGGTAGCTTCGAGAACACTATCCAACCGTCTCATCCTCTGTCGTCCCCTTCTCCTTGTGCCCTCCATTTTCCCCAACATCAGGGTCTTTTCCAGAGAGTCTTCTCTTCTCATAAGGTGGCCAAAGTATTGGAGCCTCAGCTTCATGATCTGTCTTTCCAGTGAGCACTCAGGGCTGATTTCCTTAAGAATGGATAGGTTTGATCTTCTTGCAGTCCATGGGACTCTCAAGTCTCCTCCAGCACCATAATTCAAAAGCATCAATTCTTCGGCAATCAGCCTTCTTTATGGTCCAGCTTTCACTTCCATACATCACTACTGGGAAAAGCATAGCTTTTACTATACGGACCTTTGTTGGCAAGGTGATGGCTCTACTTTTTAAGATGCTGTCTAGGTTTGTCATTGCTTTTCTCCCAAGAAGCAGGCATCTTTTAATTTTGTGGCTGCTGTCACCATATGCAGTGATCATGGAGCCCAAGAAAGTAAAATCTCTCACTGCCTCCATTTCTTCCCCTTCTATTTGCCAGGAGGTGATGGGACCAGTGGCCATGAGCTTCAGACCACATTTTGCGCTCTCCTCTTTCACCCTCAATAAAAAGTTCTTTAATTCCTCCTCTCTTTCTGCCATCAAGGTTGTGTCATCTGCATATCTGAGGCTGTTGATATTTCTTCTGGCAATCTTAATTCCGGCTAGGGATTCATCCAGCCCAGCCTTTCGCATGATGAATTCTGCATATAAGTTAAATAACCAGGGAGACAATATACAGCCTTGCCGTACTCCTTTCCCAATTTTGAACCAATCAGTTGTTCCATATCCAGTTCTAACTGTAGCTTCTTGTCCCACATAGAGATTTCTCAGGAGACAGATGAGGTGATCAGGCACTCCCATTTCTTTAAGAACTTGCCATAGTTTGCTGTGGTCGACACAGTCAAAGGCTTTTGCATAGTCAATGAAGCAGAAGTAGATGTCTTTCTGGAACTCTCTAGCTTTCTCCATAATCCAGTGCATGTTTGCAACTTGGTCTCTGGTTCCTCTTCCCCTTCAAAATCCAGCTTGTACTTATGGGAGTTCTCAGTCCACATACTGCTTGAGCCTTCCTTGTAGAATTTTAAGCATAACCTTGCTAGCGTGTGAAATTAGTGCAATTGTGCGATAGTTGGAGCATTCTTTGGCACTGCCCTTCTTTGGGATTGGGATGTAGACTGATCTTCTCCAATCTTCTGGCCACTGCTGAGTTTTCCAAACTTGCTGGCATATTGAGTGTAGCACCTTAACAGCATCATCTTTTAAAATTTTAAATAGTTCAGCTGGAATACCATCACTTCCACTGGCCTTGTTATTTGCAGTGCTTTCTAAGGCCCATTTGACTTCACTCTCCAGGATGTCTGGCTCAAGGTCAGCAACCACACTACCTGGGGTGTATGAGCCATCCATATCTTTCTGGTATAATTCTTCTGTGTATTCTTGCCACCTCTTACAGTAACATAAAAGGATCCACTTAATGGCTTGAATATGGTTTGGTTTTTCCCATGGCACAATTTTAGCTCAATGAGGCATCATGTTTCACAGGAAGCTTTCAAACACACCTTGCATCAAACCTAATCTGTTTTTAAAGACCAGTTCACAACCTTTAAACCAAAGAGAAACTTGTAAACCTTTAAAATTACATTGTCTGGTGACTCTCAGGTGCTTTTAATTGAACGTATTTGTCTACCTTTTAGACACCACTAATGCACCATTTCTTGGTGTTAAATTGTTCTTTTTAAAAAAAAAACACACACACACTGCCATTGGGGTCCTTTTTGCTAGATTGAGGAAATGCTTTTTTCATGTTCCCACCAGCACTGTAGTTCTGATACTGCTCCTCCAATTATGTTCCTGTAGGTCTTTTCAGGCCAACTGAGCTTTGCTTATGTTAAATGCATGATGTTGTGACAGCTGATCAGAAGCTTTGACAAGAGGTGCTTTCATTTCTGAGCATACCAACAGTCCTCTCCATCTTTCTGCTCAAAGTTCAGGTGTAGACCAATGCTAGAGGTCTGGAATGCTGCTTTTAATTCACCCCTGAGCAACACAGAGCTGGTTCCGAAAGCAGGCCACAGACCCTGCAGAACACCACAGTGCACCAACAGAAGCACAAAGCTTTTAACAGCAGCAGTTATCAAGGGCAGTCGGCAGAACAACTCACATTTTTGAGGTCACCTCCCTAATGAATGAATGGAGAAAAAAATGATGAAGCACATTTTGTTTCAAAGACAAAGCTGTCTGCAGCACTGCATCCTTAATCCCATCAATGCTATATACAATGATATTATTGCAGAGAAGCTGGTAAGATGTGGATGGGATGAGGTAACTATTCAGGGGATCTGTGGCTGGTTGGCCGACTGAACCCAAAGAGTGATCACTAACAGTTTCTCGTCATCCTGGAAAAGTTACAAGGGGGGTGTTGCAGGGTTCTGTCCTGGACCCATTGCTGTCCAACATCTTTATAAATTACTTGGATGAAGGTATTCAGGGGGTGCGCATCAAATTTAAAGATGACACCAAACTAGCAGGGGCAGCCAATGCCACTGAAAACAGATTCAATATGACCCTAACAGATGAAAGAAGTGGGCCAAAACTAACAAAATAATTTCAGTAAGGACAAATGTAAGGTTCTATACTTAGGCAGGAGGAACCAACTGCACAAATATATGATGAGGAACACCTGGACTGCCAGTAGCACATGTGAAAAGGATCTAAGGGTCTTAGTAGACCACAAGCTTAAATGAGTCAACCGTGTGATGCATCAGCAAAAAAGGGAATGCTATTTGAGGCAGCATCAACAGAAGTATAGTGTCCCAATCAAGGGAAGTACGGTAATTGTTGTTGTTGTTGTTTAGTCGTTTAGTCGTGTCCGACTCTTCGTGACCCCATGGACCAGAGAACGCCAGGCACTCCTGTCCTCCACTGCCCCCCGCAGCTTGGTCAGACTCATGCTGGTAACCTCGAAAACACTATCCAACCATCTCGTCCTCTGTCGCCCCCTTCTCCTTGTGCCCTCCATCTTTCCCAACATCAGGGTCTTCTCCAGGGAGTCTTCTCTTCTCATGAGGTGGCCAAAGTACTGGAGCCTCAGCTTCACAATCTGTCCTTCCAGTGAGCACTCAGGGCTGATTTCCTTCAGAATGGAGAGGTTTGATCTTCTTGCAGTCCATGGGACTCTCAAGAGTCTCCTCCAGCACCACAATTCAAAAGCATCAATTCTTCGGCGATCAGCCTTCTTTATGGTCCAGCTCTCACTTCCATACATCACTACTGGGAAAACCATAGCTTTAACTATACGGACCTTTGTTGGCAAGGTGATGTCTCTACTTCTCAAGATGCTGTCTAGGCCTGTCATTGCCCTTCTCCCAAGAAGCAGGCGTCTTTTAATTTCGTGGCTGCTGTCACCATCTGCAGTGATCATGGAGCCCAAGAAAGTAAAATCTCTCACTGCCTCCATTTCTTCCCCTTCTATTTGCCAGGAGGTGATGGGACCAGTAGCCATGATCTTCGTTTTTTTGATGTTGAGCTTCAGACCATATTTTGCACTCTCCTCTTTCACCCTCAATAAAAGGTTCTTTAATTCCTCCTCACTTTCTGCCATCAAGGTTGTGTCATCTGCATATCTGAGGTTGTTGATATTTCTTCCGGCAATCTTAATTCCGGCTAGGGATTCATCCAGCCCAGCCTTTCGCATGATGAATTCTGCATATAAGTTAAATAAGCAGGGAGACAAAATGCAGCCTTGTCGTACTCCTTTCCCAATTTTGAACCAGTCAGTTGTTCCATTTCCAGTTCTAACTGTAGCTTCTTGTCCCACATAGAGATTTCTCAGGAGACAGATGAGGTGATCAGGCACTCCCATTTCTTTAAGAACTTGCCATAGTTTGCCATGGTCGACACAGTCAAAGGCTTTTGCATAGTCAATGAAGCAGAAGTAAATGTCTTTCTGGAACTCTCTAGCTTTCTCCATAATCCAGCGCATGTTTGCAATTTGGTCTCTGGTTCCTCTGCCTCTTCTAAATCCAGCTTGCACTTCTGGGAGTTCTCGGTCCACATACTGCTTGAGCCTTCCTTGTAGAATTTTAAGCATAACCTTGCTAGCGTGAGAAATTAGTGCAATTGTGCGATAGTTGGAGCATTCTTTGGCACTGCCCTTCTTTGGGATTGGGATGTAGACTGATCTTCTCCAATCTTCTGGCCACTGCTGAGTTTTCCAAACTTGCTGGCATATTGAGTACGGTAATAGTCCAGCTCTATTCTACAGAGCAGAATATTCTATTGGTCAAACTACACCTGGAGTACTGTGTCCAGTTCTGGGCATCACAATTTAAGAAGGCTATTGACATGCTGGAACAAGCCTGTTCTTGTTGCTCCTTAGAATACAGATACCAGGCTGCTAGTCATTTTATAAATGCTTGTAAATTGTTTACTATTATAGAAACCAGCCAATAAAGTTGTTAATAAAAACTGGTGCTGAATGAGGAATTTATTAATTGAGCTACAAACGCTAGACACGTTTGAACAACTATGTCTTCCCCAAGGGCAATGGTTATATATTCTCCTGTTTCATGGGATGCAGCAGTAATCCGCAACCTTTGGTTTCTAACACAGACACTTGTTTCACCGATGTGAACAATTTTCCTGTACTGTTGTGTCCAATTCCATAGCGGGAAGGCAGGAAAGTGATTTGGTGATGGAATGTGCAAAATGTTGTGTGGGCTAGGAGGAAAAGGGCAAAGCAGAGACTGAATGCAAAACAGAATGAATGCACATCCATGTCTGTCTGTACTGCATTATTGTACAGTTCACTGCACATACAAATGTGAAGTCTCATCTACAACTAGCACAGTTAGTCTACCTGTAACTATGTGCAACTGCTGGGGCTTGAGTAAAAGATATATGGGCACTCTAATATACACCATAAGAATAGGGTAAGGATTTGCTGATTTGAATATCTTAATGGGAATACAAAAAGGGGAGGTGCGAGGAAGTCAAATAAATAAGTTAATGAGTTTAAAGTTATAAAAAATGGATTTGTTTTAACTTTCTTTTTTTTATTTCTCTATTTTTCTTGGTTTTTCTGTATCTTGTATTTTTGTACGAGAGTTTTTTCTGTTTTTTTGTTTTACTATGCATTTTTGTATTTTTGATTTTGTAAAATCTTAATAAATATTATTTTTTTAAAAAATATATATATAGCAATTTTTGAACATTTCTGGGATGATCTGTACACCATCCCAGAGATCCAGCATGACTCTTCTCCATTTCTCAATGGGTGTGAGTGCTTGCTGTAAAGCTAAACTGAACAGAAGTGGTAGCACAACCACTACCGGTATTGTGTGTACATTTATGCCAACAAGACCCCTGAATAGACAGAATTAGTTGGGAGGGGGCAAGATATCCAGTACTCTCTGCAGACCTTTACATGGATATCTGAGTGTAGGGGGAAGCCAAAACACAAAGGTATGAAGAAATAAAGGAGAAAATAGGTATCATGGATGCATGGACCAAGCATTACCAAGCTTTCTGAGCCTACGGACACATTTGGAATTTCCCCCCACTTCACAAATGAAAAACTGGCAATGATGAGAACATACACAAGCATAGCACCTACACCTCCCAAAACAAAACAGACAAAAGGTCTGACAATATCCCCCCACCTAAAAAAGCACCCCACAACCAAACAAAACAAAAAGCAAAATAAAAATAATTAAATCATTAAATCATTAAACAGCAGGGGAAAGAGCAGGTGTCCCTGGTTGGCTCCAGGGAGGGGTATTTGAGGACACCTTGTTGGGGACCCCAGATTTGTACACACAGAGAGAAAGAGGGGGCTGTACCTAGAAGGTGCTGCACTCTAGCCAGATATCTGATACCAGGTATGAAAAAGACATACCTTGGATAACTTCTGTTGGAGCACTGCAGCTGATGGACCAGTGATCTTGACAATAAAAGGTAACTTCCTATGCTTATAGCATGTGGCAAATCCTGAAATTACTGCTTTCAGTGTACTTCTGTTCTAGTGCAGCATTAAAACATTCATATCTGAGAAAATCAGCTTGCCTGCTTTGAGCTTAAATGAAACTGATGTTTTAATCTATACAAAGCAAACTATTAGTATAGTATTACTATTTGACATCAACGAGATGCAAATTAACTCTAGGAATTTTAATAATGTGGCTCAATAAAACAATATGCTTCCCTCCCCTTGTGTAATTCCTCAGCAGTTTCCTAATGAGATCCACAGGCTAAATCATATCAGTCATGCATTAACACAATACCCTCTGGAGTTTCTACAGCTTGAGTTTATGATGACTCACCAGCTAGAAATCAGAACAACTCTCAGTGACTTAACTTTGAGAACATAAGGTTTAAGGGCACAGTGCAGCAAATACCTACATGCTCTTCTGTTCAAGTCCCATAAAAACAAAAGGGAGCTACACAAAGGCATTTACCACTAAATGGATGTTGATCAAGAGCAGAGAAGTATCCATCCATTTCAATTTGGCTTGTAAACAAGGGCAGAAGAAAGAACTAAAGAAGCACTAAAAAAAAAAAATAGATCCCCCAAAAATGTCCAAAATACCTGGAATAAAACATTTAAGGTGCCCATAGCCAGGTGGAGTAATTACCAGATAGCAGGGCCAGACAAAGACATTTTGCTACCTGTTGTGAAATACTCACATACAGCAGCATTCAGATGTTGAGGGAGGTCTTCCTGAACCTCAAGTGTGGGAACCATTCAAGGTCCATGGGGATTCCCTTTTCACCTTCTTGGGGACTCAGGACCCTGCAGTCAGGCAGAGTGAGCAAATACTGAGGTGGGGGAGGGGTCAGAGCTGTGAGTGCCATGTGGCCCTGTACCCACTACACTAGCAGTAGAAGACACTGTCTTTTCAGCCCCATTCGATTAAGAGCCAAATACCAGTCAAATTGGTTTCTGTACATGCCTTGGGAGAGAGCACTATCTTGTCCTTTGATCCAGACAGCAAAATTTATTGAACTGGCCCTAGCTCAGGAAATACTACAACCAGCACTATCTCCCAGTTCCCCACATGACAAATAGTGCAAGTAGGACAGGGCAATAGGACAAGTGTGTGACATGCAAACAAACAACAACCTTCTTGGCTCTTTTCATGGCCAGGCTGAGACTGCAGTGCAAAACTAGGAAGTGCAGACAAGCACTGAACAAACAGCCAACTGAGTCAGCAGGATGCAAGGATGGCCTTACATTGCATTCTGATACCTTCACCCCACACTATCTGCATATGGGCACGGAGTGCAGATGCATGCCTGTACCTCGCCCTCCCTTCAGAGGCAAAGGCAGCATTGCTCCTCTAGCACCTGCTGTAAAAGGTAAAGGTAAAGGTACCCCTGCCCGTACGGGCCAGTCTTGACAGACTCTGGGGTTGTGCGCCCATCTCACTTAAGAGGCCAGGGGCCAGCGCTGTCCAGAGACACTTCCGGGTCACGTGGCCAGCGTGACATCGCTGCTCTGGCCAGAGCCAGAGCCAGAGCCGCACACGGAAACGCCGTTTACCTTCCCGCTAGTAAGCGGTCCCTATTTATCTACTTGCACCCGGGGGTGCTTTCGAACTGCTAGGTTGGCAGGCGCTGGGACCGAACGACGGGAGCGCACCCCGCCGCAGGGATTCGAACCGCCGACCTTTCGATCGGTAAGCCCTAGGCGCTGAGGCTTTTACCCACAGCACCACCTGCGTCCCTAGCACCTGCTGTAGTAAGCTGAAAAGCGAAAACAGGTCCTAGGACACTGGTGGAAAACCCTTTTCAGCCCAAAGGCCACATTCCCTCATGAACAACCTTCTGGGAGAGGCCACATTCCCATAGTGAGAAGGATTCCAGAACAAAAGTGGTAGAGCAACAGATGCGACTTACCTTTGTAAAACAGGCTGCAAGACTTACAGGCTTCTATAGACACACACAGAGAGCATTTGAGGGTGGTGTGCAGCCCAGATGTGACCTGGTGTGTGCAGCTAGAGGAGGGTCCCAAGGACCAGGAAGAGTGGGTGGAAGATCACATTTGTCCTCTAGACCAGGGCAGGATTTAGGTTTGATGAGGCCCTAAACTACTGAAGGTAATGGGGCCCTTGATATGTCCAGCTGTCCCTTGTCAACAACAAATTGTCACTGTTTTTTGTGTTGAATATATGCTATATGGTAATTTATGGATCTAATAGGTATCTAAAGCTGTTTTATTTGTTTTTTATCTTATATTTTGAAAATGTACATCCAGTTGTTGTTTTCTTTAAAAAAAGTTGGGGGCCCACTCTCTTGGGGCCCTAAGCTATAGCTTGTTTAGCTTATATGTAAATCCAGCGCTGCTCTAGACCCCTGTCTCAAGCCATGAACTTCCAAAGAATAAGGGACTAAGCAAGAAAAGGCACAATTCAGAATAAACACTATTTAAGGAATGGGACAAAAGTTCATATTTCATAGTGTTATTTATTTCATTTCATTTATATTCAAGGGACATAACACCTTTGGTGAGTTTGAAACCACTCTCACAAAAGATTAATTGCAGGTATCGCACAAAGATATATACAATCTCAAAGGCGCATTTCTAACAACCATGGTGACATTTTGCAGACCAAGCTCCAAGACGGTTGGAATGCCACCAAAACCCATTTGATACGCCTGCAACATATTATCTTCAGTAACAAATCTACAGTGCTCTCTACCATGTCTGTAGAATATTATTTATAATTTCAGCAGATTACATGACTATAAAATTAATCATAGAAAATAAACCTTAATGATTTGTGGCACTGCAACTACGTGAGCCATAATAAATACAAAAATGGGTTGGATTGCGTATACCAAAGCTTGATCCAACCAATTTAGTCAAATTACTTGGATGTCCTCCCGGAATACAATTTTGTCTTTTACTGATACTGAGGGAAAAGCACCCTGAACATTGAAAAGCACCCTGAACATTGAAAAGGCCAATCAAAACATAAATACATAACGACTGGCTTTAATGGGGTTGAATCCATTTCATTAGAGACCCTAAAACAGCTAACAGGTAATTGATGTACCCTACAACCCTGGAACCAGAGACTTAGGCTTAGCTTCAAGTCAAATATTATCTCTTGGCAAAAGGAAGCAGACCTTGCTGTTGCCCATATTGCCCACCATTCATCCTGCTCTTGGCATGTCCTGCCCACTTTCAAAGCCCAGTGTCTCCTTTGGCACTCTAAGAAATTCTCTTCTATGGATTTACTCCTCTCCTTGCCTTCACTTCTTGTGGTTCAGCAACCTGCTTATCAGTTGTTTCATCCCAGCATGTGTTTTCTCTAAGGATTAAGATACTTGCCTTCTACTTAGGCCACCAGGGCAATAGGCACTGGCGCCATCAGGGCAGGTGACCCCCTGGCTCCCCATAGAGCAGACTGAGTTAGTTGCTCCTCCACAAAAAAAGCTTAAAACATGTTGATGCAAATGAAGAAATATTATACACCTACTGTCTAAAGTGGGAGGCCCCCATAAGGCCATTAAGGCCATTAACAATGACTTAACTTCACAGAATATTAAAATACAATAGTCTATTAAACATTAAAAGCTTCCCTAAACAGGGATTGTGGGATGGGGGGGGGGAGTCTTTTTCAGTATGAAATAATTATGCATCACTCCAAATGGGTAGATGAAAAGCCTGATATCATCTTACTTAGCAGCTTAGCAAGGGCATGAGTAAAAGGCAGAAGATTTGATTGACTGGAAGAAAACCCACCACACAGAAGGCAGGCAGAGTAGCAGCATTTCGTTTCCTTAATAGTTCTGTGCTGTTTACAGCTTATCATGGTAAAACAATTCAGTTACTGAATGCTGTGGATGGTGGAGGAAAAGGCTCTGCCTCAGTTCCTCTGCCTAGGACACTGCTATATAATACAGTACTGAGGCTAAAGTGGTTCCATAATGTCAAGCTGCCCAGTCTACAAAGAGAAATTATTTTTTCTTTGACGGGGAACCCTTCTCTTCCCTTAGACACATATCAAATCCTGGAAAACACCTCCTCTATTGGGGGGGAGGGGGGAGATATTTCTTTTTCCTTCATCTAACACACAAACATGGTGAGATTTCAGTATTCAGTAACTGACCCCAAGCAATGCAATGATCTTTCAGAAACTCTCTCTGCGATTCAAAGAGACATTGATTTTGTTCTCCATTTATGTGAACAGAGTTTAGATTAGGGTGAGCTACACTTCTTAAAGAAGCCATCATACCTTGGAATTTCAAGTGAATTTCACCTTTGACATAAAATGAGTACTCTTGCCCTTAATGCAACTGCCAAGAAATAGCTGAGTTTATCAAACTCAAGACCAAGATGTGATAAAGCAGGGGGTCAAATTGGTGGGGAAGCAAGACTAGCCCTTCAAGTCCATGCCCTTCCCAGCAAGTTCCCTCCAAACCACACAAAACAACCCCCAATTATCTATCCTGGAGCCAACTGAACGGTCCTGAAACAGTTTTCAGGTTCAGGAGCAATATGACTCCAAATATAAAGTGGTACCTCGGGTTAAGAACTTAATTTGTTTTGGAGGTCCGTTCTTAACCTGAAACTGTTCTAAACCTGAGGTACCACTTTAGCTAATGGGGCCTCCCACCGCGTGATTTCTGTTCTCATCCTGAAGCAAAGTTCTTAACCCAAGGTACTATTTCTGGGTTAGCGGAGTCTGTAACCTGAAGTGTCTGTAACCTGAAGCGTCTGTAACCTGAGGGACCACTGTATATTGCTTGTGAATGTGACACAATAGAGATAGTTCCTATTGGTATCAACCTACTGGCTATACTTGAAAGTGACCCATTTCTAATTTTTTCTTGTTTCAGCATTTTATTTTACTTAAACAAAAAACAAGGAAAGTAAGGCACTGGATACAAAGAGAAGAAGATGATGAAGAAGAAGAAATAAGGTTTTCAGAGACGCCCCTCTCAATTTATCATTATCGCTAATGCCTAAGTTGTTTGGGTGGGAGGGGGGAATCCTATATTCAGAACCAATATTCTGATGCACCTGCTTTGATCTGCTGATCAGCGTTACCTGCAATAAAGGGGAGGGATGCTTTGAGTACCTTCTCTTTTGTTTTCTGCTGCTTGACCTATTCTGTCCAGCAGTAACCCTTCATGCTTGTTACAGACCCAAGGGCTGCCACAATCATACTAATTAGTGCCTCTGTATATAGCCCCCATAGGGATGCAGGTGGCGCTGTGGGTTAAACCACAGAGCCTAGGACTTGTCAATCAGAAGGTTGTTTTTTGTTTCTGTTATGAAGAGAGTTCTGTGAAAGAATATTTTGAATCATATTTCTGGGTCTAGACAATTTTTATTCCAAGAGGAGTCAGTTTTTATGCATCCTATTGCTTCAAGCTGCACAATATTAACATTTGCAATAACCAAAGCTGCTGGTTGGGGATGCAGGTGGCGCTGTGGTCTAAACCACAGAGCGTAGGGCTTGCCGATCAGAAGGTCGGCGGTTCAAATCCCCGTGATGGGGTGAGCTCCTGTTGTTCGGTCCCTGCTCCTGCCCACCTAGCAGTTCGAAAGCACGTCAAAATGCAAGTAGATAAATAGGTACCGCTCCGGCGGGAAAGTAAAAGGCGTTTCCATGCGCTGCTCTGGTTTGCCAGAAGCAGCTTAGTCATGCTGGCCACATGATCTGGAAGCTGTACGCCGGCTCCCTTGGCCAATAAAGCGAGATGAGCGCCGCAACCCCAGAGTTGGCCACGACTGGACCTAATGGTCAGGGGTCCCTTTACCTTTATATAGCCCCCATATTCAAAGTCTGAATCAATGCAGGCCCAAAATACCTCAAATACCACCTCCCGCCCTACAGACCCTTCTGGGTGCTTAGATTGCCAGAGGCCACCCTCCTGGTAGTTCCTCCAGCTTCAGAAGCCCAAGAGATGGCAACTCAGGAGAAGACATTCTCTGTGGGAGATCCTAAGCTGTGGAACCCCTCCCCACAGAGGTGTGTCTGGCACCTTCATTAGACAGCTTCCAGCAAATACTGAAGACACACCTTTTAGTCCTGGCTTTTGACACTTGAAGTGTATATTTTTTAGGATCCACGTTGTTTCTGTAACTGTAAGTTGTTCGAAAGTGTTTATAATATTGTGTTGCAATGTTGTTTTATTAATGTTGTAACCCACACTGGGACCTAAAGGTGAAGAGTGGGTAATAAATTTAATAATCATAATAGTAATAATAATGCTGATGATGGATATTCCTGTTTTCACAAATAATCGTCGTCGGTAAACTTTGCCCTCCCAAGCTCCTCAGGTGTTTCCAACATGGGTCACTGAAAGTGTAAACCAAAAGTTTTACAGTTGTTTAATCTTGACACTCCCACAGTAGCCAAGCTACGTGTGTGCCAGACATGCCCACATTTCCCCCCACCCACCCAGCGTTCCTTTAGATATAAGTCATCTTTCAGGCAGCTCTAGAAAATTCTCTCCCACGTGTGCTCTGCTGGCTGGCTCACTAAGAATAACAAAAGATACACTGCAATAAGCCTTTATGCAAATATATAAGATTGCTAAATTGGTACTGAGCAGGCCAAGAAGCAATTTGTTTTGGTATTTACACTATGCGTATTAAGAAAGTGCAGAGGGAATAGCAAATTTTAAAAAAATAAAATCCTTTCAAGAATCAAAGGGGAATTAGAAAATCAAATTGATTTAAATGCAACTCCACTTTAGCGTACAACTGAAAAGCGGAGGCAGAATAATCTTTCATTTGGCAATGCTAAGAAAGTCACATGCAGGCACAGCATAGTCCAAACAAATAAATGTCAAACACAGAGAGCCACTCTAAGTCCAAATGTGATTCAGAGAGAAAGTCAACATCATGGGGAGGTGGCAGCGGGGAGGGGTGCAGGGAGGTCTAGACTCAGTAGCAAAGAGCCAGAGACTTGTGTCATTTCCAGCAACTAGAAGGCTTGTGTGGGAGCCCTTATATACTATGGCTTCCAAGACCACACTCTTGTTAAGTATAATTGTTTAATTGAACACTGAAATGGAAAATTACTGTTTGTGTATTGCTGAAGGGTTTAACACTGGAATATTCCATTGGGATATACTAAAGCTAAGGATAGCACACTAAAAGGGTTGATAATTAACTTAGAGTGTTATTTGCTAGCTCACAAAAGGTGTTTAGATCATGAGAGTAAGGTAAAGGGACCCCTGACCACTAGGTCCAGTCATGACCGACTCTGGGGTTGCGGCGCTCATCTCGCTTTATTGGCCAAGGGAGCCGGCGTACAGCTTCCAGGTCATGTGGCCAGCATGACTAAGCCGCTTCTGGCAAACCAGAGCAGCACACGGAAATGCCGTTTACCTTCCCACCGGAGCGGTACCTATTTATCTACTTGCACTTTGACGTGCTTTCGAACTGCTAGGTTGGCAGGAGCTGGGACCGAGCAACGGGAGCTCACCCCGTCGCGGGGATTCGAACCGCCAACCTTCGGATCGGCAAGTCCTAGCTAGATGATGATTCCAGTCAAAGCCACTAAAAGAACAAACTTTGATGAAAAACTTTAAAATATACTAAATTTAAAAGACAGAAAACCAATCTTATATGTATGGGTAACCCTGGAAGGTGATTGGGGGAGGAAAGACATTGCTTTGCTGCCAACTTTGGTAATCTTCAGGCAACATTTGTACTGGGTTTACAGCTTGAGAATCCCCATTGGCAGTCTGGCTCCTTTGTTCTGAAACTAGACCAAAAGGTAAGAACTGAGAGCCTGAACCACTTAAATCATAACTCAGGATTTTCAGCTGGATAATTCCCCATTGCATGATTGTTCCCCATTGCACACCAGAGAGTATTACTGCTTGGTGCAATGCAGAAGTTACCAGCCGTTGGTGGTGGCTGCCTCACCATCTCTCCACCATAATATGGAACTGGGCAGTTGTTTGCCTGGGAAGTCTCACAAAACCCAGTTCCACCAACAGCAGCTTGCTGGTAATGAACCAGGTTCAGTTGTCTGGTGGTATATGACAGCTTCCTACATTGCTATGTCTATCCATCTCCATATTGAATGCATTGTAGAAACTGACTGGTAGAAGTTCTCTAGAGTTTCAGGCAAGCATTTTCCCCACTTCTACCTGGAGATGCCAGGTACATGTCCTGCAGTACCTGATGGGCCCCTCAAATGGATCCTCTGCTCTGGTTTCAGGGGACCCTGCTTACTCCTTGATCTGTGGAGTGTTTGGCTCAGCATCTGCTACCAAGTCAGGGCTAGTTGCGACAGATTCCTGCTTTCAGCTCTTTTCTGCAAAATCTGAATCTGCTCTGCATTCTGAAGTATGTAGCATTTTACACATTTGTTTCTGCCATAGCATGTCTTCTGTGAAAAACAAAGGGTAATATAATAATATGGTCCAGAAGTGACCATACAAACATGAATCTCACCACAAATTCTTAATATTTTATCAAACAATTCTAGTGAATATGTGCTCAAAGCATCTTAAGGACCAATGGCAGGAATTGAGTCTGCATCAGGTTGCTTGTGGTTGAATGCTTTGTTAGCTGACTTGAAGCCTTTTCCTTCTTGTTATTTGTATCAAACCTGAGGAGAATGTTCATTCAAGCCCTTCAATCAAAGGGCATGAATCACATGAACAATGCTATCAAATATACATTAATCTCTGAAGTTCTGCTTTACAAGAAGTGTGTGGTGGACCAAAGACTCTTCTACAATGAAGGGACTTTGCCTATCTTGACAAATTTCTACACAAAGATTTTATCACTACCTATACTAGAAATATGGAAATGGCAAAGATGCATAATTAATCTAATAATGTATGGAGAAGGCCAAATACTTCCTTCAGCTTTGGCATGTTAAACTCATTTGCAACCATAATCATATAACTGTCTGAGAACATTAATAATGTATTCTATGACCTAATAGGCCTCATTCGGAGCATCCATTACATAACGAATTGGGTTCCCCCTCTCATTTTCATTGGCATAAATCAAGGAAGAAAACTCCACTGCTGGGAAGTCAAAGTCAAAGTGGTACACATGATTTGTAAAGGTCATCCACTTGCATACTAAATAAAAGAAACAGAGACTCTCCTGGCTCTAATGTTAGGAAAAATCTGAGAAGACATGGAAGAGAAAATGATTCCTCTGATATTTCAGGCTTTGCCCTCTCTGATACGAGTTCATAGCTCTATTAAGAAGGGCAGGGATTCCTTTGAACCACAGCAATCAATGGAGATAGTGGAAAAATTGTAATGTGTTACCACCTCTCCATTACAGGTCAGGTGAATCAATGCTAAAAATGGACAAGGAGTCATTGAAGCAATCTAATATACTTCAGGTCATCTTTAGAGAAAGTACTTCAAATGCTACATATAGACTTTATGTGAAATAGATAGACAGGAGAGCAAGGAGGAGTTCAAGAAAGGGTAGAAGGTATCCTATTTTACTGACCTGGAAAGTGCACTAGAGAGGAGCAGGGTAAGGAGAGAAAGTGAAACTAAGGAGGCAATTGGTCTTCATAGATTTTTTTTCAGTGTCACTGTTAACACACTGAAAACCAAATATTACTTCTTTAGATATTTATGTACTGTCCTTTTAACTCTCCTGGGTTTTTTAAATCAATGATAGGTCAGGGGAATTATATGTCTAGGTTCAAGGGGCAGGAGAAACCAAGGTATATGGATGAGAGAAGGAGGGCTAGTTAGCTCAAGGCCCTTGCTCCCTCTCCTTCAACTACAATGTTTCAGAATTTGGGGGTGATCCCATGGACTGCTGGCATTATTATTTTTTATAGACACCAGGTTTTCTCAGAACTAAACCTCCTTAACCAACAGTCCTGGCCCACTGATGAGGCAAGGTGAGGCGCCCACCTCAAGTGGCTGAAGCCCAAGAGGTGGCACCCACCTCACCTCTGCCACCCGCCCAGAGATCTCATGAGATCTTACTGGAAGCTGCTGCTGCTGCTAGTGCTTCACAGACAACACCTGTGCAACACAGGTAAGAGAGTCGTGATTCAGTGGGCAGCAGATGCGGGTGGCATGTTCCCCATTCACCTCAAGTGGCTAAATGGGACATGCCACCCCATTAACTGAGTTCTAGGAGAATGGGTGGTAGTATGTAAAGGTCCAAATTAATGTTTTGAATACTATACAAAATTCAAGAGGGAACTTCAGCATCACCTGTGCAATGAGCCATGCAATTCCCTGATTCTGTAGGTAATTCTGTACGCTCTGTGCAAGGCACAAGTTCCCCTTTACACTTTACATCAAGGGTGGGGAACCTCAGGCCTGGTGGCCTCCAGGCCTCTCTGTCTGGGCCTTGGACCTCTCCCCAGCCTCTTCCCCAAGCCATAGCCCCTCACCAGCCTCACTTCACACCCTCTTCGATTGTTTTTGCCTGGCTGGAATGAGTCCTTGAATTCTGTTAATTCCTCTTGCCTGCCTGGATAGAGAATAGAGAGGCGAGTGGGACTGTGTAAAGAAACTAGCCTGCTGTACAAGGTAAAATTTACATTAACAGCTTTGCCCACTTTTGCCCCTGGCCCTGGCCTTCACTGCCATGTAACTCTCAGGAGGTTACCCAGAAAGGAATGCAGCCCTGGAGCTGGAAAAGGTCCCACAGCCTTCCTTTATAGCAAGAGCATCACTAGTTTAACTACTCTGAGTCCATCCATAAAGCACCTGAAAGGGGTTTAGTAGCATACTTGTGGCATAAGAGGGACTGAGTACTGTTAGAGTGGAGAAAATGGTAACAAGCAGGTTTGTGACATATCTACATCCACACACTCAAACACTTCATTCTCCCTCTTGAGTTCCTGTGCTGTCTTTTAGCTGACAGATACTGCTGATTCTAATAGCCTGGAGTCTCTAGGTCCCAGAAAGTTTCCACTCACCTGGACACTGCCACATATCCTATTCCTGCTATGGTGGTGGGTGGTGATAGCGATCCTTTGTCACACTGACAAATGTACATAAATAATACAACAGACAGTGCACTAGCTTTGATCTAAATGGACCTTGCCAATGTGCTAGCATGACATTTATATTTTCTTTAATGATTTCACTGAAGTGTTACTATGGTCTTCCAAGTATTAAGTTTTGTTGACTATAAAACATTTTCAAATCCGATCTTCTAATGCTTTTATTTATTTCTCTCTTTCTCATTTAGTCATCTTCCAGTTTGAGCCAAAGGAAATATATGTATCTAACTGAACCAATTACAAGGAAATTGAGATTGAAGACTTAATTCCATATGGTTCCTTGGCTTACCGCCTTACCATGATGGAACAGCTTGTGTCTTTCTCTCTTGCCTTTACTTTATAGATAGGGGTGGGAGGAAGATGCTAGGAATTTCTATTAAGACCCCATCTTAATTTTGCGTTCATTTTTAAAATCCCAAAATGAGGTAACTTTGAACCCCAACTTCAATTCCCGTCAGTCCTGGTCATTGGCCATGCTGGCTGGAGCTAATGGGAGCTGTGGTCAAAGAACATTAGATTTCTGAGCCCCTGTTCTACACAATTTTGTGGGTAATTTGTGAAAATCTGAAACACTTGATTTTTCAAATTGGTTACTTTAAAAGCACACATAGGAGCTCAAATGGAACACCTAGTTGCAAGTCCTTCTTAAATTACCATAATTTTAGTAAATTGATTAGCATTTCTCAAAAGAACATCTGTGATTTCTTGTTTGACTTGCATAGTTATAACTTTCAGCATAAGACTGTGACTTTCGACAAATGAAATATTAGCTTCTTTTCCAGGAAGTAAGTCTTTGTGTTCTAGTATATGATTATCAGCAGAGATGACGGCTGAGTGAGCAGAAGACTTCTTCACTGTTCTAATTTATAATGGGTGCCATATTTATGTTCTCTCCTTTCCTGTGTATTGCAGAAATTCCCCCTTACATTTTATGTGCCTCTATTGCTAAGGGGTTAGCTAGGCTATATTAATGGAACATAATAATATTCCAGTTTCCTGCTGAAAATGTATTTTAAGCAGGCATATTTAAGGCCCATGAGAAACAGCTAGAAATGGAAATGACTTATTAAACTATGGAAAGTCTATGTGGCAAGTAACAATAGTAACAATTTTTACCTTCATGCTGTCACTCAGAAATGTTTCCATGAGATAGAGAGAGATTAATTATGTATTTCTGCCAGTTCCATACTTATAACTATTGAGAAAATCTTTGTGTAGACACTTGTCAAAATAGACAAAGATAAGAAAAACTATGTAAAGAAAAAACTTTTGTGCACAAATGTGATGTTATCACGGAACATCTATTTTCAAAAGAGCTCATTTGATCAATAGGATTGAAACAGGTCTTGGTCAACTCTTTTGAACATAGTCTACAACAAGAAAAAAGCTCAACAATTCAAACACTAAGGTAAATTATACATATTAGAAAGAAAACAAAATAGAAGTTGGAACTTGGGGGGGGTAGACTTTCTCAGTTAGAACTTTACTCTCCCTACTGCCCATGCATTATAATATAATTGTCCTGAGTTGACCTTATTAGCAGTGGTGCAGTTGGATAATTTTAGACTCTAGACTTAATGGTCTTACGGGGAGAGTCCTCTTTAGATGTTAACATATATTGCTCGACTTGCTTCAAACTATGGTGATTCAAATCCCTACTCAGCTATAAAGCTTACTGGCTGACCTTGAGCCAGATGCTCTCTTTCAGCCTAGCCTATCTTGCAAGATTGTTGTGATGGATAATATGGGAGGAGAGAATAATGTATGCTGCCCTCAGCTCCTTGGATACAATATGGGATATAAATATGATACATACCGCTGTATGCATGGATCTCCATGCTACCATCTCTGCAAAACAAATGGTTGGCAAAGTAATCACTGCCACTACCAATCATCTGATGCAAGGGAGGGGAATATGGTGCCTGTTTTTAGATCTCTTCACTAACAGGTGAGCATGTGTGTCAGAGATGAGAGCTCCAGTGTGGTGTCATGCATGGGATAAAGGTTCTTCAGTGCGGTGTGGGTAGGGATGAAATCAGGCTATGCACTAATATGCATCAGGAACTTTCCAGAGAACCTAAAGCTAGTCTTCTTAACCTGGTGCCCTTCAGATATTCTGGACTACAACTTTGGCCATATTGGCTGTTGCTAATGGTAGCCGTAGTCCAAAACCTCTGGAGGGGACTAAGCTTGGAAAGGATGCCCTGAACTCTCAATGTACATGCCTGAAAGTATCCTGTGTAGCAGCAATCCAGTGATGTTACTGAACTCTCACTGTGCTAAGGCCTTGGGGCAGTTGAGATGGGCAGCCTAGTTGCCCATGCAACTTTGGTTCCCACATTCATTCCAGCAAGGATAGATAGCTTGTGACTCACCAGATTTTCTTGAACTACAACTCCCATCATCCCTGACCATTGGTCATGTTGACTGGGGCTGTTGAGAGTTGGGAGTCAAACAATATCTGGAGGAGGGCACTAAATTGGTCACTCCTGAATTCCAGATTCTATAATCTATTGTACTTTCCCTTCAGACATTTCATAGCAGAATGTAGTGGCTTCACTCATTCCTAGGTGTTGTGTGTTTTCACCTATGAGGTGTCCCATTTTGTGTGCAGGATCGAGCCTCCATCAGCAATCCATATATGGTATCCTGCTTCAATATATTGCACATTCTGGCTGTATCAAGGCAGAAGTGAGCCCCTTTACCCCATATCCTAACTGACGGTGCTCTACTTTGCTCCTACTGATTAAAAGTATCAGATTTCTAATTGTTATTCCCAGTAATCTACCCGTCTATATAATTTATCTGTTTTAATTTGGACTGGTTCATATGGTCTCCCATTCAGCTATCTGACATGAACTGACAGAAGACAGTATAGTAGAACCTCTCAAAAATGACTTGCAGTTTGAAAATTCTTATTCTCCCTTAAAGAGGGACTGATGTTCACCATCATAAAACCTATGAACTGTTTGCATAAAAACAGCATAGAGCAGCTATGTTTTATTTTTTATGGTCTGCATGAAATTCAGACATCTTAATATTTCAGCTCACTATTTTTCCACTCTCTCCTAGTCACGTGGTGTTCTGCCATTTATATAACGGTTGTGAATTTTGTTGATTGCCTGGTGAGACAAGCCAGAGAGGTAAGGTGTCAAAACATATCTATAATGTTGGTTCTCACACTGTTTGGAAAACACTTGGCTTTAGAACAGAGATTTGCTGTAACACTGCAATAAAGGGATCCAAGTTACAATTCTAGCATGAAGTCCTGAATTGAAAGGACAGGCGGCATGAAAACCTGACTAAAGATAATGTGCTCACAAACTGTAATGGTCAAAAGGTAAAGAGATGACATTTTGAAGTCCTTTGTTTAACTACTATGCTTCCTGCTTGGTGGCTGGTTACTAGAAACAGCTACAGGGGTGGGTGGATAAAGCACTGTTCTGTTCAGGTAGCTAGAAAAACAGTCTGAAAGATGTTATGTGGTGAATGAAAGAGACAGTCTGTCTTTTTGCAGGAGGTGGAGATTTTCAAGCATGTTCTCTTTTTTTGCTTTGAAGCTTTACCCAGATGCTCACAGCAGCTCCACCAAAGGCAGGATGCTGGAAAACTGAGGAAAGGTCCCAAGGAATGTACAAGTGAATAAGAACAGAGTCAGAAATATTCAAAGAGACCAGATGAAAAAGGTTTGCAGAAGGAAGAGAGAGTGGATGGAGGAAGAAAACTGGATTTAGAGGTGGGAAAGAGATAAAGGGTTCCACTAAAATTCAACAAAGTCTTATGAAGAGTAATGACATTGAAATCAATGCACCTAACTTAGCCATGTTCATTAATTTCAGTCTACTCTGAGTAAAAGATAGTTGACCACCACCCTAACAGAGAAATTCTACATTGGTAAGCCAGTGGCAAGCTAGAAGGAGAACTCTGTAGAGTACTGCGGGTGAGCAAAGGGAACCACTGTGCTACAGAAAAATCACCACAAGTGTAGATTAAAAAGACAGAAAAGGAGTCCTGTGATGAAAAGGTATGAAAACTCCATGAGCACAGGAGGCTCATCACTTCAGAAGATCACCCTGGAGGATGATCACAGGCTAGAAGGTGGCAAGAACAGTGACCGGGGTGGAACTAGCACACTCCTCCTTACACACACACATATGCACACACACAGGCAACATTTATTGGTAGTGCCTGAAGAGAGCCATATATCTTGTTATATTTGGACCTGGAGCTAAACAGGCCATTTATCCATAACAAAGTATAAAACTTTGGATTTCAGATAGGCTTACCCCACCAGGTATATGTCAATTTTGCTTTCTTGTCAAGCTTTCAATGTTAAATTTCTAAAATGCCACGCACTGTCACCTAATGATGCATAAGCCCCATTGATAAAGCAACAGCCATGCACTGCAAATGTAAAGCAATGCATAATGGCTGCCTGGTAAGAATATAGTGTCTTGCCTTTTTCCAATTGAAACCCAGTGACAAGCCAGCAGAACTTAAATAGGTGCAGGAAATACATTTTTAATTTTCTGGTTTATAGTCTAAGATAAAAACCTTTCTGCATTCCCTGGCAAAGTAATATTGCAAATCTAGTTAAAAGGAACCATTTGAAACTCATGGGGATGCTTCCTAAATGTCACATTGAGAAAATGGGTGGCAGATCACTGTATTTCAGAAGGCCCTAAAGCAATAAAAAATGCAGATGATTTCCACAATGCATTATATACCCTTTCTCGCATGTAGAATATCAATGATAAGACTAATCAGAACAGAATACTTAACCAGATGCCTAGCTCTAACAACAGAAATTTCCCTTCAAACATATAAGGAGAGCCAATGTTAAGATTCTCAGAATATTGATGGAATTTTAATTTATGCAGAACACATTACCCAGGTGTTCTGGCCGAGATAGCAAAAGGAGAAACTAGCATATATGACATACTGCTTTCCATTAACCCCCTGGCACTGGGCAATTTCAAACTCCCCTTACTAAAGGCTAATCCATTTTGCTTTAGTACTTAGCATTCAAATAAAATTCTCAACTTCTGGTGCCAAAATATTTACACACTTTTTTGAGCAGAAGAAAGGCATATGGCGATTTTGATCGCTTGCCAACTCTACTTTTTGTTATATCAAGTTAAGAAGAATGAAACATATGCTTCGAAACCAAAGCAATGCTTCCGATTATTACATCAACAGGCTCTGCCTCTTAGAGGGAGGCAGTTCAGAACCCTACAAGAAAATAGAGCCTTGGATCTTGGAGAATCTTGACCTCGAGGGTTGCCTTGCCCTTCTGGGACATGGTAACTGCTGCCCTCCTAAGGATTTGTGGATTCCTTCATACCAGTGCTCACTCACAACCACAGGGTTGTGCTTTCCAGACATTTTAAAAACAATTCTCTATGCAAACCAAGCAGGCGCTGATTATTTTTGCAGCCTGCCTTTTCATGGCCCTGCCTTGTGACAAACTATCCCAGAAGGAGTGTGATGTGTCCCCCACCAGTGGTACTACCCCTCCCCTAACACCCTATATACCCCAGGGTATATGGGAGGTGCAGTATAATTTTTCATAAGTTACTCTGCATACAAACACACACACACACACACACACACACACACACACACCACACACAGAGAGAGAGATTGCAATTTCTTTCCACTTCTATTGCAAATTGCAATTGAATAGATTGGAAGTCAAACACAAAGGTGGGGTGAGGGGTGGTGGAGGGTGATGGGAAAATGAATTATTTGTGGGATTGAGTGTAGGTATGTTTGAACACTTTTAAGGATTGTATGAAATGTATGATTGTATGCGTGTATATTTGTAATATATGTGTATTAAAAATCATTTTTAATTAATACAAAAATTAAAAAAAATAAAAAAACAGAGAGAGAGAGAGAGAGAGAGAGAGAGAGAGCTTTTTTTCTTTTAAAAAAAGTTTAGGGGTACTCTCATTTTTCTACTCATATTGAAATACTGCTCCTCAGTGAGGTAAACTTAGATTCACAAAATGTTTAGGGGTACCCCTGCATATCCCCAGGGGGGAAAACACTGTGTGTGTGTGTGTGTGTGTGTGTGTGTGTGTGTGTGTGTGTGTGATGACTTCACAACAAAGGATTTATGATGAGACAAACAACATGTAACTCTCGAACATCAAGCAAGCACAATTTTCTATTATACATACATATATAAGGATTTTACATAAATGACACAATAAAACAGAGCACTGTGCTTTTAAAGTGCTGTCTTTCAGGCTGCTGCTACTACAGAAGCTCTTTAGTTGGTTCAGTTTTTCTCCTTTGAAGCTTAGTCCTTGCTGGCCACAAAGAGGAACAATTGTCTCTATTCAGTCACCTCAGTTCCACACCAGTCTTCTTAAAATGGCTTCCAGTGCCAATAGTTCCATGAAGAAAGGAAACTTTAAAGTCCATTTTATAACACAAAAGAACATCAACAGACAAGGAACTTATACTTTTGGAGAACTTCATAACTCCTTTTACATTTTTAAAGGAAACCTCAATACCAACCTGTCCCTAGAGGTTTCAGGACTTTGCACAAAGGAGGCAGCCAGGAATCATCTAATCTAACCAGCACTTCCTACATGCACTGAGGAAAGTAATCTTCCTTTCTTAATATAGGCATTTTGCCCATAGTAGTAGTGGCTGCTCCATGCTTCAACTCTCTACTGAGCAGGTGCAGGAATATCCTCCCTCCAGAGAAACATATTCTTAAAAGGAACATATTCCAGCGGGTTACACTAGCCCTGCCTGCATCTAGTCTCCCCACTTTGCAACACCCTCTCATCTCCTGACTTTCATGCACTGAAACCACAAGTTTGCATGGAGATTCTAAGCACATTCAGCTGAAGGCAGTTACAGTCCTCCTCTGATCAGGAACCTTGATTGTGGGAAGGATTTGATGTGTGTTCAATTGAATGCAGTTACAAACCACATTCAGACCTTCATGTTCAATGTGTGAAAGTCAAAAGTGCAGCTGCTGTTTACTGGGACATGATGAAGTGCTCTCTTGACATGGTTTTGACGCTTTGACTACTGCAAACACCCCACAAAAGTTTCAATCCGGTACCCTCTTAATGGAAGCAAGCTCCAGTAAACTCAATTGAGTAGACATGTATAGGATTCTACTGTGAGCGTTGGGCTTGTGGCACCCTAAAAATAAATGGAAATATGAAATTCAGTGGACTCTGGGAAGAAAAGCTCCCTATTGCCCTCACTGAGATAAAGTGAGTAGAGTTTGCCTTCTGCAATTAAACAGCAACATCAAAGAGCAATGTTAACCTCAAGATTATTGGTGGCATTCAGATAATACTCAAGAAAAATGCAGAATTTAGCACAGGAGCTTTGAAACAATGTAGCCCTATAGCTACATTGTAAACCCTGAAATGGAATATATATGACCATATTGTTGTTTAAACTACCAAGTGAGAAATAATTTATCCTTAGATCTCCAGTGGCAATAAAGATAAGTCAGAATGTAATTAGTTAGACTAGAATATGTTCTGCAGAAACAAAGTGGTGGACGTGTGTGATTTCTAGATAAGTTTTCATTTTATTGAGTTGTGCTTATTTCATGTAATAAACCCCCAGAGAGAGAGAGAGAGAGAGAGAGAGAGAGCTGTAAATGAGGACTGACATGAAATACAGATAATTAATTATAAATAAATAATTGCAAAAAAGAAATCATAGATTATCTTAGAAATCCAAGTCCAGTGTACCAGTCATGGGCCAATGTTGCCTGCTGCCTATCTCATATCTTTAGCTCCTACCTCCTTCACAGGCCCAGGATGAAAGAAAAGACACTCGCAAATAGTAATGTGGGGAAAATTCTGGTCAGTGCTTATTTAAAGGCAAGCTTACATCATTTGCACTTTCTGAAACAATATGTGAACCAAAACACAGCCATCTTTTCAAATGTCCACTTTTGAATTTTGCATTACAGCTCTCCAGTAAAGTAAAGGTAAAGGTAAAGGGACCTCTGATAGTTAAGTCCAGTCATGAATGACTCTGGGGTTGCGACGCTCATCTCACTTTACAGGGTGAGGGAGCCAGTGTTTGTCCGCAGATAGTTTTTCCAGGTCATGTGGCCAGCATGACTAAGCCGCTTCTGGCACAACGGAACACCAAAACCAGAGCAGCGCACGGAAACGCCGTTTACCTTCCCTCCGGAGAGGTACCTATTTATCTACTTGCACTTTGACATGCTTTCCAACTGCTAGGTTGGCAGGAGCTGGGACCGAGCAATGGGAGCTCACCCTGTCACAGGGATTTAAACCGTTGACCTTCTGATCGGCAAGCCCTCAGCTGAAAAGCATGTATGACTGTAAAGTGCCCATGAATGCATATATTAATGAAAATAACATACAAAACTACTGGAGAAAATTGCACTGCAGAAATGTGTATATCTGGCAAAATTGCATATAAAAATATGTATAGGAGAAAATTGCAGCAAAATGGGTGGGGAAAGCCATCGTACATCATTGGGTACATGGCATGTTTGCTGAAGTATATAGAATTCAGTCCCAATTAAGATGTAAAGCCTTTGTTATTTGAACTAAAAAAAAAATCCAAAATAGGAAAAACTGGCCAGCTACCCTCAAATATTTACTAATCTTTCTTCCTATTTTGCTTAAGCCTAGTAAGAACTATGAAATACAGATGTAAAGATTTTCCCCAGGACAAATCTAAACCTAAGACAGAAGACACAATTGACACAGCTTGTTCAGCATCAATAATGGAAACATGTTCTTAAATCTATCATCATAGCGTAACTGGACCTCTAGCTACTTTCTATCGATCATAAAAGCAGTCATAAGACTTTTTCGAACACTGGAAAATTTAGCGGAATAGAAGTAAATACACATTCATGGTGTCAGAAATGTACGATAATTGCTTCATCTAGATAAATGATGCAAAATATTCTTATGAATTTGTAGTGAGTAAATGTATAATATTCTACAGGCAAGGAAAATCAGAAAAAGGTAGTCAACATAACCTGAATTTTTTTAATGAAGATTAAGGAGACTTGTATTTTGAATAATTATCTAATTCCACTTTTCCTGCTAGCTTTTTCCTTGGTGGTTTTTTTTCCTCCTACCCTGTTGTCCTGTTGCTTTTTCCTTCCAATTTCCCTCATTGGTTTTGAATTTATATTGACGCGAATACTTCGAGGACCGCCTCTCACCATATGAACTGACCTGGACCCTGAAATCATCATCTGAGGCCCTTCTTCTTGTGCCTTGTCTGCAAGAGATCCAGAGGGTGCCAACACAAGTGTAGGCCTTTTCCGTGGTGGCTCCCTGCTTGTGGAACGCTCTCTCCAAGGAGGCTCACCGGGTGCCTTCATTACATATCTTTAGGCCCCAGGCAAAAACATTCCTTTTCTCACAGGCCTTTGGCAAATTAAACTATCTATGGCCTTTTAAATTGTTGGGGTATTGTTTTTGTTTGCTACTATGTTATGTATTTTCCTGCTTCTATATTGTTAACCACCCTGTGATCCTTGGACAATATAGAAATTTAATTAATTAGTAATTGTCAGCTAGAGTAGTCTGCATGCTACAGAGCAGCGGTGGGAATCTATGACCTTCAAGAGTTTGTCCAAGTCTTATCAGCCCCAGCCAGCATTGCCAATGATCAGGTGTGATGGCAACTGGAATCACAGGTTTCCCTCACCTGCTATAGAGCAGTGTTTCCCAACCTTTTTTGGGCAAAGGCACACTTGTTTCATGAAAAAAATCTCGAGGCACACCACCATTAGAAAATGTTTAAAAAATTAACTCTGTGCCTATATTGACTATATATAAAGTAACTCTCTTTAATAGGAATCAAATAAACACAAAGAAAGTATTTTATAATTACTTTATTATGAAATAGTAAGTAAACAGAAATATGAAAAATTATAAAATACTTTATTCAGTGCGCAACCTGGGCCTTTTTGGCTGAACACAAAGCTGATATTCTGGCTGGAATCGAAGAAAGACACACACGTAGCTCTTCGTCAACAGCTCTCAGTCTCTCTCTGTATTTAGTTTTTATAGCAATCATGCTTGAAAAGCTCAACTCACAGAGATATGTAGTGGAGAATGGGAGCAATGTCAAAATAGCTTTATTTGCCAGAAGGGGGAACTCCTTGGCAGTTTCCAACCAAAAACTGTCCAAAGGTAGATCAGCAAATCTTAGCTTGAAACCACGATTTTGTCTCAGTTCAGTTAGTTCCTCCTGCTCCTGTAAAGTCATGTCCTTTCCACCAACTGGAAAGGAGAATGTTAGCCGCTTTGAGACTCCTTCGGGTAGTGATAAAGCGGGATATCAAATCCAAACTCCTCTTCTTCTTCAACTGATGCTGAGCTATAAGGGTCCCTAACCCAGTCAAGGCATTCAGTGGAGACTGAAGAGAAATAAAATGACAACTTCCCCTCGAGAGTTTTTAAATGTTTACCTATTATCTCACACAGTGCAGCAGTGTGAACACCTTGCCATTGCTTGGTGAGTGTGAACATTTCAAGATTGCCACTTTCCACGTGTTGATGCCAGAGTTGCACCTTTGAACGGAATCCATTTATTTTATCTGTACTTGTAAGCAGGTTTTCATTTCGGCCTTGCATTCGTGTGTTCAGTTCATTCAGATGATGAAATATATCTGCCAGGTATGCCAGCCTTGCACACCACTCATCACTTGCAAGCAGCTTTGCGTAATCTGACCTCTCATTTGTCAGAAACACTTTAAGTTCCTCCCGCAGCTCATACACACGAACCAAGACCTTGCCACGCGACAACCACCGGACCTCCGTATGAAACAGCAAGGTTTTATGCTTCGCTCCCATCTCCTCACACAAAGCTGCAAATATGCGACTTTTCACGGGTCGTGACTTTACAAAGTTTACCATGCGCACAACATCATCCAACACATGAACTAGGTCTGCTGGTAAAGTCTTGGCTACGAGGGCCTCACGGTGCAAAAAACAATGCGTAACAATCGCATCTGGATTTCTTTCCTTCACTCTGCTTACAAAGCCTTTGGTGTGCCCGACCATGGCTGCAGCTCCATCGGTGCAGACACTTGTGCAGTTTTCCCACTTAAGTCCTCCTTGTTCAAGGTATTCTGATGTGACCCGAAAAATTTCTTCTCCTGTTGCTTTTTCTGGCAATGCCTTGCAGAAAAAGAAGTTTTCTCTAATTGCATCACCATCAACAAAACGCACATTGGCCAAGAGTTGAGCATGTCCACTGATATCAGTAGACTCGTCAAGTTGTAATGCAAATTTCTCAGTGCTATGGATCTTTTCCAAAACCACACTTTCAATGTCTGCAGACATGTCATTAATACGTCTGGAAATTGTGTTGTTTGAGAGAGGGACTTTGGCTATTTCCTTAGCTGCTTCAGGTCCGAGCATCTCCTCTACAATAGCTTTGCAGGCGGGAAGTATTAATGTCTCTGCCACAGTGTGCGACTTTTTTGACTTGGCTATAAGTTCAGCAACGTGATAGCTAGCTTTAAGACCTCTTTCATTTACCTTTGAGGTTTGTCTCATGAAAGTTGCCTGTTTCTCCGTGTTTTCACGCAGGCGAACAAAATAGTCCGCATTCTTGTTTTGAAGCAAAGGGTGTTTCGTTTGGAGATGGCGTTTAAGTTTGCTTGGGACCATAGCACTGTTAGCTAGCTTTTCACCACACACCACGCACAGTGGAGTTGGTTGGTTTGCATCTCCGGTGAAAGTAAATCCAAATGAAATATAGCTTTCGTTATATTGCCTTGTGCCAGAGAATTTGCTTGAGCTAACCATCTTTGCTTTCTTTTCATGCCCACTCATACATGGGCTCTCATCTGGCTCCAAATTTTGTTCAGAGTCCAGTTCTTTTCTTTTCAAAAACTTTTCCATCACTGCAGTATCTGGCCATCCAATTGCCACTGACAAACGGATACAGACCCCTTTTTTTTTACAGCACAGCTTGCACAAATGTACACGGAACACCCTTTTCGAATTAAAACACATAGTCTCACGAGAGCAAGGAGCAGCGATTTTATATTTTACGAAAAGAAGTCGCTAGTCCTCATGGTGACAGGGTGGAAAATATTTAAAAGCAGAACCACCTTGAGGAAGGTGGAGCCATATCACATCCGGGCAGGAGGCCTAAATTGGTGGAACGCTCAGGCCCCGCTTATTCAAAGAGGACACCAGGCAACGTCTCAGGGTATTAAGAACCCTGAGCTAGATTAATGTCCCCAAACGTCATGGTTTGTGCCAACCTACTGACACTCCACAAAGCTTCTTAACCATGTTCGTATGAAAAAAAGATGGGGTGCTGCGGCTCTCCCAACCCACTAACTACCAGCACGCTTCAACACAATGCCGCGCACGGCAAGAGCCCAGGCTTTCTGATCCAAGCCGCTTTCCGTAGCGCTTCCGGGCAAAGCCGAGCACATGCTACGAAGTGCCCACACGTGTACGAAAAGTCCTGGCTCAGCCGCGAGTTGGCGCAGGCAGATGCCGTCCTGGAGGCAAAAGCCGTCACGTGGCGTAGAGACCGGCGCGTAGGTCCGGGCTCGCGCCTTGCGTGGGTGGGGCAATAAAGCGGCCAATGGCGAAGGAGGATAACCTGTACCCGATGTGGCTGAGGGGATTTTCTTCCTCCCTCCTTTAAATTTGGAACGTACGGCGCGCGCTCCCTTCACGCCTAGGGGGATTCCCCCCTCCCCTTCCCGCTCTCTCTCTCTCCCTCCCTCCTTTTCTCCACCCACACGCCTCCCTTTACGGCTGCTCTGCGCGTGCGCGTTGCTGCGACGCTCTTCCAGTCTTTCCCTGCACCGTGGGAGGTAAGTGCTGGCTCCTGACGCGGGTGCGTGCGGCGCCCCCTCCCCCCCGACCGCCTTCCTCCCACGGCACACCAGGCAACGTCTCGCGGCACACTAGTGTGCCGCGGAACACCGGTTGGGAAACACTGCTATAGAGAGATGACTGCTTCCTTTCTTTCCTAATTAGGAAGGAAGGAAGGAAGGAAGGAAGGAAGGAAGGAAGGAAGGAAGGAAGGAAGGAAGGAAGGATAAACAGCTAATAAGAAAATTAAGAAATATTTAGCGCTAGTAACGAAATGAACTATATGACCCAAAATAATATTCTCTCTCTTGCCTATAATTCTGTAATTTCACATTTGCAGGGGTTAATTAGAAGCTCAGACAAGGATCATGGTATGTAATCAACTGCTGATTCCTTCACACCAGGACATATCATTGTGTAGCCTCACATTTTCAATTTGATATGCCTACCAAATTTGTTCTTCCTGAAACCATACTTGAACCAAAATGCAGCCATCCTCCAAATTCACACTTCTCTGAATTTTGCAATGCAGTTTTACTGCCACACGAAGTGTAGAAAAGGGCATATACTAGAATAAAGTGCCCATTAAATGCATATACAGTGGTGCCTCGCAAGACGAAAAGAATCTGTTCCGCGAGTCTCTTCGTCTTGCAGTTTTTTCGTCTTGCGAAGCAAGCCCTTTGACAGCTTAGCGGATTAGCGCTATTAGCGGCTTAGCGGCTTAGCGGATCAGCTGATAAGCGGCTTAGCGGCTTAGCGGATCAGCTGACAAGCGGCTTAGCAGCTTAGCGGATCAGCTGATAAGCGGCTTAGCAGCTTAGCGGATCAGCTGATAAGCGGCTTAGAAAAAGGGGGAGGGGGGGAAACCCGCAGGAACTCGCAAGACATTTTCGTCTTGCGAAGCAAGCCCATAGGAAATTCATTTTGCGAAGCACCTCCAAAACGGAAAACCCTTTCGTCTAGCGGGTTTTCCGTCTTGCGAGGCATTCGTCTTGCGGGGCACCACTGTATTTCACTGCTGAAAATGTGTTCTACCAGTGAAACATGTGTACATTTGACAGAATTGCCTTTTAAAAGGGGGCAACTAGGAAAATTTGCTGATAATTTTCATAACTTTTTTTTATTAAAAAAAATACCACAAACAAACAAAATACAAACTGATATGGGAATGTGGAGAACCTAAGATCTGGAAAATTAGAAACTTAGGGAAAGCAAAAATGACAGATTCGCATTCTGAACTGCATAATGTTGGTTTTCTGATGACTTAAATGGGAAAATCCTGCGGTGGGATTTCTCAGATTCTCCTATTGTTGATATTTTCTGCATCAATATGCTTGTTTTTGGACTATTTCACGGGTGGATAAAAGCGGATGGGAAGTAAAAGCTGCAACACAACCAGATGCTTAAAGAAAGGCTGCCAATCATTCTTCTAAGCATCCATCATATTCAAAATTGTACACTCTATTACATGCTCAGTATAAACAGAATAGAAATGTCACTCTAATATTGATATTCTGACACATTTTTCAACTTAAGTTACACTGGCACTTAAACAAGGGGGGGGGGCAAAACAAGCTATAAAACCACAAAGGAAACAAGGAAAAATGCTAAATGGCATAAGCTGAAAGACAGGCAAATCTGAAAAGAAAAGATGAGCAGGGAGGAGGAGGAGAAGAAGAGTTTGGATTTGATATCCCGCTTTATCACTACCCGAAGGAGTCTCAAAGCAGCTAACAATCTCCTTTCTCTTCCTCCCCTACAACAAACACTCTGTGAGGTGAGTGGGGCTGAGAGACTTCAAAGAAGTATGACTAGCCGAAGGTCACCCAGCAGCTGCATGTGGGGGAGCAGAGACGCAAACCCGGTTCACCAGATTATGAGTCTACCGCTCTTAACCACTACACCACACTGGCTGCATGGCAAACAGGAAGTCCTTTAGTTGCACCAAAGCCAATTGAGATCTTGTATGCAGCATCAGAAAGCTCCTCTGTAGTGGTGCCCCATCTATGGAACGCCCACCCCTCAGAGATACAGCTGGCACTATCTTCTTTGAGCTTTCATCACCAACTAAACTCCTATTTCTTTATCCAGGGTTTGAGTTCCTAGCTACTTGATGTGCTGGATTATGCTGTTTTCATCTGTTCTATGGGGTTTTTTTGTTTTTTTTGTTTTTGATGTTTTTGCTGCTGATATGGTTTTACCTGGGATTGCTTTACCATGAAAGGCGAGTTAGAAATAACTTTTAAAATACAGTGGTACCTCAGGTTCCATACGCTTCAGGTTACATACGCTTCAGGTTACAGACTCCGCTAACCCAGAAATATTACCTCGGGTTAAGAACTTTGCTTCAGGATGAGAACAGAAATCATGCTCTGGCGGCGCGGCAGCAGCAAGAGGCCCCATAAGCTAAAGTGGTGCTTCAGGTTAAGAACAGTTTCAGGTTAAGAACGGACCCCCGGAACAAATTAAGTACTTAACCCGAGGTACCACTGTAAGTAATTAATTGTTGAAATAGGCACTCAAGAGCACCATCAGTGTTTTTTGTTCAAAAGCAGATGAGGTACTGGGAACATTGGACAGAGACTATTTTAAAAAAAATGTTTAATGTCAAATGGAAATTATTTGTAGTAAATAAACGTTTGCACAAGCCTACTCTCTAATTAAAATAATTAAGAAGAATCTAATATATGATGCAAAGGAAATAAATAACAGCCAGCAAGATAAATAAGCATTGCTGTGCTCAAGCTGTAGTATATGGATTTTTGAATAATTTTTATGTCTGGTTAATCAATCTGGATTAGTTAATAAGATTAAGGAGATTGCCTTCTACTTCCATATTTAAATCTCAGCAGTTGTTTGGTAACCATGGAAGCAGATTGACCACCACTTAAGCAGACTTTCTCCTGCCTCCCTGCCTGTATGTTTTCAACCCAATATTTTTGACTTGAAGCTAAATATCAGTATAATCAGCTTTCTTTACACAATACTATATAATTGTTGCACTAGCTGGGGTGGATTTAGAATAAAGCAGGGTGTCTGAAAGAGCTTGAAATAATTGTGAGCCTGGTGTAAACAATGACATTTATTCTTAGTGTTGGAGAAGGAAGTAGGGAAGACCACTGTGGTTCAAGAGTTAGTTGTATGTAGACCATGGAGATGGGCATGGTTCAATTTCCCATTCCTCTGCTTTTAATCGGACCCCAACACACAGCCCTGCATCATTGGGGGGGGGGTGCTGCTTTAGGGAAGTCTTCAATGACTGGTGTTTTTAAGCTTCTGTTGGAAGCCGCCCAGAGTGGCCGGGGAAACCCAGCCAGATGGGTGGGGTAGAAATAATAAATTATTATTATTATTATTATTATTATTATTATTATTATTATTAGAGTTGCTTTATGCATTAGAATAGCAGTTTTAATCAGTTCTTTGAATACTGTAACCAAAATGTCTTTTCAAAAAAAGAATTTTCCACTTCTACTACATGCTCCAGCTTCTGCTATGCAGAAGCGTGTAAAAGAGAATCTCAGTGGTACCTCTCTTGACCTTAGAATGCATGAACGATGACTTCCTTACCAGTTCTTCACATACACACACACACTGTGAAGGTCTTTCTGAGACTATGGTTCATGCAGTTCTCTCTTTCTTTCCTACAAGTTAATAACCACAATGTTTTCTTCTTTCTGTCAGGCAGTGAAACATGCTACACGTACCACGATCTGATTAAGTCAAGCCCTTTTGCATTCCAAGTGTCTCCGTGATTAATGGTTGCTATAAGTGTGCTGCACATGATATTACTACCCTGTAAGAAAAATTATGATGACGTTATAATGCACTAACTTTTGGACACAGTTAGTAAAAAAAAAAAAAGGCTTTGATTTTAGCAGCCAAAGAGATTATATAGCATTCTCCTTTTCATCTTTTTCTTGCATCTTGACAATGGGAGTTTTCTCCTCTGGTTTCATAGCTTGGGTTTCTTCTGGACTTAACCACACTGGTGCAGGAGAACTAAAGTATGTCTAGAGCTGTAGTTCACTGGTAGAGCTTTTGCCCTATGTTCAATACCCAGCATCTCCTGGTAGCCCTAGGAGATTCCCAGTCTGAAGCCCTAGAGAGCTGCTACCAGTCAGTGTAAACAACACTCAGCTTGTTGTTGTTGTTGTTGTTTAGTCATTTAGTCGTGTCTGCCTCTTTGTGACCCCATGGACCAGAGCATGCCAGGCACTCCTGTCTTCCACTGCCTCCCGCAGTTTGGTCAAACTCATGTTGGTAGCTTCGAAAACACTGTCCAACTATCTTGTCCTCTGTCGTCCCCTTCTCCTTGTGCCCTCCATCTTTCCCAACATCAGGGTCTTTTCCAGGGAGTCTTCTCTTCTCATGAGGTGGCCAAAGTATTGGAGTCTCAGCTTCAGGACTCAACACTCAGCTAGAAGTACATAAAATTAAGTATGCATAGAGAAAAGCTTTTTTCCTCCATCTCTCATAAGACTAAGAGCTTGGGGACATCTAATTAAGCTGAATATTGGAATATTTAGAACAGGCAAAAGCAGGTACTTCTTCACACTATGGAATTTGCTCCCACAGAAGGCAGTGATACTTCTGACACCATGTGTTGTCTTCAGCTATTTATGTAGAAATGCACTACAAGCTGAGTTGATGGTTGACAAACTTTGTTTCTGAAGAGACCTGGGAGCACACAAAGATTGGAGACAAATGTATCCAGCCATGCCACACCTCTGAGTCAGCCCTCCAAGAGCTGGCCTCTTGGGTCATAATTGTTTCTCTTAAAGAAGCCACATGGCAGATATTTAGTTGATAATGTATACATTACAGAGATGGCTGCCAACTTTTTGTTAGAATTCCTGCTCCCTGATTGCAGTCATGCGATTGTTGTCTTTCACATGATGGTATATGTTTTGACTCCACAGAGTGGGAAGTGACGGAGACAGGATGTTTGTGTTACTATGTTCCGTGAAGTGGGACTATTGTCCTTTGTTCTTTCTCTTTGCTGTCTGATGCTAAAGAGAGAGGGAGCCATGCTGCAGTGCTCTGTGTGTGTTTATATGTAAATAAAGTAGATTAGCCAAAATGCTGAGTTGCTGAGGTCTGTTATGCAATCTGTGAGGACTCTGCGGATCCCTGAGTGTGCCGATGTCTGTTGGCATCAGTCACTGTGATGTTTGGGCAGAAGAAAGCTTTTGAAGCTCCCGAACAAACAATCAGGAGGGAGAGAACATGCCAGTTAGGCATGTGTCTCTGCCAGGGTCCTACTCAAGAGTAGGATGAGCTCCTGACACTTTTATGGCTTTACAAGAGGTTTAGGCATAATTACTGGCAAGGCGGGTAAAGAATCAATGGCTACTAGCCACAGTGCTTATGCTCTGCCTCCATGCTCAGAATCAGTAGGCTTCTGAATACTAGTTGCTGGAAACCACAGCAAGAAGAGTGCTGTTGTGCTCAGGTCCAGCTTGTGAGCTTGCAGGGCTCTTGTTTTGCATAGAGAAGGTCCCAAGTTTAATCCTCAGCATCTCCAGGTAGGAAGTGGCAAGACTTGCCTGAAACCCTGGAGAGCTGTTGGCATTGAGTGTTGACTACATGGACCAGTGGTCTGACCCAGTGTGAGACAGCTTTCTGGGTTTCTAAATTCAACCCTCCTCCCAAAAAGCCCAGAATGCCATATCCATAGAAACAAGATTGGCTTTCAGCATTAGATTCATCCTGCCACAGTACAGGGTACTGATATCATTGCACACCACTTAAATACATCTATTGGAAGCACTGTATGATGGTGGTGGTGGTGATAACGATGATGAAGAATTTCTGGCTAGGTTGGCTAGCAGTTCCGCTATTGTTTCTCTATCTCTCCCTGCTTAAAACTGGGTAAGGTGTGAGTGAAATTCAGGTGGCTAGAAGGCCGTTTCCCTTCAGCAGCCCTGGTCTCAGTACAGAGACAGAAATTAATATTTGTTCAACATCATGAAATTAGGCAACCCATGAGCAATTACATTTTTACATTAAATATTGAAAACTCAATAATGATTTAATATTATTTTTTCATGCCTTCATAACTCCCCATACTAAAATGCAACAAATTTGTTTAAAAAAAAAATTTCAATGTGCTCTGCAGCAAATCAAGACTGCAAAATTACCTTCCAGTATCTGATTATAGCATAATGCCAGTTACAAGAACTTGGTCAACATTTTGTATTATTCTGCTTATTGTACTCTCCATGTGTTATTAATCTGCAACTCCTTTTCTGTACTTCAAAATATATTGCATTGTCTCAGCTCATTTAAAACCACTGGGGCATTTTATTGTGCTGGTATTTTCATAAAGATTACAAATAACACAATCTAGCTTCATCCAAATGGTATGTCCCCAAAGGATAGATAGTTTTCTTGTTTCTAAATTTCCGCTGTGTCCATATCTTGTCACTGACATTTCTGGCATTGTTGGGGAAAATTAAAATGGATTTTCACAAAGCCTTATAGCATTACATCAAACAGAACATTAAAACCAAGGGAATTCACAGCTAAAGGTAAACTGTAGTAGAATAGCTTTGTTTTTGCATTGTTGTTTTCAGAGAAGTAAAATAACACAAAACTGCCTTTCTTAGATTAATGCTAGAGACCTCTGTTCTCAGTTATATGGCATTAAAGTCTGCATCTTGTTGCTGTAGACCAACCTTCCTTGCCCCTCAGGTGTTTTGGACTACAAATCGCATCATCCCTGAGCATAGTTCATGCTGACTGAGGCAGATGGGAGTTGTAATCCAAACCATCTTGATGGCAACAGGTTAGGGAAGGATTCTGACTGTCAACTGCCCCAGCCAGCATGGCCAATGCTGAGGGGTTGTAATAATTCTAATCCAATAACATCTAGAGAGGCCCATGTTGGCTATCCATACTGCGGACAGATGTGTTGCCTGATCCCTACATTTCTAAAGCTTACTTTTTCCAGCATCCAGTTCTCTGCCTTACTTTGCATCTTCCTCTTTCTTTATGTCCGAAATGCAAAATGTTTATTTTTGCATTCCCAAATTTTAACTCAGTTCAAATTCTAAATGTGTTGCGGGGGCCGGAGACAGTAGTAGACACCCTCCCACAGTTTTCACTGCTATAATATCTAGCTGCTTTATTGAGATGGCTTATAGTGGTGGAGAACACCACAGCTGCTGAGTTTTCCAGAAGTCTTCTTCACTAGGCAAGCAAAAACAAAAAACCCCCTAGAAGTATTGACTCTCAAAGTATCCTCCAAGAGCAATGCAAATCCAAAGTTCTACTGTTGTAACACTCCATAATTTTCTTATTTCATTGGAGTAGGATCCTTGAGCTATTTTCTCTTGCTCCCCAAACAGAAATGAAACAATCATATTTGGAAGAAGGGTGTCATAACCTGTTTGATTCCAATAGATTGCAGTTATTATGTTTTGGGAACATGCTAGATATATTAGGGGGACCGGTTGGCCCAATATTATTAAAACCTTTGTCTCCGTTCATTATTGGAAGTGTCCTTTGTTATAGGAACTTTTCGTTTCCAGACAGGTAGACAAAGCATATGGCAGAGTTGTTACTATATCCCTTGGGAACCTAGGTTTTTATTAAGACAGCAACTTTTTACAAAATAGATCAAAGGGTTTTTGGCAAGCAAGTTAACAACAGGAACCCAGAAGCCTGTTCTTTCAAAACTAAAACTATATATATATTTTTAAAGAAGTTTTTTTTAAAAAAAAACAACAACAAACAAACCTCAACTGTCCACTAAAAAGCATGAAACTTAAAATTTCAAGAGAGAATATTATGAAAATGATATACAGGTGGTACATGACACCAGTCAAGCTTGCAAAAATATATCATTTGTCTGTTAATAAATGTTGGAAATGTAAAGAGACTGAAGGAACATTATTTCACCTTTGGTGGACGTGCCCAAAGATTAAGACTTTCTGGGAGATGATCTATAATGAAATCAAAAAGGTATTTAAATATACCTTCCTGAAGAAACCAGAGGCCTTTCTCCTGGGCATGGTCGGCCAATTGGTGTCAAAGAAGGATAGAACTTTCTTTATGTATGCCACAACAGCAGCAAGAATACTTATTGCAAAGTACTGGAAGACACAAGATTTACCCACCCGGGAAGAATGGCAGATGAAGGTGATGGACTATATGGAACTGGGGGAAATGACTGGCAGAATCCAAGACCAAGGAGAAGAGTTGGTGGAAGAATATTGGAAGAAATTTAAAGTCTATCTACAGAAACATTGTAAAATTAAGGAATGTTAGAAGGATGCTGGAATGAAGATATGTGGTTTTAGCAGTAATGTTATAAAGGATTAAGTAAAAATGGATTGTTAACAGGTCAGAATGTAAAGTTACAATATCTTAAGATAAATTAGTAAGATAAAAACAAAGAAGGAAAGGATTTGCTGAAACAACTAATGAACTAGAATACAAAAAAGGGAGGTGTGAGGAGGTCAAGGAGATATGGAAAGATGTATTTGTTTTTAATTGTTTTTATTTTTTTCTGTATTTTGTATTTTCTGTTTTTCTTTTTCTTTCTTTTTTATTCTTGTAACTTTTTGAAACACCAATAAATATTATATATATATATATATATATATATATATATATATATATAAAAAGAAAGAAACTTAAAATTTCTGTCTCCTTGTCTAGTCTCCTTTCAGCAAATGGTCTATTGCATGCATGAAGGCACACTAAAAAAATAATAATCAACTACCGCCACAAAGGGTGCTGGAATTCAACAGAATAAATAAGGGGCACTTATTCAGCTCACATTTTTAAAAAGTATAGGCAAAAGCTAACACAGGCACTGTGCTAGCTGAAAGAATTAGTTTACAAAAAATAGATAGCTGATAGATGATAGATAGATAGATAGATAGATAGATAGATAGATAGATAGATAGATGATAGATAGATGATAGATCTTCTTGTTTGGTGATCACTCGTAGCCGAATAAGATTGTCCTCCATAAACACAGTTTCAACAATGAGTCCGTAAGTGACTGTGGAGGCCGATTCTGGACCCACATGTCTTTCCACAGTGGGGACATTGGTTTCTGGGTGGGAGCAGATCATGGTGTGGATTTGCCAAGCGTGCCTTTCTCTTAGCACGTTTCTCCCTTGCGTCCTGAGTTCAAGTGTCTTCAAAGCCCATGACACCTTTGGTAAAGGCTGTTCTCCAACTGGAGCACTCGCAGGCCAGTGTTTCCCAGTTGTTTGTGTTTATACTACATTTTTTAAGATTTGCCTTGAGACAGTCTTTAAACCTCTTTTGTTGACCACCAGCATTACGCTTTCCATTTTTAAGTTTGGAATAGAGTAGTTGCTTTGGAAGACGATCATCAGGCATACGCACAACATGACCAGTCCAACGAAGTTGATGTTGAAGAACCATTGCTTCAACACTGGCGATCTTTGCTTCTTCCCGTACACTGATATTAGCTTGCCTGTCTTCCCAAGTGATGTGTCAAAATTTTCAGAGACACCATTGATGGAATCTGTCAAGGAGTTGGAGATGGCGTTTATAAGTGGTCCATGTTTCACAAGTATTCCACTGTATTCTGCTCTTGCCACTGTATTCTGCTCTTGCCACTGTATTCTGCTCTGCCACTGTATTCTTCTCTGCCACTGTATTCTGCTCTGGTCAGACCTCACCTGGAGTACTGTGTCAATTCTGGGCACCACAGTTCAAGAAGGACACTGACAAACTGGAACGTGTCCAGAGGAGGGCAACCAAAATGGTCAAAGGCCTGGAAACGATGCCTTATGAAGAACGGCTAAGGGAGCTGGGCATGTTTAGCCTGGAGAAGAGGAGGTTAAGGGGTGATATGATAGCCATGTTCAAATATATAAAAGGATGTCACATAGAGGAGGGAGAAAGGTTGTTTTCTGCTGCTCCAGAGAAGCGGACACGGAGCAGTGGTTCCAAACTACAAGAAAAAAGATTCCACCTAAACATTAGGAAAAACTTCCTGACAGTAAGAGCTGTTCGACAGTGGAATTTGCTGCCAAGGAGTGTGGTGGAGTCTCCTTCTTTGGAGGACTTTAAGCAGAGGCTTGACAACCATATGTCAGGAGTGCTCTGATGGTGTTTCCTGCTTGGCAGGGGGTTGGACTCGATGGCCCTTGTGGTCTCTTCCAACTCTACGATTCTATGATTCTATGATTCTATGATATAGTAAGGTTGGTAGTACAATAGCTTTGTAAACAAGCATTTTGGTTTCCCTGCCACACTCGCAGAGCTCAGGCGATGCTGGATTTCGGCATCAATGTTGGCCCTTGTAGGAGAAGTGATAAACATTTTCCAATGTTACACCACTGAGTTGGATTTGTGGCGCTGCAGAGGAGTTATTTTGTACTTGTTGGTGCAGCACTTTGGTTTTCTGGATGTTGAGTGATAGGCCAAGCTTTTTGTAAGCTTCTGTAAACATATTTAGGATGGTTTGGAGGTCATCCTCTGAGCTTGTGCACACTATGTTGTCATCAGCATACTGAAGCTCTATGACGGAAGTTACGATAACCTTATAGATAGATAATGAGTGGATATGCTTGTTTCAGGAGGACCAGGATAACACTATTATTTAATTTTTAAAAATAATATAAATAACATCCTTTATATCTTCGGCCAATTCAAACCAGTGCCATTCTTTTCTGAAATATACTTAGTTTCCGAAAGGACATGAGCTGTGTAAATGAGATTACTTATTCTAGGAGAGAATTCAAGGAGAGGGTGGGGCGGAAATCACACTCCTGTATCTGATAAATGTACAATCAGAAATTAGCATACAATTACAACATAAAAACATGAACTACAGATACAATCACAGCAAATTATCATGCATTTACAACATGAAAACATATCAAGCAGAGATACAATCAGAGAGAAAAGCACAGATGATTGGTAATCTAAAAGCAATTAACTTAGCCTTTAAAGAATGAAAAGCCCATTCCCAAAGCTTTAAAATCAACAGGAACATCATTTTTTTCTTTAAATGTGAAACACATATACCACTTCTTTACCAAGTTAGACTGAGTTGCTGCGGCCAGTTATGAAGACCAAATCTCGCTTCTATGCTTAGTCCAAATTTTTAAATCATGGTGTATAAAGGATTCTTTGAATAGTCATGGATTCATGCTTACTCTTCAGCCATGGTTTCCTGAAGTATTCATAAATTAAAGTCTTATTCCATAAGCTTATAGGTACTGTGGTTATATATATCATGAATAGTTGCAGCCTTTCTTCCAAGAAGATGAGTTGGGGAACAGTCTGTTGCATACAGGTGAAACTCAAAAAATTAGAATATTGTGGAAAAGTTCATTTATTTCAGTAATTCAACTTAAAAGGTGAAACTAATATACGAGATAGACTCATGACATGCAAGGCGAGATATGTCACGCCTTTATTTGTTATAATTGTGATGTTTATGGCGTACAGCTGATGAAAACCCCAAATTAACAATCTCAGAAAATTAGAATATTAAATGAAATCAGCAAAACAAGGACTGCAAATAGAACAATATTGGACCTCTGAGAAGTAGAAGCATGCACACATACTCAGTACTTGGTTTGGGCCCCTTTTGCATCAATTACTGCCTCAATGCGGCGTGGCATGGATGCTATCAGCCTGTGGCACTGCTGAGGTGTTATGGAAGACCAGGAAGCTTCAATAGCAGCCTTCAGCTCTTCTACATTGCTCGGTCTCATGTCTCTCATCTTTCTCTTGGCAATGCCCCGTAGATTCTCTATGGGGTTCAGGTCAGGCGAGTTTGCTGGCCAATCAAGCACAGTAATCCCATGGGCATTGAACCAGGTTTTGGTACTTTTAGCAGTGTGGGCAGGTGACAAAGTCCTACTGGAAAATGAAATCAGCATCCCCATAAATCTCGTCTGCGGAGGGAAGCATGAAGTGCTCCAAATCTCCTGGTAGACAGCTGAGTTGACCCTGGACTTAATGAAGCACAGTGGACCAACACCAGCTGATGACATGGCTCCCCAAACCAACACAGACTGTGGAAACTTCACATTGGACTTCAAGTATCTGCCATTGTGTGCCTCCCCATTCTTCCTCCAGACTCTGGGTCCTTGGTTTCCAAATGAGATTCAAAAGCTGCTCTCATCAGAAAAGAGATTTGGGGAAAAGAGATGCAATCATGCAGTGCCATAAACTCCACCCACTTTGGCTCTAGTCCAATAAAGTGCCTCAAGGTTGACAGCAGTGCAAAACCAACCTTGTAAAAAGCTTACTGAGGGCTGAGCATGTCCAATAGTCTCAGAATGTTTAGTTTCAGTTGGGGGGCAGGGTATGGAGAAGCAGGAAGGGAAAAGAGAAATGCCCTGTTTATAAACTTAATATAAGCTGAAAAATGTAGAAAATCAAGGCAGTCAACTGGTGGTAAATGCAAGTTATTTCCATCCTTCCTTTGGCAGGCATGCTATCCTGATAGGCTAAGCAGGAAAGGCACTGAAGGAAAATTGCTTGACCCATTTTAATATTTGATGAAGTAGTACTAGTACTATGCTTATAAATACCATATCTGTGGGGATTTTATAGTTGATATTACTCATATTACTAGAATAAAAGCTTCTAAAGTCTAACATAATAAGTTTTGGGTAATACTCGAAGTTCATTAATTTGTGCTCAACTAAGCTTTGAATTAAACTATTCTGAAAGCATATCAGAGAGACGCAAAAATAACATTGTTTCACTGTTAATTCATTGTCAATTTTACTTCCCAGATATGCAATGATTGTTAATCCTTTTGTACATTTAAAAAGCAACAACACTTTTTTTATTTTTTTTAAAGGTTGATTAGAATATGTTCCAAATGAATTTCATTTTTGAAAACAGGTTCCACTGAAAAATAATCCAAGAGAAAACAAGGAATTAATATTACCATTGTTTGCCCCTCAGTCAATAGCAAAATCTCCATTCTTTGTAAGAGAGCATTAGTCTGTTGTGGACCCTGTGGAACATAGCACAGCAGTACTGGGCAGAGAGAAGGGTGTTGGGGGAATTATCCAGGTTTGTATTTATGCATCAACGTGGGATGTTCTGGCACTCTAAAGTCTAACCTTGAAGTAATCCCCAAATCTAATATGCTCTGCCAGCTTTTGTGGTGAATTAATGAGTAGGTTTTTTTATTCAGGGATTTTTATTCATAATATAACAACATAGTGCATGCTCTGCCGACATTACTGCTGCCAAAGGCCAGCGCTGACCATAACTCACACAAGAACAAATCACCTGTATTTTGTCAACTCTAGTTTTGCAATGGCCGAACGAAAGAAGAAGAAGAAAGGCCAGACTTTCTACTTAACAGAAGAAACTGGTTTGGCCATTTTTTGCGGCCTTCCTCTTCTTGAACTATAACATTTAGAATAGGCAGGTGGAAACATGGCTTTTTAAGTAATGAAAGCATAATTAAGATACCTATATATTAAGTGTGATGAACAGCATGAAAATAGCATATATGGAAGAGCAGAGAAGGGCCGCCCAAAGCCTACTTTCATATGCAATACAGGATAAAGTGGAAATAATCAGTGTACATACAGGATAAGGAGATAACGTCACACATCCTGGCAGAAAGATTTAAAGCTTTCCATCCTGCCCAGCACTGCAATGGAGAGAAACAATTATGCCCTCTGCAAATTTTAGATCATCTAAAGAGTGGAAGGCATGCAATTTTCATCCCATTGTAGCACTGAACCAGCTGCAGAAGAAACATGTAGCCCAGCCCAGTCTCACAATGAGATAGAGATAGATAGATAGATGATAGATAGATGATAGATAGATGATAGATAGATAGATGATAGATGATAGATAGATAGATAGATGATAGATGATGATAGATAGATAGATAGATAGATAGATAGATATAGATAGATAGATAGATAGATAGATAGATAGATAGATAGATGATAGATAGATGATAGATAGATAGATGATAGATAGATAGATAGATAGATAGATAGATAGATAGATAGATAGAAGATACACACACACACACACACACACACACACACACACTCCTCTGCTGATCTGCACATAGGAGTAGAGGAGCAGGTGGGCTAAGTAACTTGTTCCATTGGCACAAGGATCTCCACTTGCCCAACAGAATTTCTCCCATCTTCTCCCTACAACCACAACCTCCACAATTTTGCTCTGCAGGGTTGGTGAAAAACCCAAGAGCAGATTTACAGGTCATGGGAGGAGATGGGGGAAGTTCCACTGCAGAAGAGAAAAGCCTTGTGCCGACAGAATGTGTGAGTTGGATACCATCCAATATCTGTAATCTGGAACTGAATGGATGAGAAAATATTGAGCTCAAGCGGTGTTTCTAATTTATAGCCAGCAATGAATAGTCTCCTATCTTACTTTACAGTAACCACAAAGGTTTAACCCTCAATTTGTCCAAGTGGCACAAGGTCCTCCTAACGTCTGTTAGACCCTTTTAAAGCTGAAGACTCATAGTCGTAATTTGGACTATAAACATGAAAGCTCATATAGATGAGGCATATTAATTGACTCAGACGTAAAGTCTTACAAATCATGCTCATAATATAAAGACAATGAAATACTGGGGTGATTGTTTGTCTCTACTTAAGACAAATATGAAAGCTACATATCCCATGTAGTAAACTTTTAATTGATGCTGAGCTATATAGGAGGTGGAAAAACCATAGATAATATCCACAAGGATGCAGGATCATAAATATTTTGTGACAGGGTGTGCTCCAGAGGCTATGGATGACAACTCCCATCAGCCCTAACCAATATGGGCAATGGTCAAAGATGATGGGAGTTGTTGTTCACAACCTCTGGAGGGCACCAAGTTTATCTTCAGTCCTCACAACTGGCTCATAGGGGCAAGTTCTACTGGAATTAGTTGCTGTGCTTTCTAGGCCTGGCCTCCTGAGCTGCCTTGTTTCTTTGAATCAAGAGTAAGCCGTGTTATTGCTGACCTGCTCCTGGTACCCTCTCCTGATATTGTCGAACTCCCCTAAAGCCATTGTGACCAGATCTACCCATCTGTCTATACACACATATATTTCATGCGCATTCATGGAACTATAACTTTGGGGATCTTTCCAGGAGACAATTGTGTGCTGCAGAGGTCACTGCAATAGCAGCAATTCATCTGTAAATGCCAACATTTGTCTGTAAAAACTTATTTGGCAAAAATCAGTATTAAGGCATGTATCCAGTGCATCCCTAGCCACAGTCCTAACAGCAAAATGATTATTCACGCTTTCACAACAGGACTTTCCCCCTTCTCCACACCCTGCTCTAACCTGTTAAATGAAAAAGGACTCAGGTACTGAGCTGTCATTAGATCACAATATAATTTCCCCATGAAATGCGGCAGGGAGGTCAAAAGGGGGACTCTGGCCAATCAGAACTCACAGGCATTTGACTGAGGTGTCCCTTGTGGGAAAAGGTAGAAACATGTCTAAGGAAATGAAAATTTATACTTAATCCAATTATTGGGAGAAAATTCTTGCTAGCAGCTGCCTACTGGAACTTTTCCTGGAGTTAATATCTGAATATTGGAGGTGGATACTTGCATTTTATATGTTCATTGTGCCCAGGAGTAATTACAAATGCAGTCATCTTATTGCTGTTACAGTGGGATAATACCCAGTATTGCAATCACAATGGACAGAATATTTGTAGGAATCACTGTGACTTTCTGTGCTAAAAGAACACAGCTTGAACTATCACAGCTCCCTCGGATTTCTTACACTCAGCTTTCAGAGCAAAGCAAAAATATACATATTTTGAGTATCCCTGGGCATGTGCAAAGTTCCAGCTGTACTGAGATATTTTGACAACACTAATAAGTTCATTTCAAAGGTGAAAGTCCTCCACTATACCAAATCTCCATCACTGGCTACTGAATGTGTGACTAACTACCCTGAAAAGCATTGCATTGAAGGTGTTAAGAGACATCCTATATGTGTGTAGTAAAAAGGTAAAGGTAAAGGTACCCCTGCCCGTACGGGCCAGTCTTGACAGACTCTGGGGTTGTGCGCCCATCTCACTTAAGAGGCCAGGGGCCAGCGCTGTCCGGAGACACTTCCGGGTCACGTGGCCAGCATGACATCGCTGCTCTGGCGAGCCAGAGCCGCACACGGAAATGCCGTTTACCTTCCCGCTGGTAAGCGGTCCCTATTTATCTACTTGCACCTGGAGGTGCTTTCGAACTGCTAGGTTGGCAGGCGCTGGGACCGAGCAGCGGGAGCGCACCCCGCCGCAGGGATTCAAACCGCCGACCTTTCGATCGGCAAGTCCTAGGCGCTGAGGCTTTAACCCACAGCGCCACCTGCGTCCCATGTGTGTAGTAGTCAGGTTCAAATGTTTACAGTCTGCAGTTATTTATTATAAAAGATGAAGAACCTTCTTTGTTAGCAGCACTGAAATATACTCAGAGTCGCAAAGTGATTTCATGTTCTTTATTCAGCTCATAGTGGTGAGGAGGAATGAATGAAAGTCCCCTCAAAGTATCTGCTTTATATACATTATTTACACAATGAGCTGCACATGATTGGCTAATTCCGGAATTCTACTGTAAGCTAATCAGGTTGTGGATTCACTTCTATCTGGAGCATGATTGGGTGGTTCCTGCCAACCAATCATACTGCTGCATTGTTCTACAACCAATCAGACTGCTGCATTCTGAATCCTATTTATTGTTCTAGGACCAATCAGACTGCTGCATTCTGAATCCTATTGTTCTAGGACCAATCAGACTGCTGCATTTTGGATCCTATTGTTCTAGGACCAATCAGACTGCTGCAGTTTGGATCCTATTCAACTCAGTACATAACAAGCACCTTAGAAACTAACTTGTTTTATTTTAAGAGTATGAGTTTTCCTAGACTGTAGTCTACTTCATCTGAAGCTGAAACGGACTTAACAACATCTAGTTCATTGTTTGAATTTTAGAAAGAGGAACAGAAATAAGAATAATCACCAAATAATCATTGATGTGAAAAGTGCTTTGTGGCTAGGTCAAAATGTCTAGTAATTTGCTTTACTCTCTACCCAGCCATTACCATTCTTGTAGAATCACAGAATGTAAGATCAGAAGAGACCCCTAAGGTCATCTTTTCTAACATTCTGTGTCACATCAGCCTTTGGATGTGCTCAAGTTATTATTATAGAAAGTCCACTCACAGGTGTTTGGCTAAAAGACTGTTTGAAAATACACCCAGCCTTGAACACATCCCTGTGTTCCATTAAGCTTAGCTGGAATTGAGAGAGAATAGATTCTTCACTGATATACTGTGTGAATACTGGAAGGAATTCTAACTTCAATCTTTTCCTCTGGGCTAAAAGGGGGTAAAACATTAATTCCTTTCCAGCAGTATTCATATTGTCCTTTAAAGCAAGGCTAGGGCTGCTGTTGAGCTCCATAGGCATTTTGCCCACAAAAAGGACAGAAGACAGCCTTTGTACATCTTTGAAGTCCTTGGAAAGCTTCCCACTGACATCAGATGGCGGTTTTAGCAAACCCAAAGAAAGTCTCTTACGATCTAAGATCCAAAATTTCCTCTGGTCTTTTATCAAAGGCTCCAGCATGCTTTGTCTATGCCAGTCTCGGCCTCTTAAAAATGCCACTGTAACACCTTTAAATCTTTATCATCTAGAGTTCACCAGCATTTCATAAAAATCCAAACATATATGTGGGTGTATCTACACACCCACACACAATGACTGATTGATGGGTTGGATTCAATGCTTTCCCCCAAAAAAAAGTTTAGGGGTACTCTCATTGTGACTCAAGAAAATCACCATTTTATAGTTAAAATCGGGAAAAATAAATACAGTAAATGGACAAAAGTATAAAGATTCACCAAATGTTTAGGGGTATGCGTACCCCTGCATACCCCCAGAAAAAGCACTGGTTGGATTCATAACCTGCTCGTCAACCAAAGGACCCTGGGTAAGGTATACTCAGGTTTTTATATATATATATATATATATAAATACCAATTAAAACATGTTGATTTGCTTACTAAAATGGTCACACAAGTGGGATGTTATACAAAGCCTAACCTGCCAAGTTAGAACAGTTACAGTTAGAACTGGATATGGAACAACTGACTGGTTCAAAATTGGGAAAGGAGTACGACAAGGCTGCATTTTGTCTCCCTGCTTATTTAACTTATATGCAGAATTCATCATGCGAAAGGCTGGGCTGGATGAATCCCTAGCCGGAATTAAGATTGCCGGAAGAAATATCAACAACCTCAGATATGCAGATGACACAACCTTGATGGCAGAAAGTGAGGAGGAATTAAAGAACCTTTTATTGAGGGTGAAAGAGGAGAGTGCAAAATATGGTCTGAAGCTCAACATCAAAAAAATGAAGATCATGGCTACTGGTCCCATCACCTCCTGGCAAATAGAAGGGGAAGAAATGGAGGCAGTGAGAGATTTTACTTTCTTGGGCTCCATGATCACTGCAGATGGTGACAGCAGCCACGAAATTAAAAGACGCCTGCTTCTTGGGAGAAGGGCAATGACAGGCCTAGACAGCATCTTGAGAAGTAGAGACATCACCTTGCCAACAAAGGTCCGTATAGTTAAAGCTATGGTTTTCCCAGTAGTGATGTATGGAAGTGAGAGCTGGACCATAAAGAAGGCTGATCGCCGAAGAATTGATGCTTTTGAATTATGGTGCTGGAGGAGACTCTTGAGAGTCCCATGGACTGCAAGAAGATCAAACCTCTCCATTCTGAAGGAAATCAGCCCTGAGTGCTCACTGGAAGGACAGATTGTGAAGCTGAGGCTCCAGTACTTTGGCCACCTCATGAGAAGAGAAGACTCCCTGGAGAAGACCCTGATGTTGGGAAAGATGGAGGGCACAAGGAGAAGGGGGCGACAGAGGACGAGATGGTTGGATAGTGTTTTCGAGGTTACCAGCATGAGTCTGACCAAGCTGCGGGGGGCAGTGGAGGACAGGAGTGCCTGGCGTTCTCTGGTCCATGGGGTCACGAAGAGTCGGACACAACTAAACGACTAAACAACAACCTGCCAAGGAAATTTGATGGTATTGTTAAATACCAGATAAGCAGATTTGCACAGTGTTGATGCTATCAGTGGCCCTATGAAGATAGCAGCCATTTTGACCAAAATGGACCCATGGTAAATGGCCTTAGTTTGAGAGTATGACACACATGCTGGCGGAACAGCACTACATCTAATAAGACTGACACAGTTACTCATTTTTTTATTCGCAGAGGACTTGACTCTCTTACAGTAATTCAACATTAAGCCTTTGGTACTTTTAACTTTTGTATCAAAAGGGGAATTCCAGCTGTTTATCACAAAAGGGTATGCCTACCAAAAGGTGCAGAAGGGTGAAAGTGTGACCATCTCTGTTCTAATAATAAATATTGCCTGTATAGTAGTTCATCTTCATTACACAAATATCCTGACAACTGAAAAATTGTTGTATATAGCTACTATATCACGCTACCATACTTGGCAGTGGCAAACTACCAAGTGTGTTTGCTTGATAGAATGACCGCTCCCCACTTAAAACGGGGGGCACCCTTTGCGTGGACGCGCGCAGCCCCTGGATCTGGAGCGGCTCCATCAGCATAGGCTTGGCTTTGCCTTCCCTCAGGTGGGATACCTGGAGGTCTCTGCCTACCTCAGTCAGTTGTCCAATCCAACCTGGGGGAAGCGTTGCCAAGGAGACCAGGCCAGGTAGGGGAGGAACTACCTGCCTACACAATAGAGGGAGGATCTTACCTGGGAATCCTCACTTGGCTCCAGAGCTTCTCCCACCCTACCCACCCTCAGTTAATGTCTTATTTTGCAGGTTAGCTTTTCTTCACAGGTATGCGGGCGCTGCTACATTAAGGTCGCTGTTAAAGGGCCGGAAAAGAATTTCCCTGCATTGGCAGGTTTCACCTTTCCCGTAGGAAAACGTCACAACTTTGGCAGTATCAGGCCTTGGGCGGAATCCTTTAGTCCATCTTCCTCTTTGCGGCGGCAGCGGCGATACCAGGGTTCCCCGTTAAAGGGGTTTCTGAAGGGAGGCTTTGACCATATGCCGAAAGGTCGTCATTGCTCTCCCCTGCGGCGGCGGCGTAACGGGGGCGGCTATCTCTGCTTAAACATATGTTCTCCAGAGCCGGCCCATCTCCACCCACACACACACTGGATAACCCTGATGCTCCCTAGGTCCCCGGCTGGGGACTGGGGAGGGAGAACGCCCAATGCCTGAGCCAAGGTCTACCCACATTTGAAATTTAATAAAGTTGTGGCCAATTTAATCCCATAGCACGTTGTCTTGAGTCGTTATTCCACATGACGGGGGGGACTGTTCAGGATCTGGGGACTCCGCCTGTCCACGCAATAACAGATTTGCCCTCCTCAGAAAAAAAGAGAAAAGTTTAAATATCATTAGAATTCATAATTAATTGATGGTATCTAATTTATATATCATTAGAATTCAGAAAGGCCCATGCACCCATCCGAAAAATCCTACTCCAGAGCAGGCACTGAGTAGTAAAGGTTGTGTCACACAAGACCATACTAGGTGGGAAGGATCGCCTGAAATCAGATAGAGGAATTTTGCATCAGCAGAAGTTCTGCTGAGGCAAGATACTTTCACCCAGTTTTTGACACCAGCCCTTGCTATTTAGGCCCCTTCAATGCTCTGGAGATTTTTTTGAGGGGATACAGGAGAAGAGAGATGCACTCATACAAACACCCAACACAACCCACTTTGAGAAAGCAGACAGTGTTCATTGAAACAATTTCCATGCAATAAAACCATAATCCTTCAGCACACCTCTCCCAAATAAATAATATGAATTGCTGTACAGTGGGACCTTGGGTTAAGAACTTAATTCGTTCTGGAGGTCTGTTCTTAACCTGAAACTGTTCTTAACCTGAGGTACCACTTTAGCTAATGGGGCCTCCCGCTACTGCCGCGCCACCACCGCATGATTTCTATTCTCGTCCTGAAGCAAAGTTCTTAACCCGAGGTACTGTTTCTGGGTTAGCGGAGTCTGTAACCTGAAGCGTCTGTAACCTGAAGCGTCTGTAACCTGAGGTACCACTGTATTCGTTTTTTTCCCTACTGGAAAAGGACTACTAGTGCTTCCCAGCACTAGTTTACTGAAAATTCATCCTGATTTGTTTGTAGAGAGAACAGACAAGCAAGTATTATTCCACATTTTCGAAACAATGATTTTTAATTTTTCTTTTTAAAATTTTGGTTTTTGCTTTTTGTGTTTGTGTGTTTTTCTGTTTTTTGTAAACCCTTTTTGTAAAATTCAATAAATATTATTATAAAAAAAAGTATTATTCCACATTTTCCAATCACTTTCCTTATCACAAAAGTCTGATCTTCGGGGGGAGGATGTTTGTTGTGCAAGACCTCTCCCAATCAACTGTGACTCCGCAATCTGAATTTGCCAGTATGCAATGGAGCCTACTTGAAAATAGTGGCAGTCTGGAAGCTCCCTATAAGTGTAGCTTGTGTAATGCTGTTCGTGAAATGGTATTACATCTCATCTGGTTAGAGTTCCACATGTTGAATAAAAGCTGTGGAGAGGAGTTACACTGTGATCATTCCTAGGTGTTTTTTTTAGCTATAATCATGTCCAGGTTTAACAGCTGTTGATACAATTTTAAACTTAATATTCATGCTGCTAGCATTTGTTATTTTAATAGAAACATCTGGGGGTAAATAGAAAACTGCAAGGAGAATTCTAAAAAGAATTACCACGAAATGCCTGAAACAGTAGCCTCCACCTTTTTAAACAACTGAAGCAGGGCAGACAAAAGAATGTACTTCTTCACAAAATATGCAGTTAAACAGCATGAGAACAGAGTGCTGGGCTAGAGACAACTTTGGCCTGGTCTTTTTGGGGGTTGTTGTTGTTGTTAATAATAATAATAATAATAATAATAATAATAATTTTATTGTTTATACCCTGACCATCTGGCTGGATCACTCTTGGCAGCTTCCAGCAAAATATAACAAATAATAAAATATCAGACATTAAAAACTTCCCTGAACAGGGCTGCCTTCAGATGTTTTCTAAAAACTGTGTAATTCCTTATCTCCCTTACATCTGACAGGAGGGTGCTCCATTGTTCATTTGTTTAATGTGCACCATCCCTTGTGCATGCCTTAGCTAAATGGGAGGGGGAGATCTCAAATATGCAAACAAGAAAAATGGAAAGCTGTGGCAAGCAAAAGAAAAATCATATATGCCATTTCCTAATCTATGTCAATTCTACATATAAATTTGGAAGTCATCTGGAGCAAAACATGGAGCAGGCCTAGTCTGTTGAATTTCCTTTGGAGCTCTCAGAACTGGCAGCACTCAGTTCCACTGCTTAGAACTGGCTACCAAGGGAACTTGTATTAACTAATGGTGCCAAAAGTCAGACAAGCTGCACGTAAAGCAATAGAACACTTTGACTTTGATCTTATACAAGCTTGATGTGTGGTTAGTCTACTTCAACCATGCTTCACACACACCTAGTAAAAATGAAATAGATCTCTTTCAGTCCTTACCTTTGGTTGCTACAGAAATAACCAGAAGCTCAGGCTAGAGGTCAGCCGTCACCGAAAAGTGGTATGGACCTTTCATCTCATCTCCTTAAAGGAAGGATCTAAAAGCATGGAATTGCATAACTGTTAACCAGTCCAGTTGGTTTCATGCAACAGTTGCTATACTGATAAGCATCCTTGTGTTAAACAACAGAGCTGGCCCAAGACTTTTAGCTGCCAGAGCTGAAGGGCAATATAGTGCACTTCTCCATTCCATGCACAGAAGGCTACTTGGCTGGCCAGCACTGCATACCTTCTGACATTCCTAAGATGAAAATCAGGAAGTATGTCTTTGGGTGTGGCTCTGCTACACAAGTCAGCAGACTCCAATGGGAGTCTTTTTATGCTGTGCTGTCATGGGAGCCAGCTGACTCGCGCAACAGCATGGCACCACTGGAATTACAGGACATTCTATAATTTAAGGATGGTCCAGGAAAACCTGGACACCTGAAGGGTATGGCACTGCTGATGGGAAAGCATCCCCCATTGCACCTTAGGAACCACACTAAAAATTGGAAGGAGGCAGGCCATGTGGTGTACACAGTGTGGAATGACTAAGGAATAGCCAGGGAACTGCCAATGCTGCCGTCCAGCTAAAAATAAATAAAGAAATTCTAATTTTGAGGAAATTCGCACATCATATCAGATACATACACCAAATAACTTCACCATGGCCCTGTTTCCAAGGGTTTGGGGCCTACACAAAGGAGACACCAGGCATAATCCCAATTTCTCTGAGGTAAAATAAGCTAGTTGCCCATAACTGTGGCTGCACTCTGCCTCAACAATCCCACAGAGTAACTGCAATCTTGTTGAAATGATATACAGCAGTGTCTTATACCAACACAGCTGATTACAAAAGCAGTTTACTTATGTGAGCTCTCTATATCGGAGATGAAGATTCATTGAAATCTCCAGAATGGTTTTTGTGTCACGGATTTCCCAGTTGGGAGAGAATAATCTTGCTTTCTTTGCTTCTGTACCTGATTACTCTCCTATCTAAAACAATATATCAGATAACTTTTGATGAGTTGTGCAATCTCCCTTTTTAGAAGCAGATTGACCTATGGGGGTGGGGGTTGTCAACATCTTATCCTTCACAAAGTACCAATTTCTACACACACCTTTCAGTTGTTATTAAGAGGAAAATTTCAAGGGGTTTATTTCTTTTCATATTTTCTCTTCATCTGACATCATGCTCTAGTTAGTGTTTATAAAGCTGACTGACCTAGAAGTGATTTTTATCTCAATTCGAAGGTTATGATTTCAGCATGAGGTAAAAGGCGTAACAACATCCGCGTGAGGGAAAGCAAGCACAACTTTGTCGTCAGCCAAATGCCCTTTAAATAAAAAACAAAGGCAGAAATATGTGTGGAGGGAGGTATAATGCATAAACACATTCTCCCAAGTCTGCTTCTGAAGCCCTGGAGGCTTCCAGACTACTCTGACTGACTGCATTTTAAAATAGATTGTGTGGGAGAAAGAGGATCTTGGTGGGCAGTAAATCAAATGACGGTAGTAAGGCAGGCAAGGATCGAGAATTCACTGCAAAAAATAAATAAATCCCTGCATCAGAAAGCAATTTAAATACATAAAGAGGATGACTCAGGAAACCATAATTACCTAAATGGAATTTCGGATGCATGCATATCAGAAAGTTAGAGGAAACAAATAATTGGAAGCTCTGTCCTGGCTAGTAATACATCAGTGGTCCATGATCTTAAAAGCTTGCTGCTGCTGGTACCCAGAATGGTTCTTGGCTCCACCAAACAGTGCTCAAATTTTGGTACACTAACCATAATTTTTGTCAGGTTTGTTAATTCCAAGCCCCCTTACATAACAACTTATTTAATTGTTCTTCCATTTCCTGTCATCACTGCCACACCTATTCTCCACCAACAGAAGTCAATGGGCTAGACTCGTAAAGCTTGCATGTCTACCTGTACATTTACATATTTTTTCATTCTCCCCATTTCCTCCTTGGGGTTTTTTTGTGGGGGAGCAGTTTTATTTCCAGGATTTCAAAATTTCACCCTGTACCTATGTACCCACCAATACCTTTTGTGGTGCCCACAAAAAATCTACAAGGTATGAGAAACTGCTCCTCCTACTAAATTCTTTTGTCTTTTTTTCACTGGCTCAGCCTTTCCTACATGTCCCCATGTCAGCCATTTTGCATTATGCCTCATGCCCACAGCATCCATTTTGTGACGGACGGATGCAGCACTTTCTTAACATTCCAAATGTGTCTACTGTCTACCAGCTTTCGCCACTGCTGCTGCAGGTTAAAAGTCATTTTAAGATTTTATTTTAATGTACTCAGGTGATGATGCCTCAGTGGTGATGTAAAAATGCCTGCTGTTGATGGATGCTATATATTTAGATGCCACACCTTGTTCAACTGATTTTATAATGTAATTAGTACAGAATAACAATAAACGTGGATATTCAGTTAAATTTTCTAACACAACTCTTGAAAAAGTATATCATCATCATATGCAATAAAGCTGCAACACTATGCATACTCCTCGATACTAAAACCATTGGATAAGACCTCATCAAGTCTTATGACCCCCTTCTGTATCCAAAAAGAAGCAGAACCATTATGTGCAGTGCCTTCAACTCACAATGCAGACAGACAGCCCAGAAAGATACCATGGGTAGTGCTATATCAGAAGCTGCTGACAGGTCTGGGTGAATTAGCAGGCTCACCATCCCTCTGTCCTCCTCCCAGTATAGATCATCCATCAGGGCAGTCAAGGAAGCCTCTTTGCTGAAGTGGAACCGGATCAACAGTTTCACTGTTGTCAGATGTGGAATAGGTACCTCCTATTGCTCAGCCCCTGCCTTGGACTAAATGTATGAAAGCCAGTAAAAGCTGGCATGCTGAGAAAGAGTATAATGTGTGAACTGATCTCGTATCTCCCACAAATTCACTGCATAGTCTTAGGCAAGCAATAATGTCTCAGCTTCAACCCATCCATTCCCCCATCTGCAATATGATAACAATAATACTGACCTGCCTTAAATGTAGTATAAATACCAACAATTGGGAAACACTTGCCTGCGAGTGCTCCAATTGGAGAACAGCCTTTACCAAAAGTGCCGTGGAAGTTGAAGACACTTGAACTCAGGATACAAGGGAGAAACATGCCAAGAGGAAGGCATGCTTGGCAAATCCACACCGTGATCATCTCCCACCCAGAAACCCATGTCCCCACTGTGGAAGGATGTGTGGATCCAGAATTGGCTTCCACAGTCATTTACGGACTCACTGTTAAAACCGTGTTTATGGAAGACAATCTTACTTGGCTACGAGTGATCGCCAAAGAAGTAAGGTTACTGAGATGATATGAGAGATGTGCTTTGCATATTCAGAATAATACTGCTCAACAATGTCACACCAGTTGTTTGTGTGAGGGGGAGGAGAAATGTTTGTGCATATGCTTGTACATATCCTTGGTTTCATTTCAATAATCTCCAGCACTTACTATATGTCATCATTTGATTTTACATTTGTGCTCCTTGTTCTTCAAATTAGAAATAATACAGCCAATTTAACAAGCTCATACAGTAGCTGTTGACATTTCAATTATATCCACTGTATATAAACAAACAAAAAAATCAATAGGCTTTTGCTTGCTTCAGATCTGACCTTGAAATTGGATCATATTTATTTCATTTTGTTTACTCTAATCTCTTTTCCTTCGTATAAAAACATTCAATTTCCCAACAGTTGGCCTATGATCACAGTAATGAACACCATTGTTACATGATGCAAATAAATTCCAAAATATGCTATTGAAAAGGATGAAAGGGAAATACGATTTTAATTTTGTTTCACTTGTTCTTGGGAACATATCAGTAAACTAATTATAAGAAACACCTCCACCCCCTTTTCTGCGATGGGAAAAGGACTGCTGATTACCAGTTTTGTCTTTAATTCTATTTAATGAATTGTGGTTAATTGTAGTGCAATTATATCATATGCTTAAGTTTTAAAAGAAAGCTACATATGTCAGAGAATAAGATAGGGATTTTGAAAAACTGGAATGCTAATGGCTATAAATAGCATGTAGTTTTCTGCTTTGAAAATACAGGAGTAACTGTCATGTAAATTCTTCAACATATAAATTATTTTGAGTCGTCAGTAAGTCTTCATAATCTTGCAAAGTTAACTCTATGCATACTTACTTGGGAATAAACCCCATTAACTCTCTCCCTCCCTCCCTCCCCCCTCCCTCTCTCTCTCTCTCTATATATAATGAAAAATCCAGTTCATCTAACCACTGGTTGGGTCTCAAAGTTCTTGGCAGTCAAGAGCTATATATAGATCTACCTGTGCAGTAATATACCTTCCCGCCACAGCAGTACCTATTTAGGGTGTTCCCTGTGCCAGAAGCCGTTTAGTCATGCTGGCTTGAAAAAGTGAATGCGGAGATGAGCCCCATACCCCATAGTCATATTCGACTGGACTTCAACCATCCACGGGTCCTGTACCTTTACCTTTTTACAATCATATAACACAAATACAATAGTCCTCTCACTGAAAACTCATCACTGGAATACTATCCTCAGTAACCATTTTGAAAAGCCAGCTTTCAGTGTGAAAAGATACTGGTTTGGATAAAGACTGCACTTGTGGTTCGAGGACCCGACCTCCGCAATGTGGAATGAATACACAAGGACACGTGATATAAGGTTAATGGGCAAGAAAAGGCCACAACTTTATTGATTACAGCAGTGATAAGGTATTGGCTTAGGCATTGGATGTCTAAAACAAGGGGGTTTATTCACGAGTAGGTGGAGCCTGTTGATGCTAATCCAACTATAGGCTCTCCCCTGATGTCACCGAGGGTCGTGCCATGGCCTCCCGCCAAGCAGGCATCGGACAGAGTACACGACCGCCGGATTCCTTTAACGGAATACCCAAAAATTGAAGACATAGGCGATGGCCACATCTAGCTCTTTGACACACCACAACACATTATTCCAATGCCTAACCTACCCACCAATACCACGAAAGTTGTGACGATTGCTACAAGGTAGGCGAAAAAACCAAAAAGCCTAATGCCAAATGGAAAAATTCCTACCAGGCCCCCTGGACAACCAGGGCGACCAACCTAAGGTCCATAGCAAGGCCAAGGAACTAAGACCCTGAGCTTGAAGGGAGTGGAGGGTGGGTGACTCGCGACGAGACGACGGAGAGGAGAATGAGGCCGAGGAGGGGCTGGCGCCGCAGCACATAGGCTGCTGAATACGCCCCCTCGGAGGCACCTGGTTGGGTGCCTGCCGATGGGCGTGGGCGCCAGCCAGGTGAGTGGGGGAGGCAGGGGGCTACCGCCCCCTGCTAGGGGTGGAGCTCGGGCTCCCGCCCACAACCACTCCCCTCTCTTCCAGGGAGGAGAGTCTTTCCCATGCACTGAAACACTTATTCCATCCACAAAAGGCGTTTTATCCCATAAAGGGACTTGACTGGTGGAGGGGAGAAGACTTTTGCCAATTCCCTCCTTCCTTTGTAGCCCAGAGTAGCCCCTCTGACACTGTTCCAGAGATTCCCAATCTCTCCAACACAAAAGAAGGAACTGGTAAAAACAGATTTTCCCCAGCTCCAACAGCTGAAAGGATCACCCTCTGCACAGAACTGCTTACTCATTCACTCAGTGGGTTCTCTCTTCTTTATTTCTGTGAGCAATTGCCTAATGGTATGCAAAGTGAATAATTTAAGTGATAGTCTTACATGATAGACCACTCTGCAAAGTTCACACATCCTTCCATGTGTGCACAGAGAATGAAAATCTCAAGTAGAGGATCCTGGGTTTTTGCAGGATCCTGGACATGAAAACATCCCATTTGTTACTTTGAAAGCCTTTGATGGATGATTTACTAAAGTAATTTAAGGTTCAGAAAAAACCACCTTAGCAAAAGCTGGCTCCAAACCTGCCATTAGCTAGAGCAGGGTGGCTGCCTCAACCAGCTGGGCATCGTCAAAGGACAGGAAATTGTCAGTTGCTGGAAATATTATAATTTCATTTGACTGCTAGCAAGGGAAAAGAGGCGCTTGTGGGATTTCTGCCTCAGGCAGCAAAATAACCTGTGCACCCTTGGGTATTCTGCACCATGACTAAAGGTGGGATGAAGATGATAACAACAACAACAACAACAACAACAACATTTTATTTATACCCTGCCCTTCCCGGCAACAACAACAACAACAACAACAACAACAACATCATCATCATTTTATTTATACCCTGCCCTTCCCGGTTCAGAAAACCGGGCTCAGGGCAGCTAACAACAGATTTAAAACACTTAATTGATGCAACAAAAAACAGCATAAAATACAGTATAAAACATGAATAATAAATTCAGAATTCAAAAATCAATTTTGGGGGAAATCCATCCAATAAGCATTAGATAATCACCAGGGCTACCTGGCTAAATTAGTCCTATTTGGGCCAGCGAGGAGACCAGGGGAGAATTAGCTGGCTAACGGTAGGTTTAGCCCGTACTGCTGCTCTGCCTCAAGCAGCAGTGGAACAGCAACTATGGTCCTTATTTTAAAATTAAAAGGCATTTTACCTAAGAACACAAGTAGAGCCAAGCTGGTCAATGCCCCGTCTAGTCTAGCATCCTGTTCTCACAGTGGCCAACCGCATGCCTGTCTGCAGAGGCCACACATCCCATATCACCACTTGAGGCAAAATGGGAAGTGCTGCCACCACCACTCCTGCCACCACCTACTTGCTCCTGCTGCCACCACACTCCCTGCCCCTGCTGGCAGAGAAGTGGCACTGCCATTGGTGCTAACTGGGAGCAAAACCACGCTGATTCGGGGTTAGACCTCGCTCAAAATCACGTAAGATCTCACACAATTTCCAGTGGGACCTTGCCCCAAATGGCCACAATTTTACTCAAAATCAGTGCCGATGGTGGCAGTGGTGCTTCTCCACCACTGGAAGAGGCAGTGGGGCACCCAGGGGCATGCTGCCTAGGTGGCTTCAGGCACCTAAAGCAGTGGCCTCACCTGCCTCATGTCTGGGTGGCCTCTGCCTGTGGGGAACCTGCAAGCAAGATCTGAGCTCAAGAGCACTATCGTCTCCTGTGGTTTCCAACAACTGGTAGTCAGAAGCATTGCAGCCTTCAATTGTGAAGGCAACACAAAGCCTCCATCACAGTTTCTAACCATGGTCAGCCTTAGCAATGTAACTGACAGGGAGCTAGGCTGAGGGGAATAAGAGGAACTGGCAGTAGTGGGGGGGGGGCAGATTTTTAATTTCCTTCCTTGGTATACAGATTTCAAGGATAAAGCATTTTTATTTTGAAAAAAGCGACATAGCTATTCCATTGCCCAGAATAAAATGAGCATTTGCTAATTTGTTCCAACATTGCATGAAATCATAGTCTTCATAATCAAAATGTCCCCCTTCCCCAATATCTCTTCCCAAATAAAAGATCTCAAGAACCACATAATAGACAGGCTTGATAGAGGTTGCCAAGCAACCACATAGCACTTGTAAGGTGGCCTAGATGATCAGGGGATATATATATATATGGCTTAAGTACCAAGAATAATTAAATCAGTAGCTTTTCTATAGCCCCTGCTTTTGGGTTGTTAAGTGAGGGCAGACTTTTTTTTCTGCTGGTGTGAAGGCCTATTGATTTCAGTCAAACTATGAGTTGGTATAAAACTCCAAGCAGTATAAATTTCTACGAGTAAGAAATTCTGGACAAGCTTCAGTGAGTGTTAAAATTGCAACAGTTCTTCAAAAATCTGCACCACTGGAAATAAGCTGCCATCAAAATCAGTGCAATATGTCAGGAATTCCACCCCTCGATCAATAATGAGGTACTAGAATTATTGGTATGTACTGTCTGGAAGGACAGATCCTGAAGCTGAGGCTCCAATACAGTGGTACCTCGGGTTAAGAACTTAATTCATTCCGGAGGTCCGTTCTTAACCTGAAACTGTTCTTAACCTGAGGTACCACTTTAGCTAATGGGGCCTCCTGCTGCCTCCGCGCCACCACTGCACGATTTCTGTTCTCATCCTGAAGTAAAGTTCTTAACCTGAGGTACTATTTCTGGGTTAGCGGAGTCTGTAACCTGAAGCATCTGTAACCTGAAGCGCCTGTAACCTGAGGTACCACTGTACTTTGGCCACCTCATGAGAAGAGAAGACTCCCTCAAAAAGACCCTGATGCTGGGAAAGATGGAGGTCACAAGGAGAAGGGGATGACAGAGGACAAGATGGTTGGATAGTGTTCTTGAAGCTACCAACATGAATTTGACGAAACTCCGGGAGGCAGTGGAAGACAGGAGTGCCTGGCGTGCTCTGGACCATGGGGTCACGAAGAGTAAGACACAACTAAACGACTAAACAACAACAACAACAACCTGTCTATTATTTGCAACAAATGAATGCTAGATTGCATCTCAGACCCTTCTGTTGTTCACAGGTGTAGGAAAGGATGCAGAATTAGGAGGAACCACTGCACATTGGTTTCTTATCCCATCAAACACTGAATCTTAACCAACTAATTGCCAGAGTATGGTCTGTGGCAGCTAAGTTGTCAGCAAGATGGAGAACTTCAGTGTCCACTGCAACCCTCCATCTGGTTAGCTCAGTCAGTAGAGCATGAGACTCTTAATTTCAGGGTTGTAGGTTCGAGCCCCACATTGGGTGAAAAAGTCCTGCATTGCAAGGGGTTGGATGAGATGAGCCTCATGGTCTCTTCCAACTCTATCATTCTATGATTCTCAATTCAGGTATCTCATGGTCCATCTCTGATTGGTGGGTTGTTTGGGCAGCTTGATATGGGCCTTCATGTTTGGCCTGTATCTAAGGAGTTGGTCTCTGGCTGAGGTCCTTTGAACTCCTTGATGCGGTTAACATGTCATCTCTGAACCTTGTGGAATGACACTCTTCAACCCAAGCATCACCAATTCATTTTCAACACAAATCGAATACACTCTTAGTTCTGGCATCACCTGATTCCATCTTTGTCAGGGCTACCCACTAAGGTGCTGTTTCTTAACGTCTGGGGGACTGGATCCAAACTGGTGTGGTGTTGCAACTGCTTGAGTGTGTGGTCACCAATGGGTTCACTTTCAGTAAGCCCACAAATGACTTTTTATTAAGAGGTATTTCCAAATCATCAAGCACAATGGCTTGGATCCTGGCACCTGTTCTGTATGGAATGGGTCTTCCTCACCTCTCCTCTCTCACACACCCCATTTCCCTCCTCCTACCTCATTACACCATTTTCTTTTAAACGGCAGGGGAAGTATTATCATCACCACACTGCAATGGTAAGAGATCTGCTTTCTCAATATGTCTTTCAACTGTGCCAGAATGAATTCAGAATCATTCCAAAGAGACCATTCCCTCACCTGTCATGTATTCCTTGTCTTCTTCGCTTTAGCTCATTTTGATGCATTGAATAGCAAAGATCCCATCTGACATGGTGGTTTTCTGACTGACAGGCAGCACACAGACACAAAGCAGAATGTCAAAGAACACGGCATGATAAAGCTAACCACATTTCAATACTGTTATGATAATGCCATGCTACTTGAAATTTCTCCTTCCTTTTGACATCCTAGCCTTGTAACTCATAGAATGTTTGCCAAACATATATTTATTGGGTTGGAGCTAGTTTTGTTAGCCCTTGAAAGGACCAAACCAAAATATGGTTTGCCTTCCCTACTTCAGCTTTTATATACGGTAACATCCTAAACCCTGATTATAGGGGACACAGGTGGCGCTGTGGTCTAAACCACTGAGCCTTGGGCTTGCTGATCAGAAGGTTGGCGGTTCAAATCTCCACGATGGGGTGAGCTCCCGTTGCTCGGTCCCAGGTCCTGCCAACCTAGCAGTTTGAAAGCACGTCAAAGTGCAAGTAGATAAATAGGTACCACTCTGGTGGGAAGGTAAATGGCGTTTCCATGCACTGCTCTGGTTTTGCCAGAAGCGGCTTAGTCATGCTGGCCACATGACCCGGAAAAACTGTCTGCGGACAAATGTCGGCTCCCTCGGCCAGTAAAGTGAGACGAGCGCCACAACCCCAAAATCATTCACGACTGGACTTAACTGTCAGGGGTCCTTTACCTTTACCTTTTAAGACCTGATTATACAAACATTTGAATTGTGTGAGCCATTTTAGAGAGACAGTCTCACATCATGGTTAAAGGGTTGGGCTTTGTAGACCAGGAATCAAATCCCCACACAGCCATGAAGCTCACTTTCAGCCATTCACAGTCTCTCAGCATAACCTGCCTCACAGGACGGTTATGAGGATAAAATGGGAAGGGAGAGAACCATTACACAAGACCATCCTTCCTGCTGCTGCCTCCCATTGTCCTGTGAGCCCACCAAACAAAGCAGGCACAAGATTCCTGATCCTCCACCTTGACCACTGAGATCTTCTGAGGGGGCATTTTGGTGGCCCTCCACACACTTGAAGTTCAGTCGCACTTTACCAGGGACTGAGCCTTTAGTGTGGCAGCCCCTTCCCTGTTTAAATCCTTGCTGACAGAAGTTCAGCCACAGTCGCCTCCTGCTTTCTTTCAAATGTCTTTTAGGAAACTGTATTGTTCAGACAGGCCTTAGGAATATGGTTGTTTTTAACCAATCACTTTTTGCTGGCATTATTATAATATTGTGGTTTTAGGCTGTACAGTGCCTTGTTATATTCTGTAAGAAAGTGCAGGGAGGGAGGGGTAGCAAGGTCCTTTACCTCCATGTCTTCCTTTTCTGCTGCACTCTAGTTCCCACTAGAGCTCCTACCGCCCCGCCCCACCCCACCCCAAAAAAAAATGAAGGCGAAAGAAAAGAAAGGAAGAAATATCAAAAAGACCAAATAGGCAGGGAAGTCAAGAGGCATTCTGGGCAAGGTGACCCAGGTGATCAGCTATGTTGCCATGACTGGAAACCCTCTTTAAAAATTAGTTAGAAGTTTCTAGCAGCAGAGACAGCCTTTAGCAGCTGCCCCAGCAAAGGGAGAAGTGGAGAGCCTCAGCCTGGAACGCCATGGATACTCCCTTCCCTTGAAAACATAGCAAGAGCACAAGACAAGGGGTGGGGTGGGCTCTAACCAACTTGTCTTCCCCACCCCAGTTAAAAAGAGGCCTGCTTTGTTTTTCCTTGATCTTCTATGACCTCAAGTGGTGACCTATGGGAATAACTCAAAGCCTTCATAGCCAAGGAGGTTTCTTCTTAGACCCCATCTGTCCTATATTTTTCAAGCATTATCATACCACTTCAAACAGTCATGGCTTCCTTCAATGAATCTCTTGGGAAGCGTACTTTACTAAGGCTGCTGAGCATTTGTTAGGAGGTGGCGCTGTGGGTTAAAGCCTCAGCGCCTAGGGCTTGCCGATCAAAAGGTCGGCGGTTCGAATCCCTGCGGCGGGGTGCGCTCCCGCTGCTCAGTCCCAGCGCCTGCCAACCTAGCAGTTCGAAAGCACCTCCGGGTGCAAGTAGATAAATAGGGACCGCTTACCAGCGGGAAGGTAAACGGCGTTTCCGTGTGCGGCTCTGGCTCTGGCTCTGGCTCTGGCTCTGGCTCTGGCTCTGGCTCTGGCTCTGGCTCTGGCTCTGGCTCTGGCTCTGGCTCTGGCTCTGGCTCTGGCTCTGGCCAGAGCAGCTTTGTCACGCTGGCCACGTGACCCGGAAGTGTCTCCGGACAGCGCTGGCCCCTGGCCTCTTAAGTGAGATGGGCGCACAACCCCAGAGTTTGTCAAGACTGGCCCGTACGGGCAGGGGTACCTTTACCTTTTTATATCCCTCACAGAGATACAATTCTCAGTTTTAGCACTTGCTTAAGGTTACCACAAGAACTACCCCCAATAAACTGTGGCAGCCCAATAGAGCCCCATAGAATTTGGGTGCCTTGTAAGAACTGGAAAGTCCAGCTTTCATACTCTGTCCTCACTTTGACCTTTATTTTGAACAATTGTCTACCTATTCATTCCTCCAGGTCTGAGAACTTTTCTCGTTGTCCCGTGGCTGTGCCTTGCAAAATCTGATCTTTCCCTCTGAATTGGATCTTATCAGATGCACAGAAAATTTGAAAACAGATTGTGGTTAACCGAGCTTCAATTCAGCAGGTAACATACAACCAAAATGCAAGCAAAAGAGTGAATGAGCTCAAAGACTGGTCAACTCATTGTGGCTATCTGGGGGAATTTCTGCTCATGGCACCACACCCTACAGAATGCCATAGGGTGGGGACCCCAAAATGGTCACTTCCCGATCTTGTCCCTGTGCCCTCTGCCATGGGTGAAGCAACAGCCATTCATTGCTTCAGGCATCTTGTAAAAGACACTTTTTTGCCTAAGCTTGCCTTGACCCATAAGATCAGACCCTGACTTAATTTAGAATTCTTTCTTTAAAAAAAGGTTTTTAGGCTAGTGTTTTACTGGCTTTATGCTGCCTTTTTGTTTGAATGAAACTCTTCATTGTTTTTATGTTGGACGCCGCTTAGAGGTTGTTAAAATATTATTAAGTGATTGGTAAATGCTTTTAAATAACTTAAAATGTGGTAGAACTGATTCTGCTGTTATTGCAGCTGTTTGAACCACTGTTAAACATAACTTCCTATCACTGTTGTGCTTTAGCAGAACTACTTAACAGAACTTTTAAAAAGATGATGATCAGAATGACTGAGACAAGGCGCTTCTTTCCAGAGACTCTTGCATGTGGCAAATCCCATCTGCATCTGGGTGAAATGGAGGTTCAGTTCAGCGTGAAGAAATCTGCTCTTTAAAGAGCCAGCAAAAGGTTAAAGAGGTTCAGCTAATACCAGCTGAAATGGCAGCATTCTCAATCTACTAGGATTATTCCTGCCTTGTGCCTTTGATGGATTGTGTCCATGTTTGCTCTTTCTTGCACTGTGAGTTACATAAATTGCTATGCAAGCACAAGATAATGTTTTCAAATCTACTCATTGGCCCATTTATCTAGTGCACTGTAATCTGCCAGAAGATCAGGGAGGAGGAAAGGGGGAAACTTTATAAAGCTGTGAATGTCAGCTCCCTTGGGCAGGCAAGGTGTCATCAACTCCATGCAAGCTCTGCTGACTCATGCAAACATCTATACTCAGAAGCATTAATTTTCTTAGCGCTACAGTACATTATGTGCTGAAAGGGGATAAGAAGGAAGCAAAGTCATCTGGAAAATATAGGCTAAATTTGTATAGCCTGCATGGAAAACATGAACTCAGCCGCCAGGAGGAATGCTGAATAACAAGCAGATGGTGGTAGAAATTTAGGGCACAAGCTTCAGAAGTTCCCCCACCCCAAACCTACAAGCACAGCACAGGATTGGAAAGGCTTATAAAGGTTCAAGTGTAGAGTTGGCTCAAAGCAAAAGTCATTTAACATAGTTTGGGAATGGGGAGAAGCTGGACTGCACTGCAATGTGGTATCTGACTAGGATGCATTGACTTTTTATTAAGCATAGCAGCGATGTTGCTAAGTAATTAAAGGGTGCAGCATACAGGCCTATGACACACATTTGCATTAGATTTATGATTTATGCATGTGAATATATGTATGTGCGAGTGTGCAGACAGATAGATGCAGATCATTACACTCTAGGGAATGCCCTCAGGTGCTAAGATCCCAGTTATGAAAGACATAAACCATGGGTAGGCAAACTAAGGCCCAGGGGCCAGATCCGTCCGAATCACTTTTTAAATCCGGCCCGTGGATGGTCCAGGAATCAGCGTGTTTTTACATGAGTAGAATGTGCACTTTTATTTAAAATGCGTCTCTGGGTTATTTGTGGGGCATAGGAATTCGTTCATCCCCCCCCCAAAAAAAAATATATAGTCTGGCCCCACACAAGGTCTGAGGGACAGTGGACCGGCCCCCTGATGAAAAAGTTTGCTGACCCATGATATAAGCCTTTACCAAAGTATACACCAAGAGGGCAGGATTGCAGATCCAGCACAGTTCTAATACAGCAAGGTCAAGCACAAATAGTCTAGGCTCAGTCCAAGCTTAATATCACTGGGAATTCAGGAAAGGAACAACCCAGGACAAGGCGACCAGTACTAGGAACAAGGAGCCTGAAATCTGTTATGTTTCCAGTAATTGGAATGCACAAGAGGGGGAATTTTTGTACCCTAAATCACACTTTAACCACAGCTGCTGACAGTGAAGATGTATCTGGGATTGCTTACTCTTGAGTAGGTGGATGAATCTGAGGTATCTATTCCTCCCAAGCTGATTTATTCCATTATTCCATGTGGTTCTGCCATTATATTTTGCATATCATTTGCTGCTCTAACCAATGCATCTCAGTGGGGGATGCTGCATATATTCCTGCATAATCATAAAGCTGCATATCGTAAAAAATATAAATAGCATTTCAGACTGGGTTACTGGAAATAAATTTCAGTGATAAAAATTAACCGCATATCCATTTACTACTTCCTGGTCCACTGCTTATTGAATTAGCCAAGTTGTCTCTTGCATGAAACCATAAAGGCTTGCAATAGAAAAACAATAATTTACAGGGCCTTTTTAATTTTTATTTTTTTACAATCTTTCAGCACCAAGCGACACATCAAGTGCACGATTTTTAAAAATCATCCTTCAAAAGGAAGCATCTAGCACAAAACAACCCTAGCACAAAACAATCTGCTTTCTCTCAGCAAGATATGTTAAGTCTATGGGAGTACAACAAAAATTGGCTGTGTGCAATTTTTCAAGGTGAAAGAAAATCCCTGTCAAATCCCAGCAGTGAAAGAAAATGAGAAAGCATGATTAATAGCACTGTTGAAAGCAACAAAATAAACCATAAAAGCTAAACTGCCAAACATTGTGCAGAAAGCATGTAGAATCACAAGAGTCTGTCCGACGTGTGCGATGGCGGCAGTTGACAATATATATCAGAAACGCCTGCCTGAAATGCAAGTGTTGTTTATAGTGGTTATGCAAATTGCAGTCGAATATTTAAAGTAAGGTGTACGAATTCATCCAGATACCTAGATCGCATGTTGCAGTCTGATCATTAAGTAATCCTGCAGTACAAATGGGGGGGGGGCACAATGCATTTTCTCACCTAATATTGTTTATTTGGAGAACAATGGGAGGAGCTCCAAATTCTTGAAGCCAAGAGATGAAGTAAAATATCTTCTAACTAGAGGTCATGGGTATCTGAGGTGGTCAATTATTTACTTATTTACTGAGCTATCCCAGCTTGCCTGTCTTCTTATCTTTTTCTTAACCCTTTGCCACAGGGGCAGATATAGTTTGCTGTTACAGCTTCCTGGGGCTCAGAGAACTCCAGCCTTTCTTTCTTTATTTATTTATTTATTTATTATTTTTAAACTTTCTGGAATCTTACAAATCATACTTTTGCATAGCTCTCGTTGAGCTCCAATTAGTGTCAATTGTACAAAAAACAGAGAAACGGATATCTGCTTACAAAACACATATTAAATTGCAAGGGGAGCATGGACACTCTTCTTCAAGACATATAGAGAAGCGGGAACAAAATCCTTGCCCCACACCCATTTATTTTTTAAAGGGGAAAGCTGTGCACCCTTCATAATTGATGAATCATACGCATATTTTGTACGTGAATGGCTGTACCCAAGTGGAAAATATCTGCCAAGATGTAGCCTTAAGAAAGATTCCTTCTTTCCTTGAAGCTATCGGCAGCATAATAATTTGAAGGACAAGAATCTTCCACAGTACTGTAGATCATTCATCCTTGCACTTGCCTAGCATAGCAGGTTATGTATTATCTCTAAAAATATTACATTAGCTCTACAGAAAATAAAGTTAACTTACACTGTATACCTGGAGTGAGGGGAGTTTCCATGCTCTATGCTCCTATAAAGGTGAGCTCCCTACTGATTTAAGTGTTGCCAGAGGTCAAAATGCCCAAAATAACAATAATAAAAACTATTATTATTATTATTATTATTAATTATTATTATTATTATCCTGCCTTCACCCGAAGGTCCCAGGCAGGTTACAATGATTAAACCCAATACAGTGGTTCCTTGGGTTACAAATGTTTCGGATTACAAACTCCACCAACCCAGAAGTAGTTGCGAACTTTGCCCCAGGGTGAGAACGGAAATCACGCAGCAGCAGGAGGCCCCATTAGCGAAAGCCCGCCTCAGGTTAAGAACGGTTTCAGATTAAGAACGGACCTCCAGAATGAATTAAGTTCATAACCCGAGGTACCACTGTATTAAAGACAGTTTAATGGGTGGGTTTAAATGCATATACCTCAATTGTCAAAAACAAGAGTATTGTGTTTTCAGCATTTGCTGAAAGCTGTATAAGGATGTTGCCAACTGGACCTCTGTGGGAGGGAGTGCCACAATTTAGGGGCTGCCATGGAAAATACCCTCTCTCAGCCCCCCACCCCAAGCTTCTGATTGCAGTGGAACACCCAAGAGGGTCTGTAGAGAAAGAGGAGGTCTTCAGGTATTTAGAGCTTTAAAAATTCACATGAGCACCTTGAATTGGGTCTGGAAATGTAAATGGATGCTCAGGTACAGAGCATCATGATTTATCACTGAGCACTGTTTTTCCTCCTTTTCATTCCCTGTTTCACTATGTTATCACCTTCAGATTGCAATTTGAAAGACTGTAATTTGCTATTTAATTCTCATCAAAGGTGTCTAATAAGACTGTGATGGATCATAAAATTAAGGTGCATTACAATGTTACAGAAATTGAGAAAGCAAGCAATGTTGGTGGGTCAGAAATGACAAATCTTGTGACTCTCTGGGGACTGCTGAACTGGAATCCTGTTTCAGAATCCTGCTCTCAAATGTGGCTAATATTACCTACTTTCATGCAACACTATGAATGAGCTCAGTTTCAAACAAAAGACCCGACAGTAGATTTTGTGTTAAATAGGGGTGGAAGAGATATTAAATTCAGCTCACATTTAAAAGTGAACCTACCTAATTTGCACTTTCCAAAACATTTGCCTTCCTTTCAAATTCACACTTCTCTGAATTTTGCATATACTGCGCTAAAGTTTAAACAAAGTTATTCAGAAGTGTGCATGCACACAAAAGCTCATACCAATAACAAACTTAGTTGGTCTCTAAGGTGCTACTGGAAGGAATTTTTTTATTTTGTTTCAGCTACGGCAGACCAACATGGCTACCTACCTGTAACTGGGCTAAAGTTTGTATAACAATAGTATATTCATGAACGTAACACCAAAAAAATGCATTATATTAAAAGAAATTGCTTTGCAGAAATGTGCATATAAGGCAAAATTGCATGTGAAAATTGATACGTAGGATAAATTGGCACTAAAATGCTGGTGAATTTTCATGAGGACTTAAAAAAAAAATCACATACCTATTGGAAATGTAGAGAACTAAACATAAGATTGAAAAAATGAAATAGAGAGAGAGAATTATGGACATAGAGAGACAACAGGACTGCTTGAGGTCCCCTGATTACATAATTGCAGAACACGAGAGAGATGTTGCTGTCCCGGCAGCATACCTCCATTTTCTTGTATCCAAAAATGCAAGAAGGGCCTTTACTCTCACCAGAAGTTCGGCTCTGCCCTCACCAGTTCTTGAAGGATCTTTTGGAAAAGTCCCGTAGGCCAAGAGACTTTGCGCCTGCCCATTAGGGAAAATAGGAAGCCCTGAACACTTATTTTTTAGATGTCCTTTTTACGATGAGGCACGTAGAGATAACATCAACCCCCATCTCGTGAGGCTTGCTGACCTTGCACTATTTCAATTTTAATCTATAAACTGTTATTGTATACTGTTTTAAATGTCTATTTCACTTTTGTGAAAGTAGTCTCAGTTGTGCTTCTTGAACTGGTCTTTGACCGTAATAATAATAATAATAATAATAATAATAATAATAATTAGAGAGAGAGAAAGCTGGCAGATTCACCCATCCCTAGGAGAAACAGGTACTTGGCAGAGCATCTCTCTCACCAACTACATACCAGACTGGTCTCTTAGATCCTTGGAGGAAGGGGCTTTTCAAAGTTTCACCATAGGGAAGTTCCATTGAGAAAGACCCAGATAAGGACCATCTCAGCTGCAGCATAGCACTCTTTGTGATATTTCTTGCCTCTAGAGATGCGTAAGGCACCAGCAATACTTCAGGTTTCATTGTTTACTGAAATATGTGTAACTCTTGACTCAGGCATTCGAGTCTTCTTGAATTTAGATGAGATGTACTATATTGTTTGTCTGTTGTTGTGTGTTTTATAGCTCCCGTTCTGAACTACTTTGTGATTTTGCATGAGGAGCTATTTATCAAGGGAAAGGAAGAAAAGGAGAGAGAGAAACCTCAAAGCATCCCATTAGGACATGTGCAAAGCACCCTTTTGCTTCCCTCAAATTTCCTTTGATGTCTCACCCAAGCAGGGACCTTCAAACATGCCTTTAGTAAACCAATACTTTGTGGGAACATTGATTCCTCCAGGCTCCCTTCCACCGCCCACCACGTGCTGCTTTCTTTGTTATCATGATTTAGAAAATCAGTAATTCCTATAGGAGAAATAGCACAACAAATGATGGTTCCAGATTTGAAGTAGGGTACATTGAGCAAGATGCTCCCCTTGGAAGCCTACCTCTTCCTCAAATCTGCTGTGGTTGCTGCCTGTTTCATTTGCTTTTCCCTCTCAAACCGGTTGCCAAATAAAGGGTGAAACAAGACATGCAGAGGTTCCTACTCCATGTTCCTCCCATAGTTTGTCCCTCCCATGGCAGATAGGGTAGACAATCAAGAAGTAAGGAGTCAGAGGATGAGAAGGGCCAGGAGGCTCCATGGATTGGCACTGGACTGAGTTTGGCTCTAGCCATGTGCACATCCTGAAAGCATCAGCTTGAAGATGTTTAGGTTGCCTGTTATAACATCTTTCCCCACTGCTGCTCTTTTCTCAATTAACAGCCCATTTGTGGATTGCCGATGAGCTTTCATTTGTACTGAATGGCTCATTAGAGAAGCACTATCAGTGGCTTGTATTTTCTTTTTGCTACCAACATTGCATATATTCATTAAGAGCTTGCTATGAAAAAAAATCAATATGATCAACCTCTGGTGTGTGTGTTTGTGTGCACGCGTGCATGCATACATGCAATTTACAAATCCTTTGAAAATAAAAATATTCAAAAGGTCAATTAAAAATGCTGAACTACGTGCTTTAACCTCTTCTTCATATTTGCATATGACAGTACACAAGTTTATTTTCAATGTGGCAACAATTAGAAGATGTGCATTAAATAAATGAATATCAGCGCCATAAATATGGTTCTAAAAATAAGGGGAACGAGACAGAAATATATCATAGACCCATATCATTATGTAGTTCGGGAGGAAATATCCCATCTCATATGAAACCAGTAGTGCTGTTCAAAAGACATACCGAAACATGAATTGGTTTCCCTTCATAGGGACATAATGTGGTTCTGCTAATGAGCCATCACATTCTGATATTATTATCATTTTCACTGTTTCTACAACAAACATATGTCTTTTGGGCTCAGAAGCTTTCTTCTTTTTGCAAATGCTCATTATGAGCATTCCCCCCATTCATAACTGAAAGATTGCTACTGTATTACTAGGAGTCTTCTAAGTCTTGCCCCGAACTGAAATCAAATGAAGAAATGGAAAGAGAAGGGGGAATATTATTTATTCCAGCTCTATGGATGCAAAACACCACATATAAAGATAGCCGATGAAGTTGCAAGCAAACAATTTATTTATTAGTTATACATATCCTACCTTTAAAAAAAACCCTCTCACAGCAAGACTTATGAAGATTTAAGAGCAATTTCTTAAAAATGTAAGTAGAACTACAACACTTTTACATGGTTCCTTCCATGTTTGCATGATCACTACTGACAACAGCAGATGTTAGAGAGGGAAAACCCTAGATATAAGAATGCAGCCAATGCTCAGGCCTGAGCCTATTTGGAAATAATGTCTTTCAAACTGGAGGCCTTGCTTCTTAATCCCTGCAGGCCATGATTGCTCAATGAGCCAAAGTTGCTTCACACATGCTTAGAGGCACACTCTTCGTTATTAATTCACCTGTTCCCGGGGATCAGTCAAAACAAGTTTCCAAGGCAGAACCGTGTCTTGAAGGAAGACATGAATTCTGAACCGAGTCCTTGGCGATCTCTTCTGAAAACTAGCTAGGACTAAGCTCCACTAAACACACTAGAACTTATTTCTGGGTAAATGTACATAGACTCGCTGCTTTAAGGAAAGCATCGAGCTGTTGGTTAGGCTGGTCGCATTTCCTACTTCACAGAGGACAGGTCTCGTGTTGAAGGACTGCTAGCTTCAAGTCCAGCTTAAAGAGAAACAGAGAGCAGGAGCACTGAAGGTGTCCATTGACAAGGAAGCACCTGGGTAGCAGATTGAACAGGCACACAGCTCACCCAGGCACGATACACCCCACGGTGATGGGGTGTATTGTAAAGGTAAATGTAAAGGGACCCCTGACCATTAGGTCCAGTTGTGGCCGACTCTGGGGTTGCGGTGCTCATCTCGCTTTACTACCCGAGGGAGCCGGCGTACAGCTTCCGGGTCATGTGGCCAGCATGACTAAGCTACTTCTGGCGAACCAGAGCAGTGCACAGAAACGCCGTTTACCTTCTCGCCAGAGCAGTGCCTATTTATCTACTTGCACTTTGACGTGCTTTCGAACTGCTAGGTTGGCAGGAGCAGGAACCGAGCAATGGGAGCTCACCCCATCGTGGGGATTCGAACCGCCGATTTTCTGATAGGCAAGTCCTAGGCTCTGTGGTTTAACCTACAGCACCACCCGTGTCCCAAGGGTGTATTGTATTTCTATTTATATCATGGGACTGTATCCAGCAGTATCTGTGTGCAAGGGGAATTAATGCAGTGGAACTTCCCATTTCTCTTCTCATCCCCTGTGCATCCCCAAATCCACTCTGGAGGACTAGAGGATCTGTCAAAGCAAATTGTGGCATATTGAGGGAGGAAAAGAAAGAGGGTTCTATTGCACAAGTGAAAGTCTGCTGGTGCAATGTTGGGTGCAACCTATCATAATTATTTCTAAAGTCATGTCTACACACTCAAATTAGCCTATACATATTTTTATGTGAATCTGGGGCCCTTTTTCGTGATGGGTTTTCTCTTTTTCAGTGTTGTGTAAGCAGCCACACTGCTCCCGGTTTGCATGTTTGCTCCCTGTGTTTTTAAAAGAGGAAGAAAATAGAATTTGCAGAGAAAAGTCCATTCTGAGACATTGGGAATAATATAGGTCCCCATGTTGCATCTACCTTTGCCCAAACGTTTAACAAGACACACAAAAAGCATCTTCTTAAGTGAAGCTGCATGTTATCAGTCAAAAGGCAGGATGATTTCACACCCTGTTGAACAGATCCAATAGTTGAGTTCATGGAGATGAAGCTGCAGCTACTGTAGCCCATAATTGGTTTACCAGGAAGAACTAACAGATAGCATAAACATCCTGATTCAGATATTCACCAATAGTTTCCTGTTTTAACCCTTGCTTCACAGCAGAAGCCTGAATAGGTATTACACGATAGCAAGGGGCTAGTGCCTATCAGATGTATCCATGACATTGCCCTCCAGACAGACTATTTATCCAAATAAGCTGTAATTCGTTCATCTGTATTGAATGCAAATATTGTGGCTGTGTTCAGATTGCTAAGATTGATTAGCAGCCACAACAATGAATCCAGATTTACCTCTGTTGCTCTGGAAGCATGTAATTCATTTCAGCTGCTGAAAAAGCTATTTAAAATAGCATAATACAATATTCCCTCCTGTCAGCGGGTGCAAGCAGACTGGAAACAAACAAACAAAAGTAGGTATCTCATACATTTTAAAAAGAATGTGCCAAACGCTATGGATAGAATGTGCACATTCCAAGTTTGTGGATGCATTTTACTGCTGTTGTACAGTCAGGAAATCACAAAGCTTTTCTATACAGAAAAATCCAAGGCATTCGCATACAACTTTCACGAGATAATGAAGTGGAAAGAAAGGGAGTTTTTGTCTTCAATTCACAGACAAAAATTTAAAATTCAATGTGCTATCATGGCAACAAAAAGGAGAAGTCCTATGAAACATTTAAAAATAATAATTGGTTCATTGGAGCCTGTTTGGTAGGCAAAAGCCTGTTTCATCAGATGCATATTCATGTGTCTATGTGCATTTGATCTGGTAAATTATGGCCTGCAATTTATGTTGAAAGTGATCAGGAAAACATAACTTCCAATTTCATAATGCCGCTATACAAATCTATAGTGCAGCCACATGTGGATTACTGGGTACAGTTCTAGTCCCCCAAAACTCAAAAGAGATATTGTAACAGCACCTTTTCCAGCTCTACCAGAACTGATTGTGTATCTACACACAAATACATGTGAACCTGCACCTTCCTTGTGTGTTCAGAGAAGTATTACTTGGGGATATTTATTGGATTCAGTTGTGCTAGATGCAATTGTGCATTAGGTGGCAAAAATCCATAGGTTTTATAGATCTATAGTCCTGGAACTGCTATTGTTGTTTAGTCATTTAGTTGTGTCCAACTCTTCTTGACCCCATGGACCAGAGTACACCAGGCACTCCTGTCTTCCACTGCCTCCCAGAGTTTCGTCAAATTCATGTTGGTAGCTTCTATAACACGTCCTCTGTCGTCCCCTTCTCCTTGTGCCCTCAATCTTTCCCAACATCAGGGTCTTTTCCAGGGAGTCTTCCCTTCTCATGAGGTGGCCAGAGTATTGGAGCCTCAGCTTCAGGATCTGTCCTTCCAGTGAGCGCTCAAGGCTCAGAATGGATAGGTTTGATCTTCTTGAGAGCTATATGTTTCAAAAACTTCAGTTTATATTAAAAATCTGCACTGCCCCAGGGACTGTATGACCTCTCCTGATTCTGCTGTTGGGGGAAATGGAGCTGAGTGTCACCAGCATACTGGTGGCACCTTGTTCCCAAACAACCTAATGACCACTCTTGTGTGGGGTTCAATTTTGTCTTCTGCTCATGGAGAAGGGACAGCAAGGTCATCCCTGCAGTTTCTAATCTCCTTTTTTATTATTAAAAAGAAACTGGAGACAAGTTACATATTCCACACACCATAAACATCTTATGTAAATTTAAAGACCAAGTTTATGCCTAAAAATGTTGAACAATTCTGTATTCTGAGTTAAAGAATCATGGAAGTCACCACCAGACAAGTCAATGTTGAATCCACCCTGCTAGTTTGCCTTTCCCACATCAGCATGTACATGATTTCATCCATTTGTTCAAATACAGCTCATTACAGAGAATCCCCCCTCTGTACGGCTCTTGCTGATGGGAACTGACATTCCATACTGCAGAATCCTGTACAGGTTTCACAGAAGCAGCTCCACATTTTTCATACAGTTACTTCCTCCACCTATCTTCATATGAATTGTCAATTATGGCTACCATGAACATCCCTCCTTCTTCTTTTTTACAGCAGCAGGTTCTGAGCATAGCAGCTCATGGAAGGCAGTGGTCCCAGTATCAACACTGTCAAGTGGCGGAAGGCTGGTGTCATGAGCTCAGAGTCAGATTCTGGAGGCATAAGAGGAGCCTGCTGATAGCCCTTAGAGTCTAGCATCCTGTCCTCACAGTGGCCAACCAGATGCCTGTGGGAAATTCACAAGCAGGACCAGAGCACTCTACCTGTGATGCCCACCAATTGGTTTTTCAGAGGCATAGAGTCTTGAACAGAGGCTAGTAGCCATTGATAACCTTGTCTTCAATGAATTCCTCCAATCCGCATTTAAACCATCCAGGTTGGCTGCTGTCACAACCTCCTGTGAGAGCCGTAGTTTAACTCAATGTCACCTTCCAGATATTATGGGCTACAAATCAGCCCCAGCTCAAAATGTCCTATGGTCAAGAATCATGGGACCAATTAATTAATTGCCTTTTACTTTTATGTCTCAAGGTGATTTACCTTTTTAAAAATAACTAAAATAAAGGGTATTCTCTGCAGCAGCTCCAAGACTGAGGAATTCCCTCTCCACTAGGTACATCCAGCACCCTTGCGATATAGTGTCCATTGCATTCTGAAGAAGCACCTGTTTATCCTGGCTTTTGAGGGAGCATTGTTTGCTCATCTGTGAAGTGACTCATGGTTTGCTGCACACACCACACTTAAAACAAACCATGGTTTAGAATTATGTATGAACACAGCCATGGTTTCTCTCTCGTATTGGGCAAAAAAGTGAATCTGCCACAACACAGTCAGGATAGCAGCAGTGCACTGTAAAGGTAAAGGTAAAGGTACCCTTGCCCGTACGGGCCAGTCTTGACAGACTCTGGGGTTGTGCGCCCATCTCACTTAAGAGGCCAGGGGCCAGCGCTGTCCGGAGACACTTCCAGGTCACGTGGCCAGAGTGACATCGCTGCTCTGGCCAGAGCCAGAGCCAGAGCCAGAGCCAGAGCCAGAGCCGCACACGGAAACGCCGTTTACCTTCCCGCTGGTAAGCGGTCCCTATTTATCTACTTGCACCCGGAGGTGCTTTCGAACTGCTAGGTTGGCAGGCGCTGGGACCGAGCAGCGGGAGCGCACCCCGCCGCAGGGATTCGAACCACCGACCTTTCGATCGGCAAGCCCTAGGCGCTGAGGCTTTAACCCACAGCGCCACCTGCGTCCCTATAGCAGTGCACTGTAGTTGAAGGTAATATTTAATTGGGGAAAGAGCCAAGCTATAAAGAATAGCACTCTTTCAAAGTTATTTCATGCTTAGAATCATAGAATTGTAGGGTTGGAAGGGACCCCAGGGGTCATCTAGTCCAACCCCGCCATGCAGGTGTACTTTATTTTAAGATTGCAATTATGTTGATATGTGGTTTTCAGAAACGCTTTCCAGGATTGCAAAGAGCCCCCCAGGTTTATAGCATAGCTCCTAAATCCATTCAGAAAGTGGCAGGAACCTTGATAGGTTGCAATATAAGAGGCCTTTGCCATGGCTAGGGTATTCAGGGTAAAATAGAACCTGCAAATGGCTTTTCTTATCATCCATGAAGAAGTCTAAACTTAATCTAGTCACTGTTGCTTTATCTCAATACCTCTTTAATTGACATTCTGCCTAAACTAATGAAAAACCAGCCTCTCTGCAGTGACTGCTATTAGTGCCTTATTTTGGCCTTGTCAGGAATGACTGACTGAGAAGTGAAGCTCAAACACTGATAGCTAGAAATCTTTCTGCTAATCCAAAGTCAGCAAAATCTTCAGACTCCTCATATTGAATATATAGCTATTATTCTTTATATCTAAGTTGAAGGGGATTTGAAATAGAAGATAACGCAATTCAGGGAAAAACCTTGATACTCTCTTAAAACTCCCCATAAAGGGCCTTACCGGGCTATTAAATTTATTTTCGTAAGGATAAGCTTTTTAAGAAAGAACACAACACACTGAAAGAACCATCTCTTTTTAATGATTATCTCTTCCCTTCCTGTAATTCAAGATATCAGCATTGCCTTTGGCAGAACTAGGGCTCAAACTACATAACAAAGCTGCTGTGTTGATTCAGAAGCTTCCTTTTTGAAATCTGAGAGAGAATTAAATGTAGCCAAGCACATCCACCACCACACCATTAAATCACATAATGACCAATTTCCTGCTTGATACATTCCAAAACATGTGCTTTCAGGTAGAATTGTAACACAGATAAACAACATATTATGATGGTCAGGAGTGATACCACACACTAGGTAATTTACTTTTCAATCTGCACTAAAATAGACAAATTTATCTAAATACAAAAAAAATACCCTGTACAGATCATGATGTATCCTAAAGAGGACAGTTCTAAAGCCAACAATCATCTAGACAGCAATATTACGCTCCTTGGAAGGGTGGTTAAGGAAGTGTAGGATGCTAAAGATGCATAAGGATGGAAGAGAAAATCAATTCAGTTCACATTTAAAGATTTAAAGATGAACCAACTTAATTTGCACTTTCGAAACCAATGCATAAACCAGAACACAGCAACTCTTCAAAGTTCGCACTTCTCTGAATTTTGCAATGCGGTTCTCCAGCAAAGTGATATGTAAAAGAATGCATATACTAGTGGACATAAATGCATATATTAGTGGAATTTGATTTGAAAGTATGTTTATATTAAGCATAACTGCATATAAAAATGTGTGTATTATGAAAAATTAACTCTAAAATGCTGGTGAATTTTCATGAGGACTCAGTTTCTCAAATTGATTTGATGAGCTGAATTTAAGACTGAAAAATGGAGAAACTGAGAGAAACTAAAATTCACCCACTCCCAACTACAGAGAGGGGGGATCCATGGGTGGATGCCTCCCAGGTGCAGAAAGAAAAAGCTCCACCTCCACAACTCTACTGCAGTCCTGTTCTGGTTCCTCAAAGGAACCCACATCGCAAGGCAGGGCAGTTGCTACAACACTATGGAGAGCTCCTAGTGAGCAACTTCCTCCTACAAGGGTTGGGAGTGAACTGAGTCTTTTTCAGCTTCTGCCTCCAACCCATCTCATAGAATCATAGAATCATAGAGTTGGAAGAGACCACAAGGGCCATCGAGTCCAACCACCTGCCAAGCACGAAACACCATCAGAGCACTCCTGACATATGGATGTCAAGCCCCTGCTTAAAGACCTCCAAAGAAGGAGACTCCACCACACTCCTTGGCAGCAAATTCCACTGTCGAACAGCTCTTACTGTCAGGAAGTTCTTCCTAATGTTTAGGTGGAATCTTTTTTCTTGTAGTTTGGAGCCATTGCTCCGTGTCCGCTTCTCTGGAGCAGCAGAAAACAACCTTTCTCCCTCCTCTATGTGACATCCTTTTATATATTTGAACATGGCTATCATATCACCCCTTAACCTCCTCTTCTCCAGGCTAAACATGCCCAGCTCCCTTAGCCGTTCTTCATAAGGCATCGTTTCCAGGCCTTTGACCATTTTGGTTGCCCTCCTCTGGACACGTTCCAGTTTGTCAGTGTCCTTCTTGAACTGTGGTGCCCAGAACTGGACACAGTACTCCAGGTGAGGTCTGACCAGAGCAGAATACAGTGGCACTATTACTTCCCTTGATCTAGATGCTATACTCCTATTGATGCAGCCCAGAATTGCATTGGCTTTTTTAGCTGCCGTGTCACACTGTTGGCTCATGTCAAGTTTGTGGTCAACCAAGCTTTCCTAGGTTCCACTTGCTTTTAAAGAACTAGTGACATAATGAGCCAACTTTCTGGCCCAAAGATGTACACTTCCCCTGTGCTGCATGACATTCTGCCCCGTGTGCTTCCTGTGCTGTTGAGGGAGTATGGGAAGGACTCAGTTCCTCAAGTTGCCTGTAAGGGCCCTGATGTTGTGGGGTCCTGTTTGGTAGGCTCCTGTCCACCAGCTTCAGGTTCAATGTGCCCCTGGTCCACCAGCATCAGGGACAGAGGCAGCAACTCTTAGTCAGTGGCACAGGAGACTTCACCTCAACAACAGACACACCTCACCACAGAAGCTACCTTGGCTTCCATAACAAAGATGTTGTGTCCCCTCCTATGCAAATGGGCCCCCTAATGTTTGCAGGAGGACTTGTTATGTAGCACAGTTTTAAAAAATACCTACTCTTCCTTTTGTCTTTTTAAACTTAAAAGAATTGCAGAACTCCCCCGGGCAACAGTCTCTTGACATAGAAGAGGAAGAAGAAGAGTTTGGATTTGATATCCCGCCTTTCACTCCCTTTAAGGTGTCTCAAAGCGGCTAACATTCTCCTTTCCCTTCCTCCCCCACAACAAACACTCTGTGAGGTGAGTGGGGCTGAGAGACTTCAAAGGAGTGTGACTGGCCCAAGGTCACCCAGCAGCTGCATGTGGAGGAGCGGAGACGCGAGCCCGGTTCCCCAGATTACGAGACTACCGCTCTTAACCACTACACCACACTGGCTCTCATCTGTCATTACATTTCCCCCCACAGTGTCCTAGAAATTTAGTCCTCCTCGGGCATTGTGGGGGAAATGGTGACTGCTTCAAAAGCCCTCCATGATTGCTATCTCCCAGCACCACCATGCAATGGCCCAGGTGGGTATCTTAGGAAAACAAAATAGCAGCCACCAACCAAATTACAGTCACTGGAGCGCCATCCTGCTTGGGATGGAAACAGTGATAAAAGGCATGCACCAGCATGCAGGGCCAACCCACCCATGAGGAAGGTGAGGTGACCACCTCAGGCAGCAGGATTCACAGGGGCAGCAGATCTAGCCTTCAAGGAATACATCACCCACTGCTGCTGCCTGTGCTGTGGTGGCAGCGACAGCTGTGGCACACTGCCTAGAGGCCAGGTCTGCTGCTTCCCTCAGCATCTCCCCCACCAATGCTGCCTTTAAAGCAGCCTCTGGGAGAATAGGAAGCTCTGCTGGTCTCCTCTCCCCATTGTTCCTGATGTAGATCTTCACTAACTCCTTCCCTAGCAAGCAGCCAGGCTGGTACCCGCCTTTTCTCACTGCTTCCAAGCAGAATGCGAAAATGTATTGGGCTGGCCCTGACAGCATGGCAACTTGATTCTCAGCCTGCATTTAGAAATAAGAAGATTTCTGAAAGTTTGAGCAATACACCTTAAGGTGTACACACACACACACACACACACACACACACCTCCTTTAAATGTTTTGCCATTTGTGCCTGCTTCCTAAGTTCTATTGTACAAGGGTATAATTTATCATTTGATTCTCAGCATCTTCATTTTCCCATTTCTTTGACACATTATTAATTATCTGAATTCAAAAGGAAACAAATCACCCCAAAGAAAGGGGTTGGCAGGGAGATAGAATTACACTTTTCACTGCTGACTAGAGACAGAAGAAGCATTAAGAAGAGTTAAGACGTTGGATAGATGGCCATTTAAATCCGCACTTAGCACATAACAAACCTGTTCCGTTTCCCCCCCAAACAGCCAGGGTGTATCTCTGAGAGATGGAATTGCTCCATGAAGCCTTGAAGGTCCAGATCTCCTCGTCGGCAGGCAGGCGGTTTGAAACATAAACTACAACATTCCACACAGTAAAACAAAAGCTTATTACTAATGCAATTGCCAGTTATGGATTTCAGCAGCAGCTATCTTCTTCCACAGCCACTTTAAGCATTTAGTTTTTATTTAAAAAGCTTAATTGGAAGTTTTTATTACTCCCAATTAAGCTTTTTAATTAAAAGGGGAAGTTGAAGGAAGCTGCAGGCATCTACTGCCGAAGCTCGCATCCTCTCTCGCCGCCTGCCTCCCCACCCACCCCCAAAACACTGAAGGGGAAAAATTGTTTTCATAAAATTGCAACTGTCAGCCAGCTGCAGCTTTCAGCAATGCTCACTGCTGGTCCTATTTACCTTGCCAGGGGCACTTTGCGAATGCAGAGACAGACACGACTAATTGGAAAAACAAGGCAGCCGCTTTATACGTTATTATAAAGCAATTAAACTCATTCCACCAAGGCAAAGCACGTATCACAGGAAAACATCCTACCAATTCCATCCTCTCTTATCTGCCTGCCTGCTCGCAAAGCTGAAAGACTCAATGGAAGCCCTCCCACCCAATTGCTGTTGAGTTAATTGCAGTTTACTTCAGGGTAAGGACATTTTTGGATCAAGACGTCATACAGAAAGAAACTCAGAACCGGCATAGCTGGTGAAAATCCAATTCCCCCCCAAGCTGTATATGGGTTTGTGCTAGGTTTGTGCTATGATAAATCATAAAAACGAGCGTGCTGGATCAGACCAATGGTCCATCTAGCCCAGCATCTTGTTCTCATGGGCTGACCAGATGCCTGTGGGAAGCCTGCAAGCTCCACATGAGCACAAGAACACCTTCCCCTTCTGTTTTCTAGCAACTAGTATTCAGGGGCATATTCCTCTGACAGGAGAGACAGGATGTGGCTAGTAGTCATTGCATTGGTATAGGGTTTGTGATGCATATGGATGCTCAGTGTTCCCCCCACCTGTTGTCTGTGTTCTCAAACCACCTTTGGAATTTGGTGGAGAGGGGCCAGGGGGTAGGATAGCTTTCCAATACATGAAACTTGAGGGCATGGTTTGAAGGAATATTATACAACAGCTGTAATGATCTCTGGCAGGCAAGCAAGCCCCAATAAGAAGTAATGGCTCTCCGGCAGTTTTGTGTATGTTTATTTACAAAAAAAAAAAAACCACACACACACATCCAGAGCACAGCTTCTCGCCTGTTTGTACTGGCAATAGTTGGTCAGTCTAAATCTTCGCCCCTCCCACAGCAGGAAGGACGTCAAACTCCTGCTTTTCCCCCTTTCCCCTTCCGTTTCCCTCTGATCTTATCCAGTCTCCTAGAACGGGGACTGAGACACTGGCCTCCACCCTCCCCACTTTCACTTGACACAGTCTCAAACCTCTGCTTACCTGCTGATTGCCTACCAGTGCTTTGGCTGCCTTCCAACTCCTCCTCTTCTTGAGAGCTAACAGAGTCTTCCCCTTTCTCGACTCTATCAGCTAGTTCTCATCTGCAGAGTCGGTCCCTCCTTCACTTAGCTCAGTTTCTGAGTCTGAGTCTTTCCCTGCGTTCTGGGGGGCCACATTCCTGACAACTTTGCTAAGCAGGTCTAGCTTCTGGTGACTGGTGACATGAGAGGGTGACTGCTTGGAGACTCCGTGTGTTAGAGCTTCAAATTTATAATGGAAAACAAGTGATATATAAATGTAGTTAACAAACAATGAAATGTCTGCAATGTTTGTCGGGGGGGGAGGGTTTGACTCTCTTGTCTATATGCCATTTCTCATGCACACAGCTATTGATTATGTTCTTTACTTGTCCCCTAAGACTGGAACCTGGTTCACACAACAAGCTTTGGTTTAGCAAGACCAAGACCTCCTGGAGAGGAGCTCACAGCCTCTTTACTCCTCCCTAGTTTTCGCTGTCAAGCCACACTAAACTAATCAAGGTTGGGCTTAATGTTTCATCCGAACTGGGACTTGTGTTTAAGCTCTCTCTTCACTAACCATGAGCCATAACCAAGGTTTGTTATTGGCTACAGCTTATAGTAAGGAAGAAGAGAACTTAACCATAAATTCTGGTTCAGGGGTAAACAAATCCGTCAATTTTGATTTCTCTCAGTTTCTCATTTGTCCAACATTAAGTTCCACATCAGCTGGATACTGGTAACCTTGATAGAATAGCAATGAACATATTTCCACACTATGTTGTTTTTTGTCTATAAGATGAAGTTTCACAGAACCTTGCATAGAGAAGCGGCACTTCTCAAGTGTAGCATCAGTACATGACCAGGCCTTTCTGGTTGCATTAGTGCAAGGCTGCAACTAATGACATTGGGTTGGTTCAAGGGCTCCTGGGTATGATCCTGTCTAGCCTTCATGGATAGAATCAGAATGTTAGATACAATTAATATGCTGCTCCATAGGATGGAATACACATTTTCCCCATGGGTGTACTTCAGTTTACAGTATAAAGTATTTGGCACGTAACTTCATTTTGGCCAAATTTAAACCCTCTAAATTATTAATATTATAGAGGATTTTTTTTTTCACATTGCTACTGTATAAATTGATTATTACTCTTGGCAATGACTTTGAACCTAATACAGTTCAACTTAAGAAAGATCGTGGAAGAAAAATTCTCAATCCCTTCCCCTTCATCCACTTATGACCCCCCAGAAGTGCTCCTGAACAATAGGGATTGTTGTGGGGATACCAGGAAACGTCCTTCCCCTAAACTTTCTCAACTTTCCCTAGGATCCAAGCCATTATTCTCACTTATTCAGGGAGGAGAATGCAAACAGTTTATATTCATCCATTCTGATGAGATGTTTAGGATCAAACAGCATATGGCTCAGTAGGAAACAATGGAAATAAAAGAGATTATTATGACATGCCTGTTCTTAGTACAGTGGAGCCTCCAGAATCAAACTTAATTCATTCCAGGGGTCCGTTCGCACCACAAAAGTTACATAAATAGGGGCACACTTCTGCACATGCGCAAAGTGCACAGAGCACTTATGTGCATGCGCATGCGGCGAAACCCATAAGTATATACTTCTGGGTTTGCCGCAGCCATAACCCGAAGATTATGTATCCAGAGGGACATGTAAACAGAGGTACAACTGTAAATGAATAAGAATTCTTATCCTTAGATTTGAAGGATAAAATGTGTATTTTGTCTGTTTTTACCTATAACTAGAAGGTGAAACCTATGGTTTGTATTCTGTTAACACAAGGACTTAACCTGCACAATAGGACTTCCTCTCCCTCACTTCTCTCTGTGTTTTTTGGGGGTTCCTATCCACTCTTCAAAGCAGATGGTGGGAGTGCATGTGGGTAGTGCAGGAAGAGGGGGGAAAGTTCTGTTGTCCTTGGAGTAATGGGATGACTTTGGTAGACAAACTAATCTTTATTTAAAAGAGCAGTAAAAACAAACATTTGGGAATGTCATGTATATGCAACAGTACAGACTGGTGATAGGATAATAATATGGTGCCCTTCTTTTAAGTTAACATCTTGGTCTGTACACTGTTTTGTAATGGATTTTTCCCATTGTTCTGGGCATCCAGCCAGTGTGGATTTGATGGTGGGAAAGATGCTAAGCTTAACAGTTGGCACCATGGTTATTAGTAGTAACATCGGAAAAGGAATAGAGGCTCAGGATCCTTGTGAGGATGAAAGGAGACTGATAAGCAGTCCTGCAGCAGGAGGAGGCGTAAGTTTTTCTTATCCTGGTGCATTAGGTAATGACCTCCAACTGTCCAAATTCCCAATTAATTCTGCCTGATGGGGAACACTAGCTATTTAACTCAGCTATCTTTGCCATTAGGCTTCCCGCTTGATGCTGTTTGAAATCTGAGTCATGGTAACAGCTCTCCATTTGATGCTTGCTGAGGATGCTGGGCAAATTCTCAGCTTTGCATTTGCTAATCATTTTACTTCCTGCAGTGGTCTCTTGACCACTGCAAACCAAATCAAGGCTGTGGCTTTTTAATGCAACAGGAATGTATTATTATCTTTCTAGCCACTCCACAATACAGTTAAATCACTTCAATTCTTTCCCCCTAATGTAAAGGATCTAAGCCAAATACTTTAAGCAGGCTATGGAGAAGATGGTTATTTTCATAAAATAATGATCACTGCTGATTCTCAAAGTTATCTGCAACTGTCATTTTAATCCCATTGTTGTTGAGTACTTTAAAAACCTATTTGAGTTTTTCATTTAAAATATTTTTAATGCACCTTTCTAAAAAATATGTTCATGGTAGTAAGCAATAATGGCAAAGTGACTTGTGAGATATGGTGGCCTTACTAGTTGCTGGGAATCTCAAATGGAAAGAGCACCATTGCACTCAGATCTTTCTTATGGGCTTCCATAGGCGTCTGGTTGGCCACTGTGAGAACAGGATACTGGAGCAGATCACCCATTGGCCTGATCCAGCAGGACTCTTCTTATGTTCTTACACATTAGTCACCCCAATATGCTGTGTCCTGTGCCACAGCAGCTGTTTCTCCTCTCTTCCTCAGAGATGCTCTTTGGATGACCAACCTGCTCTGGCAGTTCCCCCTGGTGACCTCAGTGACTCACCTGCCCCTGGGGTGAGTCACTGGGGTGAGTCCTCCTCTGGGCTTCCTCTCAACTGGACCAATGTGCAGAAGTGGGGGAAGTGGGGGATTTCATGGGCCCTCTGCCACTTGTACATGGCCTCTTGCCCACCCATCCACCCACCCACCCCCCGGCCCTGGTCCTGGTCCTCATTCCTTGCTCTGAACACTTCACAACAGTGATTAAGTGCCCCTAGCAATATCAGCTCCCCTGCATCTCCCTCTAATAAGGCTTAGATTGTTGCCTCCATATTGGAAAAATCAGGAGCACAAACCAGTTCCCTGGTGTTCATGTCACCTGGCAGTGATTAAAGGGGAAGAGGAGAGGACCAAGAAGAGGAGGAAAAACAATGGTTTTCAACTTCTTACATATTCAGTGTTGAATATACAATAGTTTTTTGTCTGCTAACACGTTTCCGGGAAACAAGGCAATGAAATACTTCCAGGTGTTTGCCATTTAAGAGTATGGCAACATAGTAGAACAGGCCGATATTGTGCAGAAGATTGTTAGCTGAATCTTCTAAAACCAGAGGCCAGCATAACTAGATAAGATTGCTTCGTCAGCCACATCCATTCCCATTAGCCACTCCTGCTGGCAATACAAAGTCATGTCGATAGCAGCAGCTGCAGAAAGCAAAAGAGGCAAAGATGTGGAACAGAATTCAGTGGAGGGAACAAGCGGAAGGTGTGCAAATTATGTCACTCTAATTGGATATACTATAATTTCATCCTTGCATCAGTATGAAGCCTTCTTTTAACACAGGAATGAGGACCCTACCAGAGTCCTCCAAATGTTATTGGACTCCCACCAGCCCCAGCCAGCATGGCCAATGGCCAGGGATGATGGGACTGTTCAACAACTTCTGGAGGGATGCACAGAATGGTCCATGTCCTTTGCATGCAAGTAGACCTTTAAGTCCAATCCACAGTTATTTTAAGGCAACTTCCTTAAAAAATAAATCAACACTTTGAAACAACTTTGAAATCATAAATTTTAAAAAGCACTCAGGAGGTGGTGTGATAGCTTTCTGGCTTTTCATTTAAAAAACAAACAAACTGATTTCTAGCTGCTTCTAGCCATCTTTTTTCTGTACTTAATGCTGGTATCCTTATATAGGGTTGCCCTATGTAGAGACATATCTGGAATACTGCAGTCAGAAGCTGTGGCCAAGTGGAAATTGCTAAAATGTCTGGGGAAATTCAGACATATGGCAACCCATGTTGGCAGTGTTGTTTTTGGCAATTTTCCTTAAAAGTTTGTCCTTATGAGGACATTGTATGAGGGGGGAAAGATGGTTGCTGGTACATGGGCATGAGCAGCCATCTTGTCCTCCGTACAATTACTCTGTACAATTACTCAGGTAGTGGTGGCATGTCATAATGTACTTTCACATCCAGGGACTTTCGACTCAAAACCTTTAAATGAGCATGACAAACATTGTGCTTTCTAACTGCTCCAAGCAACTAGAAACGGGTCTTTTACAAGACACAAAGAACTGGCCAGCCCTTGGCCCATCTTTTTTAAAAAGTAAAACCATGCTCAAAAAGGTTCATAGTCATATGCTGTAATCTGCTTTTTTGTTTTTGTTCCAATCCATGCATGATCCACTGTATGCAGACTTGGGGAGGTTTGCTCCAAATTGCGGCACACGTTGAAATTCTCCCCCATCCGTAGTTACAGGTTCTGTATCTCTGTTGCAACAGTGCGTGCTTCAAACACCTTCCAAAGCCAAACCAACTACAAAAAACATGCATGCAAACGCCACCAAGGCATTTGGGGTTCTGCTGTCCTTGACTGTGTTGTTACATAGATTGACACAGTTCCCTAAAACAGGGGGCTAGAGGAACAGGGCCCGATCTACATTTGAGGGGATGGTATGCTTTGAGAGTGGTGAGCTTTGCCAGGATGCTGGGACGCTCATTGTGTTGTGCTGAAATCACAACTGGAAGTGACTCTAAAGTGCATCAAGTAGACTTCTGAATATTTTCAGTTTAGCCTATGTGCAGATATTGCTTCAATTATTTTCTTATGGACTGTGTTCCGTACCTCATGGCAAGGCATCAAACATAACAGAAAGAAAAGTTTTCCACTGAAGACAGGAGGCTGAAAAGTTCCTAAAGAAATGACCCCACACTGAAGAACTTTCCTTATTATAGAAGAATGGTGGCTTTATCTTCAATGCTCACAGTCACATAACCCACAAGGTTGACATCTTGGTGTGCAGGTATCTGACTGTGGAGTAATGTTCTTCTAAGGTATCTAAGGCTTTATTTCAGTGTCCACTGCCAAAGTCCAAGAAGTTCTCCAAAGGCCTATCTGAACAGCATGACTTACTGGAGAAACATTTGAGCCAAGGTGAGTGTCTGTTGAACTTGAAACATTTTTTTTCTATCATTTGTATCCAACTATTACTTTGAGAAAATGCTGCTGTTTATAGTTCACAGCACACACTCTGTGCCACTGCAATGCTCCAAGGGAAGATCTGTGCAACCTTTCATCATCTCCATGCAGATTAAATTCATCCCCCGGAACACTAGACTGTCTTTTTATTTGCTAAATTGTCTGTTTACTCCTACAGCAGCATGCAGATTCGTTTTCAGACTTTGCTCAATGGAATGATCCCCAGCAAACATAATGTGAATAGAATTTCGATAAAGGTTTGTGTGAGATTGCACCTGCACCAGCACACGGCCATTCAAAGCTTACACACACAACACACACACACACACACACACACACACACACACACACATTTGTGTCCTGTTCCCTTGACCTAATATACCAACATGCTGACCACAGTAATGCACACCATATTCATATTAGACTGGGCTACTATAGCATGTTCTGTGTGGAGATTCCTTTTGGGAAATAATTGGAAATTGATACAAAACATGGCCGTCAGATTATTGAGCCAAGAGAGATGCTTGGAGCTCATCATTTCAATGTTGCAATCATATTAGTTCTGTCTCTTTTTTAAGGTCTATTTTTTATTGATAACATAGGTTCTGTCTTACAGAAGAGTCGTGGCTTTTCTACAAAAGAACAGATCCACCTCTCATTTTAGGCGTGTGTGTTCATTAAAAAAAAAAGAATGAAAAAGGAAATGAACAAATGTGAAAAATAAAAGTGGCCATACCTCTTTTCATTTTATTAATTTTCTTTTTCTCCGGCCTGCCTGAAATTTGGCAAGTCTGATACTCTTGGGGCATAGAAGAATTCCGAAATGTTATGCTATTTGGAAGGAAAACATTAAAGTTACCAGCAGAAGAAGCATAGATCTCCACTAAGATCCATGGAACAACGAAAATGAATATGAATCAAAGGGAACTAATTGGTCGTAAAATGACCTGAATATTGCCTCAAAAACAAAAAAGAAAAATTACCGGTAAATGAAGATTTTAATTTTTTTTAACATTGCACGTCCCTAATTTCTTGTTCTGCCCTCTCACAAGTAGCATCTAGTGATAGAAATCACATCAAATGGAATCATTTGTGCTCTGCTCTGAGCCTTCTCAGCTGCACAATTAAGCAGCCAATTAAGTGAAACAAGGACAGGGAAACCAGGAACATAATGATATCATGTCACACATTTTGTATAACTAGATGCCACGGGGAAGAAAGAAGGGGACCTGGAATTTCTACTTTTCCCAACGGCCATGCATCCTCTGTAACATCCTGCTCTGGTCTTCATTACAGTGCCTAAAATCCATGCATGGCTAGCTGCACGGGCTCTGATGTACTGATAACTTTTACAAATTGTAAGAATAGGCCTGCTAACAGATAGTCACAGATGGACTTTGTATGCTGGATTTGGAGGAGCCTGCTTCTGACTGTCTCGTCCAGGTGACCACAGGAGCGACCTAATTCATGCAGTGGAGGTTTCGTCGTGCTATAGCAAGTTTGCAGGATGCTTCATAAACCATCTGTTGGATCTATAAGTATATTATTGGCCCATAGCAGCCACTATGCTTGCATAGCACAAATTAATCCTGCCAGTGAATACTTTGGAAGCCATTTTTCTAAGAAACTGCCCAATGCAAGGGGTTGTATAAAGAACTGTCTTGCAAAGTGCACACAATAAAATTATTTGGAACTATTTTAATGCTCATGACTAAGATGAAATACCAGGAGTCAGTGGCTGGGATTAAATGAGTTCTTGCAAACCAATGGCCATCCATCAGTGGCTTTGTATCGCCCCTGAGGATTCGTCATGTTGACTGGGGCTGATGGGAGCTGGAGTCCATCAACATCTGGAGAGCCCCAGGTTCTCATTTTTGGTCTAAAGAAACATTGGATAACATGATAAAGTCTCTGCACTTAAACTTCAGACATATAGTCCAAATTGGAAAAGGCATTAGTTACAGACTGCACTAGCTATTCTATTTGCTGGTGTGGGGGATCCTCAGATCCCAAGACTCTGGTGGAATCTACACACATATAAAACATGCTAGGAAAATGCTTTAAAAAAAAAAAGTTTTGAAAAATACATTGAATTTGGCATAGCTCACTGTCGCCATCTGGTGTCACATTTGTATATTGCACTTTGCAACACATTTAAAATATTTTATTGGCCGCTGTATATCTGAGTCCTCTGGTTCTTAATTCTGCCTCTGTCATAAACTGGTCACAGAATGAAGTGCTCACTTCCAGAAAGCTTCTTTGTGAGATTGGTCACACAGTAGTTATAACAGGACCCCATAATAATTTCAGTCACACACAATAAAAGAGGAGTGGGGAAGATAAAGCACTAAGGCCAAATCTGGCATATTCTCAGGGGCTAAGAGTGGAGAGGAAAATAAAACTGGCATCTGAAATAGAGCAAACCCTCTCAGATGCCCTTTCTGAACAATAGAGCAAACACTCATCTATTATATTTGTCAGGATAACAAATCAGGGTAGCACAAGTGAGAGGATGCCAGTTCTTGGAAGGACATATAGGGAAAGCATTTTGAGACATGCAAGATGAATACGCTGCCTAATGAAGAACAATGGAAAGGTACGCTCTATTAAGCTACTAATCACTACTCTGCTCTTTTCATATAGTTCGGAAGAGGAGTATGATGAAGAGTGAGAATATTTACACAGATGTTCAAAGAGACAACAAGGACTAGGAAAGGACAAAAGAGCAAATCCAATTCAGAAGGTGTTTAAAGGCAAGGGCGATGAAGGAAAGCAGAGAGTTTGTATAAGTGAACTTGTGTTTGGGCAAGAAAGCTCTCAGTCTTGGGTCTATGTCAGAGTCATCATAAAAATGCAATGGAGAATATATTAAAGAATGTTGGCCATCTTCTAATCAAATTTAAATCCAGTTGCATATTATTACCTCTACCTTTTTGAGATACTGAAGGAAAAGTTAGATAACTTACAAATGAACAAATTATCACTCATTGCAAAAAGAAAAGCATACTTTTAAATATTTTATTATTCATTCCTTATTGCAGTAACCCAGTAAGATCAAAATAGCCTCAAAAATAAGCAACCGTGCCCTTATCTTTTAGATTCACCTATGAAAATGAATCCTGGTCGATTAATCAACTAAAGCTTTAGTTGATTGACCTACTGATTACACTAATCAAAACTTCCAGCCTGACTAAATGAAAATTGCAGCTGAAGGAATCTTATCACAAATGTATCTGAATTGTTGCAGAATTATGCAGAAAATTAATACTAGCTCTATTATGGGATATATAATTTATATATATATAAGCAGTGTTAGAAATGCAAAAATAAGGTGCAACAGAGGCATTTAAACCTTGTTGTAGTGTGGATAGTCTAAAGTATGTGCACAGGTCAAAATAGAGGGTTCTAATTCCTGACTTCTTTGTAACCCAACGGCAGACTCTTCAAGTGTCCCTATTTTCCAGGGACATCCCTGATTTAGAGAAGCCATCCCAGTTTCTGATTTGATCCCAGAATATCCCACTTTTCCTTAGGATGTCCCTATTTTTATTGGAGAAATGTTGGATGGTATGGAGTTATCCAGCCCCCAAGCTGTTTGAAGGCAATCCTGTATAGGGAAGGTTGTTTTTGTTTTGTTTTTTAAATGTTTAACATTTTACAGTATTATGTTTTTATGTGGGTTGGAAGCTGCCCAGGGTGGCTGGGGCATCATTATGGAATGGGATGTCCCTATTTTCATTGGAGAAATGTTGGAGGGTATGCAACAGGAGGGGGTCTTAGGCTAGATCCTTAAAACATTCAGCTACATCATGTGGCATGGCTACCCAGCATAGAACACTATTTTAAAGACTTGTTTTGCCTCTGCCAAGGTAACAGCAGCAACAACCCCACTACTTAATGGAGTTTGTATCTGGTGTAACTTTACGGTGGTTTAACTTACACAAGCTTGCTTTACATCAGCTTCTTGTGAGTAGGACTGCTCCCTTTATGCTTCACTGTGCTTGTTTATTAGGTGTGGGAAATACAATCTGAAAAGCTTCCCTGTTCTTTGTGTCCATTCACAATTCTGCCAGCACATTCTGCATATGAAAGTTACACTCTGTGAATGCAAAGTCACCTTTGAATATATATTGTTTCCTGCTCCCTAATTAAATGCACAATATGACAATTTCTGCACACAAGTACGTGTCTCAACTTCAGAACCAATGCACAACAAACAGGCATGCATAGCATTATGGTATGATTAAAATGTAAGTCAAGTTTCTCCCCCTTCCCCCTTGGATGCACTAGAGAAGCAAAATAAGATCAAAAACTCCAGATGCTCTAACTTGCTTTACTGGAGTAACCGCCAACCAAATCAGACATGAGGAGAATATAATTAGGTTATAAGTAATATGAGCAAGATGAGCAAGTGGATAACTGTTTAGCATTTTGTTAATGAATGTTGCCAGAAATTAAGGAGGGGGGATATTTCTTAAAGCAGAAACAAAAACTGACAGTGTTCTAGATATAAAATGTGCAATTTTCTTGAAATTGAGTTCATACTCCATCACCTTGTCCAAGCAAAAGGCTGGCTTGCTAGAGCCATCTGGATCTGTTTCACTAAATTTACCATCACCTGCCTCACTCTGTGGTTTTGGAAATCTGCACTACAAAATATTGAAAAAATCCACATTTGGCATTGAAAAGTATGCCGGAATTATATTTGCACAAGGACGCTGGATTTGCATGCTTTGTCATTCACACAGTTGCAAAATTGGTTTCTAAGGGAGTTTGCTTGGATTTAGGAATATTATGTTTGGTAAGAAAAAAAGGGGGAGACAATTAGATGAAAGAAGATAAAATAGACTAGTAAAGGCAGGGATGTGCAGAAGAGGAGGCTGAAGTGCAAAGAAGCTCATTGTTCTCACCTGTGTCTTCTCCTTTGTCTATATTATTACCATAAAAACAGACATTTTATCAGGCCTCACCTGGAAGGCTCCCTCAGAGGGTACAGAAACAGCCTTTGCTGTTACTCAGGCTTCCTAAGATATCACCTGTGGTACACCTGGTCTTTGAGGTGTGTGAGGGGCTTGCATCATCAGCAACTGAGCAAGCTGAGGTCTCAGTTATCCTACAGGTAAGGATCTCCTTAGTGTGTCCTTCCAAACAATCCCATCCTCTCACCATCCTCTCGGACTCCACCTTTGACTTCCCATCACCAAATTGGTCAGGCAAAGCCAAACAGCTGCTCCATAGGCAACAGGGACTCTCCATGCTTTTGCAGTGGAAACTTTCCTCACTATTTTTTATTTAATGGGATCACATTCAAGAAAGCAGCTGAATTTCATGGGAGACAGCATGCGCCATGATCTGAGAAGACTGTCTTCGCAGACTATCGGTCCAACTAGCTCAGTGTTGTAAACAAAGACTGGCAGCAGCTCTCTGGGTTTCCAGACATTCCCACTCCTAGCCAATGATGCCAAGGATCAAACCTTTGGCACACAAAGCAAATGCAGAGCTATGACCCTTCCCCAAGAGATGCAGCCATGGAGATTTCCAGAGCCTCTGAATGTCATTTGGGTGCTATAGGGACTAATCAGCAAAAGGCTCTTAATAGAGAGGCTCTATTCCATCGTAGGCTGATGGATTTTATCCTGTCACAATCAGCCCTACAATTCAAAAAACGCACAGCAATAAGAGCAGTGAAGAGTCACGTCCTATGTGATTCTGTGATTGAACAACTTTTATTTTTTTAAAAAAGAATTTTATTACATTTTCAATTACAAAATCAGAAATGTAAAAAGACTTAAAAGAAAAAAACACAAACGAAAAAAGCCGAAGAAAAAGAAAAAGAAAAGAAAAAAAAAAGCAATCCAACTTTCAAAGACATTTTTACATTACTAACTGGACTTCCCCACATCTCCCTCACCCTGCGTTCTTTACAATAAACATATCAGCAAATTATTACCTTGTTTCATACCTTATTTATATCTTTCAAATATTATACTTCTAGATTTAAAGTACTTTTTATCAATTATTTATACCTTAAAGTAAAACATAGATTAACCTTAAGTTTCAGCTTTCTCTTGCTTATAACTTAATCTTCTGTTTTCCCAGTCTAGTTGCAGGAGCTAGAGTTTCCAAATCATGCAGATTCTTAACATTCATACAACTTATAATATTTTTGTAAATAGTCCTTAAATTTTTTCCAGTCCTCTTCCATTGTTTCTTCTCCCGAGTCTCGGATTCTGTCCGTCATTTCGGCCAATTCCATATAGTCCATCAATTGCGTCTGCCACTCTTCCAGTGTGGGAAGATCTTGTATCTTCCAGTATTTTGCAATGAGTATTCTTGCTGCTGTAGTTGCATACATAAAAAAAGTTCTGTCCTTCTTTAACACCTTTTGGTCCACAATGCCCAAGAGGAAGGCCTCTGGTTTCTTAGGAAAGGTGTACCTAAACACCTTTTTTAACTCATTATAGATCATTTCCCAGAAGGCCTTCACTTTTGGACAAGTCCACCAAAGGTGAAAGAATGTCCCTTCAGCCCCCTTACATTTCCAACATTTATTATCAGACCGGTGATATATTTTTGCAAGCTTGACTGGGGTCATGTACCACCTATATATCATTTTCATAATATTTTCCTTCAGGGCGTTACATGCCGTGAATTTCATTCCAGTGGTCCATAACCTTTCCCAGTCTTCAAACATAATGTTGTGCCCAATATCTTGAGCCCATTTTATCATGGCTGATTTGACTGTCTCATCCTGGGTGTTCCATTTAAGCAGCAAGTTATACATTCTCGAGAGTACCTTAGTCTTAGGTTCTAACAGTTCTGTCTCTAATTTCGATTTTTCCACCTGGAATCCTATTTTTTTGTCCAACTTAAAAACCTCTTGAATTTGAGCATAATGAAACCAGTCTTGCACCCTATTCTTTAATTTTTCAAAGCTCTGCAGCCTCCAGTTGTCTCCAATTTTTTCTATTATTTCCCAGTATTTCGGCCAACCGGCCTCCATATTGGGTCTTTTTCGAACCTTGGCCTCCGCTGGTGATAACCACCTCGGGGTCTTACCTTCTAGTAAGTCTTTATACTTTGTCCAGACCTTAAATATAGCTTTCCTGACAATATGGTTTTTAAACATTTTATGAACCTTTACCTTATCGTACCACAAGTATGCATGCCATCCAAAAACGTTGTTGTACCCTTCCAGATCTAGGACATCAGTGTTCTCAATCTTTCATCCAGCAGAAAGCCGCAGCTTCATAATATAACCTTAAATCTGGCAGGGCAAACCCCCCTCTCTCTTTTGCGTCAGTTAGTATTTTAAATTTTATTCGGGGCTTTTTGCCCTGCCAGACAAACCTAGAAATATCCTTCTGCCACTTCCCAAAACATTCCACTCTGTCCACGATCTGTAGGGTCTGAAACAAAAATAACATCTTCGGCAATACATTCATTTTTACAGCTGCAATTCGACCCAACAAGGAAAGTTTCAATCTTGACCAAATCTCTAAATCTTTCTTAATTTCTGACCAACATTTTTCATAATTATCTTTAAATAGATTCAAGTTTTTGGCTGACAAGTTTACCCCTAGGTATTTTACCTTTTTAACAACATTTAGCTCTGTCTCTTTCTGAAACCCCTCTATTTCCAAAGGTGTCAAATTTTTCTCCAGAACCTTAGTTTTTTGCTTGTTCAGTTTGAACCCCGCCACCCGACCAAATTCATAAATTAATTCTAAAACTCTCTTCGTACTAGATTCTGGCTCCTGTAATGTTAAAACCAAGTCATCTGCAAAGGCTTTCAATTTAAATTGCTTCACTCCGACCTGTATTCCTTGTACCAACCGGTCTTCCCTAATCATGTTCAAAAGCACCTCCAGGACAGAAATAAATAGCAGAGGGGATAGGGGGCAACCTTGTCGTGTTCCTTTTTCGATTTTAAACTCTTCTGTCACCACATTGTTAACTATCAGTTTAGCTTTCTGCTCTGAATAAATTGCCTCTATTCCATTTTCAAACCCCCGTCCCACTCCCATCCCTTCCAATTTTTTCTTCATAAACCTCCAAGAAATATTATCAAAGGCCTTCTCCGCATCAACAAAAATTAACACTGATTTTGTATTAATACTGGTTTGCAGAAGTTCCAAAATGTCAATAATATTCCTAGTATTATCAAACAAATGTCTTCCTGGGAGAAAGCCTGCCTGATCCTTATGGATTACTTCATTTAATACTTTTTTAAGTCTACCTGCCAAAATATCTGCAAAAATTTTATAATCCACATTTAGGAGTGAGATGGGACGGTAGTTCTTAAGTTGAGTCTTTTCAGTTTCCACTTTAGGAATCAATGTGATGAAGGCTTCTTTCCACGATTCCGGTGCCTTCTTCCCCTCCAAAATCTGATTGCATACCTCCATTAATGGGTGTATCAAAAAGTCTTTCAATATCTTATAATACTTGGAGGTAAGCCCATCAGGGCCTGGAGATTTGCCTAGTTGCATGTTCTGAATGGCACCCTCTATTTCTTGTTGTGTTATTTTATGGTTCATGATTGTTCTCTTTTCCTGAGCAAGTTTTGGTAATCCATTTTTTTTTCAAAAATTGGTCTATCTCAGTCTCTTCTTGTGGCCCTTGAGTGTAAAGCTTTTTAAAATATCTCTGGAAACACTTCCTAATTTCTTCGGGTTTCTGAATATCTCTCCCTCCGATCTCTAAGCTAGTAACTGTATTCAATTTTTGTCTCTTTTTCAACTGCCATGCTAGCAGTTTCCCGCACTTATTAGCTGATTCAAATGATCTTTGTTTCATTTGTTTAATTTTCCACTCAACTTCTTGATTCATCAATTTCGCATACTGTGCTTAGTAGAATTTAATTTCTCTCAAAATCTCCTTCGATTTTGGTTTAGATCTCAGCTTTTTCTCTCCATCTCTTATCTTCTCTAAAATCTTATCTTTTTTTCCATTCCAAAATCTTTTCTTTATCATGTTCTGTTGTATCAGAAACCCTCTCATGACTGCTTTGCTTGCATCCCAGATTGTTCTCCTTTCCACCGTGGTATTCAAATTTATTTCAAAATAATCTTTCAAAGTTTTTTGGGCCTTCTTCACAATCTCCTGATCTCTTAATAGTGTGTCATTCATTTTCCATCTAAAGGAACCGATTGGAGTAAGTCTTAATTCCATTTTCATGGCGTTATGGTCAGAGCAAGTTTTTGGGCAGATTTCCACTTTTCTAGTCTTAGGTGCCAGTCCTCTAGTTATCCATATTTGGTCTATTCTTGTCCATGACAGATGGGCTTCAGAAAAAAAAGTTCCTTCTCTACCTAGGGGGTTCTTTGTCCTCCATATATCAATCAAATCCATATTGTCAGTTAGTTCAAAGAAGGTTTTAGGCAGTCTGCTATCATTTGTTAAATTTTGATTTTGTGACTTATCCATGTTTGTAGAGACCACCCCATTCATATCTCCCATCATAATGATGTTGGTATAGTCCAGATAGTCCAGAATTGTCTCATGCAGCTTCCTGTAAAATTCTGATTTCCCCTCATTCGGTGCATATATTCCTAATATTAAATTTTTTTCTCCTTGGACCTGTATTTCAATTGCCAAAATTCTTCCTTGCTCGTCTTTGAATAAGAGTTTTGGTGACAGGCTCTCCTTTGCATAAATCACCACTCCTCTTTTCTTAACTTTGTCCGATGAAATAAATTCTTGGCCTAGTCTTTTATTAATTAACACTTTTCTGTGGAGCCTAGTCACATGTGTCTCCTGTAAGCAAATAATGTCCAATTGTTCTTTTTTCAATATATGAAAGATTCTTCTTCGTTTTTCTGGGGAATTTCCGCCATTTATATTCCAACTAAGAAGCTGCAGAGACATCCTGGATCAGTCTGTTGGTCCTATGGTGGCGTCTCCTTCTTTTGGTCTTCTGGTCCCGAGGGTGTAGGTACAGGTGTAGGTATAGGTGGAGGTGGTGGCCAAGATCCTATTGTTCCTTTCCGTAGGTCCTCTTCGTAGTCGTTCAAGAACTTTTGTTGATCTTCTGCTGTTTTGATTTTAACTTACTTTCCTTTGAAGTTGAAAGATAGTCCTTGAGGGAACTCCCACCTAAAGGGAATTGAGTTGCTTCTCAGTAATCTTGTTAATTCTATATAAGTATCTCTAAGATCCAAAAGTTGTTTCGGGATGTCCTTGTAGATTTCTGCCTTAATGCCTTGAATAACAAGTGATTTTCCAAAGTGAAGGCCTAATATTTTATCTCTCTCTTGCTTAGATCTCAAAATAATCAAACAGTCTCTGGATCTGTCCTTCCTCACCACTCTTCCCAATCTGAAAGCAGTTACAATTTTAAAATCCTTATCCTCTTCAATACCCCAGAACTTTGAAAATTCTGATGTCAAATAACCAATCAAATCTTCCTGCTCAAGTTCTGGAATAGCTCTCAGTCTGAGATTACTTTCCCGGTTTCTCAGTTCAGTCATCAACAGGTAGGCCTGCTGTTCACTAATCTGTTTATGCAACGGCTTCACCTCCACTTTTATTGCCTCAGCCTTCAAGTTGGCTTCCTCTGCTTTTTGCTTGGCTTCCTCAGCCAGTTTGCGATTCTCTACAGTTGCTTCCTGGAGATTCCCAATTGCTTGTGTATGTTGGGCCACCTGATCAGTCAATTTATTTATGGAGGATGTGGCTTGATCAATTTTAGTTGAATGTTCATCCGCCTTTTTGTTTAAAATTACCAGTTGTTCCAGAATCTGATTTAAAGCTGTTTCCGATCCTCCTGAAGCCATATCCCCTGTAGATGTCAGCTCGACTGCCCCTTTTTGTACTTCTAAAACAGCTGGGACAGATGATCTGCGTGGTTGGGAAGTCAAGGTTGTTTGTACCAGTTGTTTTGCCTTTGTTTTAGCCAATCTTGTTCTCCCTGTGTCACTCATTCCAATCCCTTCTATGTGTCGAGGTCAAACTGTGTATATTCCCATGAGAGAGGCAGTTCCAAAGTGTAAACAATAAGGCAGCAAAAAATTAAAACAAAGTGTAGTTCCCAGACAGTTGTAAATCCAAAGTCCTCTAGGGGGAGTACAATGTAGTTCAACAGAAAGAAACAGATTTTTCCTTCATTGAAGTCCCAGCAGTCCGAAAAATCTAAAGAGCCTTTTAATTTCCTTTTAACATAGAGCTTTTCCCAAATTAATACAAAGTCTCAAAGAAGGTGCAAGAAACCGTTTCCCTGTTTCTTCTATAATGTAGCGTTTACATGCAACACTTTCAGAGTTAAATACAGTTTCTGCAATTTGACAGTTCTTCTTTATCCTGGCAGCCCGAGGCTTTGGTTTCCTCAATTATTTGTAAATCCCAGGGGAAGAGGGAAAATCCAATCGAAAAACCAGCATAAATACTCCAAAGTTGTCTCTGTTAATTCCCGGCCAAAAGTTCAATTGTCTGCACAATAATCCAATCTTTTAAAAGTTCTTTCAAAGCGCTTCCCGCTTGTTGAAACTTTTACTTTGATCTCTTTAGCACAGTCGGGAGACGGACTTCCTGGTTGCGTTTCCCGTTTTCAGCCAAATTAGAATACTTTAGTCCCGATAATTTTTTAAGTCCCCTTACTCACAGGTTGTAGTTGCAAATCTGATGTTCCAAGAAGAAAGGTCGGCGCTCATCAGCAGCAGCCGCGCGGCTTTGCTTCCGCAGAAAGAGCGATGAACTCACAGCGCCGCTCCCCCTTTCACATTCCGGAGCCCCTTACGGGGTTCCTTCTCCGTTTCCGGGGGGGCTCCTGGCGCCCGCCGAGTCCCACAGCCACGAGCTCACTCTGCCCGTGGTTTTTCTTAATGGGTCACCGCTGTGCCGCAGCGGACAACCCTTTCCTGCGGAGCCCCTCTTCAGAGTGCGAAGAGGACCGCCATTGCTGTTTCGCGCCACCTCCGGAAGTCTGTGATTGAACAACTTTCAGTGCCAAAAACTGAACGAAGGAATGGAGCAAAGCCTTAAACTGTGGGTGTGCTACTCCTAATTGAATTGCAAGTACCAATATGTACTATTTTTACCCTAAAATGATACTTCTGTACATGTGCACAAATGTGGAAATGCTTCATGTATTTTTAAAAAATGAACAGGCAAGGGAGATAAATGTTGCTTATAAGGTAAAGGTAAAGGACCCCTGGACACTTAAGTCCAGTCAAAGGCGACTATGGGGTTGCGGCACTCATCTCGCTTTCAGGCCGAGGGAGCCGGTGTTTGTGCATAGACAGCTTTCAAGGACGTGTTGCCAGCATGACTAAACTGCTTCTGGCACAACAGAACACCGTGACGGAAACTGGAGTGCACGGAAATGCCATTTACCTTCCCACCGGAGCGGTACCTATTTATCTACTTGCACTAGTGTGCTTTTGAACTGCTAGGTTGGCAGGAGCTGGGACCGAGCAACAGGTGCTCACCCCGTTGTGGGGATTCGAACCACCAACCTTCTGAACTGTCACCCACACCCCTTGTTGCTTATAAACAGAATCCAATAAACCTACTGCTATGATTGGTTCAAAATGCATGCAAGGGGCAAGGTGAGCACCTATATATAAAACTTGCCTGTGCTGACTTATAAACATATGGATGCAAATTTAGAAAGTTGTCATCATTTAAACAGGAATGCAGTACCTCTTACCACAGTGAGGAAGGCTATGGCCAAGTGACCCATGTTCCTGCTCAGACTCCTGTCTAGGTGTTGTCAATAAGCGATTTCAAGGGCCCTGCAGCTCACCTTTCTTGTGGATCTTTTATCTTTAACCCCTTCCAACAGAGGATTTCCTCAAATAGAGGACTAGCCTCTGCAAAGGAGGGCACATGGCCACCCATGTGCAGTGAAAGTTGTTCATATTTGCAACCGGTGCTGGAGAGACAACATATATCCCATAAAGTTTAAAAGAAGCCCCGTGGGAAATGGAATACAAGAGGGGGAGGGGGGGGAGTCCGGGAAAAATGCCACTGAAACCAAGTGTAAATCATATTTGTTTTTTCTTTTTTTCTTGCTATCTTTCCTTTTTATTCTGGAAAAATTTTAATAAATATTATTTTAAAAAAAATAATAAAAAAAATAAAAGAAGCCCCGTGGATCGGTTAGCCGAAGACACCAACAAACTTTTTAAGTTTTACTGCAGTCCTTTTAGAAGCCATCTTCTTACTCAACAGTGCCACCCAGAGGCACAAATAAAATCACCTACTGCGAAGGTAAGAGATATTTTTAAAACTATGTTCTCATATAAATGGATGTGCATGACAGAATTATCAATATGTTTCATGCTTAGCACTGGGTGCCCATATGTTGCTAAGCTGCATGTTAACTGACAAGCAGTCGTAAAGTGCACATTTTGTCTGCAAAATAAATAAAAATTACAGCTTCCTATTCTGGCATCTCCAATATTTCTTCTTCTTTTAAAGTCAGGTAACAGTGCTGGAAAAGGCCTTGGAGCGCCTCAGCCATTTGTTATGGTGAGCACGGGGGTGCAGGATCTGACTCGGAGCAATGCCACCTCTTCTGTTCACCTCTACAATATTTTTTCAAGTGTCAAGGGTTTCACACCTATCCAGCTGCACATCTCTCAGGAAGATAGAAATGAAGTTAATGCATGAGGAGGTCTGTAGAAAATAGAGGCATTGTGAAGGAGAAGGCATTTCCTTCCATATCCTGGAAGGAGCAGGGCTTCTGAATTACTGGACTGCGGGACTAAAAGAAAAAGGAAAGAATTTGGCATGCTTGGATACTGGAAATGCTAATTTTGACTGCAGAAATATTGCATGTAACAGAAACCTTAGGAAAGAGAACTTCCCCATTATGTGAAAAGAAGCACTCCACAGGGTATCATAGAAACTGGGGCTTAGTTTAAGGTAGGGGTATGCCTGTTTGCATCCTGAATAATGAGGCAAGTTGAGATTTCAAGGCCAACTATTGCATGCCTAAATCAGATTGCGTCTTTACCAAGGTGTTTTGAGGCAAATCAAGGACCTCCTAAGCTTCTGAGACACTCTGTAGCCTTGTTTTGTTTTTTTACACACAAACACACACACAAGCCTGTTAAATGTGATGTCCTTTATTTTCCCCTCTTCCTTTCTGAGAAATGAAACCTTGAGAAATGCCCAAAGCTCAAGAGGGAAAGAGTGTAGAGGGTAGGGATCTTTCATTTTGATGGTCAGATCTAGCTTTTAGTCCCAGCAAATTATTTCCAAAGGCAACTCTGGTCACAATGGAGGGGTGTTGCAGGATGATGTTCGGAAGGACTGCCCTGTCAATAATAAGTGAGACCACTGGTTTGCAAGCAAGGACAGTCTCTCTATAGCTTGCTTAATATTTGGGGCACAGAAAATCAATATAGCAGAACACATGAATCTAATACTTGGGGTGTGTCCATGTCCTACTCCCATGTCAGTACCCTGAACAAGATGAGGGACCCACTGGCATTATTCAGTAAGGCCCGTACATATACATGGCTCCTACAACCAACTTGGAACCCGAATCACACAGAAGACCTTTAGGCAGCACAAGTAAATCCCATTGAACTCACTGGCATTTGGGGGCATGGCTAGCAGGCACACTTACACTTCCCCTTATATGATACCCTGTGGAGTGCTTCCTAAGGTGAGATAATTCCAGCAGACCTAGAAGCAGAGGTCTGCCTCTCCCCACATCCTGCAGTCCAGCCTGTATCCTGCCTGAGGCTGCTTACCTGGAGAGTTTCATTTACATCTCTCAAAGTCTGAGAACAAAGAACCAGCCACCACTCTTCCAAGATGGCGAGTTTGCAATTCAATACCTCTCGTGTGATCTAAGGTTAAACACTCACATGTTAAGTAGCAGGAAAACAACAATAGTTAAATATCAACTCAGTTAAAGCTCAGAGTCCCTGCAGTGGAATTTTCCAATTTTAACCCTTTCACCAGCACACATCCAGCCATTCATCATTTCGGTGTCAATTAAATAACTATACTTAACAAAATATGCAGCAGCCTATGGATAACTGCCCTTGTAGAATGCAGGGGTGGTGCTGTAGGAATACCCCATGTCTGTGAGACCACTGATCTAACTAAGTTCAGTGACTGCTCTGAATAGCAGCAATACTCTATGGTCTCAGACAAATATCTTTCTCAAACCTGCTGAGATTTTAGCTGAAGAAACTCAGATGCAAAGCATGTATGCTATCACTGAACTTTGGCCTGTCCCTTGACTTGTGGGGGGAGGCAACTCATATTAAGCTCATATTGATCTTCTAATAATAAATCTATCCAAATAAAGACCTCAGTTTTATCACTTTTGCCAAAGCAGACTAGAAAGTATCAACCAAGGGCCCACAGAGGTTTCTCCAGCAAAATTGCTTCATAAAAAAATGAAAATGAATATACAATGCATTCCCGAAGAGAGCTTTGCAAAGCATTCATATTTTCTCTTATGCATCATTTTTCTTTTTTAAAAAATGCCATTGCAACAAGAAAGCTGAGAAGAAACAAACTGAATGCTTCAACTAAAAGCCCCCCGAGGAATCATCCCTCAACTGCCCCGAAGACACAGATCTCCAAATTAGAGATATCAAACGTTTATCTTGGGTTTAAAGTCCTCTTGAAGGTCAACAAGAAAGCAAAAAAGACTACAAAGGAAAGAAAGTTGTTGTCTAAGTGTTTGCAAGTACCAAGATCGATTTCATATAAAGCCACTTAAAAGTGCTTGAGTTTTTCTCCCATCGTTGGTCTTCATGTGTAAAAGGCAGACGCCATTTTATAAATGAACTTGTCTTAGAATCAGATTATTTTAGTTGATTGATGGAAATGCAGAAAGATGTATGTACAACTGCACAGAGGTATATATGGGTCCCAAACTTCACTTTTTATTTGTATCTGTGCTTTTAAAAAAATATTTCTGATTTGCCTGAATCACTCTTTGTTTGATCCACTTCACTCTCTGATTTGGGTTCCAAGCCACACTATAAAATGAAGCTCTGGGTTCCCAGTTTACTCTTATGGAGTGTCTTGCGCCTTCATTTCATATCTTTATGTGCCAGGCAAAACACATTCCTTTTCTCCCAGGCCTAATTAAACAATCTACAGCCTTTTAAACTGTGGGGGAGAGTATCAGTTTTTGTTACTATGTTATGCATTTTGGTGTTTTTATATTGTAAACCACTGTGATCCTCAGATGAAGGGCAGTATAGAAATTTAATCAATTAATTAATAATAACAGCTGTAACTTTCCCCCCTTTTGGCAAAAGCAGATGAAATTTGCAGGCACGAGAGCCCCTCCAGAGCAGTTTAATTCTGCCCAAATGCAAGTCGGTGGATTTTTGTGGGTGAGGATTAGGCAAAAGGGATTCACTATCGTCCATAATCCATATTAGGGGAATATCTTTATTAGGTCAACTAAAACTCCATAATCCATATTAGCTTCATATTATCCAGGGAGAACCAGGAGGTTGTTTAAAATAATTAAGAGGTGACCAAGTTGTGTATATTACATTATTTAAGCAGCTGGAAACTTTAGGGTCCATTTTAAAAAAACATTAGCAGTTTCACACTGTTTAGCTAAATATAGACATCTGGATATGGCCATTATGTTTTTAATAAAAATACATCCTAAAGTTGCATCACCTGGAGAATGTTTTTAATGTTTCTGTACTGGCCTTTAGAATCAAACTGCATCTTTAGTGGTTTAGTGAAGCACTCTATGATTTTCAACATACCCTGCTTCACTGTGCCCCTACCTCAATTGTTTGCACCCCTTCTTACACACTGATAGGTATTCTCTTGTCCTAATGCATTTAGTATATTATCTGACTTAGAAGGAAAGAAACCATTAAGAGCAAAGTTATTAAGTTTGTAGCTGCACTTTTAAATTACCTGTGTAATATACAATACCAAAGACTGCAAAAGTGAAAATTCAGGAAAATAAAAACTACATTATCTATTAACCTTATTGATAAGTCTTTTCAACAACACAAGCTCCACATAATAATCAGCATACCAGGAGCATAATGGCACAGAAAAGGCTTTCCTGCAGTACGCAGGAGACTTATAAAAGCCATTTTCTGTACAATTGACTTGGCCTGTTGAAAGAAAAGAGTTGTCTGCAGTAACCAGTCTCCCTCAGAATTGAAACTCTGTGATGGAAAAAGCTTTTGCTGGCGTCTTGCATGCTAAAAAGCAAGTCGTAATTTTCATTCAAAATATATTAAAGGAATTACAAAAAGAATGATTGGAGCAGTTTACTTCCATAGGAGAGCATGAGTTTTGAGTTTGGGACAGATAATAGCATCAACCAGCTTGCCAGGGTTAGGCAGTTTAATGGCTACTATGAGGTGTTGCTATCATGGCTATTTGCCTTTTTATCTGGGTGAGAGACCTGAAACCAGGGGTTGGAATCCAACATAGCACTACATGAACATTCCTTCAGGGCATTATTTGTGCAATGGAATATTATCCCCCTCTCTTCTCCCCCTCCCCATTGTCTTCTGTTCTAGGGGTCCCCCTAATCCTCTGGAACAAATGGGGGGATGGAAGATCCCTGGGGGGTGGGAGAGAAAGGAAAGTCCTGTCACAGCTGGGTTTGTTGAATGCCACCCTGGACCTGGATATTTTTATCATGCATCTGGAGATTATTTAGATAAAAATTATTTGGATAGATTTGTTATTTATTTGGGAAAGGATCCGGGGGCAAAGTTTGAGTCTGCTCTTGAGCATTGCAGAGATACCTGGGAGCAGGGATGGGGAGAAATCTGGAAGGTCACCAATTTCCACACCCGGATTCAGACCTTTAGAACTTTCCTAATGGTCATGTAGGACCAAATCAACAATAAGAAGAAGCCACCAATTCACAGATATTGTTAACTGAGATGCAGATGCCAGTATTTTAAATCACCAACTCTGTGTTGCATTACTGCTGAAAATATATGTCAGGGATGTGTCTGCCTAGATGTTGATGGATTAAGACTCCCACCATCTCTGAACACAATCCCTATCTATAGGACCACAGCCTCCCATCCCTGATCTAAGCTGAATCCAATTACAAGTCTATACAAAAGCAATAAATTACTGCCTTGTGCTCCAATACTGTGCAGCATATTGCTGTTAATATAAAACTCAATCTGTATAAATGCTGAGTCCTTGAAGACTTAAAATAATACAAAGCTAGTGGTTTGTCTTTGCATTTTTCCTTCAAATTTAAAAAAAAAGCCACAACCCTCATCTCTTTAAAATTGCTCAGTGCTCCTCTTGTACCAGAAGAAAATAATGCATTTTTTTTAAAGCAAGCATTCATGAAACTGGCTGATTTGCATGTACTTGGGATATATTAAAATTTATGTGTGCGGCTCTTGGAGTGTACTATAAATCTCCATTATTGATGTTGGCAGTTTCCATATATTTAAAAGTCTAGAGCTCCTTCCAGATAGAGATTTTTATGATTATTTTGGTCACCAACTGCAGTATTTAGAGAAATGGTTCAAACGATATGGATAATTCAGAGCTTATTCATGAAAATGCCAGCAAGATAACTACAACATAATAGCTAATGAAGGTGTCTAACTTTGCTGACTACAAAGGATAAGTGGTGAGTCATCTCATGACTCTCCCATTCAACATCCAGACTTCTGCCTCATACAGGAGATTACTTATATCTGGGTTCCTTTATTTTACAGTACTATTATACATAGAGTGGAATGCTAAGTGGCACAAATTAATACATACTTTGTTGCTCAGAAATACTTTGACGGTTGGGAGGATACTAACACTAGTTAACAGTAAGTGCACAATCAAGACTGAAGGTAGTGGAAGGAATTAGGTGCAGAATTTGAGGGAAAGATTCAGGAGCTAAAAAGCATAGAGCAGAGACAAAGAATGAAATGACCACTCCCCGCATAAAACGTTGGTGCCATTTGCATGGACGCGCGCAGCTCCTGGATCTGGAGCGGCTCCATCAGCATAGGCTTGGCTTCGCCTTCCCTCAGGTGGGATACCTGGAGGTCTCCGCCTACCTCAGTCAGTTGTCCAATCCCACCTGGGGGAAGTGTTGCCAAGGAGACCAGGCCAGGTAGGGGAGGAACTACCTGCCACACAATAGAGGGAGGATCTTACCTGGTAATCCTCACTTGGCTCCAGAGCTTCTCCCACCCTACCCACCCTCAGTTAATGTCTTATTTTGCAGGTTAACTTTTCTTCACAGGTATGCCGGTGCTGCTACGTCAAGGTCGCTGTTAAAGGGCCGGAAAGGAATTCCCCTGCATTAACAGGTTTTGCCTTTCCCGTAGCAAAAAGTCACAACTTTGGCAGTATTAGGCCTTGGGCGGAATCCTTTAATCTATCTTCCTCTTTGCAGTGACGATACCAGGGTTCCCCGTTAAAGGGGTTTCTGAAGGGAGGCTTTGACCGTACGCCGAGAGGTCATCATTGTTCTCCCCTGCGGCGGCGGCGTAAGGGGGGCAGCTATCCCTGCTTGAACATATGTTCTCCAGAGCCAGCCCATCCCCCCCCCCCACACACACACATACTGGATAACCCTGATGCTCCCTAGGTCCCCGGCTGGGGACTGGGGAGGGATAACGCCCAATGCCTGAGCCAAGGTCTACCCACATTTGAAATTTAATAAAGTTGTGACCAATTTAATCCCATAGCACATTGTCTTGAGTCGTTATTCCACATGACGGGGGGGCCGCCCGGGATCTGGGGGACTCCGCCTGTCCACGCAAATAAAGGTTTTGGAAGGGGACAAAGGTAATTTAACCATGAAGCCCACTGGGTGAACTTGGGCAAGTTAATGTCTATTGGCCTCCTAAGGTTGTGTGTGAGGATGAAATGGAGAGGGGGAGAAGTGTGTGTGTGTGTGTGTGTGTGTGTGTGCGCGCATTGTGTACTGTTTTGATTTTAGCTGGGGATTTTAGCTTTGTCACTAATCCCCCTTTGCATTTCCCCTCTGTGAATTTCTCCTGGCTGGATTACTTCAATGGGGCTACTCTTGAGGAGGCTACAGAAACTTCAGTTGCCAAACTAGGATAAAGATAAAGGGACCCCTGACCTTTAGGTCCAGTCGTGACCGACTCTGGGGTTGCGGCGCTCATCTTGCTTTATTGGCAGAGGGAGCCGGTGTTTGTCCACAGACAGCTTCCGGGTCATGTGGCCAGCATGACTAAGCCACTTCTGGCAAAACAGAGCAGCGCACGTAAACGCCGTTTACCTTCCTGCCGGAGCGGTACCTATTTATCTACTTGCACTTTGACGTGCTTTCGAACTGCTAGGTTGGCAGGAGCCGGGACCGAGCAACGGGAGCTCACCCCATTGCGGTGATTTGAACCGCCGACCTTCTGATTGACAAGTCCTAGGCCCTGTGGTTTAACCCACAGCGCCACCCACGTCCCTTGCCAAACTAGTTTGGCCAAATTTATGAAGTTCACTGGCTGCTGGTTCACTTCTGGGTCCAATTCAATATGCTGGTACTTACATTTGAAACCCTAAGCAGCTTAGGAGCCATATACCTGAAGGAGCATATGGCAACCTGAACAGTAGGGATCTCTACATCTATTGCATATGGCACCAAGGAATGTTGATTTTAAAAGAGGTCAATTCACCAGGGCCCTAATAGGTGCAAAGTGATGGCATCCTCAACCTGTGCAGTCTGTATGTGTACAGCTGCAACAGGAAAACCAAGCCCTTTTCTTTCATGGCATTATTACATGTATTTATTCAAGTGCTTCTATGCTGACTTTCAGGGCAAAGCCCATCCAAGGCAGCTTACAAAAGATACTAATCACTTCTCCCATCTTGATTTCTTTGCCAAAAATGCATCACTCCTGCAACCTATATGCTACCTAGCATGCTATTGGCACCATCGAAATGCTCGACTGTAGCTTTATGAGTTAACTATGAAGAAATGGAAAACTGTGAGCCTGTCTAGGGTGTCCATTGGCCTCCCGCTTATTCCCCCGGGCTCAAATGAGAAGCAATTATTCAGAAGCAAGGAAGAAGCAGCTTCCATCCAGAAAAACCACATTTCCACTTGGCTGAGAAGTTACACAGAAGCAAGGCAAAATCTGAAAAATCAATAACAGGGTCTGTGAACAGTGCTGTTGGGTTTTTTTTTAATTTGAGTACACACACACTGTAATTGCTCTGCCTTGCTTTAAATGTCTGGTGGCCGCACACTTCACAGCTGCTGGTGCCATGGCTTAGTCTTGTGGGATATAAGGTGAAAACCGCTTGATGTACAAATTGAAGTTCAGTTTGAGTACATACATCATGCCACAGCTTTTAGGACCATGGAAGAATCAATAAAGCATGGCTTTGGAGGGGAAAGGGAGAGGCTTGAACAGAGAAAGCAGAGAGAGAGAGAGAGGAAGGTGGAGAAAGATTGAATATGCTCTAAAGAAAACCATGAGAAAATCTCTCCCACTCATCTAGTACAGAGGTGCTTTACTTGTATGTCTCCTTAAGACATAATTGGTTGGCATTGTTTAGCAGCAACCAAAGCACCAGTCCAAATTGGATTCAATCCCCTCACACACAAAGGCCCTGAGGCAAAGCTCTGCTGCACCAAGCCTAATTCATATTTTATAAAATGCAAATACCAATAAGATGTTCCAGCATGATGGATGGGTGGTTATAATCTGTCATGTACATCTAATACTTCTGTAAATATTTCCTTAAGATTATTCTGCTATTATGTTTGCTGTTCCCTAGATGAAAAGTTCTAATTCTAAATAATACTAGCCTGCAACTCATACCAGTCGTAATAGTATATTCCTCCCTGCTGCCCTGTGATTTATCACTGTTTCCATTAGGAATCCATATGAATGTAATATACCTGTTTAGACAGGACTTTCAGGATTTCAGAGGAGGGACAGCACAGCTTCAGATGACTGACAGAGGGAGTTTGGGAGGCATGCAGAGAGCAGGAAGAAGAAAGGTGACAGCTGAGACACTGTTGAGAGCACAGGCAAGCACCTTCTCTTGTTGGGCAGGAGATGAGGGAAGCAAAAGGTCCCTATAGTCCAATTAGTCTGTTATCAATTTCTTAACCATTTAGCCTTCACTGGCTCTCAGAAGCATCAGCGTGATTGGTCCTGCTTCCTGCACTTACTTGCTGGTCCCATTTAAGCCTTCTCAAAACTGTAAAGGTTTTTATTTGAAGTAAAGAAGAAATAGTCCAAATGTCCATGTAGCCAGGCTGCTGTCATGCCCCCAACCCACTGTGGAAAGGTTGAGAGGGGGCCTGACAATAAGAGCCAAGCTAACAGCTGTCTGCAAGGAATGCAAGGAGGTTTCTTCAGTTCTTCCTCTCAACCTTTTAGGAAGCTGTTTGTCCTAGTATGGATGCCAAGCCCAAGTCTGGGCTGCTGCTGCAAAGAATTGCTGCAAGGAGTGCAGATCTGATAGTTGAGCAACCTATATCCACCTCCTCCAGTCTGGTTACCATTTAAATGTATTTTTAACCTTTGTTGACTCTGGGGTTGTGGCGCTCATCTCGCTTTATTGGCCGAGGGAACTGGCATACAGCTTCCGGGTCATGTGGCCAGCATGACTAAGCCGCTTCTGGTGAACCAGAACCCGGTGGCGCTGTGGGTTAAACCACAGAGCCTAGGACTTGCCAGTCAGAAGGTTGGCGGTTCGAATCCCCACGACAGGGTGAGCTCCTGTTGCTCGGTCCCTGCTCCTGCCAACCTAGCAGTTCGAAAGCATGTCAAAGTGCAAGTAGATAAATAGGTACCGCTCCGGTGGGAAGGTGAACAGCGTTTCCGTGCACTGCTCTGGTTTGCCAGAAGCAGCTTAGTCATGCTGGCCACATGACCCGGAAGCTGTACGCCGGCTCCATCGGCCAATAAAGCGAGATGAGCGCCGCAACCCCAGAGTCGGCCACGACTGGACCTAATGGTCAGGGGTCCCTTTACCTTTACCTTTAACCTTTGTTGGAAGCTGCCCAGAGTGCCTGGGGGAACCCAGCCATATGGGTGGGGTACAAATAATAAATTTATTATTATTATTATTATTATTATTATTATTATTATCATCATCATCCATATGTTTTAGACTTCAACACCCATCAGCATCAGCCTTCTTTGCTGGGGTTGTTGGGAATTTCATTTCGAAATTTATAGCGAGCACCAGGTTGTGGAAAGATTATATATAGTCATGGCTTCTGGTTTGTGGCTGTGCCTAATTCAAAGTGCAGGTACTTATTCTCTGGAGCCCTTCATGGCTTGGGATCGTGAAAACTGTTGAATGACCTGTCTCCAAATGTAGCTATTCATATGTCGGATTCATCATTTGCCTGGGTCCCCTTGTCATTGCAGATACAGCAGATGGCAGCCAAATGGTGGCACCTAGATAAAGTATAATCTCTGCAGGACAGCTCACCTAGCTAGAACCTGCCTTGATAGCTTTCTGGAGGATGAGAAGACCTTTTCCCCCTCTCCCCCTTCCCAGACATTTTCAGTGTGAGCTTATTTTAATGTTTGTATTCTTTCGCTTGTATCTGTTGCTATGTTTTATTGTGCTGTCATTTCATGGTTAATTCTTGTGGTTTTATTTTATTGCAAGCCACACTAGGAAAGCTTTTGTTTTGAGTGTAGAATAAAAGGTAAAGGGAATAGAAATGCATTAAATAAGAAATGCTGTGCAAATCAGTTCTGGATAGAGACTGGAAATATTAAGAACTCAGATTATTTATTTACTTTTAATAAACTGGTATTAGGGTACGCATGCCCTGCCTTTGGGGATATCAGGGAATGATCCATCCCACCATAGCTGTGAGCTTTCCTAGCGTCGCTTGTGATGCCAGCTCACAACTTGTGACATTGTAACAGCACAGCTGTCACTGTAGTCAAAGCTAAATCTTTATTTTCAAGAACAGTGCCTCAGATGAGAAGGCTGAGTCCATTAACTTTAAATCTTGCCATTTTTACTCTCTGTTCCATCTCTTGCAGCTAGAGTGTGACTGCCCGGCTATAAAGGAAATTGCCTCAACAATTCCTTTATTTGTACTACTTTATGATAAATTTTAAGAAGCGCTATAGTGCAGGGTTGGTTTATTACAGCCAGGAAAGATGTACTTAAAGCGGTGCCTCCCAAAACACAACTTATTGCCATGCAGATGCACACCTCTCATTTTATTGCAAGCCACCAAAAGCTTTTGGTACACTAGTTATAAAAAAGTAGATTTGCAATTGATGGTAGATACCGCAAGTGATGCAGCATGAATTGTATTGATGGGCACGGGGCATCATTTCTATGATACGGAAATATCTTCCAATAGAAGCAGCAGGGATTTGATTAATGATTCATAAGGCTGAGTTTGCATGCAGCAGATTGTTAAGCGCATTTCTGTTTTTGTTTTTTTAAAAGGTGGAATACACTGCAGTCCTGCTGGTTTGACAGGCGTGACAGGGTGGAAACCACTTCTGTTAAAACAAGCCCTCCCTACATACAAGCTAGAGAACGAAGAAACATGAAATGAAAACAAAGAAACATGAGATGAACCAGCTGTTTATGCTCTTAATTTGTATATTAACTATAACAATGCTTCCAAGATGTTGTTTAGTCATTTAGTCGTGTCCGACTCTTCGTGACCCCATGGACCAGAGCACACCAGGCACTCCTGTCTTCCACTGCCTCCCACAGTTTGGTCAAACCCATGCTGGTAGCGTCGAGAACACTGTCCAACCATCTCGTCCTCTGTCGTCCCCTTCTCCTTGTGCCCTCAATCTTTCCCTGCATCAGGGTCTTTTCCAGGGAGTCTTCTCTTCTCATGAGGTAGCCAAAGTATTGGAGCCTCAGCTTCAGGATCTGTCCTTCCTGTGAGCACTCAGGGCTGATTTCCTTCAGAATGGAGAGGTTTGATCTTCTTGCAGTCCATGGGACTCTCAAGAGTCTCCTCCAGCACCATAATTCAAAAGCATCCATTCTTTGGCGATCAGCCTTCTTTATGGTCCAGCTCTCACTTCCATACATCACTACTGGGAAAACCATAGCTTTAACTAGACGGACCTTTGTCGGCAAGGTGATATCTCTGCTTTTTAAGATGCTGTCTAGGTTTGTCATTGCTTTTCTCCCAAGAAGCAGGCGTCTTTTAATTTCGTGACTGCTGTCACCATCTGCAGTGATCATGGAACCCAAGAAAGTAAAATCTCTCACTGCCTCCATTTCTTCCCCTTCTATTTGCCAGGAGGTGATGGGCCCAGTGGCCATGATCTTAGTTTTTTTGATGTTTTGTCCAATATCTTGCGCCCACTTAATCATAGCTGATTTAATCGTTTCATCTTGCGTGTTCCATTTCAACAGCAAGTTATACATTTTTGACAAATTCTTAGTATTGGATTCTAACAGTTCTGTTTCCAATTTTGACTTTTCCACCTGGAAACCAATTTTCCTATCCAGCTTGTAAACCTCCATTATTTGATAATAGTGAAGCCAATCTCGCACTTTGTCTTTTAGATTCTCAAAACTCTGCAATTTCCACTTATTACCCTCCTGTTCTAGGATTTCACAATATTTTGGCCATTTAGACTCCGTATTAAGTTTTTTCAATGCCTTTGCCTCCATTGGTGACAGCCACCTTGGAGTTTTATTCTGCAACAAATCTTTATATTTAATCCAGACATTATACAATGCTTTCCTGACAATATGGTTTTTAAAGCCTTTATGAACCTTAACCTTGTCATAACCTTAACTATTATGTTTGCTGACTGGGAAAAGTTGTGGACCACCGGTATGAAATTCACGGCGTGTAACGCCTTGAGAGAAAATATTATGAAAATGATTTATAGGTGGTACATGACCCCAGTCAAGCTTTCTAAAATTTACCACTTATCAGATAATAAATGTTGGAAGTGTAAAGAAAATGAAGGTTCATTCTTTCACCTCTGGTGGACGTGCCCAAGGATCAAGGCTTTCTGGGAAATGATATATAATGAAATGAAAAAGGTATTTAAATATACCTTCTTGAAGAAACCAGAGGCCTTTCTCCTGGGTATGGTTAGCCATGTGGTGTTAAAGAAGGATAGAACTTTGTTTCTGTATGCCACAACAGCAGCAAGAATCCTTATTGCCAAGTATTGGAAGACACCAGATCTACCCACTCTGGAAGAATGGCAGATGAAAATGACAGACTATATGGGACTGGCAGAGATGACGGGCAGAATCCGGGACCAGGAGAAGGAGACAGTGGAAGAAGATTGGAAGAAATTTAAAGACTACCTTAATAAATACTATAAGATTAGTGAATGTTAGATTGACAGGGGTTTAAAAATAATGTGGTTTTCAGAGACCTTGATTAAGAAAAGGAATGGAATTAGTAAAAAACTTTTGGGAAACAAGGGAATGGATTTGCTGATTGGATAATGAAATTAGAATACAAAACGGGGAGGTATGAGGAAGTCGGGGAAAATAGGTTGAGAAAATTAAGGTTTGAAATTATACTTGTTGGTTTTTTTGTTTGTTTTGTTTTTATTGTTGCTGTTTGTATTTGTATGTTTTTATTGGAAATGTTAATAAATATTATTTTTTTTAAAAAAGTTTTTTTTGATGTTGAGCTTCAGACCATATTTCCAAGATAGAAGATGCCTTATATATCCGAGGAGCAGACCTGAGGGGAGTCTACATGCTCTGTCAGGCCCGTCCCCAAGGAAAGCCCTGCCTTCAAGCCTACCTCTGCAGGCAAGCTTGGATCCAATTCCCTGGTTGGTGATGTGAGCGTTATAGCCGGAAATTAACTGAATACTCCATTTGACATTTAAAATGCTCCTTTAAAGAAATGTAGAGAAAATGCATGAATTCACAATTGTTCAGACACAAGGGGCTGTCAATTCTTTTGTTATCTCCAATTTGAAATGTGATTATAATTGGGATTTCAGATCACTAGGCAAATTCAGAGAGGAAAGGAAATAGCTGGAGCTGTCAGCCTGAAGAGTCCTACACAGAAATACTGAAATAACCCGTATTTCTTCATACTTCCTCTGTAGGTATGTGAGGACCCCTGGGACAATTTGTGTCCTGAACCCCTGACCTACCTGGCAACAAATGAGTATGCCAAGTCTAAAGTTCAAAGTCAGAGGGTCAATCCACACAAGCAAAATCCAAAGGTCAGGAAACACAGTTCAGGGTCAATCCAAGTAGCCAATCTCAACAAAACTCTCCATTTGTGGTTTTGCAGCCCCAGCTGCTTGTTATTTCTACATCTGATAGCTAGTAGAGCAATTAAATGTCAGCTACTTCAGTTATGCTACCCTGTAATCAACCAATTAGTGAAATGCACCTCAGAACTGTGGGCTCATTTATATTTCTCAAAGCTGTTCTCTATATAGGGAGAAAGTACAGCAAGAAAGCAACAGCAAAGCCAATTTAAACAAAACGCAAAGCAAGGAACAGAATAGAGTTTGCATAGGTGAGGAATTTTGCCTATATATATATATGCTAAGCCATATTATTTCCAAAAAAATTAAGGTTTTGTTTTTCTCTAGACATAGGTAGGGTCAACCTTGCACACCCTCCCAATATATATGCATACATAATTTGAAAGTTCAACCCTTTTATTAATGGCTGCTTGTTTTTACTAGACGCAGGTATGAGGAATTCTAAAATAGTCCCCCATACTCAAATTCCATCATTATCCTGCAAGAAGTATATATTAACATCTTGAAGTTCCTTGTGCCAAATCAGGCCATTGATCCTTCCAGCAGTTGGATCACAGACTGAGGTTTTTCCTCAGCCCTTACACCCAATATAAATTTATTAGAGAGACCAGGGATTGAAATTGGGACCTTCTGCATGTTCTACTACAGGCATAGGCAAACTCAGCCCTCCAGATGTTTTGGGACTACAACTCCCATCATCCCTAGCTAACAGGACCAGTGGTCAGGGATGATGGGAACTGTAGTCCCAAAACATCTGGAGGGCCAAGTTTGCCTATGCCTGTTCTACTACATACTACTGATTCTTTAACATGTGGTGTAGTATAACAACAACAACAAATGTGCATCGCAACTGAAATATACATTGACATATTGGCAAATCAGCAAGGTACAACATGGCCTGCATGCAATTATTCCACACAAGAATAGATGTATATTTCCAAAATGTAAATGTACGGCATTTCTAGCTCTACTGGTGTAGCTGGTACTACTTAATTCTATGACTTTTCACCAGCTGTCTAAACCAGTGTTTCCCAACCTTTGGCCTCCAGCTGTTTTTGAACTACAACTCCCATCATCCCTGACTAGCAAGACCAGTGGCAAGGGATGTTGGGAATTGTAGTCCAAAAACAGCTGGAGGCCCAAGGTTGGGAAACACTGGTCTAAACACCTCTAACGTGCAAAGAATTCTCCACTGGCTATACAGCTTCTGTGATGACACAGCTAGAGCATCCATGGGATGTTGTTATGGCCACCAAATTGAACAGCTTTAAAAGAGGATTAGACAATCAATGGCTAATAACCATGATGGGTAAGATGTATCTCCATAGGTGGAGGTAATATGCCTCTGAATAACCATTGCTAAGAATCACAAGTGGGGAGAGTGTTGCTGCCCTCAGGTCCTGTTTGCTGGCTTCCCATAACCATCTGGCTGGCTACTGTCAGAACAAGATGTTGGACTAGATGGAGCCTTTGCTCTGAACCAGCAAGGTTCTTCTTAAGTCTTTAAGAAAGGGAGTCTGACCCCAGGGTCATGACACCCAGCTACTTTGATGCTATTAAAGCCATAAAGAAGTTCACAGCCATTGTTTCTTTGTAGTTGGTGAAGTTTCTGCCAGCAGCAATTGACATCTTCCCGTGTTTCTGAAAAATGCTGACAAAGGTAAATCCTACATCATTTCAAATCATCTAAAGTATGGCAAGATGAGAGTGTCTCTGAGGTGTGAAGCCACTCATTTGGAGGATGAAGGAGAACAGAGACAAAAATGAATCAGAAGTACACATACTGGCAAATCAAGTCTTTCCTACTTCATCACTGTATCATAAATACAACGATCCATTTGACAAAGTTAATTAGCAGCAGGGAACATTGCAATCTCTACCAAGATGAAACAATATTTGGTTCTGTCATAGTTCAGTAAATATGCAACTACTTAAAATGCAGAGAACTTTTGCAGAATAATTTAATATGAACCCATGTTTCTAGCAACAGAGACTCTGATATATCTTTCTTTTACATCTCTAGCCCTCCTAGAATAAAATTATAGGGCAAAATGCCAGGTACCTTCAAACCAATTTACCTGAAATGAGTGGTGTGACTACCTTGAATATTTATTCTGGTAATGTGGAAGGCTCCCTGTTGTTACTAGACAGCAGCAACACCAGTGTGAGTGTGTGTGTGTGTGTGTGTGATCACCCTAATCAGGACCTGCACGACACAGCTGATTTCCCATGGTTGTTGGGAGTAGTTGTCTCTCCCATTTTGTACTATGCCACACCCACTCCATGGCAGCCATTTTGTGAGTGGTACTCCCAGTGTAGCACCCTGCTTGTGGTTAACGCTTAGCTGGAATGAAATATTCAACGCAGCAATAGAGAAATTAAAATAATAATTTATTTGTCAGACAAATAAATATGAGGCACAGTGGTATATGGTTACCAAGCTCTGGCCTGCCTTCCTGCCATTCTGGCCAGCACTTATATTTCCTTAATCCAGCCCCCTTGCTCCTCCTGTGGCTGCCTCTGTCCAATCAGCCTGGTTGAAATTCCTATTGGCTGTTTGCTAGAACCAATCACAAAAGATACACCCATTTCCTTCTGTCCTTTTATGGGACACAAAGAGCTATCTATAAATGACAAATAAGTAGTAATATATCTTACATGTGTCTCAACAAGGAATCTTAATTACCAGCTCACCTCTTGCCCTCCTTGCCCTATTGCCTTCCAAAACAGATGGTTAATCTTGAATTTTTATCTTAAACATATGTCAAGGATTTTGAGTTCACATCAACATTGAGAGATCTCCTTCATTTGAAGGTTTCTAAACAAAAGGCCTGACAACCATATATCAGGAGTGCTCGATGGTGTCTCCTGTCTGGCAGGAGGCTGGGCTGGTGGCTGACTTAATTTCAGGATAGTTACAACTCTTACAACTATATGAAATAAGAATCTAGCATTTCTTAAATCCTTTGCATAATTATATTTAAACTAATATATTTAATACATAAATAACCTTTTAAAAGGAAAAGAAATCTTAAAAGGATCTTAGTTTAAGAAAGAAACAGCTTTAGAAAAGACTTCCCAAAAATGCTCTCTTTCTGCCAGCCAGACCAGTTGCTTTTCAATTTGCTCTTGGCCTTTTTAACCTTAGGAAGAAAATATGGCTCATTTTACTATTTATCAACCCTTAATTTGTAGGGTCAGTGTAACCTTGGCTCTCAGCCTGTAATTCCCTTTTTACGACTTTGAGAATTGTTTTCTGCTATAAATCAGGGGGCCCCCTTGTCTAGGAGTAAAAACATTGCCAAGGTTCTTAGGCAGCTGCTCTTCTGCCTGGCATGAAACATTTGAAAATCTTTAAGCTTTTTAAGATACAGGCCCTGATCAAAAAATATAAGCTTTGATAAAAATGCAGGCTTATGATTAGATGCCTCACCAGCACATTCTCAAAATATGCCCACCTGTCCAGACAGGCAATGGTATGAGACTGATGTGATTGGAAGAGCAGTATTTAGGGAAAGGATCAACCCTTCTTTCTCTTCCTGATCTAAATCACACACAAACTTGAAGTGCAAATAGCTCTGTGGTTAATGAACGTGTTGGAGGATCCATTCACAGACCAAGCATACATGTGGCCCTTAGCAATGTAAGTTGAAAGCTGCTGCTGGGAACTGTAATTTGTGAAAGGTGCTGGAAATTGCAGCTCTGTAAATGGTAAGTTAGAGTTCCCAGGATTCTTGGAATGGGGAAGATGCTTTAAATGTACTCTAAATATATGGTGTGTATGCAGCCAAAGATAGGTTATAAGAAGACAAGACAAGCCTGAAGGATCAAACCAATAGCCCCTCTAGTCCCGTGTCCTGTTCTCACAGTGACTGAACACTTGCCTGTGGGAAATGAGCAAGCAAAATCCCAGCACTCTCCCCTCCTGTGATTTTCAGCAACTGTTATTCAGAAGCTTCTGCTGTGTGAGCAGAGCAGATTTCTGCTTCCACAAGAGGAGTTCCTCTTCTTCTCCCTTCCTGCGGCCCCCTGCCATGCATCTTCAAAATCTGCTCCAGATGGTTGCTGCGTGTGATTGGGCGGCGGGGGGCAGGGGAGCTGCAGGTTGGAGCAGAGACAGGGAGAGCCCATTATGTGAGCCAGAATTCACTCATGCACCATTAGATGCCACCTAAGGTTTCTAAGGCAAAACTGTCATCAAAGCATAAAGGTGTACATCACTTGCTGAAGCACTGTGCATGAGACACACCCCAGAGTGCTGCGCTCGGAAGGTTCAGACAATCCAGAGTCCTTGGCTATTCACTCCATAGCATAGATATTTTATAAACCAGCAGGACTGCTATGGTGAGAAGGTGGGGTTCTCATGCTCGATTGTGTTTTTCCTCTCTTCCAGATGTCCTTGAAGTACACTGCAGGTTGTCTCCAAGTCTGACGACAATAAAGCTCTCAACGGGATATTGTTTCCAACCTAGAAATAAACAAGCTACCTTGGTGTTATAAAACAAACCAAAGCAAAAAGCCTTGTGTGAAGAGGGTACTCCACTTCCTTATGAATATATCCTCGTAGCACTAGAGCCCATTACTCGTAACACTGAAAAGTAGAAACACAAAGGATGGTTGCTGTGGGAGGGTTCCTACTGGTTGTCTTCCTACAAACCCTTGCAATTGACTAGGGAAGAGCTGAAAATTGGAATGATTTGTTTCCAGTGTTTGACTTTCTCCCCCAGTAGCTAAAAGCGGATCCATGCGCAGAAACAAAATGGGCAGATAGCGGCAGTGGCAGACTCCAAACAACAGTGTGGTGTTTACTGGGGTGGACTGTGGCAGCAGCAAGGTACCTATATGGTGGCAGTGGCAGCATCCTGCAGGTAGAAGACCCACCTCATCCCCATTCTGGGTACCACCGCATCCCTCTTCAATGACACTGCTGTCTATGGGACAATTTATTCAGGATATTGTTCTTTTCAATTCAGGTGTATATCAGACCGATCTTCTAAATCTGCAGATGTCTGAATATCAGAGATCACAAAGTATTATTTTATGTGTGGTTGTATACACACACACACACGTATTTTACTGTTTCCAAAAATATATAGAAAATGTTTCCTGGGAGTCTTAACCCCCCCGTCCCCAATATTCTGAAAAATTTAAAAGAATGGGGAAATGTTTGAGGGTGGAACAATTCCCTCCCGCACACAATTTTTCCAGGCCTTCACACTTCCGCTAACTCCAGTGTTAACAAGAGATCAACAGTATACTCTGCAAGAAGAGCAATCCCAAGCATAGCACATCTGTGTAAGTTTAACATGCTGGATCTCAACACAGAAATAAAACCTGTTATAGTTAGTCGTTTTCCTTACTAGCTGGCTTACCTGTGGAGTGAACACCTGGAATGCACATATAGACAGGCAACTGGACAAGGTAACCATTTGTTTTCTTGACTTCAGTCACAAATCTATGGCCGAATAATACAGTCGTTAAGTAGCCTGTGGCCTTTTCGTTTGCCTTTATGAGGTGCAGTTAGTCAATATGCTTCTTTGTGAAGAGTGGCTGCAAGTGATGAATCGGTGTGCTCCCTATAAAGCTAGATTAACTGCTCTCTCAAATGCCTTTTGTAAAAGCTCATTGTCCTTCTGCAACAAGCACACCTGTGCCATTGCAGAAAATGCTCGTTAGCTCAGCGACAGGTGGAGTAAATGAGTGCATCATGTACTTTGTCAGAATTATCACGTATCATCAGGTCTTATCTACATCAACATCTGTTCACAAAGCAGTAGAACCAGCTGCAAGATCATCAATTGACTCGTGGTTGAATTTTCATTACAGGGCAGTATGTTACTGGATAACCATGTGACTATATACATACTGTAACAAGGCTGCTAGGATATGCCACAAGTACTATTGGGTGAATTAATATCTGAAAAAGGAGCCATTTTCCTCACAGCGTGAGAAATAAATAGGTCTCTTTTGGCTGTTGGTGTTACTGTAGCTGGAAGCTCTGGGCCTCATCAGTGTTACTTTCAGAACAAACAACAGGTTTTCTTTATAAGAAGCTGATGTCTGCCCTTTTGTGGAAGCTGGAGAACACTTCTGAAATGTTACAAATTTGAGAGCAGCATTTGCTAATCTAGTACCATCCAGATGTTGGACACCCAGCTGCCCAATGGTCAGAGATGATATAGGAGTTGTAGTCCAACAATATCTAGGCAGCACCAAGTTGGCAAGCTGCCCAATGGTCAGAGATGATATAGGAGTTGTAGTCCAACAATATCTAGGCAGCACCAAGTTGGCAAAGGCTATTTTAGGCAAAAGCTTCTTCAGATCCTCAAATTGCTAAGAATGGCTGAAGACAATAGTAGTTAAGGCATGGCAATGGTTCACAATAAATAATTAAGAATTTAGTTTTTAAAAAGGCAAAAGAAACCCAACCAGATGGGAGGGGTATAAATAATAAATTACAGTGGTACCTCGGGATACATACACTTCAGGTTACATATGCTTCAGGTTACAGACTCCGCTAATGCAGAAATAGTACCTTGGGTTAAGAACTTTGATTCAGGATGAGAACAGAAATCATGCTCCGGCGGCGTGGCAGCAGGAGGAGGCCCCATTAGCTAACGTGGTGTTTCAGGTTGAGAACAGTTTCAGATTAAGAACGGACCTCTGGAACAAATTAAGTACTTAACCTGAGGTACCACTGTAGTATTAATAATAATAATAATAATAATAATAATAATATTCAGTCTGAAGAGAAACCAGAGTATAGAATTTAGCGGTGTAAAAAGCAAAAAAGTATATCATGGAAAGGCACAAAGACACAAAGTAAGCTCTCCCTGAATTCTGCATAACTTTTTTTCAATTTAATCCAAAATGTACTTTGGGTAATTTCTATAAATATTGAAAGAAAGTTGAGTTGAATCATTATCACACAGGTCACAGGGTTATTTGAGGAATAATAAATCAGTGTGCAAGGTCAGAACCCTCTCTAAAGACTGTTGGATGATTAATCTATCATTCAAAGTCAAAACTGTGTTTAAAGTTTTGTTCGTCAGTTAATAAATTGATAAATGTTGAACTAAGAATTAAATAAATAGCAACTGATAAATTTTGAACTAAGAAATACATGATGTTAATATATACATGCCATTATAAGGATAATCCTAAAAGTTGATGCATGGATTAAATGATAGTAAAAGCTGAATTTAGAATTTGTTAAGTTAAATTTAGGAATTCACTTTTATATAGAAGAAATTGTGTCTCCTTGTTTATGTCTTTTAGGACTGTTTGGGGATAAAAATTTAGTAAGTAGCTGCAAGTCTCCTTTATGTTTACATCTCAAAAACCAATGGAACAGTTGAGTTAATCTTTATGTAACAGAATTCTCCAAAACAGTATAAAAACCATGTGTTTGAAAATAGCAGCATCCTAGAACTCTCTTGCCTGTTTGTCTCCTCTTTGGCACTATCATATACAGGGGAATCCCCACTTATGTGAGGGTTCCATTCCTGGCACATCACTGGGATGATGCATGTCTGTGGGCACATGCGTGCTAATCATGCACAAGTGCGGAAATGCCTGTACAAGCACTTTTGAGACCTGGACTTATAAAATGATGGATTTCGTTACAAAAGAATAACAACCACCACCACCACTACTATAGAGTATGTATGTTTTATATTTGGATATTTATGTGATACCAGAATGGTATGTTTATTAATAAAAATAGAAAATGTACTCAAAGATTCTCCTCTCCTTTATGTAAAGCCAAAATCAAACCCACCAGCAAAACAACTTTAGGTATATGCTTTGCTGAAGTGTATTAATTAGCTATTGGTGGTAAATTCCAAAAGGGATTCCTAAAGACTGGCACTGTAAACTGATAACATTAGCAAAGTCTAAATTCATAAGATGTTTTTGCATATTGTCTCTCCTTCCGCTAGCTGACAAATGACTAGATTTTGATTAATTTTACTAATCAGTCCATTCCAGAGGAACTAATCTAAACAGGGGAAAATATTCTTATCTTACGATATTTTATAGTGTCACATTTTCTATGCCTCACATAATTAGATGCCACCTAAAAAGAACCTAGAATAGGCAATATTGACCTTAAGACAACAGTGAAATTGGAATTTTACAGATAAGCAAATAAAATATCATTATTCTAGACTTGGATAGTGCAAGACAGTATGGAATACTTACAATGATGCATATTTTCGTGCCCATCGAGACACATCCCATTTCCCATGTTGTTCCAATCTTATTTGGACATTGCAAAAGAACAGATATCTGTCGTACAATGGCCAGCTCCCACCAGTCCAGTTTGCTATCCTTCATTGGACCTAAACATAATGGATTATTTCCAGTCAAATAAATCCGGAATTACACTTCAAATGGTTACAGTCTGACTTCAGTGCACAATAAATGTTTGAGAGAAGCAGCATAAATAATTCCTTCCCTTTTCCTTCTGACACGGAGCTCATCAAATCACATCCATGCTCCATGCTGAATAATGAAGGTTTTCTTGTCTTTGGAAGCTCTGATCATGCAACAAATTATTATACATCAAAGGAATGAGTTCTGCCTCAAAAGTGATGCTAAAGGTTATGCGTTAGAAAAGAATGAGGGGGGAAATCACACCTTAAAAACATCTGCAGAAATAAGTCAATGGGGATTTTTCACCCATTCCTTTCAAATTACTGAAACAGTCCAATGAGAAATAAAGAAATGTTATACAAATTGCAGGGTTCCATGGCTAGGGCACAAGTTTTGTATAAAAGGTATGGTAGAAAATTAACTGGAAATGAGGTAGCACCACTAGCGGGCAAAACAAGGGAAGGAACTCCAGGTGCTACAAACTTATGTTTACCGTGAGCTGAACACAACTTGAGAAAAAACTTTATTACAGCACATTTTTTGCAACAATTCTGACCCAACAGGAATCCTATAGGAGTTAGATTACCTTCAAAAAACCAGTGTGGTCAAATCAAAACCTGGACTTGCTCTGAGTAATTTTTGCAAAACAAAATATGGTCTACAAGTATAGTATATGAGAAGGGTAGAAATGATGAAATGAGAAAGAAGCAGTTTATCAAACAAGAAATTAGACCCGTTTTGAGGAGGAAGGAAGTCTATTAGAATAGAATAAGAATCGGAAATAGAAAATAGGGTAACATAAGTCCGTGAGTAAGAGCTTTCGGGTTATGGCTATATGCTTGTCATGTGTTTTGTGTTTTCTTTTTAGTTTGTTTCTTAAGTGTCGTGTGTTTATGTGTTGTAATAAAAAGTTAATAAAAATCATTATTTAAAAAGGATTTAGTCCAGTTTTCTCTAGCCTAGAACATTAAAAAAATAATCTTGAAAATTAAATGGTCTATCCTTTCCTTTATACTCCTTCACAGTACACCCCCCGCCCCCAGCACACACAAAATTGTTCTCTGTCGCAGGATAACATAGCATGCAGACAGGTAAGGTGGGGAAAGGCCCACCACTTTGTCAGCAAGGCAACAGGGCAACCTCTTTGGACATGTAAATGGCATTGCTTAACTGACCAGCCAAAGCTATTATCTTAACAAAGGAACTGGTATGATGGGTTCAGCAGGTTTCCTCCCATACAGTATTACCTCACAGATACAGGATCATAGGCCTGGAAGGAACCCACAGATATCACCCACATGGACCCTCCCCCAAACCTATAATCATATCAAATCCAGGGCCAGCGAAGTGACTGCCTCAGACAGCAAGATCTATAGAGGCAGCAGATCTTTCTTCCCCCACTTGTTCCTGATCCTCCGTAATCCCTTCTTCCCTGGCAGGGAAGGAGGTGCCATTTTGGGGTCTGCCTCAGGTGCCAAAATGTCTTGAGCTGGCCCTTATCATGCCTTGCTTTTGAGTGTTCCAGAGGTGTCTGGCTTGCTGCTCCCTTTACTCCAGCACCTTCTTTCCCATAGTGGCTAAATGAATGTTTTGAGAAAGCTCAGAGCTTCTAATTAGGCATCACGCCTAGAAACTATGGATATACCTATCCTCTGAGAGTTCATCTTATTTAATCCAGGGATGGGGAGCCTGTGGTCTTCCATTTTTTTTTTTTTTATAATAATTTTTATTCGTTTTTCAAACAGATAACAAAAGTACCACAAAACAACATAATTTCCAACTGATCGTTTCATACCCTTCTTTCTTTTGACTTCCCCATACCTCCCCATCCCTGCATTCTTGTTTAGTGATTCTTTAGCAACCCTTAGGTCCATTATCTTAATTCCCTTTCATAAAAGTTCCTTTAGTTTTTTTGATTACTGCTGCAATTTCTTTACCTCTTACCCCCTGACATCTTAACATTCGTCAATTTTACAATTGTTCTTGAGATATATTTTAAATTTCTTCCAGTCCTCTTCCACTGTCTCTTTCCCCCGGTCACGGATTCTGCCCGTCATCTCGGCCAGTCCCATAAAGTCAATCACCTTTGTTTGCCATTCTTCCAGAGTAGGTAGTTCTTGCGTCTTCCAATACTTTGCCAGTAGAATTCTTGCTGCTGTGGTGGCATACATAAAGAAAATCCTATCCTTCTTTAACACCAATTGGCCAACCATGCCCAAGAGAAAAGCCTCTGGTTTCTTAGGAAAAGTCCACCTAAGGACCTTCTTAATTTCATTATAGATCATTTCCCAGAAAGCTTTAATCTTTGGGCAGGTCCACCAAAGGTGGTAAAAAGTGCCTTCAGTCTCATTACATTTCCAACACTTATTGTTAGGCAAATGATAAATTTTTGCAAGCTTGACTGGGGTCATGTACCACCGATAGATCATTTTCATAATATTTTCTTTTAAAGCATTACATGCAGTAAATTTGATACCGGTGGTCCATAACTGTTCCCAGTCAGCAAACATAATATCATGACCGATATCTTGTGCCCATTTAATCATAGCTGATTTCACCGTTTCATCCTGTGTATTCCATTTCAACAGCAAGTTATACATTTGAGCCTGTGGTCTTCCAGATGTGGTTAGAGAGGACTCCAACTCTCATCAGCCCCAAGAAGCATGACCAATGGTCAGGGAAGAAGGGAGTTATGGTCCAAACACAACTGGTTTAATCCTTTGTTGAGGCTCAATAAAAGTGAGTGTCAGTGAATTCCACATACAGTAAATCACGTGTTTTGCAAAGAAGTACTTTTCTTGTTAATACGGAGGTTGCAGTTATCTGCCTCTCACAGATAAGTTCCCACACTACAATCAGTGAGCAAACTGTAAGTTATTTACACTAACCAGGATATGTGAAATTGACTCATAAAGACAATTTACCAGCTTGGGGGTACTTTTTTAAATTCACAGTTCCAGAAGTATTGTACTGGAACTAAATTGAATCAACATGAGTGAGAAGATTTTCTTAAGAATTGTTTCACTTAAAAAAACACACCAAGCAACAGATTACACTACATAAAAAGCAAAACAAATACACAACACAATTCCAGAAAGAGCCAGTCAGATTGTTTAAAGGAACAAGCCTTAAATCCAGTGCCTTACATATAGTGACAGATGTAAAGCAGCTGTCTCAGAGAAGAGGCAGTTTTAGATTTTTCTTTTGAATCCCACATTCTCTGAACTGAAAATTATTTTTCTCAAATTAAAAAAAAAAAAAAAGATTATTAAGGATTTTACCTGGACAGCATTCCAATAGGACCAATGGATTATTGCATTTTCAGTTTGTAGTCTAATAAAAATATTTGCTTCCTCTGCTTTGCAATTCAGTGTCTCTTGTTTTAATTTACGGTGAATCTCTTCAAACTGTGGAGGTGTTTCTTTTTGCTGTGCACTGTTAATTACCGGCAACTTTATTTCTGCTGACTTCCTTCTTATCTATGCTATTGTCATTTCTATCTCACAATGCAGTCTTAAGTGGAAGAGGGAAAGGGCATGAAGAAGCAGATCGACTGCAAGGTCCAAATCCTGATGGTTCATGCCAGCCAGGTCAAGGACTAGGAGGGGGGCAAATTCCATCCTCACCCCCATTAGCCTTTGTTTTTAAGCCACAGTGCAGTGGCAGGTATTAACTACTCCAGCTCCAGGCTAGCACCCAGCAGGCCTTCCATCCAGGGACACCTCTTAAGAACATAAGGGTCTGGGACCTAATGGGATGCTGCCATTTCAGTATTCCTGGATGGACAATTATCTACCATAGCATTTGTTGTTGCTTCTTTTTTCTATTGATGCAGGGCATGGGCACAATGCAAGGTAGCATAGTAAGGATAGCCAACATGATGCCCTCTAGATATTTTTGACTACAACTCCCATAACCTCCAGCCAGCATGGCCAATGGTCAGCTGTGATGGGAGTTGTAGTATAACAATATCTGGAGAGCACTATTTGGGCTACCCTTGTTGTAGAGGAACACCAACATTTTTATTTGTGGACAAAAGAATTGAAAAGCTGGAGGTGTTAACAATATACTGACTGTGTTTTGGAAGATGAACAGTAGAGAAATGAAATGCAGAACAAAGAAACAAATTGAACCGAATCAGATTTTGGTAGCTAAGATCATCTGATGAATGTTACAGGGATGGAACCCTGCAAAATCAGATGACAGTTCAAGCATTGCTCATAATAATTGCAAAATGAAAGTCATCACCACAAGGTGGCTCCATCTTGCTTTCCAGGAAAAAGCAAGCTCTATTTTAATTTTCCATTTGTCCTTCTGTGTTTACGTTAACAGCTCTAGCAAAACATTTTCACAGCGCAACTCAGCTGTGAATGAAGCTGCTTTCACAGAAAGCCTGCCATAAATAAAAATCAATGAAGACCAAAAGCAGAACAGGAAAAGATATAGCTTTATGAGTTGTGCCAGCTTGACTGCTGGGAATGAGTACCAATGCCCTAACAAAAGAATACTAAGAGTTAGGTTTCTTACAGTGCAACCCTTGCATGCCTGGTTGGAAGTATACTTAGGGGTTACCAACCTTTTGGAGCCTGTGGGCATGTGTGCGAACCAGAGAAACACTTGTGGGCATGACACACACACCACAATCTATTCTACTGGCTACAACACAATGCTTCTTGAAGCCAAATTTCAGTGGGTGGAGCAGCAGAAAGACATTATGGATGCCAGGGAAGGCCTCTGAAGGATGTGTATAAAGAACTGCAGGCACAAACTGCCCAGTTCCCTCAATAGGCAATTAGGAAATTCAGTTCAAGAGTAAGTTCTGAAATCACATTTCAGGGAGGGAGAGGTGGCAGGAGGAGGAAAAGAAAAAAGTAAGACAGTCTCACTTTTGGAGACACCAAAGACTGAGAGCACTGTGAGTTGTCTGAAGGCTAAGTATCTTAGGTGGAGTGGCTCCCTCCCTGGCAGGTATGAGGAACCTTTGGTCCTCCAGAAGTTGATGAACTACATCTCCCAGCAATCCCAGCTAGCATGGCCAACAGCCTAGGACAAAGCACCAAAGCTTCTGATTTATGGGAACCAGCTGCATGCATATATATTACTTAAATATATTATTTACCAGACAGAGGACCTTCTCAGTAGTGGTGCCCGCCCTGTGGAACACCCTCCCATCATATGTAAAGAAAATAAACAACTGACTTTTAGAAGACATCTGAAGGCAACCCTGTTTGGGGGAAGTTTTTAACGTTTAGTGTTTTAGTGTGTTTTTAATATTCTGTTGGGAGCTGCCCAGAGTGGTTGGGGAAACCCAGCCAAATGGGCTAGGTATAAATAATAAATTATTATTATTATTATTAAACTTAATACAGAAAATACTACAAAAGCACCAGACACCTTCAGTACTCTGCTCTCTCATGGAAATGAAGCTCAGGTTACAAAGGGAATTTTCAGTTTTTGCAGAAGTTATGAGCTGGCACCACTATTAAACAAATCCATTTGTTTTCTGGCTTCTTGGTTTATTTATTTTTTAAAGGGGTGGGCTTAAAACGAACCTAGGTAGTTAAAAAAACAATAAAAAAATCAAGCATGACAGTGCAATCCTGTACTTGCCTACGCAGAACTAAGCCCCATTGGGGATCAATGGAACTCGCGCCCAGGTAAGTGCATTTAGGATTGCAGTTGGGAAACTTTAAGTAAGTATCACGAGGATTGGCTTGTTTGTTTGCTTTTTGCGGGGGCGGCAGTTGATTGGCAGGAAGGAAAACATGGAGACGCGACACTTTTCCTGACATTCCCTAGCGGGAAAGTGAATTTAGGAGACAGCCGCAAGCCGCGCGAACTTTAAAACCGGATCTGCTGCCCTTGGTTAAACACCACCGCATTAGGCCAGTCTGGTCTGCGCAGCGAGTCATTTCTCGCCACCTGTTCCTGAAGTAGCACAACACCTCTCTCTTCCCCCACAGAACTACAAATCCCAGCAGGCTGTGCGGGAACAGGTGGCGGAAGGAAGGTGGAATGTTTTCAGCCAGCTTTTCCAGAATACGCCGATTCACGGGTCGCGCGCTTGACCGCGTTGCTTGTCGGGACTTGAAGTTTTTTTCCCCTCTTACAGGCGGCGGTGTTTTGTCCGCGGAGGGGGTAGAGCAGGTCTGGCCGCGGTGCACCCCGGGAGCTGTAGTCGGAGACGGGCTGAGGAACCGTGGCGGCGGCTTGTGGCGGCTCGTACCTCTTGGGACTCCGCAGGGGCGGCCGGCGAGGGTGCCTCCGGCGCGCAACAGGTAGTCTTTGCCGCGAGCGCGTCCTTGTAGCGCCTTGGCCTCGCCTGGCCAAGCGGAGTGCGGAGGAAGGAGGACCAGGGGCCGGGGCGGCCGGCGAAGGGCAGGAGGCGTCGCGTGAGTAAATGCCCAGACCGAAGATCGTCGAGTGGGAAGGGGTCGCGAGGGTCATCTAGTCCAGCCCCTAGCGGTGCAGGGATCTTTCGCTCAACGCGGGACTCGAACCCGCGACCCTGAGCGCGCGAGTCTCCTTCTCCACCGGCTGAGCTGTGGAGCGGAGGGGACGGTGGTCCCGAGCCCCTGGTGGAGGGTGAGGGGCTCACACGTCGACTGCACCCCGAGGAAACGAAGGTGGGCCTTGGGAGAATGTTGCTCACAAATCTTCCTTCGTAAATCTTCCTTCCTTCGCTCGCTGATAGTTTGCAGGCTGCTGCTCCCTGCGGTTCGGGGAATCGGCTTCAGCGCCCCAGTAATAACTAATGGCCACAGCCAAAGTAAGAGGGGGAGCGAGAGAGTTTTGTGTCGCCTCGAAAGGGCTTTATTGTGGTCTACAATTTTGTGGTCTTTGGAGCCTCGTCAGATGCACGGGACTGGCAACTGAATATGCAAAAACTTGTAAACATCTCGAGTAATGATTTGGCTTATTTGCTTGCTAGGGTTGCACCCTGCCCTTCACCACATTGAAGGGCGGGATATAAATCTAACAAACACACGGTCTCTTGATTTTCATTAGCCTTTTGCCCTATGCAGGGTTTTTCTTTACTTTCTTTATAGTTATGTATTTATCTTTTCCAGTCTGGGTTAACACTTCATGGATCAAATGAATGGAATTTTTGTCCATAAAAGCTTATGTCACTACTTATGCTTCATTCATTTATAACCACAACTGAAACACAAGAGTTAATAATACTTGGAAATATTACTAAATAGCCAATGAAATACTACCCTAAACTTTGCACAAAAGCTGTGGCAAAAAGGTATCCTTTAGGCAATGCCAAAATACAGGGATGGTGTCTGCCTTATCTCAAGGGGGTTGGAATTCCATAACTGAGGGGCCACCATGGAGAAGGCTCTGTCATGCCCCACTGCAGGCGTCCCGTAGTGACAGAACCACAAGAAGGATTTCACCTGCAGATCTTAGTAACCATTGCTGTTGATCTGGGTGCATCAGGACTGGTAGCCTAGTGCTAGAATTACTGTTGGACATGCTGCTAGCATTGTGTTTTTAAAGACAATTTCTACTGTACAGCAGTAGAAATACTGTTGTCAGATGTAAACCACACAGAGTATAACTCTTTTCTTTTCTTCTGGGTAGGAATAGTTGAGCTAAGTATCATCATCCATAATACTCCCTCCCTCACAGCAAGGAATTTGTACTGTGGGATAGTCTTTACATGCCTTTCCAGAATGTGAACAAATCAAAGAGGAACTGCAATACCTCCTTCTTCCCTGTTCTTTCCTATGGCTGTTTCAATAGGGAGTAAAGTACTTTGCTGCAGAAATTAGTGTGGGAGTAAATGGCTGTAGGTGGAACTCAGTATTTGCCAAAGGGAGGCACTGTGCACATGACATCCCTGTAGTGGAGTCAGTGCTGCTTCCAGGGAAGGAGGAGGCAAGTTGACAGGGGCATCAACACTGTGAAAGTGCACTGGTGGAGTCACTCTGATGCTCCTTCTGATGTGCCCCACAGTGCCAACATCTCTCCCTGCCAGTAAGGAGCAGCAACTACACTGCAGTGGGTTGTCAGGTACAGAGCGCACCTTTTCCTGCTTGCTGCTACTGAGTCGCATCTACAGTTACAACAGTCAATTGCTTCCATATTAATCTCTGCACTAAAATGGTGGTGAAAAGAGAAAGCATAGCTGAGAGAGAATGAGTTAAAAAGAGATAACTAGGTTGAAATACAGCAATACCTCCATGAACGTCCGCCTCGTCTAGCGTCCGTTCCAGTGAATGTCCACAGCAAACCTGGAAGTACCAGAACTGGTTACTTCCAGGTTTGCCACTCGCACATGCGCAGAAGCGCAAACCGCTCCGCGCGCATGTGCAGACATGGCGCTTTGCCCTGCATCCTTTTTGGCTAGCGGCTGGGGCTCCAGAATGGATCCCGGCCACAAAACGAGGTACGACTGTAGTAAAGAAAATATTACCTGCTCTTGATGGTGTTACACTTCCTGTGAAGGAGCAGGTGCATAGCTTAGGGATACTTCTGAATCAATTTCTATTGCTTGAGGCTGAGGTTGTCTCAATGGCATGGAGTGCCTTCCATCAGCTTCAGCTGGTGGCTCAGCTATGCTCCTATCTGGACAAGGATAGCCAGACTTCTTCTGTCTATGCTCTGGTAGCCTTTAGGTTAGATTACCGCAATGCATCATACTGGGGGCTGCTTTTGAAGATGGTTCAGAAACTTCAGCTGGTGCAAAATTCAGTGGCCAGGTTGCTCACTGGGGCAAAACAGTTTGAACATATAATACCAATCCTGACCTGACTGCACTGACTGCCAGTTAGTTTCTGGACCCAATTCAAAGTGCTGGTTTTGACCTATAAAGCCTTATGTGGCACAGGACCTCAATGCCATAAGGACCACCTCTCCTCATATGAACCAGTCCAAACCCTGCAATCATCATCTGAGGCCCTTCTTCATGTGGCAACACAAGAACAGGTCTTTCCAGTGGTGGCTCCCCGTTTGTGGAATGCTTTCCCTAAGGAGGCTTACCTGGTGCCATCAATATAGATTTTTAGGCGCGAGGCAAAAACTTTCCTCTTTAACCAGTCCTTTGACCTCTGTCTGGCCTTTTGCAGGTGTTTGAAATGTATTTTAATGTATTATTTTAAAGTTGGCTTGGTTTGGTTTAAATGTATCCATTGGAGTTTTGTTTGTTTGCTCATTTGCCCATAAGTTACTTTGAATTGCGCAAGAAAAAACAACTAATTAATGTAATAAAAAATAATATAAAGAAGGTTACTTCCTGCAGTTAAGTCAATACAGTCCTTGAGTTGGGAAAACTATAAAAGTGAACCTTCAAATTATTTGACTTTTGAGTCCATGTAGTAGTTGGATTACAGGTGTTTCCAGTTTTAAGTGGGAATTTTGGTTGATATAATTTATGCTGTTGAATATCATTTGATGATTCAGAGATCCTGGAATCCAGTCTCTGTAGTATCATTGTGAGGAGATCATCACTTTGGAGAAGAACATCAGTGTGGCTGCTTATTCTTCTTTACGTTTGCTAATCATACTGTTTAATTATACAACTTCTGCTTTCCCCAAAAAGTATGAAACTAAAAGTGTGGATAAAATTAAAATGTTAAACTATTCTTCAGAAACTCAGGTTCATTTGTTTTCTGTTTTCACTGGATGGAATGAGTCTTGCAGTGAAATGTGGTAGAACTATATTAAATAATACATCAGATAGCCAGCTCATTTAAAATGAACATACTTCCGCTTTACTCAGCATCTTATCAAAATATCTACGCTGGATGATTTTGCTTTCTGCATATGCTAGTCAGTGTTCAAAGCTCCCATTGTTCTAGGCGCATTTTGTGACAGGGAATTTTGTTAGTGCATCTAAAATTTCAGATTCAAACTGCAGAGTGCCTCCCCACTTCCAGCTACTCTCTGAAGACTGCAGAAGAGACCCTCTTAAGAATATTAGGGGGTGGACAGGGGAAGGACTAGACCATGTGAAAAATGAGGACAGTAGCAGGAATTTAAAATAATTTGAATTGGATGAAGCAGAAGATGATAGGTCAGCATCCTAGGGTGTGAGAATTTACTGAAGCATTTTGTAAGACTTTGTGACATGTAGCAACCCTAAGTTACGTTCTGATTGTGTGAGATTATTTTCCAGTTTTCGTTTCTTTATAAAGCCATTCATACTCTGTTGTTGCTTAATACAGACATTGAGGAATTTCCATGTTTTAAATAAAGTTATGAGAATGTCTCTATAAAAAGTTTTGTTTGTTTGAAAACCTACTTTCTCTTATTTCCAGATAACAGAAGGGAACGTGAATGAGAGTTCCATAAATTCTACAGTCAATAAGTATAAGCTTTCTTACAGTCGCTAATGAAGGATGGCTACTCCATATGTTCCTGTTCCAATACCTATAGGAAGTTCTACTAGTTTTACCACGAATAGAAACCAAAGAAGATCATCTCTTGGGAGCATTTCAACATGTTCAGATTCTTCAAAAGCACAGCTAGAGGAATCTTCTATCAGTAGTTTTAAAAAGAGGAGTGTCCCTGATGCAATTGGTGCCACTTCATCTCCTTGCAATAGTCCGCTTGTTAGGACTAAATTTATAGGTACAAACACATCTATGGAATATTGCACTCAAGCATCGGAAGATAGTGAGCAAAACATAAACTCTGGGAGCTGGGAAGATCGGCCTGCTACGCCTACGATACTAGGTTATGAGGTGATGGAAGAGAGGGCAAAATTCACTGTAAGTTGTGCTTTTTTCTTCAGGAATTTTGACTAGTAACACATCATTTAAAGATTCACAGAATCCTTAAAAAATACTAATCACGCTGCACAGTAAGTATGGGTCTCTTCACTGGCTTTCTGAAATGGCTCTTGAATTGCCTGCTAGATGCCGTTTCCATACTATGTGATTCCTCACCCCCATTCCTATCTTGTTTTTGACACATATTCTGGACAATGACTGCCTCATAGTATCCGGCTACCAGTGTTGTGGTCTGGCCTTTGTGTATGTACTTGGGATTACTGAGATCTGCAGTTGTGGAATGTGTGAGTGTGGGTGAATGCATGCAGGTGTAGTAGATGGACTGAGGTACAGATGTGTGAGCAGACATAGAAGTTGAGCAGGTGCAAGTGTATTGAGTAAATGTCGCAGGGTTTGATGTTTTATATATTGTATAATTTATGGGTTCTGATAATGTCCATACAGTATTTCTATTGTTTTACCATTATTGTTGGTTGGTTGTTTATAAGCCACTAAACTGCTTTGTGATCTTTTCTATTGAAAAGTGGAATATAAATACTTGAAATTAATTAATTAAGCCATCTGTACTTGTATAAAGGTTTGCTGATTCCAGCACTGTTGAGCTACTAAAAACAATAAATGCTTTCAGTTCTGCAAATTTTAACCTTGCTCAGCTTTATACACATGGGTAGCTTCAGCATGGCTGGAATTACATAAAGCAGTGTTAATTACTTTTTGCAGTCTGAGCTGGATTCAACAATTGAGGATAACCAAGGCTGTGTTTTTGAAGTGGCTGTTCTGTGTAAACAACACTTTAAAAAAAAAAAACCACAGAAAAGGAATTTTTATGGTAATTTAGGCTGCAGTCCTATATACTTCCTTATTTGGAAGTAAGACCCATTGAACTCAATGGGACATTTCTGGGTGGATATGTATAGGACTGCACTGAAATCACAAAAGGAGAAGACGACGTATGCAGGCACCAGTAGTTTAGATACCAAAGAGGTGGGTATAGTCCAACAAGTTCTCCCATTCATCTGAGTCATCGTAAATTAATATTGCAGATTATTGCAATGTACCATAATGTTTCAGTAGAAATTACTTCATTGGTTATACTTTGAATATGCATTAGATTTTTAATCCTAACCTTAATTTACTGGGAAGCAGTACTGTATTCAGATCTTTGAGACTTGGTTCTGATTAACAGTGCAAGACAAACTATAGGAACCCAGCATAAATTAGGATGGCATAAATTACACCATTCCAAACTCAATCTAGGAGCAGAGCCAGCCCAAGCCTGACAGAGGGGAAACAATACTTTATAACAGTGTGACTTGCACTACCCTTTTTGCCAGTCTAACTTCCATTCCATTGGTAGGTCATGTGATTGAGGCAACTGGAATTTGGAACAGAGGCAAGTCTCCCCCTTACCTAGTTCCGCCTGAGCTGGGATGAGTGACTCAGTGTAGATAGGATCAGGGTATCTTGTTGAAATACACTACGTTTGTGAAAATAGTTTAAAATAGAAAATCCAAATTCCAGGAATTGGTTCCTCCTGGGAGCAGTAAAACAATACCAGTTCTATATTTGCATGAAATACTTGTTCATTTTTTATACTTTAGTATATATTCATTGGCAAACTTTGATAACGCTTGCTTCCTTTCTGAAAGAATAGTTATGTCAACTTCCTAGTAATTATAGTGCAATGTGACTAAAATGCTCACACAACTTATTGAAACTGCTATAATAGTTTTTTTTATTTAACAGGTTTACAAAATCCTTGTAAAGAAAAATCCAGAGGAAAACTGGGTAGTTTTTAGAAGGTATACGGACTTCTCCAGGCTTAATGACAAGGTATATAATTCTTGATCTCCAGCTATTAATGTACCAGATTAACATTTTTGCTTCCAAGTTTGAAAAGTTACAAGCAATTGCTTTGCCATAGAACTAGCAAGTACACTGAGAAGCACTATTTTTAAATGGTATTTGGAAAGCCATTCCAGCGCCATATTTATTTACATTTTATTGAATTGTTATACCACCCTTCATCTGAAGATCACAGGGTGATCTGCATATTTGACACCCAAAAATAATACCTGCAAGCCCTTTAACTTTTTCTTCCTGCCCCCCCCCCCCCCCCCCGGTTTGCTCTGCAAAATCTTAGGTGGAACTCAACTAAGTTTTACTCAGAGTACACCCATTAAAAATGAACGGACCTAACTTCCATGTTCATTAATGTTGAATGCTACCCCTTGCTTAATCAAGAGAAGGCTAGTTTGCTAAGATTCATATATCTCTGCCTATTGTTGTAAACATTCTTCTAACAAGATGCATTCCCATAATGTGTCTCTTGACTAGCCTTTTGTTTGTACCACAGAGGAATAGTGGCATGGCTCAATTTTTCGCTTTTTTGGAAAAGCACCAAATTTTCACTATATGAGAATAATAGATGGTGGTTGTTTCCAGGTATTGGCGCACTGGTATTGCATTTGATATGTTGTTGCTACTCTTCAAACCAGCTTGACCTGCCACCCTTTGCTGAGAAAATCTCATCAAAAGAACCTATTGCACATTAACCTGAGGCAAAGGGACAGAAATAGATAAAAAGCAAGGGGAGTGATATATTAACTCTATGCAGAAAGTGTAATTCCTTACTATCTACTTGGTTTGCTTTTTCAGCTCAAAGATATGTTTCCTGGTTTCCGATTGGCACTACCACCAAAGCGCTGGTTCAAGGATAATTACAATCCTGATTTTCTGGAAGATAGACAGCTGGGACTCCAAGCATTCTTACAGAATTTAGTAGCTCACAAAGACATTGCTAACTGGTATGTGATTCTCACCTTCTTCTATCATATCACTTGGATTATCATAACAGGGTAACAAAAGAATAAGACCCTCTTTAGCTGTTGCTCTTTTTTGGTAATACTTGGTTTGAGCTCTGCTGCCCACTACAGTGGATGCTCGGGTTGCGAACGTGATCCGTGCGGGATGCACGTTCCCAACCCGCAGCGTTCGCAATGCACGTCTGCGCATGTGCAGGTTGCGATTTGGTCTTATGCGCAATTTAGCACTTCTGTGCATGCGCGACCGCCGAAACCCGGAAGTAACCCGTTCTGGTACTTCCGGGTTTTGGCAGTCTGCAACCTGAAAAAACGCAACCTGAAGCGGCTGTAACCCGAGGTATGACTGTATTCTAAATTGTACTCCTGCTTTTCCAGAATTAAACTAATGAATAATTAAATTGCTTTCTGTCAATAAAGAAACTCACCCCCAGACTAACACCAGCACATATGCTGCTTGGCCAGGTTCAGGATTCTTGTATCAATTCACAAGGACTTTAACAACGGTGGTCCAGGAAATCTTAACAACCACCTAATTCTATATATTCATGCCTAATCCCTGAAGCCCTTGCAGGAGTAGCTGTTACCGTATTTTTTGCTCTATAAGACTCACTTTTTCCCTCCTAAAAAGTAAGGGGAAATGTGTGTGCGTCTTATGGGGCGAATGCAGGCTGTGCAGCTATCCCAGAAGCCAGAACAGCAAGAGGGATCGCTGCTTTCGCTGCACAGTGATTCCTCTTGCTGTTCTGGCTTCTGGGATTCAGAATATTTTTTTTCTTGTTTTCCTCCTCCAAAAACTAGGTGCGTCTTGTGGTCTGGTGCGTCTTAGAGAGCGAAAAATATGGTAGTTGTCGTCTGGCTCAAAAGCACAGCCACATTTTCAGCATTGTAGGCCCAATTTTGTAGAACTTCCTCCCAGGTGAGATGAAATAGGCCTTTCCCCTTTTGAACTTCTTACACCTAGTGGAGGCCTTTTTACATCACTAGGCATTTTAAGTAAGTTTTGTTATTAGTTTTAACTTACCTATCTTCATTATATCTTTTTAACTTTACTGTTACTCAGCACTTCTGAGACAACAGAGTTAAGCAATATATAAACTGTTGAAACTGAAAATTAGTAAAAGTGTAGGAACTTGCATTATTTTAGGTTACAAAAGGGCAAATGTGTTTAAGACTGGAAATTGCAAAAGGAGTTTTGAGAGGTTTTTAGAAATATTTCAGACTTCTACATTCTAGCCACTAGCAGGGTGGCAATCTGTCTAAATTACAGGATTTGCCACAATTTGGATGCAGAGAAAGGGACAAAGGAAGTCAGGAATGTATTTGTGTAGATAAGAAGATACCCTAAATCTGGGGTCAGAAAACTTTTTCAGCAGGGGGTCGGTCCACTGTCCCTCAAACCTTGTGGGGGGCCGGACTATATTTTGAAAAGAAAAACAAATGAACGAGTTCCTATGCCCCACAAATAACCCAGAGATGCATTTTAAATAAAAGCACACATTCTACTCATGTAAAAACACCATGCAGGCCCCACAAATGACCTAGAGATGCATTTTAAATAAAAGGACACATTTTACTCAGGTAAAAACACAATGATTCCCGGACCGTCCGCGGGCCGGATTTAGAAGGCGATTGGGCCGGATCCAGCTCCGGGCCTTAGTTTTTCTACCCATGCCCTAAATGGTGTGAATCAAAGTTATTTTAAAGGACTGCCTGCATCTGTATGAGACAGCTCAAGCTTTGAGACCAAATTCTGAGACCCAGGTCTCTGGCCGATCAATAAGATGGACAGATATCAGAGACAAGGCCTTATGAGTAGCGGCTCCACATTTCTGGAATTGCCTCACCCAAGAAATACATAACTCTTAAGATAACTTTTGAGATGCTTTTTTTTATTTCACTTTTGATTAGTCTGCTGTGCTTTAATTGAGGGTGCTGTGTTTTAACTGTGTCTAAATTTTCTAGTTTTATGTAGTATTACGTTCTATTCATTATCCTTATACATCACTCTGTGAGAGCAATGTATTTGGAATGTGGTTGTTAAAGTCTTTAAATATACAAAAAATCTGCTGTTGGCTGTTTGGCATTGTGTATTCAGCATGTGGAGTTACAATATGGGGATTATCCGTTAATTTTATTTTTCAGTTTCTAAAAATACATTTAAGAAGAAGATTTTTTTTAAACCCTCTAAAATGCAGATTTGAAAAGAATGCCTTTGATTCTGCCTGTATTTGTTATATGCTTTCTAAGATAGGTGATTTTGAAGATACTCTTTTACGAATGCTTTAGAGCTTGGCATTGCAATCGAAACCATGTGTTGTTGTTTTTAATTATAGAATCCCTAGTTTTATGCAATCTTGAACCACGTATGTTATGAGCAGTGTGCTATTTGGCAGTACATTGAATTCTAAATGCCAACCTTGAAGCTGAAATGTTCCATTTCAGTGTGTTTGTTTGTGTTTATGGTGGCTGGTTATGGATGGGTAATTATAGTAGAATCCTGAATGGTTGGGTGGGCTAGACTGCAAGTCGTGACAATTTCTCAATGGATCAGAAATTGGTCGGGAAATTTGTCTTTGCCACTATTGTTGAACATTTCAGTACAGGAGTGACTAAGCAGTTGTTCTCCAGTTGTTGCCAATGGTTAGTGCTGATAGGGCGTGGACATAATCTTAAGAGCACAGGTTAGCTACTTCTGCTTCAATATAACAGCTAAAAGGTAGTGACAGAAGTGCCTCTTAGCAGGTACTTACAGTTCCTATCAACTCTGTTATATATGAACTTCTTGAACTTTTGTCCTTTAGAGATTTGTGCCATCTGATAGCAGATTGGGAGTCTCTCACAGAAATTGTAGCCTTCTGTGCTGCAGCTATGACAGCAACAACCATACAGAACTCCACAATAGATTGTAGACCCAATGTTCAGCTAAGAGCTTGTACAGCATAGTGTTGATGCAATTATGTTTGTGTGTGATTTTATTAAAAAAAAATGCAACCTAAAACGTCCTGAGACGCAACAAATAAACTCATCTTTTTCTGTCACTTCTAACTTCCGCATTGCAGTGCTAATAGACTAGTATGTAGAGTTTTTCAAATTCTTTCAAGATGTCTTGAGCTTCTTAGGCAAGAATAAATGTTCTCATTAATGGTTTCTTCCTGACATGCAAAGCAGCGACACTCGTTCAAGACTCTGTGAACCAGTTCTCTTGCCCCAACATTAAACAGGATTTTGTTAGTGAGATCCTTCATTATATAACACCATGAATAAGAGTACAGTAAAACTGCACATCCTAAAGTAACAACCTCATTGGAATGATTTTTAATAGGGATATAAGTTCACAATGAACATCAGAAATACACCTTGTGCAAGCTGTGTATTGGAGACATTAATAGACTCGCTCAAGAGTTTCCCCCCTTTTATTTGCTCATGAGTATTTCTTTCTGCATATTGTGGAAACTGGAGAAAGGTGTTAAACCTGTAAAACAGATGCTTGGATTACTTATTCTTCTGACAGGCTGGGCCGGAGTCACTTGTGGCTCCACCCTATCTTGGAGTTGAATCTAAAAATGGGATTCAGTGCTCTGCTGTTCATAAAAGACAAGTGTGCATGTGCGTTTTCTGCTGCTCTAGTTGCAGCTTTCTGTAGAAGAAGCATACTTTCTGCTTCTATCAGTATTGCCCATCTTAGTGCAATAGAGCTAAAATAGTAATGCTTAGTTGAGTCTATGTAAACAGCTTTGCTCAATCAAAAACTGTAAGTTAAAGATGGAATTCCCTTCCCCACATGCACCGCATTATGGTTTGGAAAGAGGAAAGGAAAACCAATATTGCTGTTGCTTCCATTAAATTTCTAAATGCATTTGAATGAGCTTTTGCATCACAATCCTCATCATATAAATATCACATAGGAGCATAAGAAATGACTTGCTCCAGCCTGCATCTAACAGATAACCAGCATTCTGTTTCCAACAGCTGCCAATCAACTGGTTCTAATAAACTCTCAAGTATGGCACGAAGGCAGCACTCTTCTGCTTTGTACTGCATTTTGTCTCCAACATATGGTATTCAGAAAGGTGTACTGCCTCTGGCCACAGATCAATGTATATTTTTAGCTTATTACAACCTCAGTTGAGAATATACTTAACAAAACCCTACACTTGAATCCCCCCTTTTCCACTAGTGCACAAAAAACTTTGTTTCTTAACTGCAACCACATATAGTACTGCCAAAGGCATCATAGCAAAAAAAAAAGCTACTCAAGGCTACCCAAAACCAACTGATATTTATCTTATTAAGTGCTTGGATTCAGTGGTTATAATTTTTTATCATCATTCTTCCACATAAAAGCTTTATACCATTAGTCTCAAGATACACATTTTGTAGTATTTTTCGCATTTTGTAGCTTAATATTGCCAAAATTGTCCTTAAACTCAATAATGGGGTCTACAAGAGGTACAGAACAAGTGAAATCAAGCTTGGAGAAGGCAACAATGCTTTCATATAATAGGCTGTTCTGAGGATGGCCATCTGCAATCTCATTCCACATCTTTTCAAAACAGCAGTTCAACCATGAAGAGAAGCTCTACTGTAAATAAAACTGTTTGGAAAAGGGTGTGATATAACTGTCAAATGAAGCAAAGAAGCATTGTTCCTGTTTTTTCTAGACAGTTCATTTGACTGAATAGATGTTATGAGAGGAAAAGACACATTCTCACTCGCTTACAAACTCGCTGATGAACCTGGAAATTCTACAGATGTGATGTTAGAACAGTTTTCCACAAGCTTTCTTCATGTTTTATAATATAAAGCTTCTTTAGTCCCAACCCGTGTGGACTGCTGCTCCAGAATTTCCAGCAGCTCATTGTCCTTTGTTGTTGTTTTCTTCAAAACAAACAAACTTTGCATATGTAAACTGGCAAATCTGTGAGAGCAATTCCTTCATAAAAATTATTTGCAATGTGAAGTGTTCTCCATATTTATGGTATTTAAAGCAGCAGGGACACTGGTTTGCATGTTTGGTTGAAGCCTTAATTTAATCTTCTCAAAAGAGATGCTTCCACACAATTGACACATACAACTTAGTTTGTCTTTGTGTTGTTATATGTTTTGTGTTCTCATTTTGTATTTTTATGTTGTGACCCGCCCTGTGATCCTCAAATGAAGGGCAGTGTACAAATTTAATAAACAAACAAACTTCTGCTAGTCAAAAGAACGCTGGAAAAGAGACAGTTTAGGAGTAGTTACATGGGCTACACATGGCTTGAGAAAAAAATCGAAGCCATCTTCCAGAATACAGCAGTGCAAGTCATTCTTGCTCAGTTTATACAAGCCTCTCTATCGACTCCCCTTTGAACAGTCTTTATTGACCCCAAACAAGTAGGCAGACAGTTATGTCTAGTGTACAGATAAGGCGATAATCCTGGGTGAAGGCTTATTGACGATCTTTATTAATCTTCAGTTTGAGTGTGGGAGAGATCCTGTTTGGTATGCATAAAGCAACTATTATTTTCTTACATTTGTTTTGAAAAGCAAGGTTTTCATGTTTCAAAAGCAATTTAGTAGTACAGTATAGAGAAATCTGCTATTTGAGAAATGCAAATTCTAAGCCTTCACTGGGACATGGGATTAGTTAGCGGTTCCCTTACTCCTGGCTGTTGACATTCTGTATTTTAATTCAGATTTATTTATTTTTTTACTTTTTACTGGGGAGTTAATCGGATTTTAAAATCCAGGATAAATTAAACTTTAAAAAAAATCCTCACCCTGAATGTCTTTTGTTTTAAACAATTTCATTTTATACTAGACAAGCATCCATTGCTGGGGAGGGTGAAAATGGTATGGAAAACATTTATTTATACCTGCTAACTAAAACATTACACGTTGGTTATAATAAAAACAAACTTGCTCATTTTCGGAGAAATGCTGTGTTTTGTGTTGTTTCTCACTGACTTTAGGCTGTTCTGTTTGGAGACCAACTTCTTTCTTTCTTTTCATTATTTCAAAGTCTTGCAGTGAGGGAGTTCCTTTGTTTGGATGATCCACCAGGACCATTTGATAGCCTTGAAGAGAGTAGGGTAAGTGTAAAGTAGTTATTTGGTTGTTAGACTAAAACACTCTTAACTGGCCTGTTGCATATGATGTTTGTCATGTGGTACCTTTATAACAGGAGAAGCAGCTGTTCTCCTTGAGGCGGACATAAAATATATATGTCTGCCACATAGAAAAAGGCATGGAATGAATAATCTATGGACTGTACATTTGCACAACAAGCAGCCCAAAGGCAGAAAGACAGGGCAGCTATGGAGCAGAGATCACGAAAGCCTGGGGAGATGAGGGTGGGGAAAGAATGCAGGTAAGGTAAAGGTAAAGGGACCCCTGACCATTAGGTCCAGTCATGGCCGACTCTGGGGTTGTGGCGCTCATCTCTCTTTACTGGTCGAGGGAGCTGGCGTACAGCTTCCGGGTCATGTGGCCAGCATGACTAAGCCGCTTCTGGCGAACCAGAGCAGCGCACGGAAACACTGTTTACCTTCCCGCCACAGCGGTACCTATTTATCTACTTGCACTTTGACATGCTTTCAAGCTGCTAGGTTGGCAGGAGCAGGGACCGAGCAACAGGAGCTCACCCCGTCGCGGGGATTCAAACCGCCAACCTTCTGATCGGCAAGTCCTAGGCTCTGTGGTTTAACCCACAGCACCACCCACATCCCTAAAGAATGCAAAAGTTGTAGGAAATAATTTCAAAGTTTCTTTTGACTATATTCTTCCTGCAGTTTTTCTCAATCTCCGACTGTTGAATATTGTTTTATTCTGCTGCCTGGTATATAATTATTGATGACTCAAGTTTGATGCATTGTTTTAAATCTACCTCTGTGATCTGATCCTTTTGCTTTATCAGTTGTGCATGTATCATACTTTAGGGTTTTCCTTCACTGGTTTAATTATATTTAGCATAAAGTATTTTCTCAAATATTTTTAATATGTGTATCTTCATGATTTATCAGTTACACTGCTCAGTCTCACTGCTATTTCCTCCTACCTGAAATAGGATATTTTATTCGGATTGTATGTCATTCTTTTTATTTGTTTTCCTTGGGCATCTGATTTTGCAGAACCCATCCAAAAGTCTTTCTGAATTAGAATAATACCATTTGCTGAATGCATGCAGAAGAACAAAGAAAGATACTTTTTTGGCTCACATCTAGCAGATATGAACCAGCTTAACACATTATGTTAATATGTCCAGTTCAAATACTTGGTAAAATTACTTTTAAGTTAAGTTATTTGGAATTTTGTTAGCATTCCAAAATATATACAGAGAGCCAGTGTGATGTAGTGGTTAAGAGTGGTAGATTTGTAATCTAGGGAACCGGGTTCGCTTCCCCGCTCCTCCACACGCAGCTGCTGGGTGACCTTGGGCCAGTCACACTTCTCCGAAGTCTCTCAGCCTCACTCACCTCACAGAGTGTTTGTTGTGGGGGAGGAAGGGAAAGGAGAATGTTAGCCGCTTTGAGACTCCTTCGGGTAGTGATAAAGCGGGATATCAAATCCAAACTCTTCTTCTTCTGCTGCTGCTGCTGCTGTGTGTGTGTGTGTGTGTTTTGAATTTGGCATTTTAGAGGACAACTTTAACTATTTTAACTTGGTTTCAGTCAAATATAATGCCATTGAAGTATTTTAATTCCTGTTAATTTTGGCTCTTTGGCTCTTGTAAATGGCTGGTCCCTTCAGAACTGTCCCATAGTTTAAGGGATTTGCAGCATTGTATCTGTTCCAGCCCCTGGTGGATGCCTGGTTAACTGAATGTGCTACACCACCAAATGAGGATCACTGCCAAATTACATAATAGGCTGTTTTGCTAGTGAAGTTAGCGACAAATTATGAAATGCAAACTTCTTAACGTTAATTGCAGGCTTTCTCTTAAGGAGAAAGAATTGTAAGCCCTCAGTCCATGATTTGTGATTTTCTGCATCAAATGGTTTTGTTTGTGTAGGTAAAGGGGAGCTCACAGCTACAAAACATCTTATATCTATCAAAAATATAGAGGAAGTCAAGAAGAAAAATATATCCACATCTTATAGAGACAGTCTCAATAGCATGTGCAATGTACCCAAGCACTGAATCAAATATTATTTCCTCTAGCAAGCTATTAGCATTTCACCCCAAAAATGTTAAAATGCGGCGTGTATATTGGTTTAATTTTTCTTTACCCTGTTTTAAACACACACACTTTTAGAGATTGGAGAAGTGGTTCCATTTAAAGAAAGGGAAGTAACTTTGAATGACTCCTTGTGACATCAGTAAGGGTTCTACAAAATATCAATTACCGTATTTTTCGCCCTATAGGACACACGTTTCCCCCTCCAAAAATGAAGGGGAAATGTGTGTGCGTCCTATGGGGCGAATGCAAGCTTTTGCTGAAGCCTGGAGAGCGAGAGGTGTCGGTGTGCACCAACCCCTCTCGCTCTCCAGGCTTCAGGAAGCTCTGCGCAACCCTCGGGAGACCGCCGCGACTTCGCGCCGGTCTCCCGAGGGCTGCGCAGAGCTGCCTGCAGTCCTGGGCTTCGCTCTGCGCACCCCTTGGGAGCCCAGCGCGAAGTCGCGCCGGTCTCCTGAGGGTTGCGCAGAGCTGCCTGCATTTCAAAGAAGAGCTGAAGAGCGCACCCGGGCTTTGCACAGCTCTCCGCAAGCCTGGGGAGAACGGCGCGACTTCCTGCCGGGCTCCCTAGGCTTGCGGATAGCAGGCTGTTCTCGGGGCTGGGGTCAGGGGAAGCTCGGGCTTCCCCCGCACCAGCCCCGCGCCTGGGGGGAAAAAGAATTTTCTTTATTTCCCCCCCAAAAGAACTAGGTGCGTCCTATGGGGCGAAAAATACGGTAACAATTTTGGAGGATGTTTGCTTTTCAGGTACCGTAACTATTAACCTTAGAAACTCGGCAAGGTATCATTGGGTCTGTGTGGCACCTTGGAGATGAACTAGCTTAGTGGCTCATGAGCTTTTGAAGAAAACTTCCTCTTTCATTGGACTCATGTCTACAAAAGCTCCTACCTCAAAAACCCAATTGGGCTTAATGCTAAACATACTTACTGAGACATAAATCCCATTAAAATCAGTGGAATTTACTTCCAAGTAAGTCTCTTTAGGAGTGGGTGTTGTTACTGCAACCGTACTGATCTCTTTGCTGCAGTTCAGTCTTGGGATCTTAAGCTCTGCAATAAAATCTTTTAACATCAGATAACCTATTTGAGGGGGAGGGGGCTCCACAGTAGTTGCAATGTTTATTTATGTCACAAGGGACTTGGGGGGGGGGGAATCTTTAGTTGACCTTCTGAGCCCCATAAGGGGATTTGTAGAATTATGTGGTGTGGCAACAAGACAGCATCATGTGTGCCAAGATGTAATCTCAAGTAATTACAGTGAGCTTCACCTATGCTTTTTTATCTAGCTTTAGCAGAAAATGTCAACTTTTGGTGGACTTTCTCAGTAGCCACATTCAAACCAATATGTGTTATTTTGTGTTTCATTGTGATTAGGCTGTTACTATAAGATTCTGCAGTAGCTGCAATGCTTTTTCTGTAATGGCATAGTAGTTCCCTTACATTTTCCTAGTTCTGTTTTAATGTGTCAGTGCAATGAATAGCAAAGTTGCTACAGGATGCATGTCTGCAGAGCTGTGGTAGCTGGTCATGCAGATATTCTCAGCTGCATGTGTAGGTCACAGCTTGTCATTCTGAAAATATTTTGAAATGTGGGTTAGGACAGTCCCTTTGTGAGCCATTATATTGTTGTATACCATGAGGTTAGTTTTTGTTTTGTTTTTTGTTTGCATAAAAAATGACAGACTGATACAGTTTGTCCTCATTACTGCCACATAAAAGTGTTCAGTGCAATGAAATAAAATTGAGGTTGTGTGCTTTTATTCATATTAAAAATTAAAACTATTGCGGTAGGGGAACATCATCAGTCTCAAGTCTTTGCATTTCTCACACAAAACTATTGCCTTCAAAAAATCGTTTAATTTTTCTTCTAGGCTTTCTGCGAGACCCTAGAAGAAACAAACTACCGTCTGCAAAAGGAACTTGCTGAAAAGCAAAAAGAGGTGGAAGCTCTGAAAAAAATGCTAAACGAAAAAGAAGTGTACATAGACGCCATAGAGAAACAATTGGGGTAAGTGGACAGAAAATTCTTGAAACTAGACTGCAATTTAAAAATTAATCCCAAAACATTGAGCACTTATTCATGCATTTCTGAAAACTTCTTTTGTTGCAGTCATACTGCACTGGCTCCCAGTGGAGTAGAGGGTCAGTTTTAAGGTGCTGGTTTTGACCTTTAAAGCCCTATGCGACCTAGGACCCACATACCTACGGGACCGCCTCTCCTGGTATGCCCCGGGAGGAACTTAAGGTCCACAAATGACAACACTTTGGAGGTCCTAAGTCGCAAGCTGGTTAGATTGGTCTCAACTAGGGCCAGGGCCTTTTCAGTACTGGCCCTGACATGGTGGAACGCTCTGTCACAAAAGACTAGGGCCCTGCGGGACTTGACATCTTTCCGCAGGGCCTGCAAGACAGAGCTGTTCCACTTGGCCTTTGGTTTGGACTCAGTCTGACCCTTATGCTTCCCTCCCCTTATAGTTTTTATCTATGGGCTACTATTAAAATGAGGCTGCATTTTAAATTGTATTATAACCAATTCTTTAAAATTGGTCTCTTCCCCCCCCCCCACACACATTATGTTTTTATTGTAATTTTTCTGGTGTTAGCCACCCTGAGGGCGGGGTATAAATAAAAAATTCTTCTTCTTCTTCTTCTTCTTCTTCTTCTTCTTCTTCTTCTTCTTCTTCCCTCAATTCTCTCCTGAAAGACAGGAGATAACCCCCAGAGTAACTCTTGTATAATTTTAAACTTCAGTTTAAAAAGGAAATAGAAAGTCTTGTGTGAAGTAAAGCACTTTAACATGTATGTGAGCCTTTCTGACACAATTGAGGTTGGTGCAGGCCACATATAGCAAGTCAGTTTAACTACGCCTTTCTTTGGATAGGAATGATGGGAGGGAGAGCAGTTTCCAAGTAGCAAGCTCACAAAGAGGAAATCCTTAGTAAAGTATCCTGAGGATGAGGACTTGTATTTTACTGTCAGTATGAACCTGAAATCTGGTGAAATAAATGATGCTGCTAATTTTATAGTTATTGCTTACTAGCGGTCTTGTACCTGACATTGCCCAGGAATTCTAAGAAGGGTGGGAATGAAGGCAGAGTTAAAATTGGTGCCATTTTGAAAGGTTCAGTGCAGTTTTGAAAGGTTCGCCATCTTGATTCAAAGGACCGTCCAATCTTATCCAAACAGAGAGAGAAAACTGCTCCTTCATCTCAAGAACTACTATGCAATCTGATTATGAAACCTTAAGAGCGTCCAAATGCATAGCAAACAAAATACTGTACTTTCCAAAATATTTTGTAGATGAGCATCCTATTTTGTAGTCTAGTATCTAAAATACTTACTTTTTCAACATCTAATATAATTATATTTTCAGTGCATAATGGATAAACAGTATGCTGAAGCATCAATACAAAATAGATACAATTTGTAATGAAAGTTCTTTGCTAATTAGTATCAGTGTCATTTCAATATTATGTCTTAAACCTAATAAAGGAATGAAAATATAATTATGTGTAGAAAAGTCTTCTAAAAGAAGTTCTGCTTAGGTGCTTTTTCATTATTTCCTAGCTTAACTATATTGGATTGGATCTAGACTAATGTTTAGCAGGAGCTACAATTACATTTGAAGAAGCAGTGGGGGCAATTTTCACCAATTCCTCCTGTTCCCCTTATCCTCCTAGAAAACACTGGGGGAAGGGAGAGTTAGCAAAAATTGTGTATTCTCTTCTTTCTATAAATAGAAAGTATCCTTACGTTTGTGAAAGTGATATTCTGGATCCAATCAGCTGTATCTTGAATTTGTTACACAGGGATTTAAATTTAGGAAAAGTGAAGTCTCGTAAGTTGTCAGGACAAGAGAGTGAGTGCAGTGGAGAAGTGGAATCCTCTGCAATAGAGGCAGATCAAGGAGCCCTGGAAGAAGACAACAGGTACAATCTAAAATTCTCTATGTTTTATTTAAGGTTATTTTTTGAGAAGCCTTTCACTTCTACAGTCTCCTGTGATACGTTGTTGTAGAAGTGCCATTCACATTCCAAATGCAATTCACACTCTGGAAATATTACCGTATTTTTCGTCCCATAGGACGCTCTGTCCCATAGGACGCACCTAGTTTTTTGGGGGGTAAATAAAGGAAATAATTTTTTCCTTTGTTTCCCCCCCAAAACCAGGTCGGGGAAACTGAACCAGGTCGAGGAACAGCGGGATGGCGGCGCTGCGCCTCCTTGCTGTCCCCCGAGCTTGTGGGGCTGGCCGATGTCTGTCCGGCATGCGGGGCGCTCTGCTTCAGGGCGCCACGCGCGCCGGGCAGCAGGCTGCTATCCGCAGCGTAGGGAGCCCTGCGGGACCTCCCGCAGGGTTGCCTAGGCTGCGGATGTGTTCCCAAAGCGCCGGGCGCACTGCTTTCAGGGCACCCGACGCTCTGGGAAGCAGGCTGCTATCCACAGCATAGACAGCCCTGCGGGAACTCCCGCAGGGCTGCCTATGCTGAGGATGTGTTCCCGAAGCGCTGGGCGCTCTGCTTTCAGCGTGACCGGCGCTCCGGGAAGCAGGCTGCTATCCGCAGCCTAGACAGCCCTGCGGGAACTCCCGCAGGGCTGCTTAGGCTGCGGATGTGTTCCTGAAGCCTGGAGTGCGAGAGGGGTAGGTGCGCACCGACCCCTCTCGCTCTCCAAGCTTCAGCAAAAGCCTGCATTCGCCCCATAGGACGCGCCCAGATTTCCCCTTCATTTTTGGAGGGGGAAAAGTGCGTCCTATAGGGCGAAAAATACGGTAAATATATTTATGTTACTTGTGGTTTCCTGCCCTTTTCTCCCCTTCAAAAAGTCCTTGCCCCAAACTGAGGTTTAAAGGATAATAGTTGACGGCTGTACCTCTTCAGCAGGAGGTATGCTGAAGAAGCTGCACGTGGATAATGCTGGTTGAACATGAAATGATCTGATAGGCATGCATCAGTGATCCACCTTATCCCAGAGGTCTAGGTATCCATGACTAATAATGTAAACAATGGGGAAAAAATGGCATAAAACACAAAACCAGCAACCTGGCTTAGCATATTTTGCGGGGCAAGGGTCTACCTCTATAAACTCTTAGTAAAAGAGATTAGTTTTCCAAGTGTGCTGATCAGAACCGTGAGATAGATATGAAATGATTCCCCCCCCCCCAAAGTGTGTCAAACATATTGATCTGTCCCTACAGTTCTGAGAAAGAGAATCGAGCAACATCTTGGAGCGGTTCATTGGCTGAAAATCACGTGCCAGAAATCGAAGTTGCCGAGGTAGCGTATACCACTGATGAAGAGATGTAAATGCTACCAGCTGCCTTTACAGTAGTGTAAGAAAGTCAATGTCTGGATTGCATTGAACAGAAGTATATAGTAGTTGTCAAGCAGAAGCTGAGATGGCAGAAGCTTGAATGTTTACATAAACCAATCTAGAGAAACCTATGGCATAGGAAGGATATAAGTGCTGCTTTGTCTCAGCCTTTATCTAGCCTTATGAGAGATATATATTAATATATAAAAAAGCTCTGGTTAAAGGCAGGTCAAGTTGGAATCCTAAGTGATGTATATAAGTACCCATATATAAGGATAAATGCCACACATGTAGATATACCAATCATGTAGCATGTTGTATATCACATGCTTGCTATTAATATTTTTGTATGGACAGCTTTTTGGTATTTGGATTTTCAGATTCTTTATATAGGCATGTAACTTCTGCTCTGGGAAATATAATTCTGCCATCTGGACTTGGGAAATGTATATGATTTCTTGTGGTTTTTAAAGTCATAAATGTAAATAAGTGATACGTAAATTATAATGCAATGATCTAGGAAAGCTTGCAGTACCAAAATTAAACCTTTCAGTAATGGGAATGTTATTTGTTTTCATAATCCGGAAAGAAATATCACACTGTGGGCATTCACCTGCACTTGAAAACAATATAAAAGCTGTCTTTTAACTGTTTTTCTTTAAATTTCCTTACACTTTCGCCACTCAGCCACATAATCACCGAATCAACAAATTTGCCTTATATAAAGAACACTACCTCTTTCTTTTGTTGCTAATGCATAATTGCTCTGTTTAAAGTATGCATATTATAAACAGATATTTGAGTCATTAAAGCCATACTTCTGCACAGTTAAATAACTAAATCTAATTGCAGTTTATGTTTGTGTATGTTTATATTGTACACCCAGGAACACACTATAAGCTTCACTCTTGTTTTAAAATTTGTGTTGAACCTAATAATGCACTTTATAACAAAGAAAATATTGTGCCAAGTTCATTGGCTCTGCGTTTTTTGTGCTTTTTGTTCGACCTTTGGACTGAGGGAAGGTGCAATTGGTTTGTACAGTAGTGCCTTTTTGTATTTTGCTTGTTACAGATGTTATAATAGTGTGTCAGCTTTATGGAATCTTCAGAAACATTCTGCTCAGCAGTTACTTGCTGGAAGTGCCTTGTTTCGTCTACTCTTTCAGTAGGAAGAATGCTTCTTTTGTTCTTCTCTGTGCCACCTACTCCTTTGTTTAATGCTGTTAACACACAGTCTCATGTGCCGGAATTTTCAATGGTCGCTTTGTGTTTTAGGGTGTAAGGACAAAAATCTCTGCAGGACTGTATGAAACCATCTGGGGCAAATAAACCTTTGGACATGACAACATCTTTTTTTTTGGTCGTCTGTTGCAAAATAATGCTGGGTTTAAAAGAGTCCGGAGCTTAGCTAACTTGCTCCTTGGCTTTTTGAAATCTACATTCCATGTTTTGTCACGGTGCGTGAAATTTTAATGTTGGCTTGGAATGCATTTTCTCTGCATTTTATTGCAGGAGATTTTTGTATATTAGCACCATTCTGGAGGTCACTCTGCTACTTCTACCTTCAACTGTGTACAAACACTCTTAACTAGTCATGGGTGCCTTGTTCCATCTTCATTGTCAGAGGCAGTAGCTCCCTGGATGCCAGTTTCTGGGAGTTGCAGATGGGCAGAAGGGTGTTTGCATGCTTCCCATAGGTATCTGGGTTCACCACTGTGAGAGCAGGATGCTGGACCGTTGGCCTGATCCAGCAGGCACTTCTTATGCTCTTATATAATAATAATAATTTATTTATACCCTGCCCATCTGGCTAGGTTTGTCCAGCCACTCTGGGTGGCTTCCAACAGAATATTAAAATATAGTAATCTATTAAACATTAAAAGCTCCCCTAAACAGGGCTGCCTTCAGATATCTTCTAAAAGTCTGGTAGTTGTTTTTCTCTTTGACATCTAGTGGGAGGGTGTTCTACAGGGCGGATGCCACTACCAAGAAGGCCCTCTGCCTGGTTCCCTGTAACTTGGCTTCTTGCAGCAAGGGAACCTCCAGAAGGCCCTTGGCGCTGGACCTCAGTGTCCGGGCAGAACAATGGGGGTGGAGACGCTCCTTCAGGTATACTGGACCGAGGCCATTTAGGGCTTTAAAGGTCAGCACCAACACTTTGAATTGTGCTCAGAAACGTACTGGGAGCCAATGTAGGTCTTTCAAGACTGGTGTTATATGGTCTCGGCGGCCGCTCCCAGTCACCAGTCTAGCTGCCGCATTCTGGATTAGTTGTAGTTTCCAGGTCACCTTCAAAGATAGCCCCACGTAGAGTGCATTGCAGTAGTCCAAGCGGGAGATAACCAGAGCATGCACCACTCTGGCGAGACAGTCTGTGGGCAGGTAGGGTCTCAGCCTGTGTACCAGATGGAGCTGGTAACCAGCTGCCCTGGACACAGAATTGACCTGCGCGCCCATGGACAGCTGTGAGTCCAGAATGACTCCCAGGCTGCGCACCTGGTCCTTCAGGTTCACAGTTACCCCATTTAGGACCAGGGAGTCGTTCACAATGACAGGTCTCCGTAGCCCGATGGGTCAGTGCATCTGGCTGTTAACCAGAAGGTTGGTGGTTCAAGCCCACCCATGGACTGCTGTGGGCAAGATTCCTGCACTGCAGGGAGGTGGACTAAATGACTCTCGGGGCCACTTCCAACTCTACAATTCTAGGATTCTATGAAAACAGGTTAGGTAGGTTGGAAGGTAACTGTTAATTCCACCTTGCCTCTCTCTGGCTGCTTTGTGCCTCTTAAAAAGCCCCATGCATTGTGGCCTGCCTTCTCAATGTGAGAAGTCTTTCTTCAAACCCTACCACAGGGCCTTTGTCTCAACATCTTTGCACTTTCGCTGTTCCTGCCCATTTACATGGGACCTAATATTGTACTAACAATGGATCAGGACTACTAGGAGTCTAGTGCTTGTTGTAAAATGGAGGTGTGGAGAGAGAAGTTGAAACAACTGGAAAAGCAGCCTGCCTACTAGCTTGGGTGTGGATTTGCATTACTTAGTAGGTATGAAAGCATTAATTGTTGCACATACTTCAGATTAAATGTGATTATTCAAGCGTCCCTTATTAGGTACATACCTAGATTTCACTGTAATAATTTATGGTTTAATCCTTCACTAATTAAATATGAAGGTAAGTTTCTTTGGACTAAACTACGCATACTCAAAATATTATTTGTACTGAAATACCTCATTATGTTTGAAATTTTGCATAATTCTCAGTCACTGAAGTTTTTGTTTTGTGCATCTGTTTAGAAAAGCTTTGTATGAGAATTTCTCTCAGCTTTATAATAATAATAATTTTATTCATGCCCTGCCCATCTGGCTGGGTTTCCCCAGCCACTATGGGCAGCTTCCAACATATATAGCTGTGGCGGGAAGGTAAACGCCGTTTCCATTCTGGCTCTGGTTTCCATCACGGTGTTCTGTTGTGCCAGAAGCGGTTTAGTCATGCTGGCCACATGACCCGGAAAGTTATCTGTGGACAAATGCCAGCTCCATCGGCCTGAAAAGTGAGCTGAGCACTACAACCCCATAGTCGCCTTTGACTGGACTTAACTGTCCAGGGTTCCTTTACCTTTTCCCCTTTACCTTACAGCATATATAAAACATACAAGTGTCATGCTGGCATCCTTCCATACCCAGTTTAGTTCTGGATGGCCTCTTTAACAGCTGCAGTCAAGTTTATTAACAGATCAATTCTAAACTATTCCTCCCCCTGCCCCCGGGCTTTTGGTTTGCTGACAGGTTTAAATTGACTCAAAAATAATATTAAATATAATTCAATAACTATTCTGATGAACCACTGCCAGACTGTGGTCACATTTGCAACTTGCATTTAAAGCTCTACAACACCACTTTAAACAGTCATCTTCAATTCCATGAGAAAGGTCTTGGATGAGTTGGCTGCCTTATTTCCCAGAACAACCCTGTTCTGGTCCTCTCTCTTGAAGAGAAAGGTTTGGCGCGGTGCGCATAACATTATGGCCTTTGAGAAATCCAGGAAACTCTTGAATCACGCAAAGTGTGTTTTATGAATGGCCTAGTTATATCTCATGATGATATCCAGATTGGCGACCAGACCCTATTCCGGGATGACGGTGTTCATCTTTCAGATCGCGGAAACAACATATGGCTGGCTAACATATCCAGTAGTCTTAGAGACTGGTTGCAGCTGTGAGGGTATTGGCGGCGAGCCTTTTGGCTCGGGTGGCGGTTAGGCATTGGAATGTGTTGTTGGTGTTTCGGGTGGCAAGGTGTGGCCATCACCTTCCCCGACAATTTTCGGTATTCCGCTAAAGGAATCCGGCGGTCATGGATCCTGTCCGATGCCCCGTGTGGCGGGGGACCATGGCACAACCCTCGGTGACATCAGGAAGAGAGCCTATAGTTGGATTAGCATCAACAGGCTTCCCCTACTGGTGGTTAACCCCTCCTCAGACTCACCCCTCTACGAGTGGGTGGAGTCTAATGTTCCGTGGTCCAATGCCTAAGCCAATACCTTCTCACATGCTGTAATCAATAAAGTTGTGGCCTTTACCTTACCCATTAACCTTACATTCTGTGTCCACGTGTCTTTATTCCCCAAGCGGGGATCGGGTCCTCGAATCACAACTATTCTGATGAACCACTGCCAGACTGTGGTCACATTCGCAACTTGCATTTAAAGCTCTACAACACCACTTTAAACAGTCATCTTCAATTCCCCCAAATAATTCTGGGAGCTAATTTGTTACAGAGCTATGATTCCAAGAGAAAGGCGTTTGATGGTTAAATCACTCTGGGAATTGGTCTATAGGAGGGGAATAGGGGTCTAATGACTCTTTGGAGAAAGTTTCGACGAATGGGGATGTATTCAACTAATGTTTGCTCAGAGGCCCATAGAAATTAAGGGACCTAAGTTAGCCGCGGCTGTTAATTTCAACGAATCTGCTCTGTGTAAAAGTTAGTTGAATGCAATCTGTGTTTATGAGAGAGAGAGAGAGAGAGAGAGAGAGAGAGAGAGAGAGAGAGAGAGATGTCAGTAAACTGTTTCCTAGCTCCCACTCTAAAATAGTCATGTATTTCAAGTTCTGAGCAGAGTGTAAGATCCTGCCAGAAACTGGAAGACCTGTGATGCTTTGTTGCATGGCTCAGCAAGCTTCTCCCCGCCTACTGGAAACTAGATGCAGACCTTGAAAATGGAGGGGAGGAAAGTATGAAGTGGGAGCAGTGTATGACTGAACCTAGTGGGAAGTGTTTTGGTGGTGCTATTTCAGATTGACTGGAATAGGAGATTGACTGTGGAGAAGAAAGGGGGGGGGACCCCTAAAGGAATCAACTAGTCAAGAGAACAGGGGAATCAGTTGTGTGTTAACCTTGGCAAACATGCATTAAATAGTTCCTTTATATTCTTTCCAGAACAATCATCCATGGACAGGAAATGTTTTGATCAAAACACTGCTGCTTTGTTGGATATTATTTTATATACTGCTTTTATACTATTGCCAATGCTTTTTAAGTAGGGAGTTTTCTTTGTGCACTGTTATTCAGGATAGTTAAGGACTGACATTCAAGGCTAAAAACATCTGCAGATTGTGTGTGACCATAAGCAGGTCATTTAACTTTTTCCTAATTCTGAATTGGATCTAAAAGTGTAGCTACTGTATAAATCTCCTTCTGTTATTTTTGTTTTTTAAATAGCTTATTCAATACCGTTTTATGCCATTTACAACAAAGAGTTGCGTCGTACCTGGAAGACTTAACACATTTATTATGACACAAGCTTTAGTGGCAAAGATTTGACTTTATCAGATGCAATGAAATTTACTTGCTGCTTAACATTCATGGTGTTAAAAGGACACGCTTGGTTTGGAACAAGTGAGCACTAGTAGACCTGCACTCATTAAAGTGAGTTAAGGAAGTTTGGAAACATGTTCTTTTTTTAATCTACATGCAATTTGGGGGAGAACTGTAGCTTATGTGCTTATTGTGCAGTTTACAACTCTTGACTGCCTTTCAGTTTAAAGCCCAAAATAGTAATCGATTGAATTCTGTTTTTTTTAATGTTATTCAAAATTAAATATAAATTCCATGATGAAAATACATATTGAAAAACTTAGGTTAAAAGGGGGGAAGCTAATATTTCTATATACATGCTTTAACATGCACTTTGCTTCATAATGAATTATTAATAAATATTCCTTCTACACAAATCCACTATTATAAAATATTAAAGTTTTAAATTATTAAGTTTCAACCACTAGAACTAGGAGGACAGGCTCATGTTAATTTTTTTTACTCTAAAATTACAAACCTATTCCGCTCCCCAAAGTTCCTAATTCTGGTTTTACTTAGTGGGTTATGACACTGCAACTCTCTATAACTTCCCTATATTTTTCTTGATCTTAAATCATAATCACTGTATTCAATTGTTCCCAAAACTTCCCTTATTAATTGGTTGAAATCTAATATATATAAGGATGATAGGGCATGGCCATTCCACCAGTCTCACTCCATTAGTAATACTTCCACTAATATTTTGGACAGAACAACCCTTGGGGTTTGAGAAATGAGGCTAAGGAACCTGTGGGTCCTCAATCATCCCCCAAGAATGGGCCACTGTAGCCCCACAGCTGATGGAGCACCACTGGCAGAACACCTGTGTCCACTGAGAGTGCCCTAGGTGCACCAATGCTGTTTCACTGGCTGGGTGGCACTTAATGCCTCTTTCTATAGCCCATCTGCCTGAATGCTGTTTGTAGGATTGCAGCCTAGGTCCCTTCTGTAAGCAACAAATCAGGATCAGCTAGCAGGTGCTGGGAAATATCTAGCCTGGTATAAGACCATTTCAAATGCCTGATAAAACACAGTAAGTTGTGTTGTAACTCTTAATGAAAATGCTTCCATGCATGAAAAATAATTTAGAACTTGGCGTTTAAATAAGTGCCATTTATTGCAAAACCTGGGCAAGGTGTTCCATGACTCATTCTTTCCACATCTCCAGTGGTGTCTGATTTTGTTGCTGTTAATGCAGAAACCGGCTAAACCTTTAGCTGCAGCCAAGTTTGGGAAAAGCTGCTAGTTTGTTCAAAGACAATATCTAACGTTTATTCACTGCCAACAGTATAGGAGCTACTGGGCAAAGATGGCTGGCGTTCTTCAGCATGGGACAGAGGTCACCAATCTTTTGGGAAGTGTCCTGGAAGTCAAGTCCAAGTAGGAGCAAGCATGTAATGAATAGGAACGCAAGGAGAGAGCTCTGCTGAAGTAGACTAAAGGTGTGTCTAATCCAGCACCCTGCTTTCACAGTGGCAAACTCGATGCCTGTACAAAGCTCACAAGCAGGGCATGGTGCCATATGGTTTTATTTATGTCTACCCTGCATTTCCTTCAAAGAGTTCAAGGTTTGTCCCCTCCCTCATCTTAACTTCACGGAAAATTTGTTAGGTAGGCTTCTTATCCCACTCCGGCTGTTATTCCCCAACGACAGAAAAACAGTGGTACCTCGGGTTACATACACTTCAGGTTACATATGCTTCAGGTTACAGATTCCTCTAACCCAGACTCTTCCGGTTGATTCCTCTGACGTGATTAACGACCTGAGCCTTTGATGAGATTCCAAGCATGTTCCCCCATTACGCAGAGTATCCAGCACGCAGGGAAGGAGCCGAGATAGTATGAGCTACATTGCAAAGAGTGTTTTATTTCTAACTACGCAGACAGAAAAGAAATATACATGCTCTCTCTGTGAAAGCAGAGAGCAACTGAACAACAAAGGATCAGGAAACCAGTAACATCACATCCGTCTCCTGTCTTCCGTGAGACTTCCAATAGCCTGGAATCTCTGGAATGCAAAACAGAGTCTTGTGACTCCAAGCACTGCACAGTGGCACAAACAGAAACTAACAGGTACCACTGTACACTATTTTGGAATGGTTTTGCCTTTTGTCTGCTGTAGTGGGAAGCTGGTAGAAGCAAAGATATGGAGACAAGCAGTATGAGCTGGACTCTACTGGAACATGTACAGGTCTTCCACAAACCACAGCTGCCTTGAGTGTGTGGCTTGGCCATTTATCTGTGACTGAGAGGGTGACGTAAAGATGAGAATCGTCTCTACCATACATTTGGTAAGGCACTTGTTTCCTAACTTATAAAAAGCAATTTATTACTTTTGAATAAAAGTGAACCAAAAACAATGCAGCATAGTAGTTTGGGGAACTAAAGAGATCTGAATTCGAATCCCCACTAAGCCATTCATCTCAATGGGTGGCATTGGACCAGTCAGCCTAACTAGGCTCTCAGGCATGTTCTAAGGATAAAGGAAGGGCAAGTGTGCATGGTGGCTGGAAGAGAGGGGTAATAATAAAAACTGAGCCATGTCCATCCGTCTTGCCAAAGTATCTTAATATATTGGCACTAGTCTGAAACAAGCTATTCTCATAACCTGTGGCCTATGGATATTAACAAATAAGGGGTGGAAATGTAGCCTTCATTCCCCTGAACTAAATCCAGCACTCTATGTCTTCTTGCATTTCTGCAGCAGATTAAAAAAAGGCTATCCCTCTGGACCGATCCATTTCTGTGTATAAAATGAAGCAATATTTACATATCCTCAAAAAGGTTATGTCGATTTCCTCATGTAAGGGAGCCTAGCATGAACAGATCTTCAAGCAAAAGCGGTCGAGCAAGTTTAACATTTGTTATTGAATTCAGAGTGCCACCTACAGGACAGCAAAATACCTCCCATCCTGTTTGTTTTTTTTTTAAAAAAGTCCTTTCAGATGCATCTCAAACATATTAACTTGGTCCAAAGGCCGTTACCATGATGCAGGTGAGTGGTTCTAGAAGTTATAACAATTGTTTCAATCTAGCGTTATTATTGGGACGTGGGTGGTGTTGTGGTGTAAACCACTGAGCCTTGGGCTTGCTGATCAGAAGGTCGGTGGTTCGAATCCCCACGACGGGGTGAGCTCCCGTTGTTCAGTCCCAGCTCCTACCAATATAGCAGTTCAGAAGCACGTCAAAGTGCAAGTAGATAAATAGGTACCACTCCAGTGGGAAGGTAAACGGCGTTTCTGTGCACTGCTCTGGTTTTGTTGTTCCGTTGCATGAGAAGCAGCTTAGTCATGCTGGCCACATGACCCAGAAAAACTGTCTGGACAAACGTTGGCTCCCTTGGCCAGTAAAGCGAGATGAGCGCTGCAACCCCAGAGTTGTTCCCAACTGGACTTAACTGTCAGGGGTCCTTTACCTTTAGCATTATTATTATTTTGCATAGATTCCAGTATTTCATTAAAATGAGGAGGACAGCTTTCCTTCTGAAGGCTTCAGTTGCACTTTGGAGCACAACGCTGAAAGGCTCTGTGTCTTTAAGATGGATTTCTAGAGTGTGATTTCTACCAGTCTTACAAGATCTGTCCAGCAGTTCTGTAGACCGCATGTATCTAATGCATCTATACTTAGAAGAAAGTCCCACTGAGTTTACACCTAAGTAGGACTGTACTTTGACTCTACCTATAGAAAAGCAACACCTGATCCACTATGATGCAATTCCTAGTTAATAAGACTTCAGCCTCAGTTTGCTTGCTTTGCACCTATCAGGAGAAACAACATTACCAAGCAACTTTTAGCTAGTTTTGGGGTGGTTGTTTTTTTTCAAAAAAAATAATAATGAAGAAATTGGAGACAGAGAGAGATAGAGAGAACATGCCAAAATGTGCCATTACTCTATATATAAACTGCAGAAAAATAATTTGCACCAATAGCATTTTAACTTGTAATAATTTTTAAAATCATTTTATCGAAGGATTTCAACAGCTCATGCTTTCTATATCCAAAATCTATATAAATATACTTGTCATAGTGGATGCTGGTCAGGATTCAAACAGTTGTACACACAAAAGCTTTTTTAGGCTCTCCTGAATGCAGCCCCCTCTTTCTACATACACACACACACACAAATACACAGAGCCAAAGGATCATTTACAGCAGAGGGAGCAGGTTTTCGAACTACACAATCTGCTTGTATTTGAACCTGGACATGCACCACCTAGAGCCAGGTACTAAAAATACATATTTACAATAATTTACAGTGGCTCTGAGCTGCTGCTGAGCACAGGGATTTGTTTTGAGTACTGTACCAGAATAGACCTCTGCTCACAATTCTTATCCAAGCTGCTTTCACTTAAGCAATCAAATTTGCTATTACTGAACAACTTAAAACCAGAAATCTGTGCCATATCTGTTGCAAATCACCCAGAGATCTACCTACCTCCTGATCCATGTAAGAATTATTACTTGACATTGGGTATGAGTGTCACATTTTCCAGGGTATTACATGATTAAGCATCAGTCATCAGGGTGAAGAAAATATGTGTAACTCATCCCCAATAACGATGAACCAAAACGTAAGTGTATTAAGCCAGATCAATATTGCATCCTTTAAAAATAATTTGTGTTACCATTGGCCAAGCTGGTTGGGACTGAGTGGCACCCTCCCATCAGATGTCAAAGAAATAAACAATTATATGACTTTTAGAAGACATCTGAAGGCAGCCCTATTTAGAGAAGCTTTTAATATTTGATGAATTGTTGTATTTTAATATTTTGCTGGAAGCTGCCCAGAGTGGCTGAGGAAACCCAGCCAGATGGGTGAGGTATATATTATTATTATTATTAAAACAATATTTGAAGGGGCCAAAGGTTTCCCACCCCTCCTTTACAGCAAGATAGGAAAAACAATTGCCAAGTCAAACACAAATATTTTCAGACAATATATTTATTTGCACCTTCATTATCCAATTATCTGAAACCCAGCTCTGTTTCCCCCAGGTCAAAAAAAATGACCCCGTTTGAAATTTGGTACTTCAGGTTATATAAATTATTCCAATGTAAAGTGTTTCATTCAGGCAAAAAGGAAAAAAGAAAGGAACTGAACGAGTGTAAGGAGGACATTTCAAAAGCCACAACTTTAAAAACCTATTAAGATTCTCCATTTGATAATAGGCATGGCAATATGAAAGGTTCAGTGTTAAAAGAAAGCTAAGTGGGAAAAGGGAACAGAAGATTCTCGGCCATTCTCTGCCCACTATTCTCCAGCATGAAGTCAGCTCTTTGATTTAGTGGACTGCAACCTCCCTGCTAAAACGGTTTGATAAAATCAATTTTAAGTCTGCTGGTCACAAAACCAAACACCCATTATAAACTGGTTTCTCAGCTTGCCTGCCCCCCCCCCCCCATCAAACATGCTCCACTCAACTAACTACCTTTGTTGGCTAAAATTAACTCCATTTTAGCAATCAAACACACGAAAACTCTCTGGAATTTAGCCACTTATAGCAAGCCAAACTGTATCCAGCATTTTAGACTGCAGAGCTCTTCATGTGTTATGTGCCTATACAAGACCCAAGTTGTCTTTCTATATACAGTGGTACCTTGGGTTAAGTACTTAATTCGTTCCAGAGATCTGTTCTTAACCTGAAGCACCACTTTAGCTAATGGGGCCTCCTGCTGCTGCCGCACTGCTGGAGCACGCTTTCTGTTCTCATCCTGAAGCAAAGTTCTTAACCCAAGGTACTATTTCTGGGTTAGCGGAGTCTGTAACCTGAAGCGTCTGTAACTCGAGGTACCACTGTATACGCTTGACAAAGATAGTGTGCTAGTCTTTAAGGTGCCACGTCAGTCTTTGACTCTTCCATATAGGACGCCGAGTGAACAAGTAGCTACATGGAAGGAAGCTCCCATAGAAAGCAAAGAAATCCAACAGCACAAAATTATGGCAGGACTTAGACAAATATTTTCATGACACCCTGTAGGGATAGATGAATCTGCCAATTTTGGTGTCTCCCAGTTGTTGGTTTGTCAGATTTTAAAACAGGTTCATCATATTTCCAAATCGGTTTGTGAGGTTCTTCTGTTATACATATTTGTGAAGACGATTTGGCCTAATATGACACATTTTAATGTGAACTTTCTCTTAACAGACACATTTTTTTACACCTTTTGGTTGGAAAACTGCATTGCAAAATTCAGAAAAGTGCAAATATTGAAGGATAAGTGCATTTTGTGGCTTGTGTGTTGTTTGGGGAGGTGTGCATTAAAACAAAATCAAATTTCTCCTTCATCTCTACCTAGTGGGACCAAATGGACCACATATTCCAACAACTCCAAACTTGTTTGAAACTCTACAGAGGATGTTGCTCTATATTAGAAACATGCCTGCTCATACCATCCTCTGCAACAAACAGGGTTTGCAACCTGTACAAGCAAAAGTCAGTACGTACAAAAGAGGAAAAGCAACAGCCTGGGAGAGCTGCATATATCGGCTCTCAGCTTTGAATGTTTCTATGGAACAGAACCAATTAATTCAGGTAATAAGCATGAATGCCTGTACCTATACACAGAGCTTTCAGAGTCAAAGGATAATACTGTGTAGTAGTAATAGACTACCCCAGTCAATTTTCACCGGTAATATAAAAAAATAATCAGATTTCTTCTGTATGAAAAAAGAAATTCATATGAGGCTGCATCTGAAGAAGAAGGCACACTTCAAGTACAGGTCTTAAGTAATCCTGGCTCTCTTAAATATACAGACACACACACATATACATACATGTGTACATATACACATACATACAGACATAAAATCCCACCAGGGACCAATGCCGGACTGTATCAAACACAGCCATGCTCTGTGTAAAACAAAACACTGTTCCATAAACTTCTTCCATGGCATTTCCTGTAACCCTGTAGATTGCTGTTAAGAAGCCCATGCCGCGAGCTGCTGCATATCATCTTCATCCTCCACCCTTTTCCTTGAAGATGCTGTAACAAAAAGATGTTCAAGAACTGTTAGAATATAAAAACAAGGTACAAACATGATGACTCAATGGGAAGTCTTGGCCATGGCCATCCTGCACCCGATCCAAATTCTAATTATATCACTTGAAATACAAGACTCATCATCATGGAGGATGTCAATAGAAGGTACACACTAGAACTGCTCACAGAGTGCCAGGTAAGACCCAGGTCTTGGGTCTTGAACCTCATTGCTAAGAAAACCCTGTTCTTCACTTAGTGTATTCTGTCTCGATTCTTCCTGCTCATCCAATCAGAAATCTTGACAGTTTCAGGATATATATACTAAAATTTATTTCACCTGAATCATTCTATATCATATATCATTAGCAGACAGCTCAAAATAAGGGAAAAAAAGGTTTACCAGGATGGGAAGGCAGCGGCGTAGCTGGTACACTTGGTAGTCGAACATTTGCCATTTTACTATTGAGTTCTTCTTGCTCCAGTTCTTCCAGTTCTGCCAACAGCTCATCCTGAAAGTTTTTTTTTTTTAAAAAAAATGGAAGGTTATGTTTTGAGAAACAGGGTCCACTATCTCAAGAGACTAATAATGGCAGCCATGTAAACAGCCACTCGCCTAGTTGCCAGTAGCAAGTAAGTATCTGCTCCAGGCAATCAGACAGGGAAGCTTTATTAAACTGGAAACTGGGTTGTTGTCATGTCATGATTGGCATAGGTCAGAGGTGGGGAAACTGCGCCAGGGGCCAAATCTGGTCTGACAATTATTTGGCTCACAGGGCCACTGTCTCCATATCTCGTCCACCTGCTGCACACCTGATGTCATATGTTATAGCAGATGTGGGGCAGGTGGGGATACAACTGGATTGGCTGCTCGTGCAATTGATCCAAGCAGGAAGCATGATTTATGGCCCCATATGTCAGCTGATATACAGTGGTGCCTTGATTCTCAAACGTAATCCATTCTGGAAGTCCGTTCAACTTCCAAAACATTCAAAAACCAAGGCACAGCTTCCTATTGGTGCAGGCGCCCCAGAAACATTAGCTGACAACCGCATCGGACATTTGGCTTCCAAAAACCGTTTGAAAACCGGAACACTTACTTCCGGGTTTTCGGCATTTGGGAGCCGAAATGTTTGAGTACCAAGGTGTTCAAGAACCAAGGTTCCATTGTATGTGGGAAATGGACTAGTATTATAGTATTATTTTTGACTGTAGACTTATCTTCAGGACTCTACAATCAATTACAAATCAATGCACCACACCCATACGCACGTACAGAACTGTGCACACGTGGCCCAATGAGTGCGTGGGTGAAAATCTTCTGCAGTCTGACCTTTTGGTATGGTACGCTGCGCCAGGCATGATGAGCACGTGAATACCTCGTGCAATGTTGATGATTGGTCCACATAGCATAGCCTGATCGACTACGTGGCCTGATGTGATGGCATGATACCCATGTATGGTATTGTCTTTATCTGCCGGCTGATACAATGTTGTATTTTCCTTAGAGAGTATGTTTTACTGTTCATAATAAATGTTGGGCTCCAGCAGCCCTTGAGTCAGTTAGACTCCTTCAACCCATCTTGGCGTAAGACTGATTATTACTGATGACGAGCAGGTTCTCGTCACAGAACATTTTTGTAGTAGAGGCTTTCCTTTAGTTGAGATTCCTGCGTTGCAGGGGACTGGACTAGATGACTCTCAGGGTCCCATTCCAACACTACAATTCTATGATTCAAAGACCATTAAACTTCGCTGTGGTGTGCATTAACATGTCTCGCATATAGTTTTGAAAATTTTCTTCAGGGAAGTACTGAGTCCAATTTCCCACCATTTAAACTGTTATCTCCTCAGTCAACTGAGAACTGAAGTGCACTTAAAGACAGGTGTTAAGTGCTTGGCAACCAGCCTGACAAGATTTTATCGAGCATAAAATTAAGCAGTGATATTTAGTCTGCATCTAGTTTATGTCCTTAATTTCATTACCAACCTCATCAAAGTCATCACCAACTTTTCTGGTAAGAGCTTCTGTGATTTCCTGAGCGATATCTTGCTGTTCAGTGATATCTTGCATCATGTCGTCAATTTTGTCCAAGTCCCTGAAGAGACAAAGGTTGATTTAATGAACCTGTATACCACGCATGAACATTTTATAAAGTTACCAGGGTGGGACAGAAAACAGACAAAAACCACAGAAGTATCATGAAGCACCAAAGAACAGCAGAATAAAGAGCAGCAATAAAAACAAGCAGAAAATCTATAGAATTATAGAACTGTGGAGTTGAGAGGGACTCGAAAGATCATCTAGACCAGACATAGGCAAACTCGGCCCTCCAGATGTTTTCAGACTACAACTCCCATCATCTCTATCTAACAGGACCAGTGGTCAGGGATGATGGGAGTTGTAGTACCAAAACATCTGGGGGGATGAGATTGCCTATGCCTCATCTAGACCAACCCCCTGCAATGCAGCAATAGATGTTAAAAAGCCCAGGAAAATAACAGGTTCAGCTGGTGCCTAAGAGACTTTGGGTTGGAGTCAGACTTGGCACATCAGAGTTCTATTCACTATGAAGGAAGGGGCAAGATGATTTTTGCCTTTACTCTTTCCCCCTGCAGTGCCTGTTTCCCTCACCACCTCCACACACAAAAATCTCTTCTGAGCTGCTGGAGGACCATCCTGTTCAGCATCAAAGACGGCACAGGATCTCAGTCCCTTTAACTAGCAAAAGGGACACTGTGGATGCAGCCTTCCAGCTTAAGTGTAAGGCAAGCCTCCCTGGTGAGAAAATGCTATAAGGGCTGCCACAACATTGGACCCTCACCCTAGTCACCATGACGAATTTCAGAACACAGGCAGGTTGATGCGAGGGAAGAGGTTCCTTCTAGAACCCACATCCCAAGCCATGTAGGGCTAAGCACCAGCACTCCGAAGTGTGCTCTGAAACAGATGGTAGCTACCGGAGCTTTTTAAGCACAACTGAGATGTGTTTGCAATGACCAGTTAGTATCCTCGCCGCTGTAGCTGGGCAGTTTCCAAAGGCAGCCCCGCATACATTACACTGTAGTAGTCTAATACCACCAGAACATGAACTTGCTCGCTTGTTTTGTTTTAGAGTCATCCTTCCCCACACACAAAGAAATTGGCCATAACCTAAAATGGAAAGGAAGGACACCCTTGTAGCTCATCAGTTCAGCACATGCTTTGCACACCAGAATCTCAGCGCAGCAAGGACTACAGTGAGCAGCTAATCATGTTAATCTGGACTGCCACGGGGCCTGCAAAAACACCACAGGAGCCAAAAATACCACACTCAACCCCTAATGTCTACCCATAAAATCTTGCCACACCTGAGGATCTAACGAAAACAACAGCACAAACCAAAATAAACCCAATGGTAACCTTAACATTGAAGGGCATTTCCAATGGACAGTTGACAGTGTGTTTTCCACTTACATGTTTTCATGCACCTTTTTCATCGCTTGGGCTGCATAGCCCATGTTCTTGAACACTTCTGTGTTAGTGTAGGAATTTTCAAGGGCTTCGCGTTGGAATTCAATGGTGGAAAGGGTCCCATCGATTTGGGTCAACTGTTTCTCGTATCTCTTTTTCCTCTTCAGTGCCTGCAGTGCAGCTGTTGGTGTAACATGGAGAGGTTAGCAGGAGAGCTTTTCGTGATGCAGCTGTGGGGAACCTGTGGTCCTCCAGAAGCAGCTGGACTGCAACTCCCAGCAGCCCCCTGACCACAGTCAGACCCCCGACTGATGGGAGCTGGAGTCCAGCAATGTGTGAGAGGCCACAGGTTCCCCACCCCTGCCCTCCCACCAGATGTCAAAGAGAACAACAACTACCAGACTTTTAGAAGACATCTGAAGGCAGCCCTGTTTAGGGAAGCTTTTAATGATTGATGTATTACAGTATTTTAATATTTTTTTGGAAGCTGCCCAGAGTGGCTGGGGAAGCCCAGCCCGATGGGTGGGGTATAAATAATAAATTATTATTATTATTATTATTATTATTATTATTATTATTATTTACTAATGCAGTTCAAATGGAGCTGCTTCACACCAAATAAGGCAGAGTAGCAGATAAAAATAAAGAAAGGAAGAGGGCTTAGGAATCCATCAGGCCACAAGAAAACCCAGGGTCCCTCCATAGCTTTCAAGAGGCAACACAATCTATATGAGGAAAATGAGGCAACAACATTCTAAGGGATAAAATATTGTCAAGATAAAAGCAAGATGTTGATATTTCGGAGATAAGATACAAAAAGCACACACCTGGGACACTTTCTCCTCTACTGCAGAGGCACATTCCAGAGAAAGAAACAACTAATTCCACATTACCAGTAGGGCTTTCTGGCATTCACATCTCGAAATCTGTCTCAATAGAAATTGGTTACAAAGCAAAGGAGGAGGAGGAGGGCATAAATAAATGGTGTTCAGTTGGGAAAAGTGGGAAAATCCCCTTGGATGAATGCAAGACTTGTGAATTGTGGCTATTTGTTTTGTTTTCTGCTTTGTGAGTGTTTCCGCCCCAAAGCTTTACTTAAATCAGGTATTAGGGTCTCTACAAAAGGGCACAATTTAAGGATTCCAGAGATCATGCAGTTCCTTCCACTGTATTTCTTGGACAAGGTCCCCTGCCCTAAATGGCCCATCCTTTTATGAAGGATGCAACCGCCACATCAAAACACAAGCAGAGTGGTAGGAATTGGTTCATCAGCTTTGGCAAAGCTAGGTATCAGTAGCCCTATTAAGTCATTGTATGAACACTAGGACGGTGTGCCCGGAATCTGCTTTAACCAGAATCTGCCACAGATGTTGCAAATTCTGTATTTCTAGCACTGCTTCCAGAATGGAACTTGTCAGGACAAATCCATGGAAGTATGATCAAAATAATTCCAGGGAATAAAACTAATTACAAATTCTTTAAAATTGGTCCCAGCCCTGCTGCCCCCAATTTGTTATCTGCAAAATTACACATTTGGAAAAACAGCAGGGAGACTGAAAGAAGCTACAGCCTTAAAAAAAACCAAAAAAACTGACGGGGGAAGGGGAGCAAATATTTTAGACTGCTTTTTTTCTTTAAAAATGTCTAGGGGTACTCTCATTTTGACTCGAGAAAATCACCATTTTATAGTTCAAATTGGGGAAAATAAACACAGTAAATGGACAAAAGTACAAAGATTCACAAAATGTTTAGGGTCTGAGTATCCCCAGAAAAAAAGCACTGATTTTAGAACACCCTGTGTATCCACTGATCTGTTCTCTGAAACAAAGTGAAACTCTGAGCAGTATTGTACTTTGAACTTAGTGCCACTCAGGAAACTGGGAGTGTCTCACAGAATAATACAGCTCTGCTGCTGTATTTGTTAAGGAGGCTGGTGAGGAAAAAGATCAGCCTTAATTCATTTCCTTAATGCGATCTACTGACAATGAAATGCTTAGAGATTTCACTGGAATGTGAAGTCAGTGGTGGGGGAGAAAAGTAACTGCTGCATTCAACCCAAACGAAGTTGTTGAGCAGCAGGTGTGCATAAACAGAACAGGGATTTCTTTGGTTCATTGTGGCCAAAATAAGAGGATTCCATGCTTCAAGGACGACCCAGTTCAACCAGTCCAACAACTGCAGCATGGAATGAGTTCATGCCAGGAAACTCCATAAGAATCTGAACAGCTAGTGCCTTTATAATACGAATTTTTAGGAAGACAGAATCCATTCCCTTTAGCTTTATCATATGTACAGTCATTTTTACAAATGGGTAAAGGTAAAGGTAAAGGGACCCCTGACCGTTAGGTCCTGTCGTGACCGACTCTGGGGTTGCGGCGCTCATCTCGCTTTACTGGCCGAGGGAGCTGGCGTACAGCTTCCGGGTCATGTGGCCAGCATGACTAAGCCACATCTGGCAAACCAGAGCAGTGCACGGAAACGCCATTTACCTTCCCGCCAGAGTGGTACCTATTTATCTACTTGCACTTTGACGTGCTTTCGAACTGCTAGGTTGGCAGGAGCAGGGGCCGAGCAACAGGAGCTCACGCCGTCACGGGGATTTGAACTGCCGACCTTCTGATCAGCAAGTCCTAGACTCTGTGGTTTAACCCACAGCGCCACCCGCATCCCTCTACAAATGGGTAGATTTATCCAAATAAAAACATATAGTCATAGATATATGTCTTTGGATCATACGAATCCCCTTAAGCCAGTGGGGAACCTGTGGCCCTCCAGACTACAACTCTCATCTTTCTTGACCAACAGCCATGCTGGCTGAGCCTGATAGCAGTTGGAGTCCAACAAGGACTGGGCAGCTATAGGTTCCTCATTCCTGCCTCCACAGACATTTTAAAAACTCATGAAATTCGAAATCCAAAACATCCTAAAACAGAGGCTGCTCCCTTCAGCTTGATCCTGAATTGCATACAGATAAATATATGAAACCATTATGCTGTTATACCCCCAAAAAAATTCTTCTCAGCCTTCTAAAGACTGTATGGCCCCATCCAGTCAGAAATCTAGACAGTTTCAGAATATATATGCAATATATAATGTAATCCCCCAAATAATAATAAAAAATACATTATATTGTATTTATAACTGGTTGTCAGAATGCCCCAGGTGAATTAAAGGAAAATAAAAAGTAGACATAGGACTGCCAATTGCAGAGGTGTGAAAGACTGACAGACACCCTGGAAAGTCAGAGTCCGAGCCTCTGTCTTGTCTGTTTCACAACAGTGGATAAGACAGGCTCAAGAATCTGGCTTATCAGTACAACCATTTATTTATTAATTGGCAAATGCACATTTGTTGTTTACTGTACAGTCAATATAACCTAACCTGATGGTTTCACAATATTGGAGAGTAACTTACTTCACAGACAAGATATTCTGAAAGACCAGAAAAGAAGGTTCCCATTCCAAAGATTTCAGAAACAGAAGAAAGCCAGAGAAGAAAAAGAGAGTAATCTGAGGAAATAAACATAACATCACAGGTCGCAAGACTATATAGATTTATCTTTAGTTATTTATTTTTTACTTTAAGAGTGCGGCGATTTTAAAGAGTGACAATTTCAAAATTGCAGTAGGAAGAGAAATATCAAGGGTAGAGTTTGATATTGGATACTTCTCTAATTACAGAAGTATTCATTTGGTACAACAGTTGTATTCGAAAAATAAAAGGAAAACTTCCTTTAGAGAAAGAAAATACAGCAAGCGTACAGTCTAGTAAGGCAGAGGCTACAGTTGCAGACACAAAACTGTACCCTTCAAACTAAAATGTAGAAGCAAATGGAAACACAATGAATTCTCCACCAATCATTAAACCACAATTATTTCCACAAAACTCAATGATCATGGCGTAACAACAGGCAGGATTCCAAAAAGTTCTGTTCCCCAGCAGCTATTTGTCAATTTTTTACTAGCTACAGCACACACACACACACACACACACACACACACCAGAGGTTCCCCAATCTACTGGAGCAGGAATGAGGGGGTTTATTGGTGTGGAGAGGGTAAAGAACAAAAGCAACTACAGAAAGAAAAAGTTATTTCACATGAATAGGGCTCTACTCATGATTTGTTGGGATTTACTTTAATACATTTACAGTGGTACCTCTGGTTACGAACTTAATTCGTTCTGGAGGTCTGTTCTTAACCTGAGGTACCACTTTAGCTAATGGGGCCTCCCGCTGATGCCACACCACCACCACACGATTTCTGTTCTCATCCTGGGGCAAAGTTCTTAACCTGAGGTACTACTTCCGGGTTAGCAGAGTCTGTAACCCAAAGTATTTGTAACCTGAGGTGTTTAAATTTCTATTAACACCCTTCTCATCTGACGATCACAGGTCCATTTACAACATAAAAACACAGTAAAAAAGATAAGAAAAAGAGACTGTATAAATTTAAACTGAGTTTAATTTTTGTGAATCCAAAGAAGAGTATTAGTACATGGTTGTTTTCATTTTTGTCAAATTAAGAGTGTGTATATTATGTACGTTATTTATGAATTTCAATAAAGTTATGTTAAAATAAAAAACAACAACATAAAAAACACAAAAATACATGACATAGTAACAAACAAAAACAATACCCCCTCCCACAAAATATCAACAGGCTTAGATCACATTCCTTTTCTTTCTTTCTTTCTTTCTTTCTTTCTTTCTTTCTTTCTTTCTTGTAACAGGTAAAAATAGTCTGTCAATTCAGTTTACACTCACATGTTGGCAAGGGCTACTTATGAGTGGAGGAAAAACTGATTACTTGGTGTTAAAGCATCTGCTTTGCATCTGGTTCAGTCTCCAGCATCTCCAAGCAGGGCAGGGAAAGACCCTTTGCCTGTCATCTTAGAGAGCAGTTGCCAGTCAGTGAAGACAATACTGAGCTGGATGGACTAAGGCAGCTTCCTATGTCTACTTCTGATACAGCCCATCTCATATGCGACAAAATGAAGCAATGCGAGCATGTTCAGTATAAACTTAGGGGAGAAAGTTAACCCTGGCATTTGTAACCAATGAAATGAGAAGGTGTCAACCCTGTATAAAGATAATATGTTTTTAAGCAAATCTCACAGAGCTTCCTTTACCACAGTTCCAATAAACTCAATATTTACACTTAAAACAAGTAGATCATACCATTTGACAAATATTTATCCTTAGGGCTCTTAACTCATGTGTCAGGACTAGGAGGTGCTGACTTTGTACACCTCATGTGGACTGCTGCTGGATCAGTTCTGGAGTTGATTAATGGCTTAAAGACATTCATACTAAAGGAGAACTGATTATGGCTCTTGAGTTGTGGCTTAAGGACAACTCTAAGGAACTAAGCCCTGTTTTCTCTTGGCATGAGATTAGAAATTCAGACAAAGTTTCCCAGTTGAAGTTATTACACAGGGTAACCTACTGTGTTACAAGAATAGCAGGAGCAGATCTGAGCCACTCCTGTTCTGAAGAAGGTGCTTTTTTCTTATAAAATTCTCTGGAAGTTATAAAACAATTCTCTCAGTGGGTGAATCCGTCCATTATGGTTTTTCATTTTTCCAATCTTAAATTCAGTTCTTCACATTTCCAACTCAGTTTTCAATTAAAAAGAAAAAAATCCTCATGAAAATCCATCAACATTTTAGTACTTTTCCTGACAAAACAAATGAAGCAGCATTTTAATCAGGAAAGCAATCAAGAAGAAAGGCTTAATTCCCTTCCCCCCAGGACCATGATGGCCTCACTCTTAAGTCCCCCTCCCCACCAGTGGGCTGCTAATTTGACTTTTACAGACTACAGCAAATCCTGGTGATGGATCTCCTGCTTCAAATCGAATGTGGTTCTTATGCACCAATGCATCAAATCTTGGGGAGAACCAATTGTGCATTTTATAATAAGAAATTCATAAGCTATTGCCTCTTTTCATATTTTGTAGTTTGAAAATGAAGCTTAGGAAGCAACTTCCTAGAAGACTGGAACAAAGCGGTATTTGGGATATTTATGGGTGCACGTCAGCCTCGCAATGGTGTTCTTAATAACATGTCGCTAGGCTTGTTCTACAGTAACATGAAACATTTGCATCATTGCCTGACTCTTACATTGCCCAACCTCAAGTAACAACAGTCAAGACGGCTAAGTCAAACACATGGAATGCGGATCACCATCATGAGACACTCAAAACACCACCAGCAGTACATACATTTTAATTATCTATTACCAGCCCCCCAGGCTTGTTCTTTTAATCCCATACTTCAACTTTACCAACAACTTGCTATGCATCTTCCAGACAAAAGTGTTGCTACATTTTCTGAGCAAATATCAACTAATAATATTTGGTGCAAGGAAAAATATTTTGTTGGAAAATATGCCCATTGCTTTATGCGATTATTTTCTAATAACCTAAAGGACTTCAAATATCTAAAGGGCTGTCCCATGGAAGATGGAGCAAGCTTGTTTTCTCCTGCTCTGGAGGCTAAAGGTAAAGGTAAAGGTAAAGGTACCCCTGCCCATACGGGCCAGTCTTGACAGACTCTGGGGTTGTGCGCCCATCTCACTCAAGAGGCCAGGGGCCAGCACTGTCCGGAGACACTTCCGGGTCACGTGGCCAGCGTGACATCGCTGCTCTGGCGAGCCAGAGCCGCACACGGAAACGCCGTTTACCTTCCCGCTGGTAAGCGGTCCCTATTTATCTACTTGCACCCAGAGGTGCTTTTGAACTGCTAGGTTGGCAGGCGCTGGGACCGAGCAGCGGGAGCGCACCCCGCCGCAGGGATTCGAACCGCCGACCTTTCGATCGGCAAGCCCTAGGCGCTGAGGCTTTAACCCACAGCGCCACCTGCGTCCCTGGAGGCTAGGACCCACCAAACCAATGGATTCAAGTAACAAGAAAGGAGATTCGAACTTAAGCAACAGAAAGACCTTTCTGATAGTAAGAGATGTTCGGCAGTGGAACGGACTCCCATGAGAGGTGGTGGACTCTCCTTCCTTGCCTTGAAGGTTCTTAAGCAGAGATTGGATGGTCATCTGTCATGGATGCTTTAGTTGAGATACCTGCATTGCATGAGGTTTGACTAGTTGACCCTCAGTATCCCATGCAACTCTACAATTCCATAATCCTATGATCTGGTTGTCATGGACATCTACCGCATATAGGTTGATATAATTAGTGACAACAATCCTTCTAAGCCTGTGCCACTCTATGAAAATTTATTTTTCTGGATTACTTTATTTATTTAGTAAATAGCCTCAAAAGGGTATCCAAGTTTGGGCTTTGTAGCCTCAAGAGGCTATTCAAGCGGCTTACAAAAGATTTACACAATGCAATTATATTCAAAGGGTGAGGACCACTTGTGCTGAATTGCTTGTGCAATTGATTTCTGCTTGTACAAAAATCCCCTTGAGCACTTGAGAAGCCTCTGCAGCAGGCTGAGGACAAGCAGGGACTGCAGAGGGAAGGAGGAATGGGAATGGGGAGAGTGGGGTTATTGGTTTGTGGCAGTTTTGTTGTTGTTGTTCTTATGTATTTTGTGTTTTTACCTTATATTTTAATGTTAACCGCCCTGAGGTCTATGGATGAAGAGCAGTAAACAAACAAACAAACACATGGAAACCACAATGTCCCCATGATTGCCACAATCCCTGAATCCAACAACAATCAAGACAAGAGCTAGAGGCTGCAGAGGCATCAGCTAAGGACCCAGATCACATTCAGAGCTCTGAGCTAACTGCTGGAGATCCAGGGAACTCTGTAATTGAGGTGGGCAGATAGAACTAGCAGGACCAAACCCTGGACCCTCATGGGTGCTTTCCCAGAGGAACCAGATGCCTCCCATTACACCAGTCCAGCAACTAGCCCTGTGCAGAGCTTATCTGAGGTCCAGGGCCAGAGTCTTGTTCTTGGCATGACAGCATAAGTCTGGTAGGCCCCTGGCTGGGGCCCCCAAACAGCTTAGCCCTCTAAGGCATGGGGCAAGTGTACCCAGCTGCTCCACCACTCTGCACAAGCTTCGCAGAGACACAAGGAGGACATCAGTAGGGAGGCTAGGGAATAGAGGAGGAATGGCCGCCGCCAGGCCCAGGCCCTTTAAGCCTCTGAAGTTCTCCATGAGACGGTGGAGCCTAGAGGAAGTAGTCTGTTTTCTCAGAGTTATTTATGGTTCTGCAACTTTTGAGGATAGGGAGGGAGAGGGTGGGTGGGTGGGTGGGTGGGTGGAACCTAGCCTATTGTACAAGGGTAAAATTCACAGTCGCTGCTCTGCCCCACTTTTGCCTCTGGCCCTGCCCTCTGTTGACATTTGGCTCCCATAAAGGTTTCTCAGAAGGAAACGTGGTTTCCCATCCCAGCCCTATAGCTAACATTTCAACTCAAAGGTTTTTTTTATCTGCAATGTGTTCTTAAGCAGTTTCTCATCACAAAATTATTATCCCCATATTCCTCTTTCTATTACACATGGAAGCATATTGTGCTTGTGGAAGCATCACAAAAGCCTAATGGGCCAAGGTTTGATAGATTATGTGGAAAGCTGTAGAAAAACCAGTGTTTATATATTATTGAGTTCTGAAAGACGACTATGTCTGCATAACTTTAAAGGCTGTTCCAACAACAAAACTGCAGGTGCCAACTCTGTCTTTGTTCCCTGGCTCCCTTTCTGTAAGTACAACAAAAGTTTTCTTATCTACAGCTCACACATCAGGGTAGGTTTCCTTGACCCACTTCCTAGCTAAAACCCTTTGTGAAATCTCTGCATTTTTATATTCTTGTTTCACAAAACAACGGTACAGACATTGTACCGTTCAAACATTCTATCTATCAAACATTGCTTTGATATCAGTCTAAATTAAAGCACTCTTGGTCAAGATAAGGCAGAGTATTGGGCGATTGTTATTGTTACTTTTCTTTTACATAATCAAGAATAAATCTTAGGTTTTCAGTGTTGCTTGTATGCTGTCTGAATCCATTCAACTGCCCTTGCCTTTCCTTTGCAATTATACCATGATCTACCAAGCATGCCCACAACATGGTCTTCAAACAATTCTATTGTCACCAGACTATTGCACAACCACAAGCTGCTCTCATTTCATTGATGTTGCAGTACTATACCCATTTACCCATTGTACTCATAGTTTTGAGTAGAAGTGTATAGGATTGCATTGTAAGACTGTGGTCAAAAGAGATATTTGAGAATCAAGGCTTTCTGATAGAATTCACCAGCCGCAAACATCTACAGGCTAACAGTTTCACCTAGGTAACCATAACCAATAGAAGCACATAGCTTTTGTGGTTAGCTTGGAAGATCAGCCTACCTGTGCAAGAGACTGCATTCGCTGACGTGGGCGGCAGCTTTGCAACTGCCCTTCATCCTCATCCTCTCCCTCCCTCTTGCCACTGTTGACCTCTAACTCCACGTTGGGCAAAAGATTCCTGCATTGCAAGAGGTTGCACGACTAGACAACCCTTGTGGTCCCTTCCAACACTACAATTCTATGATTCTATGACAACAAATGTTTAGATTGCTTCATGCCAGTTTCTGATGTAGCAATGCTTGTTCAGAAGTAAAACCCCACAGAGTTCAATGAGGTTAACTCCAAAGAAACTACAGTATGTAGTGGCCTGCCCAAGTTCCCTTTATATTGAAGGTTGAAAGGGGAGCACTCTCACAAACCAGAAAGCCATTCTTCCAAAGTACTGTTATATAAATCTCAAACACACCTACATGACTTCATCCAGCTATTTTTATTGGCTAGCTAGGGTGGGTCTACGGATGCAGGCAAAAGAAACTCTGAAATTACTGTGTACAGTTCTAATTCTAACTAAGATTCTAGCCAAACAATAAAGACCAACAACAAATCTAAGAATATACTTCACTTCAGCACAGACCACACAATCATCTTCCGTTTATTTTTGTAACAGTTTATGCAGCAACTCAAAAAAACCCTAGTTGCGCAATACCGTAGAATTACAGTAGATACAATAAAAAAGTCACTAATATGCAATTATTTCGTACATTTAGAACTACTCATAGTGATGGAATATTTTAGAAACTGAAAACAATTATATATGATAGTTGCAAATGAGCTCTAGTGCCACTGCAATCTTAGCCTTCAGCCCATTTGGATAGGGTGATGTGCAATTCAAAGGATGTTTACTCAGAAGGAAGTCCTGCTACATATAATGAAATTTACTCTCTGGCAAGTCTGTTCAGGATTACAGCCCAAATACAGGACTAACAACCCAAAATGTAGAAGTGGTGTGGTCCCTTATAATACATATTGCAAGGTATCATTTTTTGGATATGAAAGTATCTTTAAAACAATCTGCTTCTGCAGACCTTTGAAAACTAATTTTAATGATTGTTCTTGTTGTATATTTACTTATTAAACTAACAAAGACCAAAGTAACAAACTTTCTAGTGGGTATAAAGTTCACATTGTGATGCAGTGTGATTAGGAAATAAGAGGCTGTATACAAAGATAGTATCATATAGACACAGTTTAGGGGGGTCATTATTGTGGAAATGGGTTCTCTAGGAAATGGGTGTGAGAGCAGCATAGGTAGAATTTCTAGGGAACAAGCATCCTAGCTTGGCAACAGGAAAAGACATCACTTTTGTATAGGAAATAATGTATGTGTACATCCTGCACTCAGTTGTCACGGGGTATGATTGCAAAGAAGAATGGGAAGGAGCTTGTACTGGGAGGGAGCAACAGCCAATTATGCCTTCTGAGTCAAAACCCAATGCACTATTTAGTTACTAAGATGCATACTCCACCTTTCAAGGCAAAACAACTCTCCAAGACAGCTTACAAAAACAAAACAAAACAAAGATTTAAATTAGTAAAGGTAAAGGGACCCCTGACCATTAGGTCCAGTCGTGACTGACTCTGGGGTTGCGGCGCTCATCTCGCTTTACTGGCTGAGGGAGCCGGCGTACAGCTTCCAGGTCATGTGGCGAACCAGAGCAGCGCACGGAAACGCCGTTTACCTTCCTGCCGGAGCGGTACCTATTTATCTACTTGCACTCTGACATTCCAAAAACCAAGTAATAGGCAGCAGCAGAATATATCAACATAAACAGGAAAATGTAAAAGGCAGATACAAATGCAAAACTATTTAGCACACACTAATTTAGGGAGCTGTTTTGGACGACAACTCCCATGGGATCTAGGCAGCATGGAAATGGTCAGGAATGACAGGACGTGTAGTCCAGAGCTTCAAGAGGGAACCAGGTTTAAAGAAATGCAATACATTTCAGTAACCAAGCTGAAACTGCCTCTGGTGCAATACACTTTATGACACAGCTGCCTTCTTCGGTCTCTCCACTCCACACACAACAGAATCGACGATTACATTCCTAAAGGGTGGGAAGCGAGAGAGCCGTAACCGCCAAACCGACCATGTTTGGGGCGAAAGCGTTTGCACTCTGCACGTGTTCAGAGGCACCGCTTCCTAAAAGCGCCTCCCCCACAAAGTTTGGCCAACTTGACCCTGAAATCGTGCCTTTTAAGGCCTGAGCCGGGCCCAAGCTCACCTCGCTTGTCTCGGGTGCCGTGTTTCTTGGCCAGCGCCAGCTCCTTTTGGATCCTCGCCTCCAGATACTCCTGCTTCTTGGTCAGCATCTCCTCGGTCTCCCGCAGCCGGGCTAAAGCCTCCTGCGGGCTCGGGCCCCCTTTGCCTTTCCCCTTGGCGCCTCCTCCGCCCTTGAAAAACTTGTGGATCTTGCTCATCTTCGCCCCGCCGAGGACCGGCCGCCTTTGCCAGGGATACGATCGCGCCTCCTCGACGCCCCTAACTCCCCACCCGCGGAGCTCTTCCCTAGAAAACAAGCCCAGAGAAACGCCAGGAGGGGAAGGAAGTGGCTGCTGTTGCGGCGGCTCCCGAGGCCGACGGCCGAGCCACGTGACCCACACGTACCTGCGACAGGTGTTGCCACCTGGGGAACGTGCGGCGCCAGCGGAGAGGCTCTTCTCCAACGGGAGCCCCAGCAGGAAGAGCCAGCCAAGCGGTGGGACAGCCGCTGCACTCTGCACATGCTCGCCAGCGCCCTCGTTCTCATTCCTTCCCTACATTCCTGGGTTGAGCAGTGATTCGTTTGGGGCTTTATCAGGTGTCAAAGAAATAAACTATCTGAAGTTTAGAAGACATCTGATAGCAGGCCTGTTTAGGGAAGTTTTTAATGAATGATGTTTTTATGTATTTTTAATCTTTTGTTGGAAGCCGCCCAGAATGGCTGGGGAAACCCAACCAGATGGGCAGGGTATAAATAACTTCTTCTTCTTCTTCTTCTTCTTCTTCTTCTTCTTCTTCTTCTTCTTCTTCTTCTTCTTCTTATTATTATTATTATTATTATTATTATTATTGGTACCTCTGGTTGCAAATAGGATCCGTTTTGGAGGCCCATCCGCAACATGAAAAGAACGCAACCTGAAGCACTGTATGCGCAGGTGCACGGCTTGATTTGCTGCTTGTGCACATGCGCGAAGCACGATTTAGCACTTCTGCGCATGCGCGAGTGGCGAAACCCAGAAGTAACCCTTTCCGGTACTTTCGGGTCATGGTGGGACGTAACCTGAAAGAACGTAACATGAAGCGGATGTAACATGAGGTATGACTGTATTATATCAGAGCCGGGTTGAAAACTTGGGAAACCTTAAGAGCCTCTTGGTACCTAAATGCAAATAAGACTATTATTATTATTATTATTATTAGCCTGGATGGTTGGTTAGAGTGTGGTACTGATAATGACAAGGTTGTAGGTTCAATCCCCATATGGGACAACTGCATATTCCTGCACTGCAAGGGGTTGGACTAGATGATCCTTAGGGCTCCTCCCAACTCTATAATTTTATGATAAGCTTTCATGGGTTGCTGTCCATCAGAATTGAGGCTGGTCAACGTTATTCGCATTTTACAGATTTTTAAGGTTTGACCCCCACCCAACCCCCAAATTGTTGCATTAGGAAGGATCTGGATTCGGGAACCAGAGATGGAAATCCAGCAGGATGGTTTAATATTGCTTTATACGGAATACCTAGTTTACGCGATTCTTGCTTCGTTGAGGGGTACAATGAATCCAGCGTTATGTTAGAAAAAACTGAAAATAAACGTAAATATCCAGCAATATTAAGGATACCAAGACACAAGACACAAGATACCATGACATCTTGCTTTAGTCATAAAGCTTACAATAGGCATGACTACCAAACAGCGTGCCTTGATTAATCCTTCGCTTTACATGTATAGATTCAAAAACCAAAGAGATCCCTCGGTAATTAATGTGTCATTTTAAATTGCAATGGCAAGGAAGATTCCTACTGATCAACGGTGGTCATGAGAGCAGTTATGTCATGAACCTTGTCATGAGTCACCGCGTGTACCTGCAATGATTGACAGCACAGTGCAAAGTATGCTTGCTCAGAAGTAAAACCCTCACATCTAGTGGGGTTTAAGGTAGACTCTAAGTTATAGTTACTTAACTGGAAGCAACCCTCACTGAAATAATTGGGCTCTTACTAATAATAATGCAAAACTAGACATACCTACTCAGAGGTAAAGCCCATTAAGTTTACTCCTGGGTAAGTGATATAGTAGTAATTTATACTGGAAGGTCTCTGGAAGTTTTTAAGAACTTTAAAACAAAATAAAAAGTAGAATATAAAACCATTTTTTAAAATTGCGGTTGCAAATCTACGCACGTTTACCTAGGAGTAAGTCCCATGGAAACGGGCAAGACTTAAATAAGAGTAAATGCGCTGTGCGCGCGCACACACACCAAAAAAACTACATCAGAAAGGGGGCAGACGTCACGTGACAGCGGGTAGGCGCGGCTCCTACACAGAGCCCGGCCCACCTTTCTCTCAAGCTCCGCCTCTTCGATGACGCCCAATGGGCGGTCTTTGGGATACCACGGCTCGGGGTAGGAGGAGCCGAATTTATCCTTTTAGAGCCGCCGGAACATGGTGGCGGGGCGCGCATGCGTCGTGCACCAACATGGCGGAACTGGAGATTGGACAGCACTGTGAAGTGGAGGACTGCGGGCAGCTTGGTAAGGAGCCCTTGAGCGGCAGGGCAGACCATGGGACTCTCCGTGGCGGGGGAGGGGGAAGTGCATCTTCATGGTGCCACTTCTGAGTCTCAGGTTTAAGCTCTGAGGGGCGAGTTGGAATTGGACGAAGAAGCACCACCATGGAGATTCGAGGGTAGAGCGGCTTCATGCTCCTACCCTTCCGGAAGTGTAGACTAATATACTGTTCTGCCCCTTTTTGCTTCTGTGGGTGTGGAAGGCAAAGGGGAGGAGATAGTTGACAGTAACCAAATTAAGGGGCGTGGCTCTTTCCAGAAGTGGGCGTGGACTGTTGCTTGGTAGCCAGTGGAGTTTAGCCAGGACTCTGGTTATCACTGAAGGCAAAAAGGTGTTTATCCTGTGGCCGATTTGCTTAGATAGAAAAGGACATGCGCTAGAGCTCACACCTGCCAGGCCAAGTGTGTGTGTATGTATAGGAGAGTAATTATCTTTTATTTAAGTTTTATTTTATGGTCTTATCACAAAACGTAGCTTGCACTCAATATAAAACCCTTTAATCAAGAATGGCCAGTCCTAGTGTTTTATTAAAGGAAGTTGGAGAATTACAGCAAATCAGTCCGCCAGTTTTTCTGGCCTTTGCAGATGCAGGACGGACTTCGCAGCAAGGAGATGGCTAGTCCGCGCCCGAGCAAAAGTTATACATTCTTTATACACAAAGCAGCATGTGTCATTTCGCTTGACCCAAACCTTACAGATAGCTCCCCTTTCTGGGCTCACAGCCCAGCACTCCAAGCCCACAGATAAAGATAACAGCAAAGCCAGCCAATTAGCTTATATAAAAGCAAGTGAATGTAAACATATATGAGCTCATTGCTACGACAACCTCCAGTTAACTCTGAGGTTATCGTGACTACCAAGATGGCATTAGCAAAGCTTCCAGAACAGTTCAGCTTCAGTTCAGCACAGGTGTTGATTGACATATGAGATTATCTGTCTTATTTTTGTCACTGTCTTATTATTGCGCCTGATATGAATTTATTTAAATCACTTCTACAATGCTTTACATTTCCAAAAACAGCTCTCTACAACCTCTCTTAAAAGATCAAATGAAATATTACAAAATACCTACACACAAAAATTACAAATGAAAGTGAGATACAATAAAGATTTGCGTTTAAAACAACACGAGTAACCTAAACAGAAAAGTAAAATATCAAAAATTCATTTGAGTGTTATCTTTTTCATTTTAGATTTTCTCCCCTTTGTTTGTGATGGCTGCTCAGGAGTCTTCTGGTAAGAAAGAATTTATGCTACAATCCTGACTCCCCAGATATACCACATCCTAATTTCTCCCTGCAGGCATATCCTTCCCCACACTTTAAACTGACATAGATGACTTGACCCAGGCATATTTATTTATGGGTGCTGAGGGATAGCCTTCTGGCTTAAGTCAAACCAGCAAAAGCAATGTCAGAGTAAATGCCCCAAAGGGCATGTCAAGGGTGAGAATGGGAGTGGTGAAGTGAAGTGAGAAGGATAGACAAAGTTGCACTGCATCCTAACTCACTTTGTTCACTGGTCTTGCCCACAAAGCTCAGTATAACATATCAAAAAATGCAGGTGTAACTAAATTCACCCCATGGGAGACAATGGAAGGGCAGAAAATGAAAGCTTACACTGTCACCCACAATCTGGTCTTGATCCACTGGCCAGGAGCAGTTAGGATGCAGGAGATGCACTGTCTTAACTGCCTTCTGGAATATCTGTCTGTTTAGGATTGCTCTGCTCTTCTTATTTGTATAGCACCATTGTGGCACTTAAAAGAAACAAAAGAACAGTAATATATATGAAATAGTCCCAACCCTGAGGAAGTTAAAATCTGTAGTTGAATCAGGGATGGAGAACCTGTCACCCTTGAGATGCTGTTAGATTCTCAGCTCCCATCAGCCCAGCCAAAATGACCTCTGGTCAGGGCTGGTGGAAGTTATAATCTAGTTATATCTGGAAGGCTACAAGTTCACCATCCCTAATTCAGACATTTGGATGGATGGGCTGGGAAACAACATAGCTAACAAATAAACAGAGAGAAGAGAGGAATGAGCAAAAATATGCATGTTTATTATGTATTTTTAAAGCTTTGTTCAATTGAAGCTGTAGCGTTCTTGATTAGTTTTGCTGAGATAACTTTTCAGAAAAAATGTGCCGAGTCTTTTTTTGTTCTCCTGTTAATTCACACACTAATGATGTGTTGGTATTTATTTTTTGTAATTTTAAGTCTTCAGCACAGAAGTCGGGCTGCACATGGTTGTTCTGAGGTAAGTTGATAATTTTTAATCATCTGTAGCATTCAACACCTCTGGAATATTTTAGTTAACAGTGAAGTTCCCTTAAGCTCATTCTGAATAATTTTGCAAGCAATGCTTTGTAAGTTTTCGTTCAGCAATTCACATGATCTTTTTGCCAAATTATGTTTTAATTGTATGCTTGTAAATCACCTTGAGACTTAGGTGAATGGCTTGGCTTAGCATGTCATCCAAACCAGAGTTTGTGGTTTAGCTCTCCCAGAGAAACCACAAGCCATAATGCACAAGACAAACCTTGGTTACAGCTTGTGGTTCATCTGAAAACAGCTAAACCACAAGCCTGGGTTCAGATGGCATGCTAAAGCAAGACATGGCTTAGCTAAGTGCAGGGCAGCACCAAAATAAGTGTGCTGGAACAAAGCAGCTGTGATCTCTTCCAGAGTCTGCAAGCTCTCATGTTCACCCTGACCCATAATATGTCTTAGCATGTCATGCAAACCAGACCATTCTCTGCCTTTTCCCCCTAGGTTGCTTAGAGAGTATTTATTATTTACCTTAAGTTGTGAATTGGTTGCTTTTAGTTGCTATTATTCTTTTATGGTGTCCTTTTTCCTGCTTATAAGTTACTGATAAATCATAGGCATTTTAGTGTACATGAGCACTTCTTTTAGATTAATGGCTTCTATTAGTTCATTAGGAGTAACTTCCTGGACATATTTTATTTTACTCAGTCTCTTTCCACCTGGCATTTGGCAAAAGTGGTATTGTATTAAGAACACAATATCCTCTCTCTTTATTAAGAGATAGCTACTAAATAGCTGTGATGCATGATGGAGAAAATGCCTGGTTATGTTTCAGTAGAACTCAGGATGTATATTTGTAAGTAACATGAATTTCCTTTGAAATCGTCTTAGGCAAATCTAAAAAGTGGGGAGGTGAAACCAGATCACCACAAATCTTTCTTGTGCACATATAAAGGTTGTGATGGAAAAGAACTTGTACCTGTGTTGTGCCCTTCCTGTGAAAAGCAGTTTTGCTTTCGGTGAGCAAATTAATTAAGCAACCTCACTCCTCGTTATTCATTAGATTGTAGACTAACTACTGAGAGTTTCTTCATCTATTGTTTTCAGTCACCGCCATGAACTGGACCATGAATGTGAAAAATTGGAAATCCCTAAACCTCGCATGGCTGTTACCCAGCAGCTTGTTAAAGATATTGTAGGTAGGTACAGTAAGACTTGCTAAAAATACAGTTTTCTGCTGCAGAATGTATGTGACTGTATGTAGACTCCTCCTTTCCTGTTGTGGGGACATATTGAAGAAACAGGGTAGCATTGGAGCCAGTAGATAAAGCACCCCTGGAATGCCCCATTTTACTTTTATTGCTATTGGAACACTGACAGCACAGGTTTCTACACCCATGGTAGTAAGACTTCTTAGGGCAGCCTTCCTTTGCTCACAGACCTCCCTCTCCATGGCCGAGGCGGAGATCTACTACAGTCCCTAGGATGCCTTTTCAGGGGCCATAGGATTGTGCGCTTAATAAGGTTTCTGATACAGAAAGAGGATAAGAGAGGCTATGTTTTTCATATTTCATATTGTGTCCTGAAAGTAAGGCTGGGTCCTGCAACAACCATCTCCTTGCTACAATTCCTAAAAGTAATTGACTTGTCCTATTTTTCTGTGTACTTGAGCTATGTCTGGGTCTACTTCCTATGAGACTTAAGTGGAAATCCTTTGCAGGAATAAGTCGTTCTGTTTTTCTAACGGCAAACTGCAACTTCCTAATGCTAAAATACTAGCAAGAACCCCTTTCATTCCCACAAGTTCTCAACTGTAATTGAGCAGTAATTTTTTTATTGCATGAAACCATCCCTGAGACAGGCCTGTGGGATCAAGTTGGTTCCTTCAAATCTGAGCTCCCCTAAACATCTTTAGTTCTATATATTGGTGTGGCCCATTCGCAGTGACACATGTTGATTACTGGCAAGCATATAGTACTCAGAGGTCAGAAAAAAGGTTCCATCCTATGTACACAAGCAAGAGAAGGCTGCACGTTGTTCCAGTGCACCAGTTGTGAAGAAGCTTTAACATTCATGCTGGTGCATATTTCATTTTTAGCAAAATGAGAGGGACTGGTGATAGCTACTAAAATGAGTCCATGCATAAATCTCAGATTCTAAGAAAGAAGCCACAGTGAGTAAAAGAGGCAGAGGAGCAAAGAACAGCGAAACAGCAGCAAAGGTGGCCCTAATGAAACTGAAAATGCATGCATCTGGGGATAAGTCCTTGGTGCAGGTGAGTCACGTTCATTTGTCTCTAAACACCATACCTGTTTGTAGTTACTCCCATATTTAGTGAAGCAAGTTATTTCTGTACTTCTGCTATTGTGTTTGTTCAGGGTTTTCTAAAGTGGAATGCAAGTGTAGGAGAGTGTTGTCTACTACACTGTCCTTGTAGAGCAATTTAAATAACTGCAGGACCTGAAGGAAAGAGCAATGAAGCCCCATTAGTAAAATCTTCCTCCCACAGGGACTGTACATGCAGCAGCTTTGTATATTAAACTCTGTACAAATGTAAAGTACGGTATAGGATGGAAACACCTGGAATTGTGGGGAGAGTGAGGTAAGTGGATTCTAGATTGCTGCTGGATAGTTTTAGTGAATTTGTATCCTTGTCAGCTGAGATCCTCAAAGCTCTCAATAACATTCAACTAATATTTGTATTTTATTTTTATTTATTAAATTTTCAAACCGCCCCACCCCATATCTTTTTTTTTTTTTAGTTTCAATCTTTATTGAAAGTTCAAAAGGTACATAACCATACATGTACCAACATGGTGAGACACAAAAAGAGAGAGAGAGAAACAGAACCCATGCAGAAGGGAAAACAAAAGGAGGGGGGGGACCCAAAACTGTATATTTTACAAGTTTGTTATTGTGCTTCACCAGATCTTAACCTATTACAGTATTTGTAAGAATGGATTCCGAATATCATTGAATATATCCATGGCAAGTCTGCATTTATATGCAAGTTGTTCATATGTTGCATGTTTGTACAAGTCGTCGATCCAATCGTAGAAGGGAGCCACATTTTTATTTTTCCAACTCATTAGTATCAGTCTTTTTGCTATGGTAAGGGCATGGAGAGTCCATTTGTATTGTCTTTTTGTGAGATTCCATGTGCTGGGTTCAAGAGGATATTTTGCTCTGTAAATGTAAAGTGGTTCCGTACAGTTCTGTTGATGGTTAGTTACCTTCTGCCAAAAGTCTTTCCATATCAGACAATGAAAAAACATCTTTTAAAGAAGCATTATCCCTATTAACCCACCCCTATACCTGTAGATCTCAGGATGATTCGCAACATAAAATCACAATGTAAAAAACAGAAAATACATAATAAAAACAAAAACATCCCAATAACCCCCTCTTTCTACAACACATTTTTAAAGCTAATAAAAATGAAATGAAACCATCCCAGCTAGAGCGAGAGTAGGGACCTGATGTTTTCTTTGCCTGCCTGTCTCATGAACAGCTGGTGGTAGTGGCATTGGGGAGGGGACATTCTGTGTATGTTGTTTTTTACAATTGGAGGATATGATGTTGTTTTTTTACCTTTTCTCTCTGGTTTACCTGACCTTGATTCTTTGTAGAGTTCCTTTCTGAGGAGTATGTTCCTTTCTAAAGCTGCATCAATGCCATTTTCTATTGCAGACAGAGAGAATCTACTTCCAAGTGTTTTTACCTAAAGAGAGTAAGGAGAAAAGCAAACCCATGTTCTTTAGTAGTAACTGGAGCATTGGTAAAGTAATAGATTTTGCCGCTTCCTTAGCAAACCTTAAGAATGATAACAACAAAACCACAGCTAAGGTAAATCAACTACAGCAACTATTTTTTATCGTTCAATTATTTTTTAATTGCTTTGGAGAGGAGAGCTGTGAAATAACAACAAGGTATTCCCCCCCCCCCCTTCTCTGGATTTTCAGAAATTACGACTCTGCCACCCGGCATCTGGAGAAGCTTTGCCTTTGGACCAGACACTAGCATCTTGGATAAGCAACAGAGAATCCCCACTAAATAATGGTGGAAATGTGATCTTGGAATATCTTGATAATGAAGTCCAGTTTCTAGAAAATGCAACTTCATATATAGAGTAGTTGTGAAAAACACTCTGCATGTCAGGCCTAACAAAAAACAGAGTCTGTTTATAGTTTCATCATGTGTTATTTTTATCACCTACATGAAGAGATTTAATAAATTCTGATTTATGTCCATCTCAAAGTAGTCCAAGGAATTACTCATAAATGCATGCTCCTCAGTTGATGCCTTTTAGGGCAAGGGGTGAACTAGAGCTTGTGCAAGCCCTGCCCCCCAATTTAATTATAATGCTGAAATGATCGTTGATTGTCAAAGGAGTCCTTTAATTACAGCTGTTATGTCACTGGCAGCACGTTCAGATCTCAAGATTCTTGCTAAAAGCAAAGAGAATGTCATAAGAGTCAAGTTTTCGCACTGGCGCCACAAACAGCTACACACACACCCTCTGCCACACAATCGCCTTTGGCTGCACTCCAGATGCAGCTGATGTTTGTCCATAGCTGTCAACCTTCCCCTTTTTTGCGTGAAATTCCCTTATTCCAGCGCTGCTTCCCGCTGCTATCCCGGATTGTTAGATATCTCGTAGACTGTCCCCGGGACAGGTGAGGCTGCTGATCTCTTATTTTCAAATCTGAACCCTTATTTTCGAGGCTGCTGATCCCTTATTTTCAAATCTGATCCGTTATTTTCGAGGCTGCTGATCCCTTATTTTCAAATCTGAAAGTTGACAGCTGTGTGTTTGTCCCGCTTTCCCTCCCAGCTGGCGTCTAAACAGTATGTATAAGCTCCCGCCCCCAAGAAACATCAGAACGCTTGTATGGCGCTAGCCAGCTTGTTACTAACTCCGGCACAATCACAGTGATGGGACCAAAGGGCTGGCTTCCTTCCTTGCTCCGTGATTCTCATTCCCTGCCCCCCCCCCCGCTCCTGTGTGTTAACTCCTTCCCTTCCTTGCTTCTCTCTCTCTCTCTCTCTCTCTCTCTCTGGCAGCATCCCATTCCACCCCACTGTCAGCGCTGAGTGCAGCGGAGGCGGAAGGGCAGCATCTCCCTCACGTCCCCCCAGGAGCGCAGCGATCGACCTGTGATCGACCATAATCAGTCTCAGGTTCCCCTAGTCATCGCGATCGACGTATATATGTAGCGCTGGGGTCACACAACAAAGCGGTTGCTGAAGTCAGCTGCAAACGTGCCATCAGTAATAACTGTAAAAAAATAGACTAAAACTGAACCAGCTAAGCATCACATAGCCTGTTAGAGCTTGGTGTGCCAATATCTGCCTGCCTTCCCATTAAAGAGAATAATAAATACCAGAAACCTCACAAAAAGAAACCACCCCGCCCCAAACATGTCAGCAAAGCCTTGCAAGACAAAAGGGAATTAAAGCGGGAAGCTCCCTTTGCAGGGAACCCGCCCGTCGCAAGTCGCTGTCTCCGTGCGTGTGTCCGTCCCCTCCCCGCTGGTCCTCCAAATGCCGCTGAACCTCAACTCCCATAAGCCTTAGCGAGCCCGGAGCATGTTGGGAGTTGTAGTCCAGCATCAGCTGAACATGGGCTACCTCCAGCAGCAGTTCTCAACCTGTGGGTCCCCCAGATGTTGTTGGACTGCAACTCCCATCATCCCTGAGCTCTGGCCTTGCTAGCTAGCGGTGATGGGAGTTGTAGTTCAACAACATCTGGGGACCCACAGCTTGAGAAAGGCTGCTCCAGATCAACCATAGTGTCTTTCTACCACTCTCATCTATTTCTAGTTATTTTTTTTAAAAAAAAAAAACCGTCGCCGGACTAGAATGCACTCTGCACATGCTCAGGGGCATTTGCCAACGATAACTGTGTATCTATCAAGGGAAAGGTCGCCATCGCTTGAGACGCAGCCTCCCTTTTTCCTAACTGCGAGTCGGGCAAGCAGCCAACCATCTGAGTCCCCAAGGGCTCTTCGGGGGTCTGCCGCCTGAGCCAGGAGGCTGCCCGGTGCTTGCCTGCCTGCCCGCCCCTTGGGAAGGGAGAGCAACCCGCCCCTGCGCCTCCCCAGAGGCATCCCAGTGTTGCCAGGACGACCGTGGGATGCCGGCGAGCCCCTTCCTTCCGCTTTTAGCCGCGCCCCTTGCGGGAAAAAGAATACCGGTGGCTGCCTAAGAAAGAGGTGAAGAAGGAAGCGCATAACGGAGAGAGGTGCAAAGGTCATCATTTTCCTCCCACGGAGGTTTTCGCCCGCCGGCTTTGTAGATTTCCGTTTGAGGAGTTTGATCTGAGCAGTGCTTCGATTTGCTGACGGTAAGCCCGGGGCCTGGTGGGGCTTCTCTTTAATGCATTTCCATGAGTTCCGGGGCAGCCATAGTTTCCTTTTATTCCCCCCCCCCGTTAGTTCTACTGCCTTCCTCCCCCACTTCGTGAGAATCAAGCACTCATGGAATCTGCACCCCACCCGCCTACAACTAAATATATAGCGGGGCTGGGCCATGGCTAAGATTAAGCCCCAGGATCAGCATCTAAACTGAAAAACCGGGTGTTGTTTTTTTGTTTAGGGGGCAGCTAAATACAACTCTCCTCCCTTGTCGGGCATTCCTGTTAAAGCATGCAAAACTCAGAGGAATCCATGTTTTGTGAAATTTAGACCCCCAACAATATGCAGCCTTTTTATATAGCACTGAAATAACAGATAAATGAAAAGTGTAGCCCTCCAAATGCTATTGGATTAACTTCCCCATCATCCCTGGCTATTGGCCACATTGACTGGAGCTGATGGGAGAGGTGTTATGTGGGAACACTGAGGTTTTATTTTTATTGCTATAATGATTTAATGCAGGGTTGATGTGAAATGTGTTGCTTATTATGTTAGAACTGTGTTTCTTATTACATTAGAAATTATTATGCATTGGGTACCCTTGATGGTCACGGCTGTCTTCCACACAATGCTTAGTATTGCTATGGGAATTCTTAGTTGAATGGAGAAAGTCACATTTCCCTAGAAGCAAAACTCTGGTTTTAAGTGCTCGGAAAGTGCAACATCTAAACAACACATTTGCTGGATCCTTCACAACAGCTAAACGTTAACAGCAACCTTGTAGCATATTAGGAACTGTTTGTATGGAAGATTGAAAGGTTTGGAAAACATGGCAGAGATGCTATTGTTGGACATCATGAGTAACAACTTTTAATACATTTGATCTCTGTTGGTTTATTAACTTTTATATGTGCAGAAACATGCTAAGGTAGCCTACAGTCTAAAAATTGCTAATAAGCTATAAGTGATCTTCCCACTGCAAGTTTCCCCATGTTGCACTTACTTATATTTATACACATCACTCTCTATCAGTTTTTATAATCTCTGTAATTGTGTGAACACAATACTTCTACTGCAAGTCACTGCCAGTTCTAGTTATCTGTGGCAAGGGCATGTCTCTTGCTACATTTATGCAGGAGCACAAATTTGCTCAGCATCTGCCTGACATTATGCAGGTTGGCAACATACAGGAAATTGTGTAGTTGCTGTGTAGCCCATATTACAAAATAATGCATTGCTCCGGACTGAAGAGAAGTTTATTTCCCAGTATTGTGCAGTGTTGCAGCTTTGATATCGGCATTTTGAAACAAAATAATAGTATTGTTTATGTTGAAATAGTTTGAACCTGCAGATTTAGCATTTTAACACATCTTCAATGTTGTGCTGTTTGCTCTTTTGATTAGTATAATTTGGTGGTGTATGTTCTGTTTCCTAGAGAAAGATGGCTGATCCTTGGCAAGAATGCATGGATTATGCAGTTATTTTAGCAAGAAAAGCTGGAGAGGTATGTTTCAGGAAATTTTTAATGTTTGATGTTTTATCATGTTTGTAATATTCTGTTGGGAGCCACCCAGAGTGGGGAAAGCCAGCCAGGTGGGTGGGGTATAAATTATTATTATTATTATTATTATTATTATTATTATTATTATTATTATCATTATTGCTTTGAATTTTTGTAAGCACATAATTATTCTGAAAAATGTATATATCTTGCTTTTACTTCTGTTTAGTACTTCAGCAGTATAAAGCGATGGGGTATTTGCAGAACAAATAAGGAGACCAACTCCATTTTAAAATATAAAAACAAAGGGAAGGTTTAGAAAAGCTTTGTAAGGAAGTCCAAAAATATAGCATTCTACAACATGTTGTACTTCCCTTCTGCTAGTCATTTTTGGATAGGAGGCAATGATCACAAATGGCTGTGTTCAAGCCTGAGCATGATGGCTGCTTTCAGATGAGCTATTTACTGTGGAATTGCCATTCCTCATCGACTCACCTTGAGAAGTCATCCATATGACACTGTCATGCATTTGTAATCTTCCCATTGCCCTTGGTGGTTTCTGGCTTTTTTCTTTTTCTTTTTTGTACCAGAAAGAATCTGATATGTTCTGAAAAGTCTGGAATAGTAGCACTTAGATGGGGATCGTTCATAACACCATTAAGTAGTCTTTGGAGAGGGCTTTGGATGTGTTAAGTGACATTGCTGGGGCAGGGATGGCATGGCACCTCTCCTCATTTCTGGTGGCATAAGCTTCTGCCTGTTCCACAAGGGAGGAAATGTTTTTGTGCAACTGACTGAGTGCATTAACATTTGTTTTCAAAAAGTGTCATGCAAATAATTTTCTTTGCAGGTAGTCCGGGAAGCACTAACAAAGGACATAGCTATCATGATTAAAAGCTCTCCAGCAGATCTAGTGACTGTCACTGATCAAAAAGTAGAAAATATGCTTATTTCTTCTATAAAGGAAAAATACCCATCTCACAGGTACAGAATATTTTAGAACTTGATTTTTTATTATCACTGGGGAGAGGAAGGATGTGTCTGAAGTACAGGTATGAAACCTTTGATCCTGATGGCTCAAAATTAGCACAGGGAACCTGACAAACTAATAAAATAGTTTTTTCTGCATTTTAAGTTGTGCTTGTCTCGCATAACCTCCATTTATCACACTTCAATTCTAGTTAGGTAAGGATGGGAAAAGGGAGAATAATGGAACCTGCAACACCTGTAGGCAGTAACTAAGGAAGCTTCTTTCAGTTATGGCAAAATGGCAGGATGACGCAGGGGTGTGGTAGAAGCCAAGAGAAATGAATGACAGGCTATGCAAATATGAAGAGGTGGATCAGAGAGTCAGCATGGTGTTATGGTTGCTGCTTAGGCAGGAGTAGCCCATTTGCCCGGGATGCAGGCAAGCCATGATCATTTGCGGGTGAGCATACCAGTGATTTCAGTCACTGCAGGTCAGCAAGAGTCTTAATTGTAAGATGGTACGCCATGCTATTAGGCATATGTGGGAAGCTTATGTTTCATTCAAAGTGTTGTGCGTGTAGAACAGGTGAGAGGATGCCTGCTGTCTATACAGACAGAGTTTGCAGATCCTAAAAAAAGTGGGAAGGTCAGATTATATCTGACTAGGTATGGTTGTGACAGCTTCATAGATCTGGAACATGAATTATACGTCAGACACGTTTTATCAGTGTTGTACAATATGAAAAGTGGGCTGCTCCTGTTGGGAGAGATGAAATCACTGTCATGTGGGGAATAGCAAGGTGATGTGAAGGTGAGGCAAGTCTGGCAGAGAACAGCAATGTGCACATGGACATCTTGTTTCTCAAGACAGAAGAGCAAGCCTGATCCAAGAAGTCAGGACTTCCCAACTGACCTGCTGTGACAAATCTAGCCCTCTTCTTTGGCCAGTGCTTAGGGGAGATACACAGGATAAATCTATTAACTGACACATCCCAGTTCTAGGACTGATTTTAGGTTCAAAGTCTCACATAGGTGCAAAGGAAGGATGCAAAATACCAGTGGTGGCAGAAGGGGCTCTCTCTACTTTAGCAAGTTCTGCTGCGTTATATGGGGAGATCCAATATAGTGGAGCTTCCCAGTGCAACCTCATTGCTTACCAAGCATATATAACAGATATATAGCAGAAAGCGCTGTATCATACAACACATAACTACTTTGTGGAATTCACTCCCACAAGATATTGTAATGATCTCTGGCTTATGTGACATGAAAAGGAGACCACAAAAATACATGAAAGATGGAGTTTTAGAGACACACCAGGACAGAGGCAGCAGTGGGGAAGGTTGTTGCATTCCTGTCCTATTTGTGGGCTGTCCAGAGTCATCAACAGATCACTGTGGGCTGCCAGGACTACATCCCTTATGACTATCTATTTCCTGTGCATAAAATGAATCTGAACCATGGAGAATGGGATGTTCCATAAATGATTTGTTGGATGAATGATCATTTTTGAAGTTGTGACATTTTAAGATCTATATGTGACAGGTGTAAAACCTGTATATGTTTGTTTGTTTGTTTGTTTTAAAAAAAATATCCCTTTAGTTTTATTGGAGAAGAATCTGTTGCTGCTGGTGCAAAAAGTACCTTGACAGATAATCCCACTTGGATTATTGACCCTATTGATGGAACAACGAACTTTGTTCACAGGTATGTTTTTTGCATCTTTCTCTTAGAGTCACGGTGGGTGTGTTTAGGTGTCACATTAAATCACCAACTGATCACACCCACTTCACTCTTCCCCACTAGCACTGGGAAGAAACAAACTATGATCCCATTCTCAGCATTACATCAGCCAGGGAGTACAGTTTGGTTTACTCCAAACAAACCACCATATCTAAGCAATGTTTCTTCTTGGCTTACTGATCATAGTTGTTGTTTTTTTAAGTCAACTAAATTGCAGTCTTTGATTTAGAAATCACATTAAGCCATGGTTTGTTTCTCCCCTGTGAAAATAGTGAAGTGAGCATGATTGACTTGTGCAATTCTCCCCTGTGGAATCAGAGTAAGATCTTTGTGTTGTGCTGTGGGATGGTCAAGTTAGACTTTGCTTTCCAGTTTGTATTTGATTAGGAGTAGCTAGTTAAAACTTTGCCTTAGTCCTCTAATTTACAGTTCAACACATGCTGCCTGTCAATCATTAACACTATGCCTCTGAGCTTACAAGTGCAATATGCTTATCACTTTTGTTTTCAAGGTTTCCCTTTGTGGCTGTTTCAATTGGCTTTGTTGTAAAGAAACAGGTAACTTATAATTTCTTTTTAACCTACAGTAAAAAAGTAAAATACTACCATTGCAGCCTACACACAAAATGTAAACTTTTTTTTGAAAGCGTAAACCCCCCCCCCATGATATTTCATTTGTTTGGTTGCAGATGGAATTTGGAATTGTATACAGCTGTGTAGAAGACAAAATGTACACCGGCAGGAAAGGAAAAGGAGCATTTTGCAACGGGCAAAAGCTCCAAGTATCAAAGCAACAAGGTACGGCTTTTGCATTAATATAGCAGTATGACTATACAAAATTGGGAAAGTGATGGGTCAGATTCAACTAACCTGGTGCCCCAGCAGAATGACCTCCACTAGCACAACAGGGCTTCTCCACCTCTCACTGTGCCTCCCCCAGATCCTACTGTAAAGGGTAAAGTGAACCCCCAGGATAGTGCTCACAGGAAGGAGAGGGGAGATAGTTATTTCCAGCAAGCAGAAATGCTTATGCTGACAGAATGGTCATCTTAGCATGATGTTGAATTTCACCCTGTGGATTGAGAATTGCAGAGACCCAATTGTTGACTTAAATTTATTTTAGATGTACTGTGGTACCTTGGTTTACGAACTTAATCCATTCCGGAAGTCCGTTCTTAAACCAAAACCATTCTTAAACCGAGGCACACTTTCCCTGATGAGGCCTCCCACCGCCGGTGCCCTTCCACCGTTCGGATTCTGTTCTTAGAATGAGGTAAAGTTCTCGGACCAAGACACTATTTCCGGTTTTGCAGAGTTTGTAAACCAAATCGTTCTTAAACCAGGCTGTTCTTAAACCGAGGTGCCACTATATTAGAATAGAATTCATGATTTCACTGGAGACTAGATCATTCATGTGAACAAAATGTGATGAGTGTTTTTCCATACTAGCTTCACTGTTCATTTTACGTATTATCTGGAGGAATAATTTTCAGCTCAGAAGACCATAGAGAACCTTTGGGTGCATAGTGAAATCTGCTCCTTCAAGTAAGGTTGAGGCAGCAGGGTTGGCCCATGTACCAGTCTTGTGCTTTTTTTTTTTTATCTTATTAGAGACCATATGTTCACCAAAGGGCACTGTATAAGTTCAGGTAAGTGCAGGAAGCAGAGGCCAAATCCTGACACCCCTAGTGTGTTACATGCAAATTTCTATTTATCTGCAGATTTATAAACCGCTTCACAACCAAAAGCTATTGAAGTGGTGTACAGTAAAGTAAGATAAAAGTACAAAAGATCAGGAACTCTGTGAGCAAAAGGCAATAAAACCATTTGTATGGATATTATGTAATGGTTTAATGAGTTATATTTTGTGGGGGGAACATTGTGTGAGTACTTTTCTTAAACACTCACTGTTTTTCCTTTGAGCTACAACAACCAAATCTGAATTAAAGTAATGGTCAGACTTGTCTACCTCCCCCCCCCCCGCACCTCTCTACAGATATTACCAAAGCACTCTTAGTGTCAGAGTTGGGATCCAACCGTGATCCAGAGGTTATAAAAACTGTTCTTTCTAACATGCAAAGACTACTGAACATTCCTATTCATGGGTATGTCTTCCTGTTGTTGTTGTTGTTGTTGTTGTTGTTGTTGTTTATTTATTAAATTACTCCAAAGGTCACAGGGCAGTTTATGCATGCCATTACCAAAAAACAATAACCCTCCCACAAACAGTTTTAAAGACCATAAAGGTAAAGGGACCCCTGACCTTTAGGTCCAGTCGTGGCCGACTCTGGGGCTGCGGTGCTCATCTCGCTTTATTGGCTGAGGGAGTACAGCTTCCGGGTCATGTGGCCAGCAGGACTAAGCCGCTTCTGGCGAACCAGAGCAGCACATGGAAACGCCATTTACCTTCCCACCGGAGCGGTACCTATTTATCTACTTGCACTTTGACATGCTTTGGAACTGCTAGCTTGGCAGGATCATGGACCGAGCAATGGGAGCTCACCCCGTTGCGGGGATTCGAGCCGCTGACATTCTGATCAGCAAGCCCTAGATTGTTTAATTAGCTAAAGGCCTAGAAGAAGAGGAAAGTTTTTCTTAGTGCCTAAAGAAATGTAATAAAGGGGTCAGGCAAGCCTTCCTGAGGAGAGCATTCTACAAGTGGGGAGCCACCACACAAAGGTCCATTCCCATGTTACCGCCATCCAGGCATCTCACAGACAAGGCCCACAAAGAAGGTCCTCAGATGATGATAGGGTCTGCAGTGGTTCATATGGAAAGAGGTGGTCCTTGAGGTATTGCGGTCCTGAGCCGTTTAAGGCTTTATTGGTAAAAACCAGCACTTTGAATTGAACCAGAAACTGATCGGCAGCCAGTACAGTCAGGCTAGGATTGGTGTTATATGCTCAAACTGTCTTGCCCCGGTAAGCAACCTGGCTGCTGAATTCTGCATCAGCTGAAGTTTCCGAACTATCTTCAGAGGTAACCCCGCGTATAACATGCTGCCGTAATCTAACCTGAAGGTCTATGCGCTGGCATAGATGACAGAAGTTAGGCTATCCCTGTCCAGATAGGGGCGCAGCTGGGCCACAAGCTGAAGCTGATGGAAGGCACTCCTGAGATCTACATGGCATCCAAGAGGCTTGTTTAGAATGAGGCACAACTTAGTTTTTTTAACAAATAGTCTTTAAAACTGTAGTGTTGGCTATCCTTTCTTTAAAAATGTTTGCTTGTGTGTGTATAACAGCATATTTCAGTTGATGCAGGAAGGCGAGGGCAAGGCAGAGAACATCAATGTTTGTAGCAGTTAAGTGAGCCTAATCTGGTGTTCTGTCGCGAATGTCCTGGCCAAAAGTTCCACAAGGGGGCACTATTAAGAAGCCAAAAAGTTAGCTATTCTAAAGTATTTAAGAGGTCACACATAGTGGGGGGTTATATATAATTTAGGACATAATGGAGGAATGGTATGATGCAGCAGTGCTCCTATTAATAATATGCAGCTATTGAGTTAGATCCAGACTGAGGCTGCATTCCTATACTCACATACTTGGGAATAAGCACTATTCATCCCAATAGGATTTACTTCTGAGAAGACACGATTTCACAGAGACCTAAGTTAAGTCACGACTAACTTATCTCACTGAAAAAGACCCAGGTCAAATGATTTGGTTTGCATCTGCTTCTTTTGCATTTCGAATGACTGGTGATTACTGTGAATATTTCAATGTGAAACTGCAGGGTTTGAATTTGTTGTGATAATATACTTTCTCTGTTTTAGGATTAGAGCAGTTGGGACTGCAGCCGTAAACATGTGCCTGGTGGCAACAGGAGGAGCAGACGCCTACTACGAGATGGGCATTCACTGCTGGGATATGGCAGGGGCTGGGATTATCATTATGGAAGCAGGCGGAGTGCTGCTCGATGTCTCAGGTAAAATATGTTGGGAATGTAACAAGACCAGTTAATTTCTGCTTTCTTAACTGAGGGATGTGCATTTGTGATGTGCAATTCTGATTGTGTTCTATGTCTTAACAGTTATCAGTTTAGTAAACAGTGGATGGGGCTTTAGAATTTGAGTGTATTCCATCCAGTGGGTTGTCAGGCTTTCAAGTTTTTGCAGGATTTAACCCACTACTTTTGTCCTGGAAAACACACCAGATTAGTATGACTAGCAGACAGGGGTTGCCTGTACTGTAAACCACTATGCAATCTTCAGATGAAGGGTGGTATATTATTATTATTATTAGGTTACTTTGGAGTGGTCCTTAATAAATTTTCACATGACTTATCCAGAGTATTTCGATAATTATAGCTAAAACCCTGCTTCATAATATTAGTTCATAAATAACACTGTAAATCAGTTGTGTTTGTTGTTGTTTTTTTTCGTCCCCAGGGGCACCATTTGATTTGATGTCAAGAAGAATAATTGCTGCAAATAGCCAAGTACTAGCAGAGCGGATAGCAAAAGAGATTCAGATCATTCCCTACCAAAGGGATGATGAAACAAATTAAATGTTATAATTGCACCATCTCTGTTATGGACAATTCCTATCAGCTGGTCTGTATACTTAAAAAGAGCTTTTAATGTGAAATGCACCCTTTGTGCTAGGGCACGTGATATAGATCTGTTGCTGAATTCTGACATTTCAAAGCTTGATGCTTCAGTCCTTCCCAAAGTTCCTAGAAATGTGTTCTGTCTTTTTTTAATAATGTTTCATTACCTTGTTTATGTCTCTTACAGGAAAACATATGGGGTGTGGTGGTAGGATTTCTGCTTCAAACATCTTGGGCCCAGAGACTTATTCTGTAATCTGAGGACCAAACTAGATGTTACCTTTGCAAATACTGTATTTTTTGCACCATAACACTCACTTTTTCCTCCTAAAAAGTAAGGGGAAATGTCTGTGCATGTTATGGAGGGAATGCCTACGGGTGGCATGCCTACGGATTTTCCTCCTCTAAAAACTACGTGCGTGTTATGGTCGAGTGCGTGTTATAGAGCGAAAAATAGGGTAAGTGGCCTCAAACTCATGTTTGTCAGTATGGTTGCAGGCGGTTGCAAGGACAGGTCAGCCAGCAGGTGGAGCAGATGCATAACTCCTGAACAGCCCACAGTTTCTCCTGCACAATTTCCCTGGACTCTCTCTTCAGCCAAACACATTTTCTGACACAAAGCTAGATGCAAGCAGAACTTGCTGGGGAGAATCAGCAAGCACATATCTGCCTGCCAAGTCTTCCCTACAAAGTTAGCATTACGATGGAAAAACTGCCCTGTTGTTTCCCTCTCAGTGTCCAGTTTGGCCACAAAACTTCTTCATTTGCCAACTTCTGTTTTCTGTATTTTCCACCTCATATTGTATCTCATATCAACCTTTTTGATACTGGCCTGATCAGTATCATCTTTGATATGCAGAGCACAGGATGTCAGAGTTGAAGTCAGGATCCAGTTAACCATTTTGAAAACATTGTGTGTGACATGGTGGCATAAAAGCATATGCTTAAAGTCTCGTCAACTGAAATCTATGGTACTTTAAAATGTTTAGCTTTGGCTTTATTATTCTGCAGCTTTTCACAGAATTGTGGTTTTTCCTTTCTCCTTCACAATAACTGTTAAAAGGTGATTTAAAAGGGGAAATTATTACTTAGATTCCAAATGCAAAAATAAAATAAGACAGGCATGCCCTCTTTCAAATACCTAATTATTAAACTGGTGTAAAAATATTTGGCCAAAAATCATGGAACTGTTATTGTCAATATGAGAGTAAACATTTGGCTGAATTTTACACTGAACATTCTTCACAGGAAATTTTTTATAGCCTTATTTTGAGAAGTTTATTTCCAGTTCCAGATATTTATTTCTTGGTTTATTTTGGAAGTCAGTGTTTGATCAGCTGAAGTGGAGTAAGTAAGTAAACAATAGCTCTTTCAAGGGCAGCAGAAAGTCTTGTGGTGCATTAAAGAGTGGCTTATGAATCAATTAGGGCAGAAGCTTGTGTAGGTTGTTTGCAGAAAGCAGGCTATGGCCCAGAAAAGCTTCTCCTTTAATACATTTGTTGGTCTTCTTTAAGATGACATAAGACTTTTCGTTACATTTTCTGATTAACACTCATTCAGGGATTTATCTGTTAAGCTGCATGTGTCAGTCTTACGTACTATAAAATATCTGACGTTTGCCATCTGTTAGAAAGAAAAGTTTAACTGTAAAGAAGAATTGGGAGGTGTAAGGAAGGTAGTCTTGTGGTGTCTAGAAATATTGACTTGAATCATACATTAAAGCTTGTACCTGCACAGCTGGAACTTTGACAGCCAAAATGCTTTCAGTGTAAAATACAGGTCTCCTGATAGAACCATAGCTCTGTTACTATTAGTTTTCTGTGATGATTCACTTGGTGGTGCTATTTCGGATGTACAGGCAACCTGTTTGCAACCGTGGAGAAGTGCCACCAATGTAATATTTGTAGGCACGTGGTTATTAGTCCTCTGGTCTTCCGTAATTAGAGCTTTCATTATGCTAGATCTTCTAGTTCAGCCATAACCAACAGGGCTTATGGCCTAGTCACGTGAACCTCTGCCATCATCCTGAAACATTAGGTTGCTAATCTGGCACCCATGGGTGCGCATGTGGCCAGAGAAGAGCTTCCTAGCACCCACAGGGTCCTGTCTCAACTCCTCCCCTGCTGAAATTAGGCTGGAAATAAGCCTAAACCTAATGGGATAATGAAAGCCTATCTTTTGCAAGGAGGTGTGCTTTTCCCAGAGATGGCTGGGGAAGGAAGGTTAGCCCTAGCTTCTCTGTCCATGAAAATTGCCACCACCATTAGATTTTGGGGTTGGGAGCAAAAACAATTCTGTCAAGTATAATTGCTGGCGAGGAGGGAGGGTATTAGTGAGTGTGCATATTCATGCAGGGTTGTGGTACCCACACAACGCAGTTTCTCCATTTTGTACTTTTGCCCATAGGCCTAAAAAAGGTTGGCAACCCCTTCACCTAGTGTATAGGATTTATCACCAGTGTTTAGATTTTAGGAGTGCATGGACTATAGCACCAGTGCAAGGGGACAACTCAAGTGTAAGCTCTAGAGACATTTCCTGTACTTAACCGTCTTCAGAATTTTACTTTTTTCAAGGTGCCAGAATGATTCTTTAGCACAGCAGGCCAGATAAATTCTGAGCTTTTGTATAAAATCTAGGGGCGGGGAATGCTAATATTAAGCAGCTTTACTTTGTAAAGTTGAGAATTGCTTTGGAAAGTGTTGTAGTAATATATTTAAAATAAAGTCCAGCTTTATTTTTGGCTTTAAAATGACCGTGACTATTCTTGCCCTTTATTTTCAGAAATTTGCATGCTCCAGCGCCACCTTCACTGAGCAGTAATTAAAACATGTATTTCAGTGATAGTTGTTTTCTTAAAAGCTAGTCTAAAATTGTATATCCAGCACCTGTGATCGAATGTCCTGTTGCAACATAATTGATGGGAGTAGCCTTGGCATTGTCCCATACGTATTGTTGCCTTTAACAAAAAACCAAGGAAGAGATGTACTTGAGAAGAGGCATGTAGAAACAATAAGAGGAAAAGGTGTGTAAAATAGTAAGGGTGTGCCTGTGCTTCTGTGCAAGGGAAGGGCTGGCTACGCTTGAGTTCATCGTTTTGTAAAAAAAACTAATACGCATTCCTTTGCATGAGTTGCATCACTATTAAATCAGGCATGGCTGAAAATGAAGTGTCCTGTATAGTTGTTAGCCAGCCAGTAGAGGGACTCATTTCCCCAAGTTAAAATGCTGTACATTGCTTCCTCTTACTAATATACCGTATTTTTCGCCCTATAGGATGCACCGTCCCATAAGGCGCACCTAGGGTTTTTTTGGGGGGGAATAAAGGGGGGGTTATTCCCCCCCCCAAGGCGCAGGGCTGGGGCGGGGGAAGCCCGAGCTTCCCCCGACCCCAGCCTCCAGAACAGGCAACTCTCCGCAAGTCGTGGGAGAGCTGCGCTCAGCGCGCCCAGGCTTCAGCATGCAGGCATCTCTCCGCAAGCCGCGGGAGCCCAGTGTCGGACTCCCGCGCCTTGCGGAGAGCTGCGTGAAGCCTGGAGAGCGAGAGGGGTCGGTGCGCACCGACTCCTCTCGCTCTCCAGGCTTCAGCGAAAGCCTGCATTCGCCCCATAGGACGCACACACATTTCCCCTTCATTTTTGGAGGGGGAAAAGTGCGTCCTATAGGGCGAAAAATATGGTACTCATACTTATGCTAATACACCAATATGGTATGTTCACTTTTCTAAAACAAATGGGCAAACACACTGTCTCTTTGGCTGTACATCAGTTTCTTGCTGTTGACATCCCTCAAGTAATAAAATCCAGATAGCTTTATGTAGAGGGATTGGTTCCAGAGAATAAGATCCCATATTTGGGTGATTTAGGATCCTGCTGTTGCCTGGCTAAATTCAGTATTTTCCAAGTCTCACACAGAGTAAAGGTCTGCCCTATCAGGAATTGCCCTATGATGATGGCCTTTGGGTTTTTTCCCCTCAGGGGGCAGCTCAGCTATCTTTGCTCTGTATTTCACCTACTTTTCCAAGTGTGCTGTCTTGTAGACATTCGCATATAAAAGTGCACAGTCTTGCATTTCATACCAGACATTCCTCCACAGATTTCACAATAATGTAATCTTCACGTACATTAAAAAGCAACATGTTAATGTCTGCAAAATGAAGGGAAGCTTTAGTTAAACTGTTATATAAACTTTACTCAGATTGCTATCAGCAGAATAAAAGTGGGTGATGTTTATGGCTAAGAGATAACAGGCTGAAAAATACTAACTGATAAGCATGGTATTTTTTTCCAGCTGTGCTCTGCACTAACGGTACCACTTCCCTCCCCCATCCTGGAAAAATTGTTTGGGGTAAAGGACTTAGTGAAGAGATTAGAGTTGCAACGGCCTTATAGGCAACTCTACATGAAATGTGATGCTCTCATCTGGGCAATTAACCATTTCTTTTTCAACAAGAAACATCAGCTCACAATAACACAGTGACGACCAATACATCCATCTCATTTTAAACATGCAAGTCAATATAGGTTATTGAAATACCCTGATACATATCCAAAGGAAATTAGCATTTATAAGAAACGTGTTCAAACGTAGCAAGGGTAGTAAAGTCCCTGGATCTTTGCATAATAGATGGTGGGTGTTCTGTGTCATTTCAGGCTTGGAAGTATAAGCCTCTTGGCAGCCACAAGGGCTTGCAAAATCCATCTTTGTCCTACCATTAGTCCTCACAGGAATATAATTTAAAAGTAGATGAACATCTGCAAATGAAAAGCATTTGTGCAATACAAAATGAATGCTGACAATGACTACAGACCCAAAAAAATATATCACATATATCACTGGACATGCTCACATCATATGCCTCAATGTCACATTGAAATTAACAATTTCCATTTGGCAAGAGTAATTAACCTATATCTACATATAGGATTAGATCCAAACAGTGTTTGGGTGGTGTTTTTTTTAACCCTCTTACTTATTTTGTTTATAGAACATAACACAACACAAAGCAAATAAGAAAGACAACCTCACAAAATAGCAAATGTATGCCTCTGCAATTATTTTTTTAAAAAAATCAGAAAATGTTCCACCAAATATATCTGTGGGTTATGGATGGATTTAATTGTGTGTGCCTTTCTGTTCATATATTCAATAGAGCTTTAACTATTTTGCCGAATATTCCATTAATACTGGGTTCCAGTTTTGTTACAACATTAAAAACACATTACAGAGCATCAATGATAAAAACATGATAAAACATAATAAAAAACTTACTGACATGCAGCCTAATAATAAAATCGTTACCACAATAACAGCCCTCTCCCCCAAACTTTCACAAGCCATAGATTACTTAATAGCCATAGGCCTGGGTAAAGAGGAATGTTTTTGCCTGGTGCCTGAAGACATGTAGTGATGGTGCCAGGCAAGCCTCTCTGAGGAAAGCATTCCACAATCGGGGAGCCACCACAGAAAAGGCCCATTCTCTTCTTGTTCTGTGGTTCTCTTCCTCTACATGTTATCCTGACAAGGACAGCGTAGAGCTGGTTGGACTAATACTATGAGACAACATCCTGTGTTCTTTAGCAGGCACCAGAAACTTGACTCCAGCTTTCCTCAGCCAGTGTCACGAACTGGCAGGACCATGGGGAGGGGAAAGAGGATCCAGGTGAGGGGTGTAGCTGATACACACTGGGGCAAGCTGGAGGAAAGAAGGAGAGGGTGGGGGCAGAGAAGAAGAAGAAGGAGGAGGAGGAGGAGGAGGAGGAGGAGGAGGAGGAGGAGGAGGAGGAGGAGGAGGAGGAGAAGAAGAAGGAGAAGGAGAAGGAGAAGGAGGAGAAGGAGAAGGAGAAGAAGGAGAAGGAGAAGGAGAAGAAGGAGAAGGAGAAGGAGAAGAAGGAGAAGGAGAAGGAGAAGGAGAAGGAGAAGGAGGAGAAGGAGAAGGAGAAGAAGGAGAAGAAGAAAATTTTATTTATACCCCGCCCTTCCGAGTTCAAAAAAATGGGCGGCTAACAACAAATTTAAAACACTTAATTGATGCAACAAAAAACAGCATAAAGTACAGTATAAAATGTGAATAACAATAAATTCAGAATTCAAAAATCAATTTAGAGGGAAAATCCATCCAATAAACATTAGATGATCTCCAGGGCTAGCTGGCTAAATTAATCATTACTCATGGGGTGACAGCGGACAGCAAGGGGGTGGGGGTTGGTGCAAAGGACCAAAGAAGCAGAGCCCATTGCCAGAGCCTGAGCCCCTCTCCACGAACATGGCGGGCTCTGAGGCATAGGGAGCAGTGGAAGGTGTGCTCTAGGAGGCCGAGGCCAGCAAGGGCCCACAGCCCAGCTCATGAGCTGATCAGATGGAGCTCACCAGCTCTGGGAGAAGGTTGTGATTCCTCAGCTGGAGTGGGCTTGGAACAGGTGAGGGTCACATGCCAATAATAATAATAATAATAATAATAATAATAATAATAATAATAATTTATTTGTACCCTGCCCATCTGGCTGGGCTTCCCCAGCCACTCTGGGCGGCTTCCAAAAAAAATATTAAAATACTCTAATACATCAAACATTAAAAGCTTCCCTAAACAGGGCTGCCTTCGGATGTCTTCTAAAAGTCTGGTAGTTGATGTTCTCTTCGACATCTGGTGGGAGGGCATTCCACAGGGCAGGCGCCACTACTGAGAAGGCCCTCTGCCTGGTTCCCTGTAACTTGGCTTCTCGCAGTGAGGGAACCGCCAGAAGGCCCTCGATGCTGGACCTCAGTGTCTGGGCAGAACAATGGGGGTGGAGACGCTCCTTCAGGTATACAGGACTGAGGCCGTTTAGGGCCTAGAAGCTGCAATCAGCGTGCAAGGGATAAATGGGAAGCAGAGGTGAGGTTCTGTGTCTGGTGGACTTCACATGCGGATGGCATTGGCTTGGATATTCCAGAAGCAATTCAGGACTGTACTTTTTTGGACTGTATACATCAGTGGGGATTTGCCACCAGGTACGCCGGGGGTTGAGGACAACCAGGTGCCTGGCAGATGTTTGAACTTCAACTTCCATCAGCCCTAGCTAGCACAGCCAATGGTGAAGAATGATGAGCAACATCTGATGGGAGCGAGGTTGGGGAAGGCTGGTCTACCCACTGGCAAGCATACAGATTATCAGTTTTCCACCAACTCAGACTGCGGCGGAATAACGCTTTACTTAAATAAGAGATTCTCTAAAAATTTGACCCAGCTACAGTGGGAAATGGAGATACAAGGTCAAGAGAAGCTGGAAGGCTGCAATTGCCCATATCCCCAAGATAGCTTGTGTAACAGAAGGGAGGAAATGCTTTTCTAATCCCCTATTCCTGTAAATTAAATTTTAATTCTTTTTAATTGCTGGATTTTTAATTGTGGTAACTCACCTTAGGACCTGCTGGCGAAGAACAGATAACAATATCCAAATAATGTAGCCTGTGGGTCTAACGGTAGTTAATAATCCTGTTTTAATTTCTATTTCATTTATTAGTTTTGTTGAGGAGAGTTTGGTAACCCTCTCAAGGTGAGAGGGTGTGTGGACTAGCCAATCCTGGCAAGATTGCTTACTCTGTGGGTTTAACTCCTTAATGCATTAAATTGAGGCAAGCTTGTTGGTTATACGAGATTGGATTTATCCCGCAGGTCTTACTTCAGTATCTTAGTCACTAGAACTGTAGGCCATCAAAGCAGTGGATGGAGGAGGCAGTGTGCCTCTGAATACCGGTTGCTGGGAGTCACAATTGGGGAGAAAATACTTCGCACTCAAGTCCTGCTTGCAAGCATCCCGTGGACACCTGGTTCGCCACTGCAAGAATGATGCATTAGATGAAACTTTGGCTTGCGCCTGCAAGGCTCTTATGTTTTTATGCATTAGTTCTGTGCATTATGCATATAGCCAGATACCATAGCAGCAGCAGGTGGTGCTGTAGTCTAGATCACAGAGCCCTCAGGCTTGCTGATCGGAAGGTCAGCAGTTCGAATCCGCACGACAGGGTGAGCTCCCATTGCTTTAGCCCAGCTTCTGCCAACCTAGCAGTTCAAAAGCAAACCAGTACAAGTAGATAAATAGGTACTGCTATGGCGGGAAGGTAAATGGCCTTTCTGTGCACTCCGTCATGGTGTTCCGTTGTGCCAAAAGCGGTTTAGTCATGCTGGCCACATGACCCGGAAAGCTGTCTGTGGACAAACACCGGCTCCCTCGGCCTGAAAGTGAGATGAGCGCCACACCCCAGTTGCCTTTGACTGGACTTAACAGTCCAGGGGTCCTTTACCTTTTACCTTTATAGCAGCAAGTACCCCATTATTATCTCTACAGTGGTACCTCCGGTTGCGAACAGAATCCGTCCTGGAGGTCCGGCTGCATCCTGAGGAATTCACAACCGGAGGACTGCTTCTGCGCATGTGTGCAGAGCGGTTTAGCGCTTCTGTGCATGCGTGCAGTGCAGAGTGCTTCTGCGCATGGGGAAAAACCCGGAAAAATACTTCTGGGTTTGCCATGTCCGCATCCCAAAGATTACGTATCCAGAGGGATACGTAACCAGAGGTACGACTGTACTACTTTAAATTTAACATAGGGACTTGTATGTACACAGGAGAGAAAACCACTCTGTACTTGGAAAAAGATATTGGCCTAGGTGCCTCCCTAATGTGCTAGCTTTTTACATGCATCAAGCTTTGTGGGATTTATGTATGTTCAGAGTTGGGGAAGTACTTGATTGTCTGCTGTTTGGAATACATGGGTTGCCTCTTATTTTAATTCTCCCTAACGTGTCTTTCATCCCAAAATGTAAACTGCAAACTCCACTGGACTTAACTCCAAGTTAGCCTTTATTGGATATCGTAAGTATATTATCATAACCCTTTAATAACAGCTGCAGTTCACAGCCAGATTTGGGTAAGTAGCTTATTATACAGCCCAACTTCAAAGGGACTTCTTGCTCAATAACACATTCCAGCCGAATCTGGTAAGCTGCAGCCACTGCCCCCTACACTGATTTGCATTCTGGTGCAAATATTCCTGGAAACTGGTGTGTCCGAAAGGAAAATGCTGAAATGCAAAATAAACCTTTGCAATTAAGAATGTTCTTACGTGCATGAAACTGTAACAAACTAAGTTTGCGAAAAGGAATTGTGATCAATTTTGAAAAATAAGCTTGTTCAAAGGGCATGTGTTTGTGTGTGCGGGTGACTGAGCATGAGTGATATGAAAGGCTGTCACTGAAGCAGCTTCCTTTAAGCCAATTCCTTGAAATTATTTATTTCAGTTCCACATAAGCGCTGTGCTCGTTTTTGTAATACTAAACTAATATGCCGTAGGAAAAACAAGCTGAAATGGAAAGATAATGTCTTCACACTCTTCCATAGACTCTGGTACAAATGATGTCATTCATGATATATTCCTAGCAAATGAAAAAAATAATAGGTTACAATCCATAGTCTTCAATCATCTTTATAGCAATGCTGCTGTCTTCTCAGTTGTTTCTATGTGTGGGGTTGTGATGCTGTTGCCAGTCACACTGGCCCAGTTTGCATGTTACATTAAATCATAGCTTATGACCAAGCAGCAGACCTGCACATGCTGTTGAAATCATGGACACACGACTCCTACCCTTTCTCATATACTTTGGGGGCTGTCTACTCACTCCTTCTGTAACTGCCTCACAGAAAGGACATAGGGGTAGAATAGCAATTTGTTAACTTCAGAAGGGTGGTTGTCATAATACAATGCAGCTATCAAGGCTGTAGTGTCAAGAGCCAAGGAGAATGCTATTCTTCCCAATTTTTTCTTGTTTTTTTCCACTCTCTCCTTCCATGCTCCAGTCTGATGGGCAGGGAAGGTATACTATGTCCTAGTACTGGTGAAATCAACTTGATTGGGAAGAATAGCATTATCCTTGGCTCTTGACACTACAGCCTTGATCACTGCAACTTTAAGCAAACAACAACAGAACTGACTGCCTTAAAACCCTGGGGTGAAACGTAGAGAGCTGCCCTGCAGAATTAGACCATTAGTCCATCTGGTTCAGTACTGTCTCGCACTGACTGGCAGGGACTTTCAGACAGAGGACCTTAGCAGCCCTAGCTGGCGATACTCAGGATTGAACCTGGAACTGTTTGAATGTTCCGTAGGGTTGCTATATTCCCCCCAAACGTCAATTCCGCCTTTGAAATCCCTGTAATGTCCAACAGAATCTGGACATATGGCAGCCCTATCTTCCGCCACTGGACTATGGTCCTTCCCCTGGCCACATGGTTGTATGAATGAAATGGAAAAAGCTTACCAACACCATAGTTCCATCTGCTATTTTTCGTTTGATGATAGTCTCGTTGCCATTCCACTTCTGCACTTGAATCAGAGTGCCATTCTCTCTTGTTATAACACTCTTAAAAATAATTATAAAAGTAAGAGATAAGGAGATGAATTTTTGGTTTTACCTGCTATCTTTCTTCTCCCCCACCAACAGGAATATATTTATCTAACTGAAGTTCTGATTATTAGCAGACTCGCCTGTCAAGATACTGCACTTCCCACCATGGGAACCATTCCTAGGGGAAACAATAATATTCACCTTGGCACGCCTGTTATCCATTGTTATTTCCTCAAACTCTTGGTCTAGCTTGAAGGAAATCTCAGCAACTTTAAAGACCGTCTCTGTTCTGATGGTGGCTACATCTTTGTCTGTGGTGATGATCATGGTGGGTTTGGCTAGGCTGCCCAGTTTCCTTTGGGCAAAACCTACTCCTGCAGATGAGAAGGAAAACAGAATTTCACCTTGGGAGACTGACATTACGCTGTCTCCCACCCAGGGCTACTCTCAACCATCTATCAACCCCACGAGTACACAATCCTTGGACCTTAACAAAGGCCCCAAAAATATGACTGAAAAGAAGAAGAAAGCAAAGAACAGAGATAAAGAAAGGGGAAAGAAACAAGAAGATGGAAGGAGAGAGAATAGAAAATGAAAAAAGGAAAAGGAAAAAGGGAAAGAAACATTAGAGAAAAATAAAAAGGACTTCTGATTCTCCATTTGCCAGTTACATAAAAACAGTGGGAGGAGATTATTTAAGATATTCAGTCTTCATCTATCTTCTCTAGGTAAAGGTAAAGGGACCCCTGACCATTAGGTCCAGTCGTGGCCGTCTCTGGGGTTGCGGCGCTCATCTCGCTTTATTCGCTGAGGGAGCTGGCGTACAGCTTCTGGGTCATGTGGCCAGCATGACTAAGCCATTTCTGGCGAACCAGAGCAGCGCACGGAAACGCCGTTTACCTTCCCGCCGGAGCGGTACCTATTTATTTACTTGCACTTTGACGTGCTTTCGAACTGCTAGGTTGACAGGAGCAGAGACTGAGCAATGGGAGCTCACCCCATCACAGGGATTCGAACTATCGACCTTCTGATCGGCAAGTCCTAGGCTCTGTGGTTTAATCTACAGCGCCACCCGCATCCCTATCTTCTCTACTTTCTGTTAAATAGTATTTCTTTTAAGCCAAATTGCCTCAGACTCATTCTGAACAGTTTTCTTGGTGCCCCACTCCTTTCCTAGGGAAAACCTATTCTTTAGTGATAAATTGGAGCAAACATCAATCCAGAGAAAATCTGAATTGCTGTTTCCTTGGATTGAATGCTAAAGAACCCTTTTTCCCAGGGGATAAGCCCTTAGTTTGTGACAAAATGTTTGCTTACCCAGTTCTTTCATATATTCATCAAAATTATCACTAGAGATGAGTTTCCAGGTTCCTGAGAACTGCTCAACCATGATGTAAGAGTGATGGGGGGGGGGAAATCCTCGTGAGTACTGCTGTATGGGAAAACATGATGATAATTTTTTGGAGGAAACAGATAGCTTTTGGCAGGCCAGCTCCAGATTTTTTTATGTCCTCGGCATGTTCAGACAGGGAGTTAGTTGCTACAGAATGTCATCTCCTGGGCTGCCACCTGCCAGACTTATTAAGGGTGGTGGGACCACCTAGAAGGTCCCTCTGCTGATCTGAGAGGGTCTCTCAAATATTTGGGGCCTCAGTCATTTAGGCCTTTAAACAGTTGGGTTGCCTAGGGGTTCACTGCTATCTCTCATCAACTGATGACATATCCTACAACATTTCTCCGATGAAAATAGGGACGTCCCAGTCCATAGTGATAATTTTACTATTTATACCCCACACATCCTACTGGCTTGCCCCAGCCACTCTGGGCAGCTTCCAACATACATAAAAACAATAAAACAGTAAACTTTTTTTTTTAAAAAAACTTCCCTATAGAGGAAGCTTGGGGATCAGATAACTCCATATCCTCCAGCATTTCTCCAATGAAAATAGGGACATCCTAAGGAAAAGTGGGACATTCCAGGATCAAATCAGAAACCGGGACAGCTTCTCTAAATCAGGGACATCCCTTGAAAAAAGGGACACTTGGAGGGTCTGTGATGATGCTTCTCCTCACTGCCAGCACTTTTTCCTCCTGCTGCCTCCTCTTATGCTTCAGGCCCAATGTTCAAGGAGGAGGAGGGAAACAGGAAACAGCACTGCTGTTCACTCATCTATTTGCTCACTTTTCCTCTGGGCCTGATGGACTATGCATGCAACTTGCATGCTTCAGCCCGGCAGAAGCTAGCTGCAAATTATAGCACTGACACTCTGTGTGGTCTGTCCTCCTCCGCTCCTCACTCCCCATTAACCTCCCTCTCCAGGGCCTGTCCTCGTGACATCACCAGGGGCATCCTGTCATAGCACGGCCAGGGCCCATCCCTAGGTCTCAGGTTTGGGCCCTGAAATTTCAGGGTCTGGGATGCTCTTGATCTGGCAACCCTAGTGGCCTGCAGGCCTCTTCCAGGTCTTTCCTTTCTCTGTTAATGGTTCTTTATCTTTAAACTGGAAGTGGATCAGTGTTTTTCACACTGAGGGCTCCTTCAAAGAGAGGACAATGCCTCTAAAAATCAGTCCACATGGGGCCTAAATCATTGCAAAGGATCCTTTTTAAAAAAAGAACTGGGCCTTCTCTCCCTTTAGCAGCTGTATAGCAGGCAGTAATTCAACTGGTGAGGATCCCCCCTGTCAGCTGCATGCATATGCTGGAGGAAAGTAGCATTTGTTTGGTTTCTGCCTGTTATGTCCCTTGAGTAGAAAACTTGTTCTGGGGTCTCTACAGGAAGGTGGCAGGCCCATCTATCTACTTATTTGCTTGCAAATAAGTAGATAGATAGAAGCGATCTCAATCAAAGCAAATCATGTACTTGAAAAGGTCAGTGTTTCCCCGGAAACCTTTTTTAAAAGTTCACAGCTTACCTATACAGATATATTATCCTTAATACTGAGATCACCAACACGTGCTAAAGCCTTATGGCTTCAAAACCTGAAATATTTCCATGGTCAAAAGGGTCCCAAAGACTTTTTCTTTCTGGGTAGGTGACATTTTAGAAAGGTGACGGATAGAAACTTTGTGTTAGTAGTACAGAGCGTTGGCAGGTTACATGCCTGTAAACTAATGAGGTTATGTGTGTCTTAAATCTCACCCTGAAGTGAAATTTCAATCCGGTTATTAAATCTTTCCCTTTCCTTCTCCCCACCCACCCTAAACAGCCATGACACTTGGTACAGTCCTCTAATAGACTGAAAAGTGCAGCTAGATAAAAAAATGTCCAACACAAAACGCAGCAGGGAAGCAAAGCTAAAGTTGCTTTCTGGCCCCTGCGTGTCAGTGCACTTCAAATAATACATGCATTAGCAAAGAAAGTTGCTCTGGAAGTATTGAAGGTTAATAAGAAAGTTGTGAGAGATAAAATGGTCATTACTGCTCCTTACCAGCCAGGAAAGACCTTTGCATTTCCAGAGAAGGAAACCACCACGATTACACTTAGGTCAAAGCAGAATAAATGAAAGAGAAAATAACTTCCACTGTGCAGTTGGATGCAAAATTTAGAGCTGGAAAAATGTGCCGTTAGAAAGCAATTGGCAATTGGCAAAATGGGCAGGGGGTGGGGATTATGACCCAATGTCAGGGACCTCATGTACACAAATATAGGGCAGAATGCTTAAAAACAAACTGCCTAAACTATGTGAAAGCACCATCATCTTTTGGGCCAGAACCTTCTCTTCTTCACCTACATCTTTGGGCAGGTAGCACTTTTCACATCTTTGTAAATAGTCTCAAAGTCCACCTGTTTGTGCCTGTTAGTTAATGAACTAAGGCAGAATCATAAATGAATCTTCACTGTATAGTAAATAAGCACTGACTGTTATAGAGAAATTGCCACAGATACAGGGTGTAAGCAAGGAGCAGAACACACTTTATGTTCAGCTTCTTCTTCTAATTATTAGTGTGGAGTGTCTGATGGGGAATTTGAGCAGCTGGAAAACCTGCTTTACTAAAAACATTCCTGCATTCATTTAAGAAGCAGGCCAAGTTTGGATGCACAACTGATGCAGTGTTGATGTAAAAAGCTATCCATTTGACACAAAACAGTCCAAACAAACCTTTTTAACACCAGCAATGACTTAGCTATTACAGTGTCCCTTGTGGCTGTTACCTTTCTCCATGTTGTGGGAATACTTCATGCCACTGTTGAATTTCTGCCTACTACTGTGTATAAAACCTGGGACGCAGGTGGCGCTGTGGGTTAAAGCCTCAGCGCCTAGGGCTTGCCGATCGAAAGGTCGGCGGTTCAAATCCCTGCGGCGGGGTGCGCTCCCGCTGCTCGGTCCCAGCGCCTAGCAGTTCGAAACCTAGCAGTTCGAAAGCACATCAAAGTGCAAGTAGATAAATAGGGACCGCTTACCAGCGGGAAGGTAAACGGCGTTTCCGTGTGCGGCTCTGGCTCTGGCTCTGGCTCTGGCTCTGGCCAGAGCAGCGATGTCACGCTGGCCACGTGACCCGGAAGTGTCTCCGGACAGCGCTGGCCCCTGGCCTCTTAAGTGAGATGGGCGCACAACCCCAGAGTCTGTCAAGACTGGCCCGTACGGGCAGGGGTACCTTTACCTTTACCTTTACTGTGTATAAAGTTGAAAAAAGGAGAGGGTCAGTTAGAACAAGGAAACTTCAACTCCTTTTATCACCCATTTGTTTGCATCTGATATTTGCAATATTTGCCACATTGTAAGATGATACCAATGAAAGTTGCATACTGTATTTGGTAGTTTGATCTCCTGGGGTGTCTCTGTGCCTCTGTACTATAAAGTTTCTGTCAACTTTAAGCTAGACTGACAACCATCTTGCAGTAGCAAAGGCAATCTAACTCATTTGCTGAACTGTTCAAGAGGAAGCCTGCAACAATGTTGCCCTTCCTAATTACTTGTAATTAAAAGCAAGGGACGTCAAATACAAAGCAGCTGTAGGACAGAAATCATGATAGCCAGGAAAAAGGAAACACCTGAGTTTGTGTTGTAATGTATCTCCAGTCTAAGCAGAAAATGTCTTGTTTACGTCTCCAGTGTATTCCTCCAGTGTATGCTGTTTATCAATTTTTTCAAGATGAAGGTCAAACTTTGTGAAGTTCCTTTTTCTTAGCTGTAGACAGTTTAATGTCAGTTCTTACAGAATGATTAGTTATATTTTTTAGAATAATATTCAACAGGACATTGACTAGCAGGGTTTTTAGAACTCTTAAAGATCTTTGTCATTGTACTGGCAAAGCTTAGCTGCAAATCATGCCTGAAATCAGCCTCAGTTCAGATTAAGTCCAAGAAAACCATCAGTCCTGAAACAACATAACAACAAAACAACAAGAGTTGCTACAGAGCTTCAAGATGAGTATGACTCCAGCCTACCATTTTAAGGACCAAGCAGGAGCCAGGTTTGCCCAACGGACTTGTTTTCCAGGAAGCAATCTTTGCAACGCCTGTTTAGATGTCTGGAACATTGTGGCATGACTTTGCCACCTACTCCCAGTCCATGCCAAGCTAGGTTTATGTACCTGCATAAAGCACTGAGTTCAACTTTTGACTCATAAATTACATTCATGTGGATTAGTAGCTGAGTTGCGAATGATGTTGCACAGTGGTAGATTCTGGAAGGCAGAAAGGACAAGACCTTTCCAACAGCTGTCCTAAATGATATACCATAAACTGAAGTCCTTGAGCTTCAGTCACCACTGCCTGAACGTCAGGAAAGCATAGAAGAGGCAGAATTGGTAAGTTCTGCCCATTACAACTGGGGGAGTTTAGAGGAACCCCCTCATACGTTCAAATAATGATGGGGGAGGGCTGTGTGGGCTAGCCCCGTCTGTTGGCACTATGCCTACACTGGAAATACATGTGGCAGTCATGTGCCCACCATCTGCACACTTGGCACACATTGTCTGTCAAAATACATGTGTGGAGCTCCTGGATAGTTCAGCTGATTAGAGCATGGTGCTGATAACGTCAAGGTTTCAGATTTGATCCTTTTATGTGACAGCTGCATATTCCTGTATTGCAGGGGTTGAACTAGATCAATTATTATTATTATTAATACCCCACCCAACGGGCTGGGTTTCCCCAGTCACTCTGGGCGGCTCCCAACAGAATAATAATAATAATAATAATAATAATAATAAAGCGATAAAACATCAAACATTTAAAACTTCCCTAAGCAGGGCTGCCTTCAGATGTCTTCTAAAAGTCAGATAGTTGCTTATTTCCTTGACATCTGATGGGAGGGCATTCCACAGGGCAGGCGCCAATACTGAGAAGGCCCTCTGCCTGGTTCCCTGTAGCTTCACTTCTCACAGTAAGGGAACTGCCAGAAGGCCCTAGGAGCTGAACCTCAGTGTCCGGGCTGAATGATGAAGGTGGAGACACGCCTTCAGGTATACTGGGCTGAGGCCATTTATGGCTTTAAAAGTCAGCACTCTTTGAATTGTGACCCTCAGGGTCCTTTCCAACTCTAGAATTCTATTATTCTATGATCTGCTTACATGGAGGAGCTGTATGTGCATACATAGAACCCTTATCACATGAAGAAAATGTGCAACTTGTGACCTCATGTGTGAAGTGTTTATCTGACCATCCTGATTTTGCTTTCTGGGAACTGCAGTTTGTTTACCCCCACAGAGCTACACTTCCCAGCACTCTTAACAAACTACAGTTCCCAGTATTCTTTTTTTTTTGGAGGGGGGGGTGCTTTAAAATGTGTAGTGTGTACACAGCCTTCATAATGAGAAAAGCTTTGTTTGTTGAATATCTTCCTGTCATGAAGCTGATAAATTCACTGGAGTCCTGCCAAGAAAAAAGAAAAATCAGAACCCTACTCTTGTAAGGCTCTCCCAAGGGCCACGTAAACAAGAGCTGCTTCTCACAAAGAATAATAGAATAATTTCCCTCTATAAAAGCCCAGCTGTATAACTGAAAACTCATTTCCCCTCTTAAATGGGTAAAGAAGCAAGAGTCAAAGCTAGGAGCCAGCGAGAGGGAGGAAATGAAGGAACAAAGTTAAAAAAAAAAGACTGGTTCCTTTCAAAAATGAGTGAAAGGTTGATTAATATTGTTAGGCGGCCTCAAAGTTCTCTCACCATCCAGCTTAAAGCAACATCAGTGCTATACACTGAAAGCACTGTGAAACTATTTCAACAAGCGTGGATTTCCCTAAAGGATCCAAGGCACTGTACTTCGTTAAGGGTGCCGCTAAGACAAAAGTAAGGACTGCTTCAATCCATTGTCAAACTCTGGAACTGGCTTCTCCAAGATTCTGTTCACATATAAAGGAGAAGCTACCTAGCTTGCATGTTCCAAAACAATGTGCAAACCAAAACACAGACATCCTTTGAAATTTACAGATTTTGCAGTACAGTTCTTCAGCCCAGTATTGTGTACCAAAAAAACACACATATACTATAAAAATGCATTTATTAGGGGAAATAACACAAAAATCTATATTAGGGAAAATTGCATGCCAAAGCATGCATATTTGGCAAAATCATATAGGTTTGGAAAAATGAGAAATTGAAAGAAACCAAATTACAGTTTTGCCCATCCCTAGCAAGAACAATTCTTCCTTTCCTTTTCTATAAATCAGGCATAAATCAGGCATAGGCAAACTCAGCCCTCCAGATGTTTTGAGACTACAAGTCCCATCATCCCTGATCACTGGTCCTGTTAGCAAGGGATGATGGGACTTGTAGTCCCAAAACATCTGGAGGGCCAAGTTTGCCTATGACTGGCATAAATCCTGATCAGTGACACGTTTGATTTGTCCATTGATTTCACCAGATCTGTTCTGAGTGTGAACTGAGTGTAAATTAAAGGAGACAAGCCAGTTTAAGCTTCCAGTTCTATGCACACACTTACTATGCAGTAAGTACCATGCTAAAAATTCAGTGGGACAAAGTTTAGAGTAAGAACTCACAGAGTCTAGCTGTATGAGTGCACTTCTGAAACTACTCATCCTTGAGTGGGCCTATGGCCTTTTGTAGGCTAAAGCTGCAATCCTGTGCACACTTAGAATCATAGAATCATAGAGTTGGAAGAGACCACAAGGGCCATCGAGTCCAACCCCCTGCCAAGCAGGAAACACCATCAGAGCACTCCTGACATATGGTTGTCAAGCCTCTGCTTAAAGACCTCCAAAGAAGGAGACTCCACCACACTCCTTGGCAGCAAATTCCACTGTCGAACAGCTCTTACTGTCAGGAAGTTCTTCCTAATGTTTAAGTGGAATCTTCTCCTTACTTAGTAAGGAGTAAATCCCTCTGAACTGAATTCGGTCTTACGTTTGAATAGACAAGCACAGGACTGTAATGTGAAACAGCGTGACATGAGAGTTGATTGCATTCATTTTCTCATAGCCACTCTGATTCAAAAATCGCTCCCATAACATTTACATGATATTGTAATAAGAATCTTTTGATTATCCAAGCTGCCACATCTGAGCAGCTTTGAAGATCACAGTCTTTGATCCACCTACCCGAGAGCAACTAAAGCAGCTCTTCTACCACCATGCATTTAAAGTTTTGGCACGCACCATTTGAGACAACTCAAGTATTTCTATGCTGCTGAGTCATGGAAGAAGATAGCACTGTGGGCCTCACTATCTTCTGAATGAACCATGCACAGGATTCCTCTGTTAGTAATTGTGAGTGTGTAATCATGTGGTGGAGAGGAGTCATTACTAAATCAATGCAGAATAAAGGTTACAATATTTCCTCCCCAACCAGGAAAATTAATTAGGATGCAACAGCAGAAATTGCCACAGACACTCAAGCACAATAATTAAGTGCTGACAATACAGTGATTTATATTGCAGTGACTAATAGTACTATGACCTACTGAGAAAGGAAGAAACTCTGGTAATTGGAGTCCTTGAGAGTCTCTGTTACCATTGGCTAATCTTTTGAGGGTCACATGCTCAGGGTTTCTTTTTAAAGTCATCATCTGGCTGTATAGTAGAGGTGCTGTGCTCTTTGTGGTGCTTAGTTAAACTTGTAAGAAGTTCCTCAGGAGACTTAGTTAATCCTACACCATGTGTGAACAATTTGTGGGAACTTGGAAGCTTGTTTCCACTGAAAAATTTGATGACTATATGAAAGAACTTGGTAAGTAGGAAGCAATATTTTTTCTGGGTTTTGTTATGATGCTGAGTTTTTTTGCTTTAGTTTTTTTATGTGTGAAAATACTTTTTTCCCACCCACATTGATAACTAAAAGACAAATTATCAGCTGCTGTTCTGTAAGTAGTCTTGTATAGTTCTGAATTTAATATTAAGTTGCTGAGTTTACTGGATTTAGATTTCTTTAATAAAGTGCGAGTCAGGATGGAATGCTGTAACTCGAATCAAGTTGTTGTTGCATAATCCTATGCATGCTTGTTAAGCAGGTGCCACATTGTTATTTTGAATGATTTCCAAGTAAATTGCATGGTAATCCTAAAGAAGCTTATTACCGGTAAGTAGTAAGAGCTATTGTAAGCTCAGCCCAATTCCACACAAAGGCTACAAGGGTACCATTTTTATCTGTTAATTTTTGTGTTTATTAACTAGTACTAGAAAAATGTCTGTAACATGGGACTATTCAAAAAATCTACTTAAAGTGTTTAGAGTGCTAGGCCATTTTTAAAAAACTTATGGAAATCCTTTTTACTCATTACCATTTAAACATGTTGCTGAACTGATAGCTACCTGAATAGTGTTGCCACTATTTTAGCAGCGGGATATCTAGAAAGAAAAGCCATAAGTGCTGCTTGCCAACAAAATATTTCAGTGTGGAGTGCTTCTCTTCATGAACCAGCTAATCTGTGGTGTTTCCCCTCCTTTCCGCTTGCTTTTAAACAGTGCCCTCTGGACATACTTAGCCCCCAATGGCCGGGGGGGGGGCTTGTTCTTCATGGGTAGGGGGAAAGTGAGGTACTGGTACCCAGTTCAGCTACATCACTCTTTGATTTCTCTGTCCATTTTGGGGTTCATCTGAAAGTAGCTTCTCAGTGTGAACCAGGAAATGATATATCCATCCAATGAGGTGGTTTTCCTCTATCCTACGTACCCAGATGTGTTCATTCATCCTGCTCTCCATCAGTTCTACCCCCTCCCCCGTTCGGTCTTCAGTTTCTTTCCTCTTTCAGAGCTCAACTGGTATTTTAAGAGCAGTAAACATGTTCAGTCCTCACTGAGCTGGGTTTTTATGGGGGTGGACCCCCTAAGTCCCCCCCCCAAAAAATGTTTTGTTCCTGCAACCATTGGGAAGGTTACCATGAGTTTGCTGATACTCTCCTCTTATTCATGGGCGGCGTGGTTTTGACAACAGAAAGGCCAGCATACTGGAAATGGATAAATGGATAATGGCAAGCACCGTAAAGCAGGGAGCATTGTTTATGTAGTACATAAATGAAACTCTGTAATTGGCTACCATCTTTTTGTTTTTTTATTGCATTTATATCTCCAAGGAACTCAAAAGTGGTAAACAAGTTTTCCCCTGAGATGTGTCAGTGGTCACCAGTACGGGACTTACCCATGCTTGCCTTTCCTCTGCTCTTTCTAGAAGCGGTCCACACTTTAAAGCTTCATGTCCAGGCACTCTTTTTTTGCTCTGGAGCTTTCTCCGTGAAGACCCACTCTCTAAAGCTGAATTGGAGCAAACTGCATTCCACAGAAAACCTGAATTGTCATTTGTTGCCCTTCAGCTTTAAAGAGAGGGTTTTTGCGGGGAAAGCTCTGGAAGCAAAAGAAAAGAAGAGTGCTCGGACACTGAGCTTTAAAGTGCAGGATAAAAGGGGATTAGACACGTTCATGGAGGAGAAGGTGATCAATTGCTACAAGTCATTATGGCAATATGCTACCACTTCAGAAGGTCACAATGGTCATCTGAATATGTCACTGGGAAACACAAGCAGGAAATTGCTATTGTGCACACATCCAGCTTGGGACTCTTGGAGGCACATGACTACTGTAGAAAATGGCGTGCTGGCCTGGATAGATGTTTGTCCTGCACCATCTCAATACCACAGCATGGGAATGCATAACACTTCATTCTCCATTTTGCCACCAATGCTCTTCTCCTGAAATAGTTTTTCTCTAGCTGTTTCTTCTGGTTACGCTCTGCCCAGAGGTAGACCCCAGTGTGTGTGTGTGTGTGTGTGTGTGTGTGTGTGTGTGTGTATAGTTGCAGAGAAGGGAAGCTTGAGCAGGACAAATGTTTGGTTGCCCATGCTGTGCTTTTAAATCTTCCCCAGTCTTTCCTTAAAGTTATCCTGCAGGACCTAGCTTGGGATGTCCCACTGCCCTGACTAGTTAACTGCCTTGATCTTCAGACACCCAGCAGCTTATGCTGAGAGCTTAACAGTGTTTCATTTGGCTTCTAGGTGTGGGCTTTCCCACCAGGAAGTTGGCTGGTGTTGCCAAGCCCAATGTGATCATCAGTTGCAATGGAGATGTTATAACCATCAAAACAGAGAGCAGTTTAAAGAATACCGAGATTTCCTTCAAACTGGGGGAACCGTTTGATGAGACCACAGCAGATGACAGGAAAGTAAAGGTATGTCCTGCTGTTTTCTTAATTTATTTGATCCGAGTCTTGGTGGTGCAGGATGGATATCACTTGAAGTGTGGTGTGGGAGGTGGAGTGGATCTGAAAGATCAGATTTGGATGGACTGATTTTTCCATCTGAATGTGGAGGAAGAGTTTGCCCAAGGTATCGAGCAGTAGTTAATGGTCATGGGAACCTTTGGTATGCACTTCCAAGGCCATGGATGGGGAACATTTCTTATCTTGAGGGCCCCATTCTCTTGTCAACAACTGTTTGGGGGCCATGTTCTAGGGGTTGGCAGGGTCCAATGGAAGAGCATTGGAGGTGGTGCTGATTTTTGTCTAGTGGGCTACGTCCCAACCACATGCTCTCTCTTCCCTTATTTACATATCTCTACTTTCTATCCAGCCAAGCAAAAAGCATTATCTGGAGGGTACCACCTTGGCTACCCCTGGTTTAGCTTCTGGAGAGGTGTGCTTTGGCAATCACTCCATGGTTTGCCAGTTCATGCATTGGGCGAAACCACAAATAAGCTGCTTAACTACAGTTTAACACGATTTAGGATCCACTAACCATATAGTCACTCTTTTCTTGGCAGAGTATTGTAACATTAGACAATGGGTCGCTCAATCAGTTGCAGAAATGGGATGGCAAAGAGACCACAATAAAAAGAAAAATAGAAGATGGAAAGCTGGTTGTGGTGAGTTCATTTTTTCCCTTGTATCTATATTGCAATGTGAAAGTAGAAATGGAAAAATTATGCACTATCGCTAATGAAAGGGAGAGATAAAACTGGAAGCAACGATGCAATCTATACCACATGCCATGCATGGTGACAGAAGAGCTTAATAGGTACAGAAACTACTTTTAAGGGGGCATGGAATGCAATTGCTCAAACAATTTTTTACATCAAAACAGCACACTTTGATGGCTGCTCCTTGCAGTCACTTGTATTTGGACAATATATCTGTAAACATGGTGTTTCTCATTTTATGAGAGCCATGGTACATAATCTGATCCAGCATTTCCTTGCATTTGAACCTAAGGAAACAGGAACGGGAAACAGCTAAAATTCACTCGGGACAAACTTTAAATCGAACAATATGCTGTTATGGTTTAAGGCAGCTGCAAATGTTTGGATTGCAACTCACATCAGCCCCAGTCAGCATGGCCGTGATAACTGGGGCTGATGGGAGCAATAGTTTCAAACATCTGGAAGACATCGGGTGGGGGAAGGCTAGCTCAAGGGCATCACTCAATCCCATTTTTAAGTGCCATTGACTCAGTGATATTGTTAAGAATACATGTTAATTGGAATCAGTGGCCTTAAATGGGCTTTGTTGATTAAGGTAATGTTTTGAATAGCATTTTTGCAAGTGTATAGACATAGGGTCAGATGGAAAAGGTAGGTATGCAGGTTGTTGGAAGGCACTGGAAATTATGAGAGAGTTCCGGTTGCCAGCTACAGCGTAACTTCCAGATTGGATTACTGCAATGTGCTCTAGGTGGGGCTGCCCTTGAAGACAACACAGAAACTTCAAATGGTCCAAAATGCAGCAGCCAGATTACTGGCTGGGGTCTATTTGGAATTTGCAAAAAACAAACAAACCTGTTTTGAAATAGTTTCATTAGTTGCCAGTTGTATTCTGGGCCCAGTCCAAGGCACTCACAATAGTATTTAAAGCCCTTAACTACTTATGCTCAAAATATCTGAGAGACTGCATCCTTCCCTACACACCATCTTGGATATTAAGAGAAGCAGAGGGAGCCCTCTTGGTAGTTCCACCCCCTTCATAAGCCTGGGACGTTGTGTGCACAGGAGGGATCATTCTCTGTGGTAGGCCCCGAGTTGTGAAATTCCCACCTCACAGAGAGGTGCATCTGGCACCTTCGCTACACAGCTTTCGGCAGATGCTGATGATGCACCTATTTAGCCTGGCTTTTGAAATGTGAGATGTGTGCTTTCAGGACCCACCCTGTCCAAATGACTGTAATTTGTTTTAATTGTTTTTAATACTGAATTTTATAGTGCTGTAACCTGCCTTGGGACCTACTGGAGAAGGATGGGCAATAAATTTGGCACTAATTGATGGGCTTATAAAATCCATCCTGTTGAGTAAAGGGACATATTCCGTGGCCAGTACCTACAGGGTTTCAAACGATCTCTGCAATTGCCAGCACACAGGTTTTATAAACAAACTGATGACAGTTTTTAATACTGGGGTTTAATTGTTGTAACCTGCCCTGGGACCTTGGGGTGAAAGGTGTGTTGTTCTTCCTAATAATGGTTTACGATGAGTAGACAAATAGCTCCCTGCTTGCCACCCCAATGTGTAGGATCTCAGGGGCGGGGGACATCAAGTATTAATGGCAGCTACTTCAAAGATGCTACAAGGGTGCTATCCAAGACTTTGTGCAAGAGGAATCCCACAGACACACAAGCGGGTTGACCAGCTTGCAGGCGTGAACTTACCTCCAAGTTTCTTTGGCTGTTGTGCCGGTTGTCAGATCTAGCCAAACTTACTGAACTCTGCACATGTCCATGCATGTAGACTACCAGCCGTAGGCATAGTTCACAGATTAAGGGAGAGGCCAGGTAATTGGATGAAACAGTGGTTGATACTGCCAGTCAGCATTAAGGTACAGGGAAATCTGGGCACCTCTCTGCCTAGCTTCTCTTCTGTCAGGGTGTATCTCTTTTTTGCACCGAAAAAGAATCCAAATTATCTTCCAGGAAACATGCTCTTCTTATCTCCAAATCTGTATCAGAGGTTGGGAAGCTGTGGGTCCTCCAGATGTTGTTTGACTGCAGTTCCCACAATCTCAGACTGTTGCTGACATCAGAAGGGCCACAAGTTCCCCATCAACACTGTTCTCTATTTTTTATATTAAACTAGTGCAGTTTAGAAGTCATTGTGGCATAAAAACAACTTACTGTGGCTTATTCTGCCTCTGCATGACAATCGGTTATACATCATTCTTCTTCAGGGTTTGAGATTATTGGGGGATGGAGAATCTAATTTTGGGGGCCCATGGAAATCTGTTGGTGAGAAGCAAGCTACTGGGGCTCAGGAAAAGCTTTGGATTTTCTGGGGTTCTGGCCTGACCCCACGCTTAAGGTTTAGAACAAGCACTTTAAATCCAGAATGAACTCTTAGTGAGTACTGACTTCCCACTTGCATTTGGAATGTTAAATTGGTGCCCCACAAAATCACTTGTTGTGTTCAGCATTTGACATTCCCCAGAACAAGGCTCCCTTTATATGTGGGGGCATGGAAGCTGCTGCCATGTATACAAATATGTGCACAGCTGTAAGATGGTTGTGAATGATGTAACAGTGGTCACCAGTGAGGTTGCCAGTTGGTGGTGTGAAAGATCATGTGATTTGGGCCAGGCCCATTTTGCTGTGTCATTTTGTCAACAACTCTGATTTGTGACATGCAGAAGCATCTCTCGTACTACTGTGGCTGCATCTGAATGGGGGCTTGTTCTCTAGTAATCTAGTTGTGGTCCTCCTGCATTTACAAACACCATAAGGGATGTGAACAGGAGATGCTCCATACTCTGATAACCCCCAGATTAGACCATTGCAAGCTGATTTATGTAGGATTCCCCTTAAAAGCCCTTAAAAGTGCTGCAGAACTTGCAGTGAAGCATCTGTAGTGGTTGCCTATTCTCCAAGCCTACTTCAAGATGTTTGTGTTAGTGTTTAAAGCCCTAAAACTTTAGCTTCAAACATCTGAAAGAGAAGCAACAGCCTGGAGATTAAGATAAGCAGAGAAGGCCCTCCTGGAGCTTTTGCTACTCTCAACGATTTAGAGGGTGACAACCTGTGAGAGAGTCCTCTTGGCAATGGCCCTCAAAATGTGGAACTCCCTCACCACAGAGGTGCATTTGGCACAATCTTTTAACAACAAATGTTGGTTGCCGAAGATGAACCTCTTTACCTGTGCCATTAAGAACTGAGTTTGGTGTTCTATCTGTAATGTGTGTTATGGATTATGGTTTTAAGGTTATGGGTTTGGGGTTTTTTACTGTGGTTTTTTTATGCTGACACTTGTCCTGGGATTTTTTGGTGAAGGGCAAGTAATAAAACAATAATACTGCTGTCTTAGCTAAAGTCAGACTGCTTAGTCAACTGTTGGCATTCTTGTAAATCTTGAAACTTTTCACTTCAACAATTACATATTTGAACACTTGAGCAACTTGTTTGAAGTTGCTTGTATGAAAAGAATGGATTCTGTGATGTACTGATTCTCCTGTCTTTTACCTCCTAGGAGTGTGAAATGAACAACGTTGTCTGCACCAGAGTGTATGAGAAAGCATGAAGATAGACTCCTTCCCCTGTGTGGTTAGTGGAACACAGAAGCAGAAGAGTTAGCTGGTTTGGGATGCAGAGCCCCACAAGGCAGTTGCTTTCTCCAAAGAACTGATATGTTATTGATAGAACCGTTCCAAAGAACCTGTATACAGTATTCAACCTAAAAGTATGGTGACTATTCAATAAAGTGCTTAATGATAAAGAAACAATGTTGCTGTTTCCTTGCGGTCAGATTCTGTATGGATGTCAAATAAGGAATATGTCCAAAGTGAGATTTCAGAATTCTTTCTGTGGGATCTGCCAAGCTTCACTAATCCCCTCTTAAAATAGTAGCAAAAACCTGGCATCTGGAACAGCCATTTTTGTTCTACAGCAGAAGGTCCTGACCTTCCTTGGTGTGGGACCTGCATTGGATGCTCAGCCAGCTGTCATAGGAAGTCAGAACATTGGTCTATCTAGCTGGGTATTGTCTATACCAGGGTTTCCCAAACTTGGGTCTCCAGCTGTTTTTGGAATACAACTCCCATCATCCATAGCTAGCAGGACCAGTGGTCAGGGATGATGGGAATTGTGGTCCAAAAACAGCTGGAGACCCAAGTTTGGGAAACCCTGATCTATACTGAGTGGCAGTGCTTCTGCAGGGTTTCAGGCAGGATTCTGTCCCAGCCCTACTGCAATATGCCAAGGATTGAATTCAGGACCATCTGCATACAAAGCAGATCTTCAGCCACTGAGCTTCACTCCTCTGATGGACATTTGGCAGCAGTGTGCATGGGCAATATATACTTCATGCACAAACATGCAGGCATCTCTCACACACTCTTCTTGGCACAGTAAGGAAGCTTACCAAGTCATCCAGCACTGGGTTGGGGAGGAAATGTTGCAATTAACTCCATTTTGTTTGCTTCCCCCCATTGCAGTTCGTGCATGGAACTTTTCTGTAGCATCCACACTACATTGTCCTCATCAAAATGCTCTCCCACACATTTAATCTGAGCAGCTCATCTAGAAGGGTGGGGCTTTAGCTCAGGGGCTGAGCAGACACTGAGGAGTTGCAGGGTTGATCCCTGGCATCTCCCCAATTAAAAGGATGTTGGGAATGGATGGGAAGGACTTGTGCCTGAAAGTTGATGTGACTCAGAATATGCAACTGGCTTCAAGGGTTAAGTAGTCTGACATGAGCCAGCCTCGTGTGTACACAGGCAGAAGAAGCACAGTCTGCTTAACTCTCAAAGATGATGGTTCAAGCAACCCAGATGAAGAATTATGTGTGAAGGCTGGATTCAGTGCCATATCATATCAGATATACAATTGCTCCCTAAACTTTAGGCAGTGAAGTCTCCTACTCCATGCATGAAGCTGTAGGCCTGTGCCTGCTTACCTGGAAGTAAGTCCTGTGGAATTCAATGAGGTTTACTTTTAAGTAGACACAGCATTGGATTGTGCTGTTAAGGAATCTTTAGTGGATTGGAGGATCAGTTTTAGTGGATTAGAGGATCTTTAGTGGATTGGAGGATCAGTCTTTAGTGGATTGGAGGATCAGAATCTTTAGTGGATTGGAGGATCAGTCCGTTATTATTGGAGCTTTTTCCCACTAAAGGAAGACTTCAGATTGGATGTTAGATAGTTGCACAAGGTTGTAATCCACCCTAGCTGCATTTTTCATGGCAGAACTTACACAGAAGCAGACCTACTTCTCATTTATTGGTTCCTCTGCAGTAGGAAACACTGTTCCTAAATTTCAGTGACTTACCATTTACAAAAACAAAAAGTACCTGAGGCAAAACGCATCCCAAGAAAACCAACTGAATCTTACAAATGAGCTGGTTTTGTGGGGAGGTTTTGTGGGTATGGTACTTCACACAAAGTTCACATACTGAGTAAAAAGATGTTCTATGCAATTAAGACACCCCTCCATTTATTTATTTAATCCGTTACTAACATTTATTACAAAAAAATACATACACACAAATAAATATGTATATATGGGAAAAAATAACATGAGTTCATTTTCCTATCTTTAAACCAAAGCCAATAATGAATATAGTCTACAGACTGTACCCACCTTTCCTTTTCCAACTGGCTCATTTATTATAATTTTCATTTTTTACAACTTCCAAAGGCTCCATACTTTCTTTTTAAAGAATGTATGGGTTGACTTATCTGAAAATACTTAAACCTTTGAGGAACAAAAGGTAACAGTCTCTCTCTTAGTTGTTCAAATGAAATGATCTCATTATTAACATGCAAAAAGTCTTGCAGAGTTTAGAAACCTTACATTTCCCATTCTCTCATATCGCCCAGGATCTCATTTCGTCTTTATTTGATTCTTATATTACATGATGCACAAGGAGAGAATTCTGGGGAAGCTTTACCTTTAGGCCTTAGCCATACATTACAAAATGATTGTGGCACATGGATTTTGTATTTCTTATTATGTTTATAGCCCACCTTTTCCTCCAAGGAGGTCAGTGTGGCATACATGCTTCTCCCCCTGCTGACAGAATCCCCACAACAACCCAGTGAAGTAAATTAGGCTGAGAGGCAGTGACTGACTCAAGGGCATGAAGAAGAAGAAGAAGAAGAAGAAGAAGAAGAAGAAGAAGAAGAGTAGTTTGGATTTGATATCCCGCCTTTCACTCCCTTTAAGGAGTCTCAAAGCGGCTAACATTCTCCTTTCCCTTCCTCCCCCACAACAAACACTCTGTGAGGTGAGTGGGGCTGAGAGACTTCAAAGAAGTGTAACTGGCCCATTGTCACCCAGCAGCTGCATGTGGAGGAGCGGAGACGCAAACCCGGTTCCCCAGATTACAAGACTACCGCTCTTAACCACTACACCACATTGGCAATGAGCTTCATGGCCATGTGAGGATTTGAACGCTGGTCTTGGATAATTGATTCCCTTCCCCTGCACCACCCTGAATTAAATTGTTCAACCTCAGATATGAATTAATATTTTCAGATTGTTCAATTTTATCAGATTTCATCTACCCCATGCCATTTTTCAAGAAAGAGAGGCAGATAAGGCCCTTTTCCTGACACATTACATGTGATTTATTCTGGAATAATTTAGCAAGATGAGGCACCTTGAATTCAGTTTGGGGCAGAAAAACACCCCCTAAGACTATCTGTGTTGGTTTCTTAGCTTCCATTTTAAAGCCAAGTAAAGCAGATTAAAGTGTCCTTCTCCTGATGCTTTCGTTTGGGACATTCTTATGTCTCAAGATACATTGGACGTCAGCTTAGGGTCAAAAACTGCCCCATAAAATTTTCTGTGTCTTGCTTTTAGTATTCCTGAATGATAGTGAGCCAGAGATGCAACCAACTTTTCACATGCAAGTAGCAAGACCATGTCTATCAGCATATTTCGAAAGATTTGCCCTGCTGAATCACTTGACCTACATGTGAGGTCAAGAGGCTCCAGATTATCTTGACAGGCTTATTGCTTTCATAAACTCAGGCTATGTGATAATAATAATCTGCTTGTCCTTTCCCCTACATTACTCATCGCAACGGATGACTCTATGGTGCGCCAGATCTTGCTTTCATTTAAGTTCTGCTACTTATGCTCTACAAAGAAATTCCATGAAGTTTTGCCTGTTTGTTACTCTTTTTCTTAAACTATCACTCTGCACCACAAGAACAATAATTGAAAACCGAGTAACTTTGGGTCACAATGAGTCTGTAGACACTTTCCTTACTATTCAACAAGCATTCCTTTCACCTTTGTACTCAGGAATATTCTCCACACCTTGATTGTCTTTGTGATTCAATACAAAGATTATTGGAGCTATTTGAAACAAAGGTGTTCACCTACACTGCAGTTTTTGTGGGGCAGTCACCCTGGCAGCCCCTGTCATGGCCAAGTGTGGGTGCAAAACAATAAAGACCAAGAGATATGTATGGATGAAAACTTGGCCACAACTTGATTGACTGACAGACATGGGTGGGGCTGGCATTGGGTTAGGATCTGTAGGCTTAAGGACTTCCAACCTGATGTGCTGCCATGATATCACATGCCTGTCAGGACATCAATGACCCAGTATGGCAGATAACTATGCAACTTGGACCACTGGTATCTTGAGATAGATAGCTACTGACCCACCCAAGCTAGGGGCAGGGGCTGTTCACCTTTCATGACCCCATCAGGGTCCCCCCCTTTAAACTTCTACCCCTCCCAATGGAGATGAGATGCCTAACAAACAGTTGCTACTCACTGAGTGAAAGGTGAAAACCCCTGAACCTAATACCAGCTGTGATTGGGAGAAAAATGCCTTTCTGACCCTGTTAACCAGTAGCTACTGCGCTCCTCAGACTCTCTAAACTAGGAATGGAAGGGCTGGAAAAAGTTTCCCCTCTTTCACTTAAGGAGGAAGAAGGTTGGGCAAGATGGCAACCTGTGTTTTAAAAATAGGTACTACCCTACACTGAGATCTCACACAAAAATTGCCCTTCTTCCTCAGCCATGGTGGCTGCTATCTCACTCCACAAATTGGCTACCACCATCAACAGACTCACCGGGCTGTGAGTTCCACACTCTTTCTGGATTATCTGATCAAAGCTCCTGGTTTTCAGTAGCACGTATATTTGATGACATCCTGCTCTGCTTCTCTACCTTAAAGATTTCTTCTTCCATCACAACCTGTATCTCCTGGTATCTCTATCTAGATGCTTCTAGGGCAGGTGTAGGGAACTACAATTCCCATCACACCTGGCCACTGGCCATGTTTGCTGGGGATGATGGGTGTTGTCATTCAGCAACATCTGGAGGGCCAAAGGTTCCCTACACCTGCTCTACAGGTGGGAATCCACCCTCACATTGTTAGTAAAGAACCACATGTGGATGAAGCAATAATAATAATAATGGCTATGAAAAGAAGTTAATTTACTATCCTCATTCAAACTCCTCTCCATTTTTGATACTTGTGAACAGATGTATCTTAAGAGAATAGCATTCCTAGTCTCTTACCACATTTGTGTGTGTGTGTGTGTGTGTGTAATTGTATGGAGAAATATAGTTGGGTGTTAACAATAAGAACACTGATGACACCTTGCTCTAAATCTCACCCAACACCTTGATGCTAAACAACATCAGGAACAAGATTGGAACTATCAGACCCCATAGCATATTTTCCAGGGGGCTGATAGACATTGTCATTCCCTGCAATGCTACTCTCTAGTCAGGTATCATGCAAGTACGAATAGAACCACTGAAGAACTGTGCCTCCAATTCCCATCCCAATGAGATGGTCCAGGATGATACCAGGTTAATGAAAGAGTAATAGGGTCACTCACACATCCTTTATCTCTTGATAAAGGTCATCCAACAGGGTGAATAAGGCTGAGTCAGTCTCCAAGGCAGGTTGGAACTCAACAGTAATAGATACAATCAGGATCCTCCAAGTCCTGTTACAGCTGGACTACTATTACCCTTCTAATCACCTTGCTCAAAAATGGAGTGTTAGCATGTGGATGGGAGTTGTCTAAAACCATGTCGTTTGAAATGAGTTTTTCAGAAGTAGTAAAATTACTGCCTCCTCAAGAATAGTAGGCCCGACTCCCCTGTGTAAATAACATTTCATACTCCCAATTATTTCTTGTGGCCAGCACAAAACTCTCTACATCTTGAACAAAAGGCCTCTGCTCTGCTCTTGAAAACACGCAAACTGCTAGTCATACCCATAACACCCTCCTGAAAACCAAATATTGTTCTCTACAGAGGCTTTGTGCCGGATCTTCCTTCCAGCATAATAACAGCAAGATCACGTTCTAGTCCTAACTATTCTGCTTTATGACAATAGTGGAGGAGTTGGTGGCAGGCGCAATGTTGCTAGTCTTGGGACCAGCATGAATTGCTTGGAACAAAATGCCCATTGTTTGGCCTCTGACGTTGTCACTTTGCATTGGGTGGCCCTGAACGCTACACATCCTGGGACTCTCTTAAAAAGATGCCATTGAGATGCGTGTGGCTCACACAATCCTTCTGCCTCCTACTGCGAACGGTTCCTGTCACTTCCATTCTCCTGAGGAAACACTGTCTAGCAAGCCCTGCATAATGTGCAACAAATTTGTGGGAAGCTGGAAACTTGTCTCTAGTGAAAACTTTGATGACTACATGAAGGAACTGGGTGAGATTTGATTTGGATACTGGTATACTGCTGCCATTGCTGTACATTTCAGTGATGTCTTCTTTTGGTACTTATTGCTTTTCACTCAGATCATTAAACATTTTTCTTAAGCATCTTGAAAAGAAAGCTGTACAAGAGAAATTATTCATTTCTTCTGTCTTACTAACCATGCTCAGATTCTGTCCTTTCCTTTCATTGTCATCTTGCATATTGTGAAATTGCATCTGTTAGTGATGGCCTGGTGTTTTTGTAGCATGAATTATGTTTTCCTTCCGCAGAAATATTGGGTATCATATAGTGCCCCATATTCTTTTAGGGTATGTTTCTTTTAATTACAGATGGGGAAGAAATTCTGTTTGGTTTGCATTCAAAGGTGAACCTACCTAATTTGCACTTTCCGAAACAATATGAAAACAAAAACACAGCTATCCTTCAGAATTCACATTTATCTGAATTTTGTAATGCAAGTACCTAGCCGTGTTCTGCATACAAAGATGTGTACACTTGGTCAATGTGTCCATAAACATATTAATGAAAAAAGCATACAAAATGCATCATTTGCAAAAATGTGTATAGCAGGCATAATTGTGTATAAAGAAAGAATTGCCCTAAAATGCTGATATAGTTTCAAGAATGTTGACTGGATATGTTGTAGAATCAGTACATTTGTTAGGCAGTATACATTTCAAACAGTTAAAGTACACAACAAATATTTCATTTCTTAAATGGAGATTTTTAGGGGAGGGCTGATGAATACATATGTATGTATTCATCAAGAAATGCCTGCAGCACTAACAGTGAAATCTTAAACACATCTACTTAGAAGTTCAACGAGTTCAGTAAGACATATTCCCTGGTAAGTGAATGCAAGATTGCAGCATTAAGGAATAATTTGTATCTGTGAATGAAGTATTACAGACCCCCAAAAAAGCACTACAGAGAGATCACTTGATATCACCTCAAATGCATTATTTATCAGTGGAGCTAGTCCACATATGCAGATGTGAGTCTTCAGATACTGAGTACTCAAAAGAGAAACCAAGTCTTGTATATTCATGTCTGACTTGCTTCTGTGTATAGCGGATATGTGATATAAGGCAGTCCTGTCTTCACTGGTCTTCTATTCAATCCAGTATTGCATTTTGTGGCATATTGACTTTTGCATTTAAATACACCAGTGTGGTTGACAGATGTTCCCCTTTGTCTTTAAGATAATTTGTTAATCCCTAATAATCTTCCCATTCAAATATAGTTTGGGGAGAACATGGGCGATCAATAATTATAGCACTCTCCACTAATACTGTAATTCTCTCCAGCTTACATTCCTTTTTTTCACTTATAGTTTTCAGATGTATTTTTGAGGCCGGGGAATGTGTAATGTATGCAGTGCCCAATGGGGTATAATGTTCTTTATCTGGTTTGTAGGGGTGGGGTTGGCCACCAGAAAACTTGGCAGCTTGGCCAAACCCAAAGTCATCATCAGCATGAAGGGTGATGAGGTAACAATCAGAACTGAAAGCACCTTCAAAAATACGCAGATCACTTTCAAGCTGGGGCAGGAATTTCAAGAAACCACTGCAGATGACAGGAAAACAAAGGTGAGAGATAGCTACCCCCTCAACTTTCTTCCTTTTAACAGCACTGTAAGGTCTTCAGTTCTTTTGACAGAAACCAAGGCAACTTGATATGTGGGATACAGATAGCGCAGGAGTTGTTAACATTACACTTGTTCCAAGTCTCCAAGGGGTGAGAAGTTCCTTCCAGGAAAACAGCACTTACCCAGGTTTCCTTCTCTGTCAGATATCACTGGAGGCTTCTTCTTTTTGTAATATGTTCTGCCATTTTACAAATATACAGGTCAAGTACCAGTGGAGAAACACAAACACTCCAACCGACAACCAAAGTATTCCGCTATCACATCAGATATTGCAGGAGACAGCCAGCACCCCAAAACACTGTTAGCTTACAAAGTCCAACACTCAGTTCTCTCAGAGTAAGCTCAGCTTGGCATTTCTTCTTTCTATAAGATTTTTTAAAATAAAAATAGTTGTCGTCATCATAGACCAAAGTTAGTTATGTTCATTCATTTTAGTGTGTCTACTCTAAGGATGACTAAGTATTTAATACAACTTGATTACTAACATTTAAATAGGAATTCAATGCACTCATTGTATCTCTAGTGGGGGGGACACATTATTCTCCTTTTGAGGTAGTTTGTCCACCTTGCACTCAGCTCTCACCTGTGGCTCCTAGTTGCTGTCAGTATGAGACAGCAGCCACACCTCAGGAAATGGCTTTGACTGGCCAAGGCCAATGGGTCTCAAATCCTCAGTGAGTTAAGGACTTCCCCCTGTATGTGAAGACAGGCTCTGGGAAATTGAGCGGATGAGACCAATAGTGGATCCAATGGTTAAGATGACAGTTTGTATACGTGCTATAGATAGAAATGATGAGGATCTCTGTACACACTGCCCAGGCTTGCACCCCAAGGAAGTCACTTTGATGCTGCTAATGCAGTGATCTGACTTCACGCCCAGAGACACATTCCGTTGTCTCTCGAGACAACAAGTGACACCAGGTGAGCTGTGCACCCACTCAATCTGTTATTGAGGTACTAACTGTTGATCAGCAACTTCTTTCCTTTCTTCCTTTCTTCTGGTTCTTTATCTTGAAAGTGAACTTGGACCCAACAGTCCTTCAAATCGGAGATGCCTTCAACCTCCCCTGTTCCTGTCCTGGCTCCACCTATGTAACTTATGCTTCAGCTTTGCTGAAGCTAAACAGGTGTCAGCCCAATCAGTTGCTTGGACAGAGATCACCAGGAGCCTCATTTACAAGAAGGATATAATAAAACAACAGCAACTACAACTACAACTACTACTTTTACTACTACTACTACTACTATGATGATTATTAGAAAGAAATACAAGTGCTCTTGAGATATAATCATATGCTACTTGAATAACAAGGATGTATATGACTGCCCCTCCCCTCGTAAATGGCATCCCAACTTTAACTTGATATTTGCAGAAAAAACAAACAAAGTAGTCACATTTTAATTTTTTTCCTTTGTGTCTCCAGACTGTTGTAACCTTAGAAAAAGGTGCATTGGTTCAAATGCAGAAGTGGAATGGCAAAGAATCAACAATAAGGAGGAAACTAGTTGATGGGAAAATGGTGGTGGTAAGTTACTGTTTTAAATTACATAATACGGGACCCATTCTAGGCAGTTTTCAATCACATTGATTTCAATGAGAAATCTATAATCTGAGCTTTCTCATTGTAATAGTGGGATTTGAAGGATTGTGCCCAACATTTTTGAAGGGCATTTTTGCCAGTTTTGAATGGCAAGCCTCCAATCACTGTTATAATTTCTAGAAAGGGCAGACTTCAAGGGCCTGTTTAAAATAGTTTACACAGTTTAAAACCTACTGTGTAGCTAAGGGGAAAGTACACTTGAATTAGATTTAGCAATGGTTCAAGAATGGCTGGATTTCATCTTGCTTTTCTCCACTTGTATGCCCAGTTTAATGCAAATGCCAACCTTGATGAAGGTTAGGGGTTTCAAGGTTGTGCATGTGGCTTTGGCTTAAACATAATCAGGTTTAAGGTTTTCAAGTAGCTGCCACCACATACCCACCTGCCAGTGCTCAGGGATCAGGAGCCAAGCAAGAAACCAAATTGTTCCCCATCTGCCATACACATTATGGATTAAAAGTATTTCATGACTGCATATAATGTATTTACAACAGCATTTTTTAAATGACTGCATGTAAGAGTGGAGGGGTGTTTCGATCTGAGGTGTGTGCAAGCCCCACAAGTGACTGCTAGGGATGAAAGGTTGGTACAAAGCCAATTGTGGGATAGAGAAGCATGCACAAGCAAAAACTGGATACTAGCCACACTACATAGTGCAAGTTATAATTAGTCAAGATGTTTCGATAGCGTTAAAATAAAGATGAATTTCCCAGGTGGACTGTTTTCCTTCCCATGTGTCATTATCTTCAAGCATTGGTTGATAGTGTAATGCAAGGTGGGGAACTTGTGGCCCTCCAGATGTTGCTGAACTCCAACTCCCATGCTCCCTGGTCATTGAGCATGCTTGCTGGGGCTGATGGGAATTGTAGTTCAGCAATATCTAGAAGGCCACAGGTTCTCCGCTCCTGATGTAATGTCATTTCACTAGGCTTTATATAAGCGTAACCCACATGTCCTATGTTATTTTTGATTTTTCAGGAATGCACCATGAAAGGGGTCACCTGCACAAGAGTCTATGAGAAGATGTGAGGAATCTCTAAGCCCCTACTCAACTGAATCTAGTTTGTCCAATCCACATTATTTCTGTGGGAAAGCGGTGGAGCTAAACCTTGTGCCCTTTCCCCCCTCAATTCATTTTACTATAGAGCAACTAAGCTGTAAACATAGATTTAGAAACGGCTGTGTAAGCAAATGTGGAAGCATTTGCAATTCAATAAATGCTTACCGCTATCCGACCCGTGAATGTATTTTTTTAGTGCATAGAATGTGCTAGACAGAAGTGAGTCTCTCTGTGTGAAAAGAAATCAATTCTCTTAGGCCAGAGGGCAGATGAATGAAAGAAAATCTCATACATAGGGTGAATTCTGGAGAGAAAAACACCTGGCCAATAAATGAAAGCTTATTCAGTTACTCAGGCTGCAACTGGGGCTAGAAAATAAATTGTAGAATACAGATGGCTTCTAGAACTATTTTTTCTCCTCCACCCAGGAATGTCACTTCATTCTGTTGAATGCCAGGCACATTAATTTAAGCATACCTGAACTGCATAACATATTATTTAATTTTTAAAAATCCTTCCAGTAGCACCTTAGAGACCAACTAAGTTTGTTATTTGTATGAGCTTTCGTGTGCATGCACACTTCTTCAGATACATGCACACGAAAGCTCATACCAATAACAAACTTAGCTGGTCTCTAAGGTGCTACTGGAAGGATTTTTTAAATTTTGTTTTGACTATGGCAGACCAACACGGCTACCTACCTGTAACTAAGACTATGTTATTTAATGAAAATGTAGTTTGGTTTGTTACTTTGCCACTGAATTTGAATCAATAAATGAAGGCAGCACATCACAGTGCGGAGAAAAACACTGACAATGTCCTCAAGAGAGCCAGCACCAAACATTGTACCAACTGCCAGAGCAATTCCCATTCTCCTCAGAATCTGACCATCCCTGCTATGACACCTCCATGGGACTCATGACACACAAAGCACATGTCTTGAAGAATCTTGAGTTACAGAATGTCATTAAAACCGGGGGGTTGTGCCAAAGTATTAACAGAAAAGATGGGTTTTGAGGAGGGATTGGAAGTAAGAGAAGTGGTATCACATGGGTGTTCTGGGAGTTAGTACCAATAGGGCAGCAGGGGAGAAAGAACAGAGTCTTCTGAGGCAGCTTGTTTGAAAAATATTTACTTATTATAAAGTGTCATATCCAAAGGTGTTGCTCAGCTGATACAAAGTCTTCTGTTAGTGGAAAGGGAAAGGAAGCAATTACTTGCAAATTCCTCCCTGTACCCCCGTGTCCACTAAATCTGTTCCAGGGAAATGGGGGAACCTCCTGAGGAGATGCAGTGGAGCTTGGTAGGATCGCTGGAAAGGGCCCACCTCACTGTTCCACTGACAAAAAGACTTTAACATTAGCTGAGAGCCAGTGTGGTGTAGTGGTTAAGAGCAGTGGATTCATAATCTGGTGAACCGGGTTCGCGTCTCTGCTCCTCCACATGCAGCTGCTGGGTGACCTTGGGCTAGTCACACTTCTCCAAAGTCTCTCAGCCTCACTCACCTCACAGACTGTTTGTTGGGGGGGAAGAAGAGAAAGGAGATTGTTAGCCACTTTGAGACTCCTTAGGGTAGTGATAAAGTGGGGTATCAAATCCAAACGCTGCTGCTGCTGCTTCTTCTTCTTCTTCTTCTTCTTCTTCTTCTTCTTCTTCTTCTTCTTCTTCTTCTTCTTCTGGGATGCCATTCAATACAACCCAGCTTCTGTTGTTTCTCTGTGAAATATACAAAAACGCATACGTTAAATATTTAAGGTTCAAAGATAAAGCCACTATTTAAAACAGAGGCAACAGAATAGCCATTTAAAATCAAACTCAACCAAGTTCTTGAAAGCTTTGCCCAAGTTCTTCAAAAGCCTTCAGGTATGAACACATTTTAATGTCCTAGTGAAAAAAGAGTACAAGGGGAAGGAGTCTGCTGGACTTTTCAAGCCAGCAAATTCCACAAGGAGGGTACCACACCTGTTTTAATTGCAAGTTTCGGAACTATTTAAAACTGTGTTTTAAGTTATTATAGCTTGCCCTGGGACCTTAGGGTGAAGGGTGGTTTATTAAAATGATGACTGATGATGATGACTGGTGGTAGTAACCCTGGTTCATAATTCTAATGCCAGCAAACAAGAACTACCAGTGTAGGTAGGCCACAGTTGACGATTTGAGGAGGCAGAGATAGGAAACAGGAAGAGGGGATGCCAGGCCCAGGTAGCCAGAAACAACCAGAACTGCTGTGGGTTGAGTTGTTCTGTCTAGTGTTTGCAGCTGAGAAAACAATACATAGCCAAATGACAACTCCAGCAGAGACACATCCGGGGATGGGGGAGAAATTCAATTCAATTCACATTTATATGTGAGCCTATATGTAATTATCACTTTCCAAAACAATAAGTGAACTGAAACACTGGCATCCTTTGAAATCTGCACTTCTTCAAAGTTTGCAATGCAGTTCTCTGGCCCACTAATGTGTACAAAAATGCATATACCAGGGCAAAGTGTGCATTAAAATAAAAATTGTGTATTTGTGAAAATAACACAAGAACGTGTTATAGTAGGAGGGATTGCTTTGTAAAAATGTGCATATCAGGCAAAATTGCATATTTGCATAAAATGCCAATGAATTTTCGGGATTACTTCTAAAAAATATCACAAACTTGATGTGGAAGGTGTGGAGATTATAAGATTGGAAAAATGAGAAATGGGATCACTGGAAATTGTCAGATTCACCATCCCTGGACACTGCAAGTAGAACTGCAAGTCTTGAAACAAATAATACAGCCCTGGCATGGGCTGAATTTTCCATAGATCCACCAAACGCACATAATCACAATATAATAATATGTGCTGCAATCCTATGCACACTTTCCAGGCAGTAAACAGATATCAATTTATTAATAACAATAGCAATAATAAAGCTTTCCAGGCAGTAAACGTTAGCTACTTTATATACCACAGCTCCCTTCTAGAAATATGCTTATAGCAGAAAGAGTGTCAGTCACTTAGTTTGACAAATGGCATTTCCTAAGCGGGTGATCATTTTAAAAGAGTATTCGAATACAGCATTTAGAACTCCCTCAGAACTCATGGAAAGAATTAGGCTGTTTATCAAGAAGGAAATTCCTGCATATCTTGCTATTTCAGTGCAAAGCAGTGCATTGGGCGACAGGTCATTGTGCTTCATATGGGAAACTAGTTGCCTGAAATTAATGATAACAGAATTTGGAGTAAAGGGCAAAACATCATTAAAAAGCAATATAGTCCCAAAGGCAAGTATGGGTGGAGCTTGTCACAAAGTAGTTTGTATCATTGTGTTACACTAGAATTCTGGATGGTACATCAGCTTCTCAACATGCTTTCCCAGAGGCAATTTACTTTCAACAATATATAATGTTATTTAAGGAAAGGGAGAGCTCATGGGATTTTGAACAGAATAGCCAAGGTTGATTTGATAGGTCAACAACTTGGCTTGGAGTCAAGCACTTTGATCCCAAAACTTGCTACCATATGTGGACAAATGTCATGTAGGCTGTTTTAGGTTTTTATTTTATTTTAAAAAGAGGATCCAGTCTATTACTCAAAGAATGAAAAATTATCTCAGTATCAAGGAAGACACACGGCAGGACTAGAAGGTTGGCTATTTGTTCTGGGCCTCATCTTCATTATTCTAGTTTGGGGATTCAGTTTAAAACCCAAAACACAGGTTGGATATCAGAACCAGTGCTTACTGATTTCAGAAGGATCTCCAAGGTGGCTTATGTAAAATAATGGTTTACAACAAAACTGGATACTGCTATTCCTTCCAGCATATGACATTATTCTGGTAAAAGATACCCTCTCTTTCTAACAAGGTCACAGGTGTTTTCACTGTGAAAGGGAGGAGTCAAGAGCAGCAACTGGGGCTGATGTGCTGAGCAATGGCAGATCTTTTGTTCCCTGTGTGTAGTCTACGCCTAAGAGATGGTTCAAAAATTTGAGTCTTCCACACCCCGTTGGAAAATGCCCTGTGTGTGACACAGGACTAAGGGAGGTATATACTTAGCCAGGGCCTCAGATTTTAGCAATTGGTAAGTTTTGCAGCTTGCTTATATGTGCATCACAGCAGAATATGACTCACTTTCTCAGCTTAGTACTGCAAATGTAATCAAATAAGAGGTAAAATATCTTTTTGGTTAATTAAAATAGAGTTTGTCTTATTAAAGAGTTTAAAATATTCTTAAATATGAGTTTAAAATGATGGCATAATATTAGACCATGATGAACGTCTTCTTTCAGCTCAACTGAAACGAGCCAGTATTAGTGGCTGGTGCTGGATCAAGTGTATGTCTTAAAAGGTAAAGAAAATGTTGCATTTTTGTGTCTTTGGTGACTTATTTTGTTTCCATGTGAGGTAATTTTTTAAATTTTTAATTATGGCTGAAGGACCTCAAAAACTGGAAGTGGCCTGGGTTTTTCTGGACCTCTGAAAGGGCCTGCACACCTCTTGACCAGATATGACTGAAGGATCCGTGTTTGCTCCCCGGGTGTCCACTTTTTACAACGAAAGGGGTGCATGCCTAAAGCCTCCCACCTCCTGCACTTTCTCTCTTTGTGTCCCATTGCCGCAGGCGCTTCATCCTGGAGGCACAATAGCCAGTTCTTACTTAGAAGGTGAGAGTTCAATTTCTGGTGCAGGAAATTACTCTGTGCTCTTCATAATACTCCCATTTGGGACCTTGTGCACAAATTGCTTTTTCAGCATCTGGGGAAAGGGTCAGAGCACAAAAGGGATTTGAGATTCAGAAACAATGTGCTAAAGGGCTTGTTTTGGTCTGTGGGTGTTTACTGAAACCTGGGTCTGGCAACAACCTAAGACTCTGATATGTTTTATAGATGCCACACCAACAGAAACATTGAAGCAGTGATATAGGCTAGAACTTGAATGAATTTTGATGCAAGCAGCTTGATTGTAAGAAAAAACACACCCTCAAATCAGTGTACTAAAAGCACTTTGTTATTGTATTATATATTTTCTTGATTTTCTTTTTTTCTTTTTGTAAACTTTGCTTTTTGTAAACTGTGACACATATAGTTTATGAAGTAAATAAATAAATGAGCTAACTGGAAGTGACCTGGACATTAGATCTACATACACATTGACCTCTGACCAAGGCTTTTTAAAAAGAGGGCAGACAGACCCAAAATGGGCCATTGTAGGGTGGGAAATGAGCAGTTCAAAAACAACATTTGGGCAGTTCAACACTTCCAGTCATGCAAGACAGGGCTGGTGGCCAAATCCAGTCACCCCCTGTCTCCATGCCTGGGCAACTGCAGGACATGGGCAAAGAATCAGCAGAGTCGAGACCAGAGAAAAACACACACACACAGGCAGCAGGATTCTTCATTAAGAGTTTCACTGTGGCTTAAAGCATACAGGAACTTACTGGATCCCCAGTAAGGCAAAATCTTTGCTCAAAAATGCATCATCCAGTTGCAGAAGCAAAAACACAGAAAGAGAGAAAGGAGGATAAGGAAGGATAAGGAACTGCACTCAGCGCCAGGTTTATATCACTCTGTCTCTGAGCACTGACCTTGAATTCCCACATGACTCACAGAAAAACACCAGCTGTGGACACGCTTTGTCAAGAAAGTACAGTACCAGAATGTTCTAGGAAACTAAGGTAGCTTCTGCACCCATAAAACTTCCATCCCTGGCAAAGTAGTATTATGTTTTATGTGATGCAGAAAGTAACTGACAAGAATGTGAAAAGTAACTTCAGTAGTCCAGGCTTTCCAGAACCTGAGACTCTGGCTGAACATATGCAGTTCCCCTCTCACTGCCAAAGACACTTTCCGCAGATTCCACTGCTACCTTTCACAGAGCAGTCACCAACATTTCTAATATTGCATGTTATTGGTCGAATCCCTGTGTACTAAGAAGGGTGTGAGCTGGGTCTTGCAGGCCTGCTGTATGGTATTTGTGCTTCTGTGCTTTTTCCTGTTATTCTTCCTCTTTTAATATCCCTCATTCCAAACAAAGCTTTGCTTTCATTCATGATGCCTCTTGTGGGAAGCTTGACTACAATGCTCTTCGGCATTAGGGCTGTCAAACCCCCAGTTCTGATGATTTTCTCCCACTGTGTAGGCTTCATGGAATGTGACTCTAAGCAAGAAACCAGGTATGCACACCTGAGGAAAATGCACAGGTGCACTGTAGCAGCGCATGCTTGGTGCATGAATTACAATCACAGACCACCGGGCAGCTGTACATTTTCCTTTAGAAAGCCCTGCATCTTGACCTTAGCATCACAGTCTCTATTGTCAATAATAGAATCCCCACTGGTTTTCTTGGATTTCGAAAGCAACCCTGCAGACAGCTGTATGCATTTCAAAACTTTAGAAATAGCAGCTGGTGGGAACTCCGAGTTAAGGGAAGAGTGACTATTCCTTTCCTTGGAACAGCAGCAGCAGGAGTGGCAGCCATGAACAATCTTTGCAGGGAAAAGGATAACTGGCTGGTTGTTCCGCCGGTAGTAGCTGCCACTTTGGAGCGGCAGAGTGGGCAATAGTGATCTATCAGGATATCTGTCTATTGCAATGGGTCTACATATTTTGCACAAATACTTAATCAGGTTAGCACTTGTTACAGCAGCTTAAGCAAACGAAAAAGGGGGGTGTTGTTATTTAGAATCACCCTCTAATTTCATTAGGGACAATGGAGAAATTCATTTTTATGTTTGGCATTTTAATGAGAAACTGTCCAATTCGCTTGTCTCAAACCAATATATGAAACCAAACACAGTTTTAAATCATCCGAATTTTGCAATGATGTTTGACAAAAAAACAATGTCTACAAAAATGCATATATTCCGGGCAGTGTGCAGAAAATGCATATATAAGTGAAAATAGCATACAAACTTCATTATGCCTGTGGAAATTGCTAGCAAAAATGTGTATATTAGTCAAAGCTGCATGCAAAATATGTTTAGTATGATAAATTTGCACTAAATTGCTGGTTGTTTTATGCATTTTTAAATTTAAAAAATCATGAATTGTTGTGGAAATGTGAACTTAATCTTTGGAAAGATGAGAAAGTGGGAGAAACTGAGATTGGCAGATTCACTGTATAAGGTAGTTTCTAATGTCTGACATTTTATTATGTTTTTTATTATGTACTGGAAGGGCATAATAATAATAATAATAATAATAATAATAATAATACCTAAATTTCATAGCCACTTGAGAGGTAATTTGGGGCCCTTTGGAGGAACCACCAATTCTTTCTCCCAATTCCATAACTAAGGCCTGCAATGCCACAAAAAAGTTATCCTTTATTTCTCTGACCTACAGTAGCTTTTACCTTTGTTTCAAGGATTAAGACTTCAAGCTTTCCCTGCCACTGTGGGTTATGCCATATTTAGCAGAGTGCCTTTGTGACTGAGATCATAACTCAACCTGCTTTATTCCTTTTAGTTCTTTCATTTTATTCCTTCAAGCAATCTCAGCAGGGAACCAGTATATGCATTATTTATTTATCCACCTAAGGATTTTAAGATCATGCCAGAGCATGTCTTAACATTGCACAAGAAAAATTAAGAAATAGTTTTCCAATAAGCAGATTCTAGCTGTTGGTTTTTGTTTTTTTAAGGCAGTCAAACTCTATTCATTTACATTGATCTAAATGTCTTTCTGCCCTGTTGTTATTGCCACATTGCAACAGTCTGGTGATGATGGCATTGCTTAATATTGCAATCCTGACATCTCCAGATCACCAGCCAAAGCAATGCCATTTTTGGTTTAGAAGTGAGGCAGTGCTTCAGCTATCATTTTAAAAATTGCATTTAAATTACACCATATATGACTATGAACCAAATATTTTTTGTAAGTTTACAAACAATAAGCCAATACCTTTAGAAAGCACTGGAAAGCGCATGATTATTAATTAAATGTATATCCCATCCGTTGTACCAAAGGATCCCAAGGTGGCAAACAACAGATGATAAAACATTTTTTAAATGTCTTTTTAAAAAAATCTGGTACATATGCAGAACGGGAAGCAGTTCAGCTTAAAAGGCTTGTTGGAAGAAGAATGCTTTCAGGAGGCACTGAAAAGAGAACACACCTTTAACTCCCTTTTCATTCGATAGTCCAACTGCTTCCTCAGTCAGTTTCCTGCTTCTGATACATTTCTATCATTTTTTATTGCTGGTCTTAATGTTTTTAGAGGTAACCTCAAAATCTTCTCCCTGCCCCCAATCCCTTATTGGGTTTTTCAAGCCCACCTAACTTGTTGCTGTCTGTTGAAGGAGCACACACAGTGCTGGATTTACGTATAAGCTAAACAAGCTATAGCTTAGGGCCCCACTCTCTTGGGGGCCCCCAAAAAATCTAAAGGAAAAGAAAACTGGATGTATATTTCCAAAATATAAGATAAAAAACAAGTAAAATAAAACCTACATACAGCAAGAGTGTTTTGTGTTGTGTAGACTCCTACAATGGGCCCCACCTGCAAGCCTGCTCCCTAAAATATCACTGGTTTGCTCATTTTTATATATAGGGTATCTACATTCTGCATGGACATGGCAACATGTGCAAATGGCTTTAGATACCTATTAGGTCCATAAATTACCATATAGCACATATTCAACACAAAAAGCAGTGACAATTTGTTGTTGACAAAGGACAGCTGGACATATAAAGGGCGCCATTACCTTCTGTAGCTTAGGGCCTCATCAAACCTAAATCTGGACCTGACCACACACAGCCTAATTCATTAGTATTTGCAACTCATGAGAAAGATTTTCCCAGTCAGCTGACAAGCCTGCCAGGGGTTTGCACATTTCCTTCTCAGTGACCTAATCCTAATCATAGCAAGAGGACATGTCTCAGCATAAGAGCTCCACCCTCGAGACACAGAAAGTGTCATCACTTTTTAGCACCGAATTACACCACAGCAACAAGGTAGCAGGATTTAGGTAAGAGGGCAGATGTAAAGAAACATGCCTTGTTATAAGCTGAGGCCTGCCATTCTAACTCAGTTTGTTGCAATAATCTCCCTCTGATCTGTCCCCAGCCCTCATTAGCCACATGTACCCCTTGCCCTTCTTGTTTTCTTAGGAGAGAGGTTATAGCTCAGTAGCAAAACACATGCTTTGCATGCAGAAGGTCACAGGTTCGATCGCTGGCATCCGCAAACATCAGAAAATGGGGAGGACATTATCTACCTAAGACTCTGCTGAGCCTCTGCCTGTCAAGAGTGGATCATACTGGGCAAGATGGAGAAGGAGACTGACCTGGTATAAAGAAACCAATCATTTTGATCGGTTATTAACCCCAAATTTCATTCTTCTTGTTCATACACAGAGCCAGATTCCTGCCAGTTGACAAGGGGACTGTCTGCAACCCTGACCCCTACACACTCTCAGAAAGCCTGTGTGATGGGCTGGTATTGCCACTCACAACTATTGTGTGAAAAAGTCTGCCTTTTATCTCTCCAATCCACCAGGTTTCCATTATGCCCACTCTTGAAATCCTTTCCGATTCTGCAATTCTATGCTAGTGGGATGTTTGTTTTTCACATAGAAAAGCAGTTAAATGCAAAGTCTCCACCTGCAGTTTTTCAGCCTATGGAAGCTGCAGTTAATGGGGGAGAGAGAAACGTTTTCTCTTATATTTATTTATTAAATTTGCACCCCACCCTTCCTCTCAAATCACCCCTAACAAAATCAATATCCTATTTTTCTTCTTCTTTTGTTTGGATTCCTATTCTGCAGTAAGGGATTAAAATAGATCAAAATTTTAGAAAAATGCACATTAGCACAGACTTCCAAGTCAGTGATGAAAACTGTTAACTGAACCCTTTCTATTCTTCTTTAAAAAACAAAACAAAGATTAAAAAACCCCCAATGGTTGCAAGGACTGAATTACTACAAGCATCTTTTAATTTCCAGATCTCTGTTGTGAAAAAAGGGGAAGAGGAAATTACGTTTCTCAGGTATAATTATGCCGTTGATGGCTGCCATGTGGTGTACAAAGAAAGGAAAACCTTAGTGTTAAGTGCCAGGTATATATCTGTACATAGTACTAGTCTCACCTAAATGTGGTTGTTCCTTGTGCAGTTCTTACAGTGATGAAACAATGGGAAAGGGCAGCTAATCCAGACTACATTTCCTAATAGTAAGATTTCACATGCTGCACATGTTGGTGACTAAGGGAAATGCTGAACCCTTTCTAGCCTTCTGAGATCATTCCCTGAGGTTCACTTCTGCCTTAGTTTCACAGTGGCAGAAAGACTAACAATACTACTACTTAGGCCTTATTTAAATATTACCTTTCCTACATGGAAGCCTCTAGAAAGTCACACCATCTGGCCACATGTCCCACAGTATGCATGATATTTGAAAGCCCCTTAATATCAACATTGGCTCAGCTATGAATCAATCTTTAGGACTGTGTGTCTCTGCACCTAAATGGTGCAACTTTCTTCCTTCTGAGGTCCCTTGCAATCTGTTGCCCACCTAGTTTTGGGCAGGCCTTTCCCAGAGCTTGGAAATTTGAATATATATATATGAATGAATTCTGGATGAATGAGTTCAACATGTCCAGCAAAGGAACTAATTCAGGATCATGTCCATCCCTTTACAAAATGAATTAGCATCCCTCATACAAACCTGCCTAGGTTCTGGTATCTTTGGGGGATAACCTTTTCTTGATCCCACCCTCCACACAGGCATGCTTGGTAGGGACATAGAAAAGGGCCTTCTTGGTGGCTGCCCCCAGACTTTGGAACTCCCTCCTTAGAGAAGTTAGAGTGGCTCCCTCCTTGTTGTCCTTCTGCCAGCAGGTGAAGACTTTCTTATTCCAACAGGCCTGAATCACAAATTAAAACTTGACCTCTGATTAATCAGATAACAAAGACTCCTGGAATCTTTAGCCACAAAAAGAAAATGTCTATTACCTCCCAGCACTGGGTTAGAGTAAAAGAAACTTGATAATGTCTTTTGTTTCCTGTTTGTATCCACAAATGTTCTAAATGAAACTGCTACGATTTTCCTTCTAGCAATAAAAGTCACAAGCAACTGAAGCTGAAACGAAAATTTACACTAATCACCTTTTAAACCTGCGTCTTTCACAATGCTAAACAAACTTAAAATAGTAATTAATTTCTCAGGTCCAGATTACATTTATTAAATGTTGCATATTGATTATTGGAAACTGATCAAAATACACATAGATTCACATTCTCTTTTCTGCTACTAGTGCCTTCACAGGTTAATTTCACAAACATACACATACAAACACACCCTCTTGTTTACCCTCAAGGAATCATTATGGCTGTATGTATAATTTCTGATCATACACACACCCCAACAAAACAATGCATGCCACAGCATAATGTGGTTTGGCATTATAGGGCAAGCTACAAATCTAAATGAGCTGAAATAAAATATATATACTCTCTGAGCCAGCACATCATATTGTTATGTCTTGTGGTCCTGATGCAATGAAGAAAATCTATCCAAAGTTAACCACATTCAAGTCTTAATGATTTAATATGATGTCTTTGAAATCAAAGGAATTTACAGGTGCATAGTTTTGGCTGAACATGGTCCTAAAACTGTTTCCAACTTTTGTTTGTTGTATATGTTCTTACATGTGTGTAAGCAGATCACATTAAAAGCAGTGCCAAACTGTCTTATGTGGATTACATGTTTGAAAAAGCAAAACAGAAAATGTGTACTTTTATATTTATATTTTTTAAAGCATTTCATTAATTAAAAAAAATAAACCAATGATCATGAACATAAAGAAATACTATTATAGCAGACAGAAAGCAGCATATGGTTGAACATTATCACTGAACTTTTTGTTCCAAAACATTACAGAAAAAATCCAATTTTTTTCTATAAACTTGTTAGGCTGGTTTATGTATATTCTTTTATAAAAAGTTAGCTTAATTATAGTTACTATGTACCAAATTTTCTCAATCCATTCAGTTACATGAGAAGATATGCTTCGCCCGCCCCCAAATTTTTAGCTATTATAATCTTAGCAGCAGTTATAAGGGTAAACACAATTCCTTGATAATTTTCTATAATAACACCTTTTAGTTAACTAAGCAGAAATATTTTAGGTTCCAAGGGCATGTGATATCCCAACATAGCAGAGATATTTGCCTGAACAGATTTCCAGAAATATTTCTGTTTGAGAACAATTCCAGAAGATGTATATGTAATCTGCTTTCTTGAATCCATGTCTCTTGAACATTTATCCCATCCTAATTTATGTATCAAGTTCTTTATTTTGTTGTTGTTTAGTCGTGTCCGACTCTTTGTGACCCCATGGACCAGAGCACGCCAGGCACTCCTGTCTTCCACTGCCTCCCGCAGTTTGGTCAAACTCTTTATTTTAATCCTGCATTAAAAACTGGATGGTTTTACCTGTCAAGTGAAGCATAGATGTGCCCTTCATGGGCACTTTATAATGGTAATGCTTCTTTAGCTAACTTTAAGTTCCATTTGTGTCCCTTGATGTATGCTTTCCCGTGATGTGGGAGAGCCATGCAGCAGACAATGAACAGTTGCAGGCTTTGTGACTTAGATTTTAAAAACTGCATGGGACAGCAGTGTTGTGCCTGATTAGATCATGCTGTGTAGGCAGGGCTGGTGCCTGGCTGGGAGGCTTTTGCTTCCATCAGCTCCCTTCTCTTTTCTATTGGTCAGCAACACAAATCTTTTAATACCACTGTGTGACAAGCATCAAGCAGCATAGGCTTGATTGCCCTGGGACTTGGAATCCTCCATTCACAATCATAATCAACCATCACAGTAAAAGGTAAGGGACCCCTGGATGGTTAAGTCCAGTCAAAGGTGACTATGGAGTTATGGCGCTCATCTCACTTTCAGGCCAAGGGACCCAGCGTTTGTCCACAGACACCTTTCCAGGTCATGTGGCCAGCATGACTAAACTGCTTCAGGTGCAATGGAACAGCATGGTGGAAACCAGAGGGCATGGAAATGACGTTTACCTTCCCGCCACAGCGGTACCTATTTATCTACTTGCACTGGTGTGCTTTTGAACTGCTAGGTTGGCAGGAGCTGGGACAGAGCAATGGGAGCTCACCCCGTCGCTGGGATTCGAACCGCTGACCTTCTGATCGGCAAGCCCAAGAGGCTCAGTCATTTAGACCACAGTACTACATTCTTCTATACAGTAAACGGCCTATTGCATGTATTGGGCATAATTTGTATGGACTTGCCTCAACACAAACACTACAGCAATGCATAAAGGCACTCTTCTACTTCAGACCAGTGCATTTAGATCAGGTCATCTACCTTCAAGGATTATCTGAACTGTAGGACAGAAGACCTAATTTATGAAAAATAAGCACCTGCATGAGGAAGGCTTGCAGCTGCATGGTAGAGCTGCCATGCATGTGGAAGGTCCCAGGTTAAATTCTTGGAGTCTCTAGGTAGGACATGGAAAGATGGCCTGAAATCCCAGAAGTTGCTGCCAACCAATACAGTGGTACCTTGATACTCGAACAGATTAGTTGAACAAATCGGCTCCCGAACGCTGCAAACCCAGAAGTAAGTGTTCTGGTTTGTGAACGTTTTTCGGAAGCCGAACATCCGACGGGGCTTCTGCTTGAGTGTTGGAAGCTCCTGCAGCCAATCGGAAGCCGTGCTTTGGTTTCTGGAGTCAAACGGACTCCCAGAATGGATTAAGCTCGAGAACCAAGGTACCACTCAATAGACAATAGCTAGATTGACCAATGGTCTGACCTCATATAAACCAGCTTTCTATGTTCCTAAACTAAGTTAGTTTCAATATTATTTTTCTTTAGGGAAGGGCTGTGGACCCCTGGCTGAAACTCTGGTTTATAGATAATACTGAGATAGATGGGCCAAATCAATATAAAGAAGCTTCTTATGTTTCCATAATCTGAGAAAATACCAGTTCTCATCTTGTTATCACTGTGGAGACTCCAGATTCTATGGGAATAATAGGGAAGATTACCTTAGTTCAAGATCTCATCCTTATTTCAAAAGAAAAAAAGAGAGAGGCTTAAATGGTTCTCATGCTCCTCAAATCAATTAACCGCTGAGAGATGGTTAAGGGCTACCTACATTGCAAAACAAATGCTAGTAATAAAACAATCCAAATGAACAAGTGGGAAGGAAGGGCTTCTCTTTATAGTTGCCTCTTGCAAAGGAAAACTTGAAATGCTTAGTTAAAAGAAGGAAAAGGAGACAGGATTGTAAATGATTGCTTTTGAACTGTAGAGTTTCTCAAACACACACCTTTCCTTCAGGCTGAAGGAATACTGGCAGCCAAATGGTAGAAGTAATTCTCAAAGGATTATTTTTTAAAAAATCCTTTGAGAATTACCTCTACCATTTGGGTTGCCAGTATTCTGCCAGAGACATCAGCAGGAAAACATTCTGTTTCTGTTGTGATAAAAATCTAGCAGAAAAGTGGATCAGTCCTTAACCTGAGTTTCGAATGAGATCACTCCTTCTGAAAGTGAACGCAGTCGTGAAAGCATCGTGCTGACAGAGGTGGAGCCAAGATGAGGATGCTGAGAAGCAGGAGGGAGATATAAGCATTCCTGGGGAACCCAGTGGGGTTTGCAGGTGTACAAAATGTACTTTTTAAATAAAAAAAAATCAAAGGACCACAAACTACTTCCAAAATAGCCTTCCCTGGCTCAGTCCTATTGAGCTAAGTATCAGGTGGGAGGAAAATGGAAAAACGGGGGTGGGAGAAGTGGAACACCTTGTCTGATAGCTCCTGACAACTTAGTTTCATTGAGGGGGACATGTTTGGAACCCTGAACAGGAGCAATCCTGTTAGGACATCTGTGGGCAGCCTTTGTCCCACCGGATGTTGCTGAACAACTCCCAACAGCCCTAGCAAGCATGGCCAATGGTGAGGGAAGATGGGGATTGTAGTTCAGCAACATCTGGAGGGACACAGGTTTCCCACACCTGTATTAGGAGATGGGGAGGACACACAGTAACGTTTTTGGTGGGGAACGGTGCTATAGTGCTTTAACTGAGTTTGTTCCACTCTTGGTGTTGTGCTTAGCCCACACATCATTCCTCCTGGTTGTGATTGTCCCATTATCTTTCCAACGGTTGTGCCTGTTGTTGATTCAGGTTCCAGAAAGTGGTTCTGTTCCATTTTCATATTGTGGTGTGGATTCTTCTTTGATGAAAACTGCAGTTTTGTGCAATATAGATATGTGCCAAGAATAGCCTTCCATTGTTAGTGTAATAAATAGGTTTTTAAATAATTTAACTGTTTAGCTTGCTCCTAGCAGGTGCAGGCTACCATGCAAGCACGCATGCGCGCGCGCGCACACACACACACACACACACACACACAACACAACTTCTAATTGTTAATGAATTTAATAATTCATGAACTACAACTGAATTTGACTATTTTGTTGTCTCTTTGAGGGCTTTGGTTTTTGTTTTTTTTAATTAATCATATGCTATGCTTAAATTTATCTTTGATTTTAACAGGGGGTTTTTTGTCTCAATCTTTGTAAAATGCTGATTGCCTTTGCATTTTACTGGTTTTAAATTTGTAAGTCACTTCTCAGCTCTGGCCTGGAATTCATCATTGCTAAATGTCTGTTGTGCCACTTCAGATGTTTCCAAGAGGCAGAAAATCCCGCTGAGCTCTGCAAGATTATATTGGAGCAAAGATTTTAATACTACACATTCCTCCGACCAGAGTCTTGATATCAGCGCATTGTGTAGCTCTTGAGATATGTGCTGTATAAACAATTAAATGGATAAGGCCTTTCTCTGTATCAGTTTACTTTAGGGCAGTTCCTCCTTCCAAGCTTTATCAAGTAAGTGTTTCTCTAAGAGAGAGAGAGAGATAAGATTTTGTGGATCAGAACAACTAAAAAACAATTATCGTTAAGTCCATAAGAGGAGCCTTGTTGGATCAGGCCAAAGGCACATCTAGTCTGACATTGTGGTCTCCCAGTGGCCAGCCAGATGCCTATGGGAAAGCTGGAAGCAGGACCTGAACACGAGTGCAGTCTCCTTATTTCTGGGATCCAGAGGCAGACTACCTCTGGCAGTGGAGGGAAAACTTAGTGCTCTTGGTTAGTATCCATTGGTAGTCGTATCCTCCATGAATTTGTCCAGTCTTATTTTAAAGCCATCCAAGTTGGTTCCCATCACTACACTGAGTGGGAGCAAATTCCGTAGTTTAACTATGTGATGTGTGAAGAAGTCCTCTCTCTTGCTTTTTGTTTTATCGTGAAATATTGATAAGCCAAGTCAGATCTGTGAAGTAGGAGGAGGAGAAGCCCATTATAACCAAGTCCAGACTTTCAACTGAAGCATCATCACCAACATTTATATAGCATGTTCTAAGTGCTGGAAGGACTGGGTCGTGAAGCTGAGGCTCCAATACTTTGGCCACCTCATGAGAAGAAAAGACTCCCTGGAAAAGACCCTGATATTGGGAAAGATTGAGGGCACAAGGAGAAGGGGACGACAGAGGACAAGATGGTTGGACAGTGTTCTCGAGGCTACGAGCACGAGTTTGACCAAGCTGCGGGAGGCGGTGGAGGACAGGGGTGCCTGGCGTGCTCTGGTCCATGGGGTCACGAAGAGTCGGGCACGACTAAATGACTAAACAACAACAAGTGCTGGAAGTGTTTCATGTGCACTGTCTCCATAGTATTTTCTATATTTTGAATTATAATCATCAAATAGGTTTAGATAAATAGGTCCATATTTACTCATAACAAAAGTATATTTTTAAGCATTTCATAACATATATCCAATTCCCCTACTTTCCAATTGACAGTTGTCCTTTATTAACCTAAATAAATAAACTTATTATCTCTAAATCCAACTAGCACATCATAAATACCTTAATGGCTTAATTACACATTAATTTAATCTAATGCATTACACCTAAGAAAGCATCCTTACCACAATACCTAAAAAAGAACCCAGAATTGTTCTTTCTAAACCATTTTTCTGCTTTCTTTCTATTTCTCATAATTAAAATCGTGTTTCATTTTCCATTCCATTTCTTTTGGTACTTCTATGTTCCCTCCCCCAGTAAGGATTAACTAAAATATAGCTACCCTCAACAAATAATATACTCATTAATTCTCAGTTTCTGAATCCAGTTCCATCCATATTCCCCAATGGCATTTTAATGTGGCATAATAGGATTTCCATTTCCTCAATCTTCCACAGTAGCATTTACAACAGCTCTACAAGGTAAGCCAAATATTGTTCCCCCATATTGCTGATTGCGACTGAGGCTGGAAGAACCGTGGCTGAGAGAAAAAATTGTCCAGTGGATTCAGTGATTGTGAGACCTCTGTGCAAATTACTCAGGGGTTTGCTGTCCTTGTGAGGGAGACCAACACTTTCATTTGCCTGGAGAGCTCTGTTGGTTAGAGCATAGTGCTGATAATGCCAAGGTTGCAGGTTTTATCACCTTATGCATTGCAGGGGAGGAGGAGCAGAGTTTGCATTTGATATCCCGCTTTATCACTATCCTAAGGAGTCTCAAAGCAGCTAACATTCTCCTTTCTCTTTCTCCCCCACAACAAACACTCTGTGAGGTGAGTGGGGCTGAGAGACTTCAGAGAAGTGTGACTAGCCCAAGGTCACCCAGCAGCTGCAAGTGGAGGAGCGGGGAAGCGAACCCAGTTTACCAGATCACGAGTCTACCACTCTTAACCACTACACCACACTGGGGGTTGGACCAGATGATCATCAGAGTCCCTTCCAACTCTACAGTTCTATGATTGTTCTATGATTCTTCCCTGTCCTCCCTGTTATTATGTTACCAGAAGGCCTCCCCTGTCTGGATCCAGGCAGTGGTGATGAATTTATGGTAGTGAGTGGTGTTTGTGCAGGGTAACACCTTCCCATTTCATCTCAGGTGGCAAAGTGGGATGGGCCACCCCTGCAGGAAACTAAATGTGAGACTCCAGGAACATGGATCACCAAGAATGCAGAAACAGCAATATGGAACCTGAAACGATAGCTCCTTCTGCCACGTGTGAGGTCCTCTAAAAGCAGTGTCTTCAAAGGCCTAGAAGATCACAGGCTTAGAAATCATTCTGGTATGTAAGCAATATATAAAGAATATTGTAACAGCTGCTAGATGACCTTTGACAGGAGGAGTCCATGTCAAATGACCAGGATAGTTCGTAGAAGTTTCCTCCGTGGGAGCTACTGGTTAGGCAACAATCGGTCATCTGGAGTTTTTGTAATATTTGGTTCATTTCTTAAGTAATCAGAAGACATCTGCATGGTCCTGAATTCAACCTATTGGATGAATTTATAGAAGGAGTTAAAAGTTGCAAAAGTAAAGGGAATTTTTTGAGAGAAGTGGGGGGGGGGGGAAGGTGGCTCAGTGGGTGGAAATCTGGAAACCTTACAAATAGCAAACCTACATTTTCAAAGAAGACTTTCCTCCAGAACAGAGGCATATACAATTCAGGAATTCAGCCTCAATTATAATTCAGAAGAAACACCAATGGTTTTAATTCATCCAAAACTGTACTCTGAGGAATTATGCATATGTAAGTGGATTTTCTAGTGGGTAGATCGAAGTCATACTTTATAATTCTTGCATGAACTTTATGATCTTTGTGTTTCCATTTAAGCAGAGTGGATATTGTCCTCTTGATGGAAAAGGGCTGGCTTAAAGTTTATTAGTTCATGACTAGGTAAAAGGTAAAGGTACCCCTGCCCATACGGGCCAGTCTTGACAGACTCTGGGGTTGTGCGCCCATCTCACTTAAGAGGCCAGGGGCCAGCGTTGTCCGGAGACACTTCCGGGTCACGTGGCCAGCGTGACATCGCTGCTCTGGCGAGCCAGAGCCGCACACGGAAACGCCGTTTACCTTCCCGCTGGTAAGCGGTTCCTATTTATCTACTTGCACCCGGAGGTGCTTTCGAACTGCTAGGTTGGCAGGCGCTGGGACCGAGCAGCGGGAGCGCACCCCGCCGCAGGGATTCGAACCGCCGACCTTTCGATCGGCAAGTCCTAGGCGCTGAGGCTTTAACCCACAGCGCCACCTGCGTCCCAGTTCATGACTACTTTGTCACAATGCACCAGGTTTGTTGGTGTGAATCTTCTCACCCAAAAAGTAGAAAAGTAGTCATGTTCATCATCATCATCATCATCATTTTATTTGTATGCTGCCTTTCCATAGTTGAAACTATGCTCAAGGAGGCTTACAGCATGAAAAGATTTACATAATTACAAACATAAAAGAAGTCATAAAAAATAAATAAAACACATCAAAGAGTACACAACCTAATGGAAACAATTTCCACATAAATCATAAGATCTAAAACTAAAGACACAACAATAATATCAATAAACAATACTCCAACCCAAGAATCTGTTAAACAGCCTCAGCTTTTGTAGCTGGAGTCAGTCAGCACTCCACTCTCCCAGGCCAGATAGGAAAGGGTCAGTAAGGCAGGGGGCAGGTCTTCCAGGGCTCACAGCCAAGATGGTCTCATTTAAAACAACACAGATAAAAATTTAAAACCATTTAAAAAAGGAGTCCTCAGTGCTAAGCAGAAGCCACAGTCCTTGTGAAGTCTGTCAGGCCCCACCCCAAGCCAGGTGGAAAGAGACAAGGGTGGGGCCCTTCAGGCCCTCAGCAGGCGGTTATGTTGGCCCATAAGGGAAAGAAAATTCAAAAATCATATTAAAGCAATGCCTTTATTAGACCAATCAAAAATATTGTAAAACAGTTTGCAAGGCTTTGAATTCTCCAATACTTGACATCAGGCTAGATGGAAAGAGACCCAGGTAAAAGCCGATTCTTGTGTTTTCAGTGATGGAAAATCAGCCATTGATATGTCTCTTGTTTCCAGCAGGCAGTGGTTCGACCTGATGCTGAACAACCATTTTGAAAGTCTGTTCCCTCCTCCCCCAATTTCATCTGAAGCCTTATGACCACATGCAGACTCCATGACTTCAATGTCAGCAAAACAAAAACAAAAACCCTCCATGCTCTCTCCCCATCCCCATCCCATTTACCATCTAACCAACTTTTCTCAACCTGCTGCCCTCCAGGTGTTTCAAGCTGAGGTTTGGGCTGATGGTAGCAGTTGTACAAAACATCTGGAGGGAAACATGTTGGTATAGACGCTGATCTAGCCCAAGAAAGAGCTCTTGAGAACTTGGACCTAATATTTAAAAAATATATCTACCACTATGCCAAACAACTGATTGCTCCAGTGAGCTTGCAATGAGAAAACATCATTATCCTAATATGCCGTCTCTGCTGTGTATTTCTCTTTCACCAACCCTCTGACAGCCACGCTGAAATGAATGGATTGTGCACAACTTTCCATGTGTGTTGTCTGCAAAGGGGCCACAGCAGCAGACTTCAGTGGTTTAAGCATAGAGATGAAATTTTCAGTGCAGTGCCTGTAACCCCAAAGAGGAAGGCAAAGGCAAAGGCAAAGGCATAAAATGGATTAAGAGGTCTCTTTTATTAATATTGCATTAAAACGCTGTAAGATCTATAAAGAAAATAATACCCCTATTATGTGAGGATTAATTTCGGTGATAAAGGATCGCTTTCTTTTGAAGCATTACAGGCCAAATAGCCTGAAAAGAAATGGCCATTCATGTGCTTGGTTTTTCCAAAGCAAGCACTTTTCAAAGCATAACTTAATATTCAGTTTATATACTCTCTAACTTACATTTGGGGACGCAGGTGGCGCTGTGGGTTAAAGCCTCAGCGCCTAGGGCTTGCCGATCGAAAGGTCGGCGGTTCGAATCCCTGCGGCGGGGTGCGCTCCCGCTGCTCGGTCCCAGCGCCTGCCAACCTAGCAGTTCGAAAGCACCTCCGGGTACAAGTAGATAAATAGGGACCGCTTACCAGCGGGAAGGTAAACGGCGTTTCTGTGTGCGGCTCTGGCTCGCCAGAGCAGCGATGTCACGCTGGCCACATGACCCGGAAGTGTCTCCGGACAGCGCTGGCCCCTGGCCTCTTAAGTGAGATGGGCGCACAACCCCAGAGTCTGTCAAGACTGGCCCGTACGGGCAGGGGTACCTTTACCTTTAACTTACATTTAAAAGAGCACCAGCCTTTCCAAACCTGGTGTTCTCTGGCTGATGTTAGACTCCAACTCCCATCAGCATGACCAATGCTGAGGCATGATGGGAGTCATAGTCTAAGACATCTGGAAGGCACCAGGTTAGGAGAGGTTGCACTGAGCAATTGCAATATCTGTTTCCGGCTTATGAAGCACAGGCCTTTTTTAAAAAGTCTAATTATACAAACAATTTGTCCTTTGTAATGCAAATGCAAATTTGTGTTCATTGATGTATGGGATTCAGATGGCTTCCCTCCAGGAAGCACTTCTGCTAGCGAGTTAACCCATACAATTCCTTTTTTTCCTCATTTACTGGAATAATTGTGCTTAAGACAGCTGTCTGGAATGTTGTTGCATAAATGATACCCTGATCTATCTGATATTACCCTATGGACATAAATGATGATGGGTGATATAATCCCCTCCTGCCCTCCTGCCCACAGTATATTTTAACCTGTTGTAATAACACTCTGCAAAGTCTACAAAGAGAAAGACAAGCATGGAATTGGCATCTTGCCCTTAACTAAATGTAGAGAACATATACAACCAATTGGTTTCACTTCTGACAGTGGATCTTCAACACTGAGTCATCGTCATTCTTCCTTCCTTTATTTGTACTCATGGCCCACTGTGCACTGTATGGGGTAAGGCAGGTTACAAAAATATCACAAACCCCCCAAGTACTTTAAAACCATATAACTGAACCATGAAAAAAACCAATGGGAAAATAACAGCACAGAAGGACAAAACAGCAGAGCACAGCAAGACAAATGGAGGGAAGAACTACTTAACCAAGGTGGATCGGGACCATGCATCAAAAAGCATAAAGGGATTTTGCATCCCACTTCTAAGGGAATGTCATTCCACATCCTAGGAGCCACCCCAGGAAAGGTCCTCTTGTGCATGATCACCTTTTGAACCACAAATGGTGGTAACCCTATCAACAATGTGAACTTCACTAAATCTGAGTTGTGTATGAAGCTACCTGGCCCCCATGCTGTCTACTTTGAGGTCAGTGGGTCTCAAGAGTCACAGGCAAAAGTATTTCTTGGCCCTTCTTTAGTTGAAGATTGAACCTGCAGCCTTTTGCATGCTGTGCCACTGAGCTATGTAGTCTCTCCCTAATTTGCTGCCAAGAAGGAGCTGGGAAGTGACTTTTCCACATTTTGCCTTGAGACCTGTGCTAACCTCCTTTGTGTGCTGGGGAGAAGGTCAGAGGTACAGTTATGCTCTGTCTTCTCTCCCTGTCCCCACGATATCAAGGGTATAACCATAAACTGGCCATTAATGTTTGCCTGCTACACAGTCTCTATTTTTTTCTCAGCAGCTGAGCTCTTCAAATCCAGCAGCAAAGGTGCAAGTCTTTGAGAAAGAAATGTTATGTTAGATTTCATCAACGTGTGTTTGGCTTAAGGCTTTTAAACACATGGTTTTATTCCAAATGCCTGTGGAAACCTTGCAAACCAAGCTTCTCTTTAGCCTTCCCCAAAGTATTTGTGAGGATGTGTACGGGGCCATCCTTCTCAGCAGAAATACGGTATTTAGAGCATAGACTAAACATTTCTCAAGCTTTGCAAAACTCAAGCTGCCCTTTGCTACTTGAGGTTCTGCATAAGCACAATTGCATTTCCACACTCTTCCCTTAGTTTATTTTATTGAGAAAGATTTCGATGCCTTTTAATAAACTATAAGTTAAAGCTTTAAACAGTTTATATAATAGTATTTTAAAATATTTTAAAATGGTGATAGAAGCAGATTTTAAAAACAGCAGACATAATAAAGTTATCAAAATATAGATAAAACCAACAGTTTTTTTAAAAAAGAAAAATACTTGTTTTGTTTCTTACCTACCCTTTACTAGAAGTTCCCAGGGTGCTCCCAGGGACATAAAGAAAACACATAATTATAAAACAGTTATAACCATACAACAAGGAAAGAGTAAAAACAATTAAAAACAGTTCCAAGTATATAAAAACAATTTTTAAAAAATTCATATATAAAAATAGTTCAAAAATAATTCCAGTACAGAGGTAGATTGGAGTAATAAAATTAAATATCTGGGTAGACTAAGCAAAACTATCCCCAAGAGTAAACTTTCCCCAAGAGGTCGATCTGATCATATGTTAATAGTAACACCTTGCCTTTGGCCCAGTAACAATGCAATACCTTTAGCTTCCAGATCAAGTGCAAAGGAAGCCCTACATAGGTGGCATTGCCAGTGCCTAAACTTCTGTGGTCAGGCTCTCCCGTCCCAGGAACAGCCATAGGTGTCATAGCCCTATACGGCCTAGGGCCCTCGTACCTACGGGACCGCCTCTCCTGGTATGCCCCACAGAGGAACTTACGATCTTCAAATAAAAACACCTTGAGGGTCCCAGGCCTCAGAGAGGTTAGGCTGGCCTCAACTAGAGCCAGGGCTTTTTCGGCTGCGGCTCCAACCTGGTGGAACGCTCTGTCACAAGAGACAAGGGCCCTGCAGGTCTTGACATCTTTCCGCAGGGCCTGCAAGACAGAGCTGTTCCACCTGGCATTTGGTCAGGGCGCAGCCTGACCCCCTCCTCTGGCAATCTTTACAAAGTTTTAGTTTATGGTTGCCATCAATTTGATTTTAATTCATTTTTATAATGTTTTATAATGTCACACTGTTTTAATTGTTGTTAGCCGCCCTGAGCCCGGCTTCGGCTGGGGAGGGCGGGATATAAATAAAATTTATTATTATTATTATTATTATTATAGCAGCCAAATCTGACACAAGGCTCTGCTAGCCATCGAGTCCACCTGGACCTTGAGTGACAAAGCTGGCTCCAGAAGCACCCCCAGACTTTGTACCATCTCCTAACTGTAACCCCATCCAAGGCAGGCAACTGGTCGTTTTCTGAATCTTCCCATTTTCCTTGTATTCACCGGCCTGTTAATGAAACCCACAGTTCTTTTTGCCCTACATTTCGTGCCATTTTTACTGTAATGTGCAGGACCATTTGAAACAGATTTCTCACTGGCAGCAAGCGATTTTTTTATTTTTTATTTTCTGTCCCGTTACTCCAGCAACCCCACAGTCAATTTTTGTCCCACCTATTCTATGTTCTCATTTCAACTTCCACACACAGGCCTGATTTCAGGAACGGGAGCAGCAAAGTGGGAGGCATGAGAAATGCAATGCTCTCTCTTCCAGTGATATGAAGAAATGTCTGACTTGGCAATAAGTTTGCCAAATCCTGTACTGGCCTGGCTCCTGTTCCAACAGCTTAGAGGGTTTTGAAGTTGAATGGATGTGCAATTGCTTAACTGGTGGACAGAAAGATAGGTAGGAAGATAAAGAGAGAGTAGCCTGGTGTGCTGACATTATGCAAGCAAAGCGTTTCCTCATCACTCTGCAACAAGGAAGGAGCTTAGCCATTTTTACATATTAGGTTCCTGTAAAATGCCCTGAGAGATGGGCCTGGCCATAAAAAGTTGCCAAATTTGCTCCCACCCACTTTTTTCTGGATTTTATTTCCATTTACCAGCAAAATGTTGCTGGGGTGGCAAAGGGAAATAAAGAACCTGATCAAAAGAAATATATCTGAATATTCTGGGCACACTGGCATTTGCCACATGATCCACTGGGCTTAATTTACACGAGGGCAGGTTTTGGGTGGAGTTCTTGAAGGCAAGAGCAAGTCTGAAATTAAGCTAATTGCCTAGAGCATGGGTAGGCAAACTAAGGCCCGGGGGCCGGATCCGGCCCAATCGCCTTCTAAATCCTGCCCGCAGACAGTCCGGGAATCAGCATATTTTTACATGAGTAGAATATGTGCTTTTATTTAAAATGCATCTCTGGGTTTTTTGTTGGGCATAGGAATTCATTCATTCCCCCCCCCCCAAAAAAAAATAGTCCAGCCCCCCACAAGGTCTGAGGGACAATGGACTGGCCCATAGCTGTCAACTTTTCCCTTTTCTTGCGAGGAATCCTATTCAGAATAAGAGAATTTCCCTTAGAAAAAGGTGAAAGTTGACAGCTATGGACTAGCCCCCTGCTGAAAAAGTTTGCTGACCCCTGGCCTAGAGGCATGTTTGACTCTCCCTTAAGGGAGGTGTTCAATGGAGACCTTGGGGTGATGCTCCACCTCAGAACTGAAGGTCCAACAGCCTATATTTCCATGCTGTACTTTGCTGCATAATTTGCAATTTTAAATCTCTGCTGGGGTTCTCTCACCAAAGAGTACTTGCCCCAAACCTTGACATCTATGAATTCTACTTTTATACCTATATATTTGTTCCTTGTCACCAACACACCTACCATTGAATAAATCTCTTTTCTCTCACACACCTTGCCTTAATCCACTTGGTTGGAGTCAGTTCTACAATAATTATGCCTCATATTATGCCTCATATTATGCAATAATTATGCCTCATATTAAAATATTGCTAGAATCATAGACTTGCATCGGAGTTTAAGGCTGCACTGTCACATGCACATATGAACCTCCACATATACACTGCTAGTGAGAAAATCTCATTTAACCCTGGCCCCACTTAAAACAGTTTCATACCACTTCGAACTTAATGGCTTCTCCCAAAAATCTTGGGAACTGTAGTTTATTAAGAGTGATAAGAGTTTCTACAAGATCCATATTCCCCTCACAGAATGATATATTAACCCAGGCTTCCTCAAACTCGGCCCTCCAGATGTTTTGAGACTACAATTCCCATCATCCCACTGATCCTGCTAGCTAGGGATCATGGGAGTTGTAGGCCAAAAACATCTGGAGGGCCATGTCTGAGGAAGCCTGTATTAACCAGTCCTTCGTCAATGGAGCTTACGCAGTGCAAACATGTTGAGAAAGATTTTGCAAGCCAGAAAGGCTAAGCTTTCAATAATAGGGCTCCTGTACATTTCACAGTTTGTTGGGGAAATTCCATGGAATCCTATCACAGTCTTGTAACGCAGCCCATGCCAAAATTCCCTAATCTCTCCGGAACTATTTCCTCTTTGTGTGATTATATCTAGAGGTTCTCTGTTGGCACTCTGGTGTTTGACTTGTTCTTAAGTGGGTGAGGTCTCGCAGACAAAAGGGCCCTTCCAGATGGATGTTTACTAATGCTGCTTATTCATGGAAGTGTTGGATATGATGTCATCCTCATAAAAATGCAGAGCCACTTTATTTCCTTATTTAAACTAGATTTACCATTGGGGGGGGGGGGCGGGACACACACCAAAAGTAGAACAAAAAAGGCCCTGTGGAAGTGCCCAAAGCAATGTACCGCATATCTTGTATATCTTTGAGGCTGGCTACTTATGACATCTAGTGGCTACAATTGAACATCAACCATGATTTCAAAGGACAATAAAGAAGGCAGGTTGGGACAGGGTGGGAATGGAAGGAAAAGGTTTAAAAAGGAAGCGCAAAAGGTGGCAAACATATAAGGAACTCTGGGTAGTTGCATAATTACAAGTTATCTCCAGTGTATGGATGAACAAAGCGACTTGTTTGAATGATTTCTGGGACAGAACCCTAAATGTCTTCACCTTCATCGCTGGAGAAATCAGATAGCTAACCTGTTTCACAAGTGAATGGAAGACCAATAAAACCTGTGACGATGTTAGTTAGTGAAAGAAAGAAAGCATTTAATCTACTTACTCCCAAATGATGGGTTGTGACCCACCTTTGCAATGCATTACAAGAGCCATATGGGAGAATAAGGAAGCTCTGAGAAAATGCACCCCATAGTTGAATTTGACTGGACCGGTGGTCCTTTACCTTTTACCGTTGGGCATTGATGACATCATTACCCACTAATTACCCCCAGGCCTGGACTGGAGCTCCATGCCTCTGCGGCCCAACCCTGGGTCTCCAAGCCAATTTGGGTGATATATTCGATGGGATGCAAAATAAATTTTAAAAGTTGTTTGCATTTATTTGGATGGTGGATTAATTTGGTTCCCTTCTGTGAAATTTAAGGTCTAGTAATGATTTCCTACATTCACATGAATTAGCATATGCAAATTTGTTCCTAGCGGTGCCTCTGCTGTTGGATATGATGTCGTCCCTTCCCTGCCAGTGGGTGGACTTGACAGATGGATGCTGGATAGGAGCTCACACACAAAGGAGAGTTGGGGGCATACAAACAAGTTGCCCACCCTCCAGCATGTCACAGTCCCTGACTTTTCAGCTCTACATGAGTTAAAGAGCCTTCAAATGGAGTGGAAAGCTGCAAGAGTTCATAGGGGTTTCCTGCATGATTTCGAACCCAGCATTATTATTATTAAGTCCATACATTTCTACAAATAATCATGCTTAGCATTTTATCTAAGAATTTCACACTTACATAAACACAAACTTCAGTGGGACTTACACCCAGGTAAGCAGGCATTGGAGTGCTGCTTAAATTTACATTACACTGTACTGTTACATAACCCTTCTGGAAACAGGAGATGCTAACTGAATAAAACCAGAGGAATATAAGCTAGAAACATTCAGTTTGCTCCAATCATTCATAGCCAAACTTCATATCTGCATCACTAGTATTGGTGGCTAATAACTGATTTCTGTCAGAAGCCCTATGCTAAGTCTGGATTTGGGGGCATACTTTACTGAACGGAATAAACTTAAGTACCCATTTTAAAAGTATGTGAGTTTGTTCATAATAAGGATTGCTAAAGTCAAAATGACATTCAGTATTCTTGAATATATCATATTTTGAGAGACAGAACCATTCATCCTCAGTGAGAAAAGAAGAATTCTGAGCTTTCCAAGAATCTCATTCTGGACACACCTCCCAGCCACTGGAATGCACAAAACTTAGTTAAAGCTCTACAGCAATGCAATTTCCATATATTTAATTTGCAGGTGATTTTAGGCTTTGTGTGTATTATTAAAAATTCAGTTGCAACATTCTCCATTGCCAGCCTTACATAGGAAAGTTTTTGGAATCTAAACATTTAACACAATTCCTGTTGAACACAATTCCGCCCCCCCCCTTTGGTTGTTGTTGAAAAAAAGGTCATTTTTTAATTACTAAGTTAGGATGGAAGTCCCCAAGATTCTTGTATCTTTATGTATCTTAAGAATGTAAGAAGAGCCTGCTGGATCAGACTAATGATCTATCTAGTCTAGCAGTTTGTCCCCAGTGTGGCCAACCAGATGCCTGTGGGAAAACTACAGGCAGGATTCGACACAAGACCAACCTCCTCTCCTGTGATTTCCAGCAACTGGTATTCAGAAGCACTGCTGCCTTCTTTCTGTCTATTCTTCAGAGCTATAGTGTTACAAGGAATATTTATCTTATCAGGGAGTGAAGCTGGATTTAGGATCTTGGAACAATTCTACATAGGTGAAATTCCACACTGTTTTGCCAATTGCTGTACTATGTTGTTGAGAAACTGACATTCTTCTTTGCTCTATCTTTACAGCTGTCGGTACTTTGCTTGGTATTTTTGAGTCCACAAGAAAATGATGAATATTGTAATAATTTTGATGCTTCAGTTAGGGATTGTGGGTAGAATTCAATTCACTTTGCACTTAAATATTATTCTACAGCCCTGTTTAGGGAAATTTTTAATGTTTGAACTTTTATTGTGTTTATTATCCTGTTGGAAGCTGCCCAGCATGGCTGGGGAGGCCCAGCCAGATAGGTGGGGTATAAGTAATATATTATTATTGTTATTATTATTATTATTATTATTATTATTATTATCATCATCATCATCATCATCATCACTACTACTACTACTACTACTACTATACCTAATTTGCACTTTTTGAAACGGTATGAGAACCAAAACACAGCCAGCCTTCAAAATTCTCACCTCTGTGAATTTTGCAATAGAATTTCTCAGCCAAGTAATGTGTACAAAAATGCACATGCTGGTATAAAGTGTGCGTAAAAATACACACGCCAGGGAAAATAACATTCCAAAATCCCAACATTCTAATCCAAAATGGAAAACAGCTTTGTGAAAATGTATATTTTGTGAGACTGCATATTCAGAGAAATTCGTGCTAAAATGACAATAGGTTTCCATGAGCAAACTGATGAGGAAATGGGGAGAATTGAACTTAAGATTCAAAGAGAAATTGAGGCATGCCAAAACTGTTAGATTTGCCCATACCTTCCCCCAATGCAGCTCTGGATAGACAAGGGTGGGGAAAAAACACATCATACAGGTGTGCACATTCAGCTGAAGGATCATAGTCACTCCTTGTGTTCAGGGCCCCCAGTCTTGCAAAGGTGGGGTTCCAATCACACATACTGTACATATCCAACTGAATACACCTTTGGATATTTTATTTATTTAATAAAAATATTTAGATACCACTAGTTCATTAAGAAAAATCAAAGCAGTTTACAATATTTGCATGCCATGCTAACCATGCAGATATCAAGGAGGTGAGCTCAGGGACACACCTGGCATTAAAGTGAGTGCCAGCAACATGGGCCCATCCTATCTTATACACACATGTGAACAGTGTGGGCAAGAAGTATGTGGCATTTGCGTATGGCATACACAACTAAAAGTATAAATACCAGCCTCTTTCCATGGCTCTTTGCCAAGGCAGTTCTCCTTTGAAGTGCAGCAAAAAAAAGTAGAAGAGGATGAGATTGCTGGTGCACGCAATCACATGGCAAATAGCAAAAGAAAAACAGCATAGTTTAGGGTGGATGTGGGAGTGATTTGGACTGTACACAATAAACAGTACCAAGTTCTTTAAAAAAATTGGCTGTGTATCAGAAATGAGAAATGAGGAACCTTGCCGTTTATATAGAACTCTTGAAAAACTACACCTGTGTCATTATTAGGGGACCCTGGGCAATAGATATAACAAATGAGGGCTGTGTAAATATTGGAAAACCTCTGAAATGGCCCTGGCTTTGGTCCAATAAGTATTTTTGTCCTTTTTCTTAAGTGCTTTTCCTAGGCAAAGCCATAGTGAGCATTAATGAAAAAGCTATGTAAATATGGCAATGATGTGTTAAGTGTAAGAACAAAACAACTCTTAGCTTGACTTCCTTCCCTGGAACACTCTGTCACATCTGAAGCAGCAGAAGTGAAGTACCTTTCCCTAGGAACCAAGAATAGACAAAGGTGGAGGGTTGTTTTGAAAAGCACCCCTCTCCCTTTCTACCTCCACCACAAGTGCTGATCATTGCTCGTCTAAATGGCTACAGCTTTCTTCCAGTGATGTAGTGGTCCAGTGTTGTGGGAAGGTTGGGAAAATGTTGCTATTTCTCAGCAGGTCCCTGCAGGGACCTTTTCTCCAGCATCCTAGAGCTGCCCAATTATCATGAAAGGGGAACTTTTTAGCCACTATATGCTCCCAGACTATGCATTTAGGAACATGGAAAATACCAGGTGCTTCAACTGCAACAGAATGGGGCACAAATTCTGTTATGTATAACTCCTGTCACTCCAAAAGAAGATATTGAAGTACAGTGATACCTCGGGTTATAAACATCTTAGGTTACAAACACTTCAGGTTACAGGCTCTGCTAACCTGGAAGTAGTACCTCAGGTTAAGAACTTTGCCTCAGGATGAGAACAGAAATCACGCAGCGGCAGAATGGTTTCAGGTTAAGAACGGACCTCCGGAACAAATTACGTTTGTAACCGAAGGTACCACTATACTCCAAATCCTTTGACTTTGTATGCACACAGAAAATAGTTTCTCTAGCTGAAAGGCAACAATGGAGATCCATGTTAATCACTGCAATGCATCCCTAATTATTATTATTGTATAACTGTATGTGTTTCGAATAAGTTTCCCTGGGTCCAGCTAATATTAGTGCCATCTTGCCATGGAGAACCTAGCCCTGCAAAAGACATTGGGTTGTATTCAACTAAGTGTTACTCAAGGGAGATCCATTGAAAGCAATGGAACTCATTTAGTTATTTCAGTGGGTCTACTCTGAGCAGGACTCATTGTTTTCACTGTAACAACAAAGTAAAAAAAAATCTAGAAAGGTGAATGGAGAGAAACTCGAGTCATACCGTGCAAAGAAACTACTGGAGGAAATGAGTGCTAGGATGAGTGATTTATTAGCCTTGGCAGCCATTCCTTGGCTAACATATCAAACAAGCATCCACAAAATACTGAGAAGAGATGGGCAGCCGCCACCACTGGGTTCTATTCTTATAGCATGATCTAGCCCCAACAATAACACCACAGTGGAAATGCGTCAACAGATCCATTTTCTAATAAACAAAGTCTGCATTTTAAGTGAAGGTGTCTCGCATTGTTAACTGTTGGCTGGAATATGCATGAAAAATACAATCTGTTTATTTTTAACTTCGGCGCCACTTTATGCATTTCTTTTTAAAATAGAAAAATGCTGTATAGATGCTACAAGAGTAAATATTTAAAACAAGGAACGATATTTAAATATTTAAAACAAGGCAATAAAGAACTCCCATTGGATGGCTATGACTGCGTAAAGATAGCTTGGCTAAAATTATCCATCCATCCTCTAGTAACCTCCAGGATGAAGGTTCTCATAACTAGAACCTGTGGACATCCCATGCAGCTGAATGTCAAAAGATTCAGGACAAATAGAAGAAAGTATTTCTTCATGCAGTGCATAGGTAAATTCACTCCCACAGAAGGCAGCAATGGTCATTAGACAAATTCAAAGGAGCTGCAAACATTTATACATTTTGAAGCAATTAAGATGGAAATGAATGTTAAACTTCTACTATATTCTGCTAGATTTCTGGAAGCAGGATTGAAAGCTCAAATACAATGTGGAAAAAGAATAAACTGCCTTGTGAAAGCAGCCTCGGATGTACTAACATTAGCTCTTCAGGGTTCAGACAGAGGTCTATCCTAGCCTTTTCTAGGGGTTCCAGGGATCGAATCTGAGACCTTCTGCTTGCAAAACGTGTAGCTGTAACATTGAGCTATAGACCCACCCCACTGTGTCCGCAAAGTATCTTATTCAAGAAGGCCCAGATTAATATTCAATATTCAGGAAGGTTCTGAGCAATAACTTACATTAGGTGGTCCTGTCTAATTTTGTACCTGATGAATGCCAGTTCCAGCATTGCTGTTCTTTTCCTAATAACCTGCTTTGGCCACCCGGAGTGTATTCGCGCCTGAACAATGAATAACATAATGTGCCAATTAGATTATCATGTTCAGCTTCCGTGATCACAGGGACACTGTCCCAAGCCGTTGTTTTTCTTTGCACTAGAACTCCAGCTCAGGAAAAGCATTCCATCAAGACACTGCAATGCTTTGGGTTGACATTGCATGATAAAGGACTGTGCTTGCTTGTATTAAATTTTCCCACTGAAACTTGAGCAACAATATGAAGAAAAAGTGTTGAGCCGATACTCGCCACATCAGTTGGTGAGCAAACCAGGCTCCCCTTTTGCTCCACCTTCTTTGCTTTGGTCTTTATATCCATTCCTGTGAAGCAGGAATATATTTCACGTGCTCACAATTAGGGATGAGGGAGAAATTTTATACAATCCACATTTAAAGGCGAATTCATATAAATCACACTTTCCAAAACAATATGTGAACAAAAACAATATGATCCTTTGAGATTTGCACGTCTCTGAATTGTGCATTGCAATTCTTCAGAAAGGTAATGCGTACAAAAATGCACATACCACAAAAGCGTGCATGCTCATGAAATTAGTGTCCCAAAAATGCATTATGTAAGGGGAATTGTTTTGCAAACAATTGCATACAAAGGGGAATTTGTATGTTGTTGTTTGTTGTTTAGTTGTTTAGTCGTGTCCGACTCTCCGTGACCCCATGGACCAGAGCACGCCAGGCACTCCTGTCTTCCACTGCCTCCCGCAGTTTGGTCAAACTCATGTTAGTAGCTTCGAGAACACTGTCCAACCATCTCGTCCTCTGTCATCCCCTTCTCCTTGTGCCCTCAATCTTTCCCAATCTTTCCCTGGAGCAGGAACTGGCAAGCCACTTCAGTATCCCTGCCAAGAAAACTCCATGGACAAAAACAACAGGCAAAAGTATGTGTGTTGGGCTAAATTGGATACAAAGCTGTGTGTCTTAGGATAAATTCACACTACTGAATTCTTATGAGGAATTTTAAAAGAAACTGAAATGTGGGGAGCTGAACTTAACAGTGAACAAAGGAGAAATGGAAAGAAACAAAAATTTACAAATTGACTAATCCCTATTCAGAGTTCCCTGCAACAGGACATTCCACCACTTAAGGATGACGAATCTTCCTCTGAGCACTTCAAAGGGTCGGAGATACTGCCCTTTCTATCATAAAGAGTTGCAAACTGGGGGCTCTTCCATCTTGTAATTTCCCCCCTTTGAGAGGAAGGCTTGTAGCTCAGTGATAGGACATCTGTTTTGCATGCCATAATATTATGTTATAGAGGAGTTTAAATGAGTTGGGGTGCCTGCAGTGAGGTGAATGTTACAGGCCTTCAGCTCCTTCCATCACAGAGATTGCAGGTACTTGCTCCATAGGAAGCAGAGCCAAGAACAGCTCTGAGCTGTCCCTACATGACTTCATCTTATTAAGTCGTCCTGGAGGAAGTGGTATTATTTTCATATGTTCTTTGAAATATGTGTGAACAATAGAGAAGGCACACCCTCTCTAATAATTCCTAGAAAAAATACCAAATTAGGTTCACTCGCGTTCACGTGAAACTGGAGCACAGCGTACACTTGAATAAACCACAACCCGTGGCAGCCATGTGTATTCCGGCGATCAAGACTTTGATGTATGCGCAGGAAGAATGCGCAGGAAGAATTCTGTCCCCCGCCCTTCTGTATCCTGACTTCATCACATCAGAGGCACACTGCACATGAAAGACTTGGTTTAGAACAAAATTCACAGGTCTTTTAGTACAGCCAAACACTGTTCACAATGCAGTTGGCTAGCTTTTGAGGTTTTACTGCATTCACCCTATGAAACACATGTGCACCTTTTCTCAGTTAGGAACACAAAAACAGAGGAAGCTGTCTTATACAGTGGTACCTCAGGTTACATACGCTTCAGGTTACAGACTCTGCTAACCCAGAAATAGTGCTTCAGGTTAAGAACTTTGCTTCAGGATGAGAACAGAAATCGTGCTGCGGCGGCGCGGCAGCTGCAGCGGGAGGCCCCATTAGCTAAAGTGGTGCTTCAGGTTAAGAACAGTTTCAGGTTAAGAACGGACCTCCGGAACGAATTAAGTACTTAACCCGAGGTACCACTGTACTTAGTCAGAACACTGGTCCATCTAGCTCAGCATTGTCTACCTCGACTGGCAGTGACCCTCCAGTATTTCAGAGAGTGTTCTCATCCAGCTCTCATCCTGGAGATTTTGGGGACTGAACCTGGGACTTCCTGCATGCAAAGGAGATTCCTCTAACATTGAGCTATGACCCTTTCCCCTGACAATTGCACATCACAGCGGGTCATCAAAACTTTCCTAAGGAAGCAGTGAAGATCAGTTATGCCAGGGACATTATACCTCCTTTGAAGTTCGCATTACCTCATATATCTACTGAGAAATGAACCCCTCTACAATAGTGCCTGCCTGGAGATGGATGAAAGAACACAGAGAGGAGTCCAAATATAAATTACACACTGGGAAGGAGCTGTAATAATAATATAAAAAACATAATCAAATCGTATAGAATGTAAGACACACTACAAGCACTCAGATCAAGTATCCAAGTATCTCCATACTTTCTGAGATCAGTTCCAGCTGACTTACTTACTGAGCATTCATCCTGATTTGTTTGTGAAGAGGTTATGTGAGATTAGATCAAGTGTTTTCCCACACTTTTCCAGTGCTTTTTTCTCATAATTCTCCTTACTGCAAAATGTTTGATGGCTGTGTGTGTAATTGTTGCACAAGAGCACCAAATCAACTTTAATTGTACGACCTAAATTCGGTGACGTGACTGAAGCACACCTGAAATTTACACCCTGAGGTGCTATTTCTAAGTAAACTAACATGCCAGTTCTAGTCAACGGTGAGACTTACATCTGTGTAAGCATGCATGGGATTGTGCAGCTTTTCCAGTTGATTTGAACTGGACTGAAGTACATGCTCAATGGTGTGTATTTTTACATACAGTGGTACCTCAGGTTAAGTACTTAATTCATTCCAGAGGTCCTACTTAACCTGAAACTGTTCTTAACCTGAAGCACCACTTTAGTTAATGGGGCCTCCTGCTGCTGCCGCGTCGCTGGAGCATGATTTCTGTTCTTATCCTGAAGCAAAGTTCTTAACCTGAAGCACTATTTCTGGGTTAGCGGAGTCTGTAACCTGAAGTGTATGTAACCTGAAGCGTATGTAACCCAAGGTACCACTGTACGGACTAAGAAGCAGAAAAAAGATTATTGTGCCCCTCATATGTAATTCAAAACAAAAACAATACTAAACTGTAAAATAAAAATTTTAAACAAAACACAACAAAACAAAACATAGATTTATTGCCGCACACTGCTGGATCTGAGTTCCTTGCATTATTTTGATCTATGTTAGTTTAGAGAAGTTTTTAATGTTTGATGTTTTATCGTGTTTTTAATATTCCGTTGGCAGCCACCCAGAGTGACAGGGAGACCCAGCCGGATGAGCAGGATATGAATAATAAATTATTATAATATTATTATTATAGTAGGACACCCTGATTTAGGCAGGGACAGAAATATAGGGGAAGAAAAATCTAGCAAAGTTCTGATTTCCCCCATGATACTTGTTTGAAATGCCAAATGTCAAATTGTTTCCCCACCTCAAACCCTCAAATGGTGGGTGCTTCTGCCTTGCTGGTCCCCTAACAATGTGCTTATTCAGCCTAGTGGCTAATCCAGTACTTCTTAGAAGTAGGTTTTTCCACTGTGGGCATGGGCACAGCCAAGGAGGGCAGGGGGGTAGCTGCCCCCCAAAATCAATACAAATCTGAGGTTCTGCCCCCCCCCAAAAGCCTGCCCCCCCACACCCATGAGTGTGGTGCTCATTTTGCAGAAGGAATTCTCTATGGTGATCAGCTGAGCACTAATGGGGTGCTTTCTGACACCACTTCTATTTTTGCTGTTGAAATTATAGGACTATTTGATTATCTTCACTGTCGCTATTTATTTCTGTTGTGAACTACTTTGAGAGTTATATGTATGTATGAATGAAAAGTGGTGTATATGTTTTCAAAAACTAATTCAAAAATTCCGTGTGACTTACTCCCGGGAGACTATGTGTAAATCTCTCCTTTATAAATTGACAAGATATGAACTGTAGCATTAGCTGAATCATGCCCATCAGCTGAAAATTGTTCTCAGAGGTAACACTGAAGCTTTGATAAGCTGAAAATCTCAGGAATTGCTTTCAATACAGGGAAATAGTCACGTGATCACTGATGCACAAGTCTAAACCAAAAAGTTAAAGGATGTATGCAGGCCTTGAACAGAACTCTTAAGTAGTCCAATCCCACGTGTGTGGCTGAAGGTGGACCTCAAGTCAACAGCTGTGTAAATGCGGAAAGAAACTATTTCTTTAATTCCCTACAGGTTTCAAGAGTAACTCTTTCTCAAGAGATAAATAAAACTTTACAAATAAATCAAGGCAGCTGGAATCCATTGATGCATGTCTAAAATAAACTGAACTATCTGCTTTACTCATCAGCCCTTAGAGATGGACAGTCCAATTGCCTCGGATAAAACAGCCTTGTAAATTGAGCTTTTGGGTTGCTTGAATGAAGCACTCTTGACACACATACCCAGACTCATGGAAACCAATTCCCCATCCCATAAAGCTGTGCTACACATGTGAGCAGTGCAACCGTAGGCGGGGGGTGTGTGTATCCACTCATATGTCTTTTTGCCCCTCATCAACTTCCATCAGAAGAGAAAGGGTGATAAGAAATGCAATTGTTGTTCCTAGAGCCATTTCACACACACTGCAAGTCAAGACAGGAGTCACTGGTCCTATATTTGTTTATCTGATTCTTCCTACCTAAAATCAAAATGTTGCATTTACGTCTATTAAGTGTTATGCAGGTTTCACTTTTTCTTTTCTTCTTCTTTTATATACCAGTTAGTCATTCAAAATATTGAAGTAGTTTTCAGCAATAAAACAGAAAACTAGACAATAAAAACCATGGGAAGGTTAAGAATAGGCATCAATTAACCATTGTGGGTGGGTGTGTTCTTAATTGCCTGGCTGAATAGAAAATTTTTCAGCAAGCATTTAAAAGTTGGCAGAGAAAGCACATGCTTTTAAGAGACTCCCATCCATCTTGCAGTTCCTTCCCCTCAAATATTTCTACTCAAAGGATTGCAATAGCTTGTCTTTAAACTTGTTGAAGTCAGTTTCCCTAAAGTATAACTATAATAGCGGGATACATTATTTAATGTCAAAATAAGGTATCTTCTGAATCAGCTGCTAGCAAGTCATTCAGCTGTAGCTCACCAAGAGCATGTCAGTTATGTCAAACAAATGAAAAGTACTCCTAAAGGACTCAGTTATCTGATAATACCGTATGGCAGTGGGAGGATTTAGAAGCAAATATACAATTTGGGTAGATATTTTTAGCACTTCAAAAACCATAGGAAGGTTTTGAATTTGAGAGTTGGTGTTGTGATCTATTTCACTAGAACCAGCAAAACCTACATTCAACACAAAGTATTGGCACTTATGCCTTAGCTTGTGAGCTGCCTCTTATCTCTTTGAACTTTATTCCAACACACGGAAAAGCTTCCATGACGATAGGTTGGGGGAAAACACAGGCAAACTGAATGCAAGATATAGGCTTTATGTCGTCTCTTGCATCTTTTGCAACAGTGCCTTGCAAAAGATGGAATTCTTTTCCTTATGGACAGTACGTGTAGAGTAAAATGGGGCAGGGATGATGCTAAAGGATATTAAGGACGTGCAAGGAGGCAAGGAGATAGGCAGGTATGGAACACAAGAATCCTGGGATGGGGAGTTGGAGACCTACACACAGACACCATGAATAGCAGTTTATAGGAACCATGTGAGAGGCAGATTTAGGGCAGCGTAACTGGTTCCACCACACTAGATGCCGAGCCTTGGGGGTCTCACAACTATGACGTTGTGAATTGAGTGGAATGAAAGGCGAAAGGTGGGGATGCTGAATCTTGGGTTCATACCTGCTGAGATTTGAAAGACCAATGTCCTCAAAATAGCTTCATCATGAAGCTTCATCACAGAGGAAGTTTTACTGGAATCCTTCTTGGAACTCTTGAGACCCATAAAATCCTTGAGTCAAGGTAAAGGATGACATATGGATATTTCACTTCGGGCAGCCTTCCCCAGTCAGGTGCCATTCAAATGTTGTTGGACTGCATCTCTCACCATCCCTTAAAATTGGTCATGCTAGGTAGAAATGTTGTGAGTTGTAGTAGTCTAAAACATTTGGAGGCAGCAAGTTTGGGAAGGCTCATTTAGGGTGTCAAGACCTACATTCAGCTTTTTCAGTTACAGCTTATTATCTAGAGTTTGTTTTGCCCTGGGACAAAAATGACTTCAAAGGAAATGAGTTTGGCAAATTATAGTATAGAAAGAAATTATCTCTATATCGACTAGCAGCTAAGAAAACCTCCCACAGACTATTACAGGAATGAGGAACCCACAGCCCTGCAGATGTTCTCGGACTGCAACTCCCATTGGCTCAGCTAACCCAAACAATGGTCAGGGATTATGGAAGTTGTATCCCAACATCTGAAAGACTGTAGGCTCCCCATCTCTGGTCTTCCAGTGCCATGCTATTTGCCTTTAAGACTGCATGTGTAAGCACACTTGCTAAGACATAAGCATCATAGAAGTTGCACTGAGTTCAAAGAAACCATGCTATAAATGTGCCTAGACATAATACACCTTAACTAGCAACTAATCACTTCTTCTCACAACTAATCTAACTAGAATTTCCAGAGTTTCTTCAACTGAGGAGAATTCTAAAAATTATAATACAGTTACAATATTCCTACTATTTCCTACTTCACTGTGGTGGCACCTACGCTCTGGGATGCCATTATTCAGAAGAATCAACAGTAGCATGCTTCCAAAACATTACTGAAAACACGCCTCTATATCCAGATGTTTGCTGATCACCAGCACTAGAGTCTACCATCCTATATTTCTAGATCTTCTGATATTTCCTCTTTTTTGAAATGTTTTTGAACTATGTTTTATGCTTGATATTTATTTTTCTTAATAGCAAAGCAGATTAAAAATATTTGAAAATAAGTAAAAACTCATGAAATTTTCAAATTTAATAGCTCTCAGTAGTTACATCAAGGACTTGAAATTTAATTGTGTACAGTACAGATTCTTCCAAAATGCTTAAAAAAAACCTGAGGGCAGGGAGAAGGAATACAGATGAGAAATATGGAGTATAGATCAGCTTTGTTCCTGGAACTAAGCTGTCCATCATGAAGCTCCGCATCCAAAATAGAAGCCAGCATCTTCATGCTTTCTGGTAGACGCGAGTACATTTGGCACTGTTCATGACACATTCCTGCAAAACAAAGAACGTTCATTCATCAGTCTCTCTCTCCAGATCACTAGGGAATAGAGCAATGTAGATAGACACTTAGTATGCCTGAATTATGTTGCATTCCAGCTATTGTGTACAATTTTGGCTAGAAAATGAGGGGGAAATTCCACTTACCACAATGAGTTTCCCATCTACTATCTTTCTGGTTATCGTGGTTTCTTTGCCATCCCATTCCTGGTGCTGGGTCAATACATTATTATCATCTAAGGTGATAAGGGTCTGAAAAAGAATACAGAAATCTGGTACTTAGCATCTTAGTGAATTTATTCCAAAACTGCTCTGTCCCAATAGAGTTCAGTAATAGTTAGTGTACTTTTGATCTTGCATTGGTGTGCATAACTAAGGGCTAACTAGATTTGATGCATTCATGAAATTAGAATATTTTTCATTAGAACTGCATGAGTAGCTTTTCAAAAGTAAATGAAAGCATAGGGAGGGAAGAGGGAACTCCTGATTGGGAACCAGGTAGGGAGGCGTTAAAGTCTTTCACCTTTGCTACAGTTCTTTCCAATGGGTGCTTGCCCTCTCCCAGTGCCAGCAGGTGCAGGATACCAATCCAGATTAGGGTCACAACAAGGCCTGAAGCTTTCCTCTTCCAGAGTCCCAATCTGGAATCAGCCCCCCATGCTGATTTTTTTTTTTTTTTAAAGTCATTAATGCAATTAGCAATTGTGCAAAGGGTGCTATGTCTAGTTTTGTCCTAAGGAGCAAACTCATGCAAATGCTACCAGAGAAGTACTTGCTCCTTTAATTAAAGAAGGTGCACAGAGATTACCATTTTGTCTGAGTGATAAGATATTTTGCAGAGGGCATGCCATTACATGGATAGTCCGATAGTCTGATTCCGTTCAGCATATGCCTATGCACCAAAGGGGAAATTATCATGCTCCTCCTTTGCCAGATTTATAACTGGGTGTGGAAAGTGTCTTACCAAAACAAAGGAGACAGAATTCAAATATTATAAATACACATGCCAAATTAAGCATGTCCAAGAACTCTAGAACTCTCCCACTTTGTGTATTGTTTTTTAACAATATGTCCACCCACCAGATCCCCACCCACTCCAAATTCCTCAACACAAATTCTCCAGAAAGCTGAAGCGCTGCCTTCATCCAAGAAACCCCTTCCCCAATGGCTGACCAGTTATTTCTCCCATGAAGGCAAGAACAATAAACAGCTATCAGAAACACAGGCATTTGCACAAATTCTAATTGTGCAGACAATTAAAAAGCAGTAACTTTTAGACTCTTAATACCCCAAAGAGTCTGTGGAAGATAAAGAATTAAATGTGGATTCTCTATGCTGTCATGTACTTTTCTCTGTAAATTTTGATACTGCCAAGAATGATCAGGACACGCCTAGTTTTGTCCTCCAGACAAAAAATGAAAATGACGCCTGACAGACATGTTAAATGAAATGCTTGCACAACTTCTAACCATTTCAATGGAGCTTCCTAGTTGAAAAAGACTAGTCCATTACCTGGTTTGCACGACACAGTAAGTCAAACTATGGCTTAGCAACACCATGTGAATGTGCTGGCTCCCAGAAAGGAACTCACAGCCACTATGCTCCTTGGCAGTCTCTGTTACTCCTACACTAAACCGTGGTTAGCAAGGAGAAAGCTTAACCATAAGCCTGGGTTCGGAAAACATACTAAGAGAAACTTTGGCTTAGTGAAGTGAAGAAGGAAGAGAAACTGGGAAGGAGCAAAGTGGCTACACAAGGTCCTGTCTGGATGCTGTGCACATTCATGCACTCCCAGTAAGTCGAAGTTTGGCTTACCATAACGTGTGAATGAAGTTGGTGCCTCCTACTCTGCCACCCTTATGAACCCCCAAATTTGACACATTCCTTACTTAGCCTAATGAAAAAGACCCCTCAGAGCATCACACTATTTATGCTCTCAGTGTCCAATGGGTCTGGGAGAGGAATATTTTTGCCCCCCTTTTCTCTTGCTTTAAATAAGCAGTACAGTGGAACCTCGGTTCCCGAACGCCTGTCATACGTTTCGGTTCTCGAACGCCCGAAACCTGGAAGTAAATGCTTCTGTTTTCGAAGGTTTTCAAAGGTTTTACAGAACCCAAACATGCAACATGGCTGCTGCGGAGTGCAAGAAGCTCTTGCAACCAATGGAAACACACACACCCGCTTGGTTTTTTAATGTTCTGGAAGCGAAATGGGCTTCTGGAATGGATTTTGTTTGAGAACTGAGGTACCACTGTAACAGAATGGGCGGTGTGATGGTTTGCATATGATAAAAAGCTTTGTAGGGTGCAACATGCAATTAAGACTGTCTCTTGGAATCCCCTTTCACGTAGCACTTTCACAAAGGGATGTGCAGAACCAGTTTGGGAGACGATACTGTAATTGTAGTATTGCAATTGGAGATTAAGAAAAGGTCCTGGCAATTCACCATTATTCTTGTAGGTTATTTGCATAAGATTATGCTCCTGCTACTGTAATCTGAGGGGAATTCCCATGCTCCAGAACGTGCAGAAGCAAGATGCTTGTCAGAAATCACACAACGTGACACCTTAACGTATATGGCCATGAAAAGAGCTCCAGGAACTTGTTGTGCCTGTTTGGCGAAGAAGCCTATTGAAGGGATCATCAGCTGGCAAGCATCCAAAAGGGAGAGCTTCTTAGCATTAACCACAGACATGACACTCCCAAGAAAAAGCCACTGAATCATTCAGGCAGGGCTTTTGACCTGACTGTTCTGAGGTGTGCAGATATGAATCAAATCCCACTATCCCATTGCAACACATTCTTTTGCTACCAGAATTTACAAAATGGGACCATCATTAAGACTGCAGGGATTTCCCAAAATTAAAAAAGGAGCTGCACTAAGAACAGTAAAAAGTTGCAGGTAGCCATTTGAATCCATTAGGGAACAAATCCAGTTTGCTTTGACATTTTAGTAGGGATTGTACTACTTCAGCTGAGAAACACGCCCCTCCAGCTTGAAAGGCCATAGATTGTTTAATTGCTTTTATTTGATATTAACCACTGTTTAGCAGCTCATCCAAACACAATTAAGCTGCAGTTAATCTTAGCTATAGTTTAGCTGAAACAATCCATCTTCAAAACATAGTTTATGAAGATGGCTTGGTTCATCCAACTGTAATTAAGATTTGCCACAGTTTAGGGTTTTGTTAAATGTGTTGATCTGGCTTTCACTCTCTTGTTGTCTTTGTGGGGCTCTTTACCTGCTTGTGGTGCTCAGTTCCATGTACTGGCTGGGATGTGGAGATATGAATTACCACATCACAGCAGTGTTTTGCCAGCTGCAGTGGCTTCCAGGCCGTATCTGGGCTCAATCCAAAGGGGCTAATTTTGACCCGGAAAGCCCTCCATGGTTTAGGACTAGCCTACCTCCCTGTGTCCACATATGCCTGCCTATAGTTAAGTTCTGCAGCACAGACCTGCCTTTGCCATTTGGCAGTTATTCCTCTTACCACAGAAAGGCCTTCTCAGTTGTGGCATCCTGACTCTGGAACTGTTTGTTTATTTATTCATTGCACTTATATTCCACCTCCAATGAACTCAATGTGGTGCACATAGTTTTCCCCAAAATTTAATCCCCACAAGAGCCCTGTGAGGTAGGTTAGGCAGTGACTGGCCCAAGGTCACCCAGTGATCCTCTTCATTGCTAAGTGGGAACTCTAGACTTCCAGGTCTGGTCTGACACTCTAACCACTACGCTGCACATCCCTTCACAGGGAGGCTTGATGCCAGGCTCACCTAGCTTGATGCCATTTTAGGTATCAAATACTTTTTTGATTTTCAAAAGGTAGGGTTCCAATCCTGTATCTACTTACCTGGGAGTAAGCCCCAGCGGGGCCTACATCTGGGCAGACATGTACAGGAAACTACTGTTAGTTTGGTTATTATTTTCAAATTGCTACTTTATGTTTGAGGCTGGATTTTTTTTGCTTTATCTTGAAACTTTGTAAGTTGCTCTGAGAATAGGTTTGAAGGGCGAGGTACACAAAAGAAAAAAAGGAAGAGAAGGCAAATAACCACAGAAAGCTCACACACTTCCAGCATTCCCCCAAGATGAGTTTGCATCATTAACGGTGGCTAATCTACAACAGAAGCAAAAAAATTCCCAAACAGCACTACGGGAACCAAAGGCAATGACTGACAAACCAAACGCAATACCATGCTGATTCATGAGGAAATTTACCTCAGCCGTGATGCAACCATGCACCACTTGAACCACAGTGATTGGTATCATTCACAGTGTTACAACACACACTGATGGGAGTAACTTGTTCACCTAACAGAAATCAGAAGAGTTCAGGGAGTTTCATCAGCTTCTTCCTGTAGGGATGTTCACATGTTATATTGAACGCGGGTCCAATATGTGTGTGGCTAAACACTTGTACAGTTAGTGACCTTGAATGTTCAACAAAGAACAGTATGTGTACCCGTGTACCCAACGGCCGAGCTGTACAAATCAACAAACACACACTCTTTCACACATAAATGTGCACATGTGAAGAGACGTTTTGTACTTGTGAGCAGTGTGAACATGTGACTGTTCAGTCACATGCCCTCTCTGGACGATCGCTTCATTTACCTGAGTTTTTCGGCCATCTAGAGTCTCCTCATTGAACTTCTCGCCCAATTTGAAACTGAATTCTGATGTTTTGAACGTGCTTTCTGTTTTCACATGGAATGTGTCTCCATCTTTAGTGATGATAACGTCTGGCTTTGCCATGCTCCCCATCTTCCTCATGGCCACGCCCACACCTGCAGAAAAGAAAAAGGCAAGGGACCTGTCAGATTGGTTCAGCCAAGCAGAGTCATTACGCAATAACACACATACACACATGCACACAAAAGATTACCTAACTGTTTAAATTATCCAGCGTGGGGAAGGAGAACTCCAGTGACTCAGCTGAAGTGTTGAAGCATCTCAGGTTAATCAGAAGCTTATTATAACTACTCCACTTTCGTTCTGCCTTACAGGAGTAACAGGTCTTTTTGTAAGACTTCAGCATATTACCAAATGACTTCTGCCCCAGATACAAATAATTAAATTATATCACACTGGCATTTAGAAAGGGAAATCAATGAAATCAGGCATAAAAGTACCCATTGCTCTGCAGAAAAATTAGAAATAAATTGTGTCATGTCACAACTCTCACCTTGCTCCTCCTCCAGTGCTATCTATCTGAGACTTTCTGGAGAGAAGTAAACAACAACAACCCAAAACACTATGTTTACAAATACAGTCATTCATGTAGGCCACTGGGGTGGAAAGTGTGACCCTCCAGATGTCATTGGACTTCAGCTTCCATCAGCCCCAGCCAGCATGACCAATGGTTAGGGATGATGGAGTTGCAGTCTGGAAATATAGAATCACAGAACTGTTGAGTTGGAAAGGACCCTAAGGTTAATCTAGTCCAAACCCCTGCAATGCAATATCTGAAGGAGCCCAGCTTCTCCCTCACTGCTTCAGCCTAACTACTGAAATCACCAGGAATATAACAACAGCAGCAATAACAGTTTGCAGGACATATGATCATTAAAGAGAAGCTTGTATTCTCTTAATGAGTGGATAACCGAACTGCAGAGCTCACATTTCCATTCTCTGGAGATAGACTTGGACCTCATCTAGATTATTGTTGTGCATTTTAAGACTCAATTCATGTTCTGTTTCTGGAATGGGGACTAGGCTATACATATATTTTTAAGTGGGATAATTCATTGTAGTGTCATGGCAATTGTTTCATTGCCACAAGTATTTCAGCTCACCACATGAAACAATCCCCCTCTCCTCTTGCCACACACTGTTCTGGGTTTTTTTCTGACTCTCCTGAGCCAAACTGGGAGACCACAAGAGGGGAGTGGACTGCATTGCACTAGTGGAAGTTATTGCATTGAGCTTCTGCTAGCAGGAACCATTAGGTGAACTGAGCCCAGAACAGAGAAATAAAAGGTTTCCTGCACTAGTACTGTAATCCTTATGCCTTTACTGCAAAGACTATAAAGGCTGCTTTACACATGCTTATTCACCACTTGATGGATGAAACCTTGATTGATAACATCACAGAAAGGTTGTATAGTAACTCGAAGCACAATGCTTTTCAACAGTCAGCAAACCTTCGTGAACCGAGTAAATGGGCAATGAGAAATCAAGAGGTGCAGCAAATCCATGCACACATACTCTCTCTCTCCCAGACACTACTAGTATATTGAAGGGGGGGAGTCTCTATCTTCTGGGTTGACACTGAAAGACCAAAACATTTGGAATATTCTTTAGATTCAATATAGTGCATAACAACCCCATGCCAACTAGAGTATATAATGGACTAACACCATGATTGTCTCCATTCACTGGGCACAAGAACTTAGTTAACCCCATGTGTGAAATAACGAGTGTGTCAACTGTGGGGCTAGTTCAGGCCTGCCAAATGCAGCTCCACAAGCCAAATGCAACACACCTGTGCATAACAATTCCCCAAACAAGCCATAGCATGCCCCAGTGATACATTTCCCCTATTCTTTCCTGTGAAATTACATTTACATCTTCAAAAAGCAAGGATCTAGTCCTTAAGGATGCAAAAATAGATATGCAGTGCCATACAGGTTAGAAATGGGATTTATGCACTGTTCATAACTCTTTGCCACTACCCAGGAAGATCAAAAGCTGAATATTTTTTTTACATACTATGTGTAAATACAAGTAAGTTGTGTTTTATCTGCATCGTTTAAATGGATCACAGGATTCTGCTTGTTCTGCAAAAGCTTGGATACTAACACCAAGTTTAGAACAGAATATGCACAGCCCTATTCAAGAGTCATCTGTGGACTTGGATTGCATTTTAGTGAAATTAATCCACAAGGATAGAAAGAAGAAAGGTTCTAACATAACAGCCGGATGTTAATTCAGATATCTGTTATTCTTTCCAGTTTCAGCCTCAGCTGGAGCCTTTAAATACACTGTAACTTGGCAGATCTATCAATGCAGCCCCAAACTATTCACCCCTAATTAGGTTAGTGTTCCGTTCAATTTGTCTGGTAAAATAATAATATGAGATCACTGTGGTAAATTTTATCCTCCTGTGCACTGTCACAGGAAGTTTGCTCATCCTGGCATTTTTTCCAGTCCGTGCAGTGAGACAACCAAAGCCAAACATTTAGATTTCACATAAAAGATCAAGGCAGTGCACAACATTAAATATCATAAAAACAATACTATATAATTGCAAGAATGACCGGCTTGTCTAAAAAAAGAAAATCAAATTAAATTTCATTAAGAGCATCATATTCTGTTATAATGAGCATTCATCCCCACTGAATGGTTTCTTCTTGCACCAGCAATGTCCAAATGCATTGTAATAAGAAGTGTAAGCTGTGTTACAGGAGTTCTGAAGGTTTCTGCCATCTGCCCTCCTTTCTGACTCAGGTGAAATCCCTGGGAAAGTGCCATTCTGCTTATATGAGAGATCTCCCTCTCCTTCCCATCACCCCCAGCCATTCTTCTGTCCCTCCCACCCCACTCTGAGTTTTTCATATGTTGTTTTAAGCAGATGGTTTGGTATATGTACACACACAGAGAGAGACACACACACACTGCAGCTCAGTATCATGTTTGAAACAATATCCATTTGTATTTGTGTGCCTGTTACTCAAGGCAAGCCTGAGAATGCCTCCACAGACCTTGGACAGAGCATTCAGCCTCTCAGGAGCTGAGAAAATGAGACACACAAAAGCTCCTAATCCCAGCTCCCCACAGGAGAGACAGATATGCGCTTCCAGGAAAGGAAAAATTAATTAATTCCTGTTCCCTCTTCATAATCCTCCACTCCTAATCAAGCCAGACACACCACATGTGCACATAGTAGAAAGAAATAGGACTGTGTCTACTCCAGTATGACAGAATACGAGAAAGGCATGACAATTCACAAAACCCAAAGACTTGCAGTGCACAAAATGTGCATCACGCAGACACTGCTTCCCTTACACAAATCATAGAGAAGAACTTTTAAGTAAGTCACTTAATCCAAAGCAGCCATTTTAAAGACAATGCCACTATTTAAGCAGTGCTTTTGGGGGTTTTATTTTAAAAGCTTCAGGCTGCAATGCTACATTTATTTTATTACAGATGCACAAAGTCACTGCATCCAGGAAGGCTACGTCCATGTAAATAGCTAGGTTGCAGTCAGCAAATTGGATGCAAAAATAAAAAATGCACACACTACTAGCACTACTGTTCTTGTGATAGGATTTGCCCAACTCATTTATGGATTGGCTTACTTTTCAATCCTACTATCTGCCCTTCCGCCCCCTTTCTTTCCCCCCCAAGTTTTGCCCAATGAAAGGAGGGAATCTCTAGTTCTGCTTCTCTGTTGTCATAAAATATCCTCATCATTTTAAACGGAATCCCCTTAAATTCTTACTCCACTCCCCCCCCCCGCCCGTTCTCCCCATCCATTCCCTGCTCCTTACCCAACTGCTTCATATACTCCTCAAAGCCTTCGCTGGAGACCAAGCGCCACCTGCCCACGAAAGCCTCTGGGTTCGCCATTGCGCTGCGTTTGGATGGAGCTGTCCCGGCTGACGACCAAGAGAGAGAGGCTTTGGGAAGAGCAGCTGCAGGGGAGGGGGGAGGCCGGGGACGTCTTTATATAGATGTCCTGAGCATGTGCTGCCGCCAGGGGACCAATCGGGAGGGCTGACGTCACGGGTGCCGGCTCCCAACCGCGAGGACGCTGCCGGCGATGCGCTCCAGCTCCTCGCCGAATGATTGGGCTGCGCGGCCCAAGGGCGCGAGGCGGAGGGTCCAGTGCTTCAGCCCTCGCGCTGCGGGGCGAGGCCTTCGTGACCGCGAGGCACCGCGCGGCGGGGAAGCCAGTGCCTTTCTCTCAGCCTCGTCTCGCAGCACAGCGTGGTGCCCGGATGGCGCGCACCAGAAGCAGAAACCCCCGCGCGCCAAGGCAAACAGGCAGCAAAGCGCCCTGAAGGAGTCGCCACCCCCAAAGCCACAGTGGGGTGACGCCTCTCCGTAGGAGGGTCCCCTCAGGTGGAGGAGCATTGTGCGCAGGGGGCGGGCGTGGAGCGCCTTTCCAGCTCTGGGCAACTGCAGGGGGGCCGGGGCACGGGTCCGCGGGGGCGGGCAGGGCGAGTCTCCTCAGCCCAGCAACTCCCTCAGGACCGCCTTGAACGCCCACGCCGCTGTTGCCTCAACTCCTTCCTCCTTTTCTTCCTTCACTCTTTCATTTGCACCCCACTTGTCCTCCAAGAACCTGAAGCTGAACTTTAGGGTTCCCCGTCTCCTCCTTTTGGCCTTGCAACAACCCTGTAAAGTAGGTCAGGCTGAGAGATGGCCCAAGGCTACTCAGGTAAGCTGCTGTGGAGATCTGAACCCTGGGCTCCCCTCCCAGGTTCCCCCGTCCAGCATTCTAACCACTACACCACCCTGACAATGTGACATTTTTAGTTGGTCCTGATAGTGCTGCCCCAGGGACGCTGATGGCACTGTGGTCTAAACCACTGAGCCTCTTGGGTTTGCCGATTGGAAGGTCGGTGGTTCGAATCCCCACGACGGAGTGAGCTCCCGTTGCACTGTCCCAGCTCCTGCCAACCTAATCGTTCGAAAGCACGCCAGTGCAAGCAGATAAATAGGTACTGCTGCGGCGGGAAGGTAAACGGCATTTCCGTGCGCTCTGGTTTCCATCACGGTGTTCCGTTGCACCAGAAGTGGTTTAGTCATGCTGGCCACTTGACACGAAAAGCTGTCTTTGGACAAACACAGGCTTTCTTGCTCTGAGAGTTAGATGAGCACCGCATCCTCATAGTTGCCTTTGACTAGACTTAACTGTCCAGGGGTCCTTTACCTTTACTGCTGCCCTACTGCAACCTTTGGGAGTTTGTCTCATGATTACCAATGCAGCCACCTATTATTCTTATGTGTTTCTGAGTAATGAGCCTTTCAATGAGTATCCAGGGACATTCTTTTTAGTTTGTCCCATCACTGGATTAAAGAAAAGATGGAGACCTTTTTTTTTCTTAGCAGAGAGAAGGATGTTCTTTCCCCTCACGTCTTGTAATGGATATATGGAACCCATTGCTGCAAGATGTTGCCATAGTCATCACTTTAAATGTGTTGGAAATGGAACTAGGCCTGCCAGGGGTGGTGGAAACAGGAAAGGCATTGCCTTCGGGTCTTCCTGTGGACTCCGCAGACCATCTTACTGGCCATTGTCTGAGGCAGGATACTAGGCTAGATGGACCTTGGTCTGCATTCACATGACGGTTCGTTTCTCTGAGGTTTCCCAAACTGTTAATTTCCGCATTTTATTTGAGCTTTTACACAGCGTAAAAGCCACTTCCAGACTTTTTACTGGAATAGATGGCATGATAGATTTCCATACTCTTTGTTAATTAAAAATAAATAAATCAGTTTGCAGCTCCCTTAACATGGAAAATCGTGGTAGTAAAGTGATGAAATTTGGGGCTGTATACCGACATACAGTTATTTTGCACAGTTTTCATGGGGGAACAGAAGCACTGGTGGGGAGGTAGTGCTGTGTCACACCACACTTCCTGATAGGAATGAAATTTAGCATGACATGCATTGCTCAAAAAGCCACCATTCCAATAACACAGCAGGCGCTGCAGTGAGAAAGGAATGTTGGAAAATGTGACACGAGTGCTATCTTTATCAGGAATAACTAACACAATATTCCCCACATCTGAATGCTCCCTTATCCAGCAGAGCTCTTTCTGTGTACTGATTATGTAATATTCTCAGCCTATAGCCATCCGCATGGTATTTGTTCACTGTAAACACTCTTTACTGTACTTCCCCCATCCAACGTTAGTTCTTCTGTTTACTAGGGGAGTATCCCTATCAGGGTGTTTTAGCAGTCTTAAGTCAGAAGCGTACAAGTACTTTACATGGGAAAGTGGAAGAGTATGAATGCAGCTATCCTGCTCTAAGGACCCACCGTGATGAATGATACAAAATAACAACACAGAGACCAAATAAGCAACTTTCAGTTCACCTTTAAAACATGCTAAAAGAGCATGAGCGTGAGGAGTGTTGATCTTGCACAAATGTGCAGAGCTGACAGCACACAGCTCATATGACCTCCCACATGGGCTGCTGCTCAAGATGGCTAGTGTCTTATCACAATAAACTCCCCAAACCATCTCTAGGCCCATCACTGATTTCCTATAAAATGGGAAGCAGCCCCATGAATTTTCATACAGGAAATTGAATAACTACCATGTGATGGAGAAATACAGTGAAAGAAATGTCTGGGATGCTGACAAACATCCCACATGGGCAAAGGCACAGGACCTTGCAGCTGCCACCAACCAGCTGATCGGTGGTGCCTGCCAATCCTGCTTTCAGCAGGGACCCATGTTTTTACCTGCCATGCAGGTAGGCATGGCTTGGAGACAACAAAGGGAGGGGTCTTATTGGTTTGTTTTGTTCTTGCTCTCATTTTTAATTATGTATTATTATTTTTATCTTGTATTTTTAATGCTGTGAACTGCATTGAGATCTTTGGATGAAGGGTGGAATAAAAATAAAATAATAAAATAAAATAAACAGCCTCATGGGCTGGGCCTATTGAGGCTTGTGAACTAGAGGTTCTCCACTGCTGGTTGGGGTACTCCAGCAAGGCATAGAGGCAGCAGCCCTGTTCAATTCCTGCTCCTGAACAACAAGCTTAATCCAATAGTCACTGTTTGTTGTGGCAGTGAATCCCACACAATCATTATGAGTTGTGTGTGGTACTTTGTATAAATCAAGGCCACATTCACACAATACATTTAAAGCACTATGATAAAGTCATTTAAAGTCATTGCTCCCCCCCCCCCCCCGAATTCTTGAAGTTGTAGCTTGTTAAAGGTGCTGAAAGTTCTTAGGAGAGTTTTCTGTGAAGAGGGGTTGATTGTTAACCTCTGTGAGGAGAATAGGGGTCTCCTAACAATTCTCAGCACTCTTAACAAACTACAGCTCCCAGAGTCCTTTGGGGGAACCATTGAAAGTCGTATTATAGGGCTTTAAATGCATGGTGTGAATGTGGCCATAGTCTGCTGCTGCCAGCTGCTGTGCAATTATGAATCCAGATTGGATTGTTTTGCTGAAACTGTATGTTTTTATAAGCACCTCTGCCTTGCTCCACCATTGGTGAAGTAAAGTAACAGGCATGTGGTTCCTTCTAATTGTTCCAAAGGGAGTAGAGATTAAAAATGTAAAAGGAAGAAGTACTATTGTTGCTTTGAGAAAATTCCACAGAGTTCTAGAGATTTGTGGTTGGATCCTGTGCCTGCTACACTTGTGCTGTGCTTTCCCTGTAATTTCTGGGTCACTCCTACCAACAAGGTGAACATAAACTTTCTGGTATTTTATGTTAATTTACAAAACACTACAAAGTGCAATAAACTCCAGATTAGGGATCAATCTTGCTTTTCTCTTGAACTGCTATTGTCACCTACAGTTCCACCTGTAGTCACAGAAAGTAGTTTGCTAATGTGATAAAAGGCAACTGGAAATGTTTTCTTTAAAAGACGCTAAAAAGGGAGAGGGGGAATTGCACTGTTCAAAGCTACAATAAACTTGCAACAGAGCTTTGTTCCTTGCCCTGCCCTAATGACTCAATGGAAATTAGTCAGGCTTCTTCAGAATCTTCTGGATGTGCAATCATCTTCACTTGACTGGACCAAGGCAGCTATTCAGAAAGAAAAGGCCTTGGCTGTATGTGGCAACCATTCACCTCACAGATTGTGTCACTCCTTTACAGCCACGCTGTGTTTCAACTGGCAGAAATGGCAAAAATATTAGAAACAAGGTATTCTTGCGACAGCTACTTTTGATTCACTGTAAATGTAATCAGCAGCCCAGTGAGGAAAACGGACAGAGGTAGGTATTGTTAGCTTGGAGAGGAAAATGTTGTGGATGGACATGGTAAAAAGGTAAATGGACCCCTGACCATTAGATCCAGTCGTGACCGACTCTGGGGTTGCGGCGCTCATCTCGCTTTATTGGCCGAGGGAGCCGGCGTACAGCTTCCGGGTCATGTGGCCAGCATGATTAAGCCGCTTCTGGTGAAACCAGAGCAGCGCATGGAAACACCATTTACCTTCCTGCCGGAGCAGTACCTATTTATCTACTTGCACTTTGACATGCTTTCGAACTGCTAGGTTGGCAGGAGCAGGGATCAAGGAGCGGGAGCTCACCCCGTCGTGGGGATTCAAACCGCTGACCTTCTGATCGGCAAGTCCTAGGCTCTGTGGTTTAACCCACAGCGCCACCCGCGTCCCGGATGGACATGGTAGTGATCTTCAAATGTCTGAAGGAATGTCATATGGAAGATGGAAGGCCTGCTCTCTATTGCTCCAGGGCAGGATAAGAACCAATGGCTGGAAATTGCAAGGAAGCATATTTCAAATAAGCACTAGGATAAACTTCCTAATGATCCACAGCACGGAATTGCCTTCTTCATAACTGCTATACTCTGAACTGACATTTCCTTTGAGCAATCCACCACAACTTCCAAGACTTCTTTCTTTTCTACGAAATCACCACCATTGCTAGCCACACTAATCAGTATATGTGAAGTTCATGGGTTTTGTCTCTATGTACTTCCCGTCACACTGTAGTTTACCCCTCACAGAGCTACAATTCTCAGCACCCTACATAAATTAAACTTCCCAGGATTCTCTGGGAGAAAGCTATGTGCTTTAAATGTACGGTGTGTGTGCAGACCTCATTTGGGAAAGGCTTTGATGTTTTTAAAGGAAACTCCTTGCCTTTTATAGCTTCCCTGACTCTTCTTGTTAACTACTATAGTATCACCTTGGTACCTTTCCTGAGCTGTGATATTCTAGCCAAACTTTTGTTAATCTGTTTTAAAACAAACAAACCCGACACTCCAAACTTCTTTGAGAGATTTCAGCCTGTTGCCTCCCATTTTCAGCTCCTTATATTATTGAGAAGTTTCCTGTTTTGAAATCAGTATTACAGTGGTACCTCGGGTTAAGTACTTAATTCGTTCCGGAGGTCCATACTTAACCTGAAACTGTTCTTAACATGAAGCACCACTTTAGCTAATGGGGGCTGCCACCATGCCGCCAGAGCACGATTTCTGTTCTCATCCTGAAGCAAAGTTCTTAACCTGAAGCACTATTTCTGGGTTAGCGGAGTCTGTAACCTGAAGCGTGTGTAACCTGAGGTACCACTGTATTGCACTTTCTTGGAAAAATTTCCTCTTGTGTGTACATTGAATTCAATAGCACTGTGATCATTCTTGTTTGGTTCAACAACCCTCATATATTTATCCAGGGCCAGGGAACTATTCAGGATTAATTCTCCTCTAGGCACTTCCATGACCCAATTATTCTAAGGCAATTACAATACTGAGAACAACATGTTTTGTTTGCTATGACCCACATATTTATTTGCCCACATATTTATTTGCCCAAGTAGTATAAGCAATTGACACTGTCCATCATTACAACACTTTCCACTAGGGCTGCCTCCCTGATTCCTTGATCTCAAGAACACCTCCCTTTTATTCTGGTGGGAGGAATAATATGCAGCAGCATCTCATATGGTGACAGCAGGGCACCATCCCTCAGACAGCTGCTGATAGTCCACCACTGCTAACCGCCCTGGACCCCTTTTCTGGTACTCCAGTAAATATAATCAACCATTAATGCAGTTATGCACAGTGCCTCAGAGCAAGGCTACAGCACTCTGGTAAATTGCACTGATGAATCTTATTAACTGCGCCCTTCCGTTGTCTTGAGGGTTCTGCGTGGGTTGCTGGTGTCCTTCAGGCTTTTGGTTCAGGAACATATTACTCTTTACAAAGTGCACACAATGACTGTCACATGACAAGAGGGACTACAAGTCACACTAACTTCCCTTTTTGATGCTTTGTTCTGTGAAATAGCTCCTAGCAGAGTGCTAATATTAGTCCATTGACTTCAAAATCAAGAGGCATATTTAGACCGCAAAATATAAGACATGACTGTGCTAGGCCGTCTTGCTGTAAATCCACTTGGGATTTACCTATTGCAACAAAACCTTCTCCTCAAGATAAAATGTACATTATAAAGGTTGGTTAACATAATCCCAAGGGCATTCGGCTCTATCAAAATGTGTTTTATCCTTAGCACAGTGCTCACAGTTGTCCTGATCTGCTGCCAGTCGCACAATATCTTGTCATTATATAAAAGGGGGGCACATCCACTGCTGCACCAGAAACCAGGTCTGCACAGCTCCCAATTGGACTGAGAACTGAGCATGCATGCAGTGCCAAACAAACTGATCAGCAATGCTACAGTTAAATAGTGGCAACCAAAAACCGTTCAGAACAAAACAAACAAAGCAAAGTGCATTGATGAAAACAAATGAACCTGTTTTATTTAAGACCTTTTAAAAAATATCTCCCTTCATTAAAACTTCCAGGGTGCTTTACAGACAGTGTAATTCAATTTACATAGAAGTCAGTGCATTAAAACCATAAAACATGCAGTATCCACAGCAGCTAAAAGCTTGGTATTGACATCCAGCAAATACTGCTGGATTGCAGCCCCAGGAAACATGACTAATGGTCAGGAATGATGGGATTTATAGTCTAAAACATCTGGAAGGCACCAGATTAGGAAAGGCTGGTCTAATTACAATGCTGGAGTTGGAGCACAGAAATTATGCACTCTTAACATCATTATAACAGGGTAGTTATTCCATTATGTTAAGTACAAATTTAAGCAGAGGGCTTATCCACACCTCTGTTTGCTCTGTCACTTTCTCCCCGGCGGAACCTGTGGTTTAGCACTAAATTGACACAAATGGCAATTGGGTTTTCTGCGCATTGTTGTTCCAATTTAGTGCTAAATTGGGGCAAAGTGGTGGGGCAAAGGTAAAACCATTCGGACCCATGCTTTCTAGACACGGGACAAGAAGAAGTGTGGATGAACCCTAAATCTGAACCAGTACAACAGTCGTGGTTTCTGCCCTAGGAACCTGTAAATTATTTCAGGAAAAGGGATGCACATGAAGTACAATAAAAATCAAATTAAACAGAAATCCCAGGCCTTTCACTACAATTCCAAGGTTTCCTTTAGAGAAGCCACAATGGTTAATATGGTAGACATTTGAAGTGTAGACACTGCACTTGAATCCATTTGTAGAAATGGCAATCAATTAAATACCTGTCTGCTATATGTGTTGTTGTTGTCCGTGCTATTTAACATGCCTCTGAAACCACTAGGAGCCCTCATCAGGAAAGCTGGAATGAAGTGTCACCTATGTGTAAATTGTACCCCCCCCCCCCCAATTCTATCTTAATTGGGAGAGGCAATTCATGTGCTGGACCAGTGCTTAGAAGTGGTGAAGGGCTGGTTGTTGACCAATAAATTGAATCTTTATCCTTTGAGGACAGAGGTATAATGTGCTCTGAGTTCTCAAGGCTAGAAGGTACAGAGACAGACTGTTCTCAGTGGGAGTGAACACCCCTGAAACAACAGGTCAGTAGCTTGGACGTGTTCCTGGATATACCATATTGTTGAAAAAAGCTGTATGGGCCCCAGCCGGCCAGATGCCGGGTGAAATTGCCACAGCTCTCATATTGCGAGTTGAGGCATTTTTACCACAGTGCCTCACCGCCTGTGGCCAATACAGCTGGCTCCAGCCTGCTGCTCAGCCGGGGGGCAGGCAGAAAGGCTCCTGCCCAGGGCCTTGCAGAGCCAGGCCCGGGCCCGGGCCAGGTAGATAATGTGCCCCCCCTTTTTTTACCCTGGGGATAACTGAAGTCTTATAAATAAGTAAGTATATAAATAATTTTCACAAAAGTTATGCTGACAAATAATTTTATTTCAAGGCTTGAACCGTATCTGCATTTAAAGACAAAATGGAAAATATAGATATACAATAGTGCTTTTTTAAAAATACATAGGGAATGCATGCTGACCGAGGCCCCCTTTGGAATCGGAGGCCCAGGCCAAGTGGCCCATATGCCTGTCTGGGCCTGCTCCTGCCCCCAGTTGAGCGAGCCCCAAGGCCCTTTGGCCAGGCGCCGCTGGCCAGCAAATCCAGCCCTGAGTCCTTTGCCACTCGCACGCAGGAGACATGGGGCTCCCTGGCCTGGCTCTGCTTGTCAAGATTGGTGATGGTTTCACCAGTGATACACTGCTGAGTGAAGCTGTCATCGCAGTCTGCCCCCACATATCTGGATATATCACCCAGGCCTACATCATAGAATTGTAGAGTTGGAAGAGACTCCCAAGGCTCATCTAGTCCTACCCCCTGCAAATGCAGGAATCTCTAAGATAGCCAAGAACCTTCTTCCTCAACCCATTGCTTGCAAACATGGCCTCCTGCTCCTGGGGGAGTATGGGGAGAGGGCAATACCTATCTATCTTGCCATGGCAGGTTACCCCCAAATCCTGGCACTAACAATCTCCTTGCACCCATCCCTCCTACTCCCCAGGTGGCCCTTCCCTGCAGTTTAGAAACCTAGGGAGTAACAGCTGAGCACAAACAAGGCAAGATAAGAGGTCCACAAATCCCAGCAACAAGTCACGTACTATGACCATACTCGTTCTGCAAGCTCACTTATCATTGAGTGAAAAGACTTTCCCTTACATTCCACATTTCACATGCAATTGGGTCATGAAGAAGGTCCATGAAGCAGGGCCAACTGGCAACAAGATCAGTCCAAAGTGGTCACTGGGACATTTCTTGCCAGTCCGGCTACATCAAGGGTGGGAATGCTTTCAACATCATAATGGCTGGCGATCCCTGTTATTAGTGCATTCAAAACAGTTATTAAAAATGCCTCTGCACTGCATGTGGGAGGCACTTGGGTGCCCTTCCAATCTGATAGGAGCAGGTTTAGCATGGTGGCAGTGAGGCTGAGCTATGGATCAGGGCGTCCTCCGCTCAAACCTTGCCTCTGCCACAAATTCAGCAGGTGCTCTTGGGCAAGTCAGTATCTCTCTGCCTCTGAACTATGGGCATAGTAATACTTACTTACAGGATTGTTGTAAGGATCACAGCTAGATGCTGCATGTAAAGCACTGAACACATGACAGATTAATAGATTCAAATGTCAGATTCCTAGTGATAATATAAGATCTGCTTTCTTACAGGTTTCGAACAGCTCTTACTCGAACTAATGATTTGCCTATATTTGCTTCCTTGCATTTCCCACTCATTGGGTCTAATTTTGTCCTCTGAGACAAGCAAGAATAAGTCTGCTCCAGCTACATGACCACCCTTTAGATGCTGGAAGACAGTCATTGCATCGCCCATTCTCTGCCATGCTAAAACACACCAAGCTCTGCCAAATGTTCCTCATAATACCTGGTTTCCAGAAAGCCTTACCTGTCCCCTTATGAGAGGGAGATGCCCAGGAAGAAAGCCAGGCTACACATTCTAGGTGGTCCTCTTGATAGCTTCACTTCAGATTACTGTAACAAAGGCTTTGATGTCCTTTGTGATGAAATGCTATCCTTTGGCCCATTTATTATTACCAGGGCATCTTCAAAATATTAAACTTGGACCTCTTAAATTATTCTTTGTTTTCTCAGTAAGTAGGAAGGAGTTTACACAGCTGCATTCAAAAAATATTAGATCTTACTGAGAAAATATGTGCTCAGTTTTCTACCCACTTAAGTCAAATTACTTGGATTTAAAACTATTTGGGGTTGCAGTTCTAAATACACACTTCTAAGACATCCCAGAGAACTCAGTAGGACTTCCTTCTGAATAAACATGCATGAGCATCAGCCTGTTCCAAAGGAAGACATGCTTTTAAAAGATAATGCATTGAAGGCTATGGAAATAAAAGCTAGTTGTAAGCAATGGCAAGATACCCATCTCAACAGGTGGCAAATGAGGGGGGATATATTTATGCACCCAGAAAGGTCTATAAAGTGTGTGGACCTGACCCTTTATTTATGGCACTTCAAAGACTGAAGTTTTTTACTTCCTTCACAATGAAGCCAAAAGTGAAAGAGCAAACCACGAGAGGCCTCACTGAATTTGAACTAAAGTTAATGAACTTTGATATAAGTTATTGAGGCCAAGTTAGCTATGGATATGGGGAAATGACAGGGCATGTAACAGTATTGGGGAAAGGGCCTACAAAGACATTTATTGAAGTTGCCACTTCAATGAACAAGCTTTGGGACGGCACAGCAACATTACAGATGGAAAGAAATTAAATTCAGTTTATATTTAAATACTAGCTTCCCTGATGCAAGTGTTCCAGAATAAGGTGCAAACTGAAACACAAAAGTCACAATTTTGCAGTTCTCCAGCCAAGACCTGTGTACAAAAAAATGCATATACTAGGATACAGTGTGCATATAACTACATATATTAATGAAAACAGCATATTAAAGTCTGCTATTTGTGCTATATGGGGAAATTGCTATGTAAAAATGTGTATACTAGGGGAAATTCCCTAACGACGTTGTATGAGGAGACATTCAGAGTATAATGCTGATGCATTTTCAGGAGGGCTTAAAAAACCAATACATTGCAAACTGCTGTGGAAATGTGGAGAACTGACCTTAAAATTGGAAAAATGAGAAACCAAAATGGATATATTCAGCCATCCCCAACCAACACTCTCTGTATCAGCCCAGATCTGGGGAGCAATGCTAAAAGCTATCTATAGGTGGCATTAGAAACCAGGAAAAAATCTCTTGCATTTTTAAAGCATACTTGCACCTCTGGTGCCACCAGAACCTCAAGCAATAGCAGAGGATCCAGGAGTTCTTAGTAATGTCAGAGAAGCTGGCACAAAGGGTCTACTTGCTTATGTACAAAGCTCCCCAAAAACATTCTGTTCAGTATGGTTTCATTTTATCAAGTTTGCCTCGGCTGATAGATGTTTTGAAAACTCCCAGCATGATACTGAGGAATTTGAGTATGTTTAGTCTGGAAAAGGAGGAGACTGGGAGGAGAGATGATAACCATCTTCAAATATCTCAAGGGCTGTCACATGAAGCAAGCATGTTTTCTACTGCTTTTTGTGGAGTTGAGAGTATTTCCTTATCTTAGACGGTTTGTTGGAAATTGAAACAATAAATGTCATAAGCAGTAAACTACGAACCTGTAGAAAGATCAGATTCATAAATATTTTTTTACTTTGTTTTGTAGCTTTACCTTTTGCTTTCTCATTTCTGGGGGGGGGGGGTTGTATTCGTATTTCTGTACTTTTGAAAATTCAATTTATTTAAAGACTGGAGTTTGAAGACTCCAGTGTCATTGCAAGGATAGTTACTGTGCACTTGAACCTTTTACTGTGTTTCCCCAAATCTTCCTTGCCAGTTTGACATGAATGTCACAAGTTTCCCAAGAAATATTTGACCTCTGCCATTCCTCCAGAGAGGCTGCTAATCCAAGAAACATACTATTGCGATAATAACTCAGCTCGGTTTCAGTAGTGTGGTGGAGCAGCAGAACCAGTGCCTTGTCTTCACAATGCTGTTTACTAGAAAACTGGAGATGTCCCAACAGCTGGCATTGGTTAGGAGTATTGGAAACCGCTTTATACAAACTCACATGACACTCTTTCAGTATTGACTGGCAGCAGGTCACCCTTAAGTCTCTAAGCACTGTACCTCCAAGCTACACACTTGCTTTTTTAGAGGGCCTGAACCTCATGCAAAACAGACAACTGACCCACAAGGTTTCTGTCCTGCTGGGATTCAGCTTCAGCATATTGGCTGTCGTCCAGCTCATTACTGAGTTTAGGCACTAGTGCAGGATCTGCACATCACCTTTTGCTTCAGATGCTATGGAGAATAGAGCTGTGTAAACTGCATACTGATGACACTCTGCTCCAAAGCTGTGAACCCAGCAGTTTCATACAGCTATTGGATAGCACTGGGGACAAAGTGGTGCCCTGCAACTCACAGAGGGTCAAAAGGCAATCAGTCACCCTATTGCTCCTCCATGTAGGTATAACACATTGCCCTGTTCACTCCAGCTCTCAAAGCAGATACAATAGGACACCGTGTGGGAGAATCAACCCCCCCTTGAACTCCCTCCCAATGAACGTTATTAGTCCGATTTGGTCTCCAAACCAGGCCGCAACCCAGATTGAAAAGGGTCAGGAACATTGGTGTTAATCAAGAGTGCCAGCAGTTGTGCTGCCACTACCCTCTCAACTTCTCCCAAAAGGGGTATTGGCAACTGGCAGGTAGTTTGTTTGTATGGATAGGGGTAGGTTTGGAAGCCACCATAACCCGTTATAATTATGTAGAACAGGTCAATGAAAATCTTATGAAAGCATTTTGTATGGCAAGATCTCTCTCAGCTCTCTGTAAAGCGGACCTCATGGCTGTAATACCTAGTCTAATTTCTCTGCTTTGTTGTTTATTATTTTTTTTTCTTGCCCCTAAACCCAGTCACTGGGGTTTGCCAGTGTGTGCTTGCCAAATCACCAAAATTCGTGCCCTATTTAGTTACGTATTGCACAATGAGTTTGCTGCAACACATTGCGGTCGTTTAAAGCTGATGTATAAAAGTCAACTGTCAAGCTTTATAAAGAACTTTAAAGAAGTTGAGCAAACCTCGTCTTTCAGAAACACAACGTCATTTCTTTGTCCTAATTTACTAGTGTAGGGAAAGCAAATTAACAGAAAGAGGATACTAAGGCCAGGTGAGCACAAGTGATCAGAGGGGGAACAAGCCTAAAAAAGGGAGGTGCAATAAGATATTTGCCCTACTATAACAGAATTGGGGAAAGAGAGTGGGAAGCACTTGAACCCCATATGCTTGCAATTTTTCAAGGGGCATATACACAGGCTCAAATCAGAGGAAATCAGGAGGGTCCAGGGGTCAAATATGACCCTCTAAGCTTCTTTCTCCCTCTCTCTGACCCTCTACATTCTCTCCACAAATTACACTCTGCAAAGGCAACCGTCTTCACCAGCCTTGCTTCACACCCTCCTTGAGTGTTTCTCCTTAGCTGGAATGTGTCCTTGAATACCAATAATGCCTTTTGCTTGCCTGGATGGAGAAGAGAGAGAGGTGTCTGTGTAGAAGTTAGCTGACAGAACGAAAAGCAGTGTTTACATTTGTTGCTCCCCCCACTTTTGCTTCTGGCCCCACCCACCACTGGCCCATGGCACCCAGAAGGGGAACTGTCCAGAGGGAAACTACAACCCTCTGACAGAAAACAGCTCCCCACTCCTGCTCTTGGCAGAAGCCAAAACATTCTCATGCATGCACACACTGTGGGGCAGAGATTACCAGGCCAGGTAGTATTTTGAACCTGAGTTTGGCAGTTCTCCAATTCCATGCAATTTTCTTCCTCTAAATATTTTTCCACTGAGCTGTATAATGCTGTGAAAACTGTATGAATCAATTTTGCTTTACACTGTGATCCTTAAAAGAAAAAAAAAGCAACCAAAGAACACACCATGATTATTATTATTATTATTATTATTATTATTATTATTGCTATGGTCAAATACCAAACACTTCCATGTGACCAAATTTTCTGAAGCTGCAGAATTGTGCCTATACAGTATTTTCAAAATACCCTAAATAAGCAGCGACTCTTGGCTTTGTGGACAGTCGCTCTAGCAAAATTGGTTGTGATGTATGCAGAAAGAATAATCAGGGCACAATCCAGGCCCCAAAACTGTCACACTGGGTGGGTGGAGAGAATGGGGTAAATCTACCTCTTTCCAGCCCACAGCAGCTCTGCAAGTGTGAAGCACCCCATCCTGTCCAAAGGTTCAGGTAGGTGGAGGTAACGCTGTCAGCAGCCTGCAGAAAGTCCTGATCCAGCTCCGTTTCTGCCCCTTGACAGAATTGGGCTCAATCTGAGTCTGATTGCTTTGCCAGGTTCAGGTTACTTCCTGTTTCCCTGCCTTCTGCCCTGGTTGGCATGAACTATTGGGCTGGTGTGTGTGTGTGTGTGTGTGTGTGTGTGTGTTGGTGGCTCCGGTACCCTGTCAGGTCGTACTGCTGCCCAGCATGGCTCTTGATTGCTCTGCATACCTTTATCGCTTTACCTAAAATTAATCACTCTGCAAATTGTGCAATTACTCCCTTTTGGTCCTGAAAGAGATTTCGCTCAATGGAAACAACATACATTCTCTGCTATAGCTGTAGGAGTCTTGAAGGAAACTAATTTTCTTAGCGACAACAAAATGTCAGGAAAAGGCTACTACAATTCCTATGTGCTACAACAAATGTCCACTGTCTCATAGCTAATGTTATCATTCTTAAACCCCTTGCTCCAAGAAGTCTGAATAACACAAATAACATATGAGACTACTGCATAATCAATTCTTTTGCATGGAGTTTTATCTTTAAAGAAAAGGTGAAAGACATCATTCAGCAATTTGTCAGGACCAATCTGCATTCTGTCTGTATCCCCCTTGGTAAAGTCCTGGCTGTCGTTCCAAGGGAAGAAGTTGCACCAAAGTTTTCACGAGTTCATATGAAACATCTTAACTGTTCCTTGGTTGACTTTCAGGCACTCTTTTTCTGAGCCTTCTCTTGTGCCATATTCTCTTTGGCTTCACACCTAGAGTTGAAGGCATTTAGCATTTCTCTAATGGTTAAGTTGGCTCCTTTCATGATCAGTCTGTCACCGTCGGCTGCAGAAGAATTAACATAGTTTAGAACAGAAGGAAAACAAAACGCAATTGTCCAAGTTCTACATGACAACATCAGATGAATATTCTTGGTTAAAGCAACATTACAGGTGTATTGAAATGCTGCAAGTACTGCAAAAGTATACTGTGTGTGTACCTATATATGGCTGCAGATCATTCTTTGTACCATGTCCTTCAAAACGGAGTAGTGAGAGAACTTGGCTGGTGCCACAGAACTCCCAAGTCTACACCTAAAGAACCTTGACAGGACTCAAAGCAGCAAACATTGGTGCTCTCCTGCTTTTTGACATTTGATTCCTTCTATATGGTCTATATGGAAATCACCTTGCAGTTCTCTGGATCTTCCCTGGGTCTGCAGCAAGTGTTTGAGATGAAAATAGTCTAAATTTGCAAGTAAGATTGTGGACATATGAAAAACTGGTGTGCAGGTTTTAAGGGCTACTAATTTTGCGCAGGGATAGAACTAAAGCGGGGGGAGGTAGAGCTTATTAATTAATTATGTTCCTGCCCCCCGGCCCCCATATTTTAGGTGCCTCCTTCACACTGTATATCTTAGTATTATTTTATTGATTTGTTGCAGTATGTACTTGTCATGGCCTTTGGCTGGAACAATAAAATATAGTTATTGAAAATATAACGTGAGTTAATGACAGAAATTGGCTGCCCCAATATTCCATTATGTGAAAGCTATTCTCACTGTTTCTGATAATGGAAGTCTCTGAGATAATGGAAGTTACAGATGGCCAGCTACAGTGACCACACAGCTCATGAAGTAAGGGTCTTGGAAAGGGTTGAAGAGCATATATAATTTTCTAAGAGTAAGCCCCACTGAACTCAACGGACTTTCGAATACACACGTATTGTATGTAAGGGCAGAACTGCACATTTCAAAGAATAATATTGTGCAAACTACAACCCTGTGTCAAATGCTCCTTCTCCCTCACTAACCTTGCATGCCTATCTGTCAGTGACGTGGTTTTTTATGGTGTGTAGTTGCACACTAACCTTCCCATTAGAGCAGCTTAATTTGTAATAGAACTCTGGTCAGGTTTGAATGTGATGGCAAACCAGGCTTTGATCACATCATCACCATACATTTGGCGCCTATGGCTTCCCCCAAAGATGCCTGAGAACTGCAGGTTGTTAAGGGTGCTGAGAATTGATCTATGAGAGGAGTAAGCTACAGTTCCCACAATTATTGAAAGGAAGCCATGTGATTTAACTGTATGGTGTGGATGTGCTAGCTTACTGTGGTTCATCATGAATGAGCAGCATCCAGTGAGGTTACTGGTTTTTTTTACTGGTTACTGGCTACCATGAGCCATCTAGTGGAGTCAAAGCACACTGCCATTGGAAGTATACTTTTCTCAGTTCTTTTTATCTTCCTGGCTTAACTGACAATGCAGAGATATGGCAGATAGTAGTTCCAAACTTTGTTACAACCATGCTGCCAGAAGCAACCTGCAGAACTGAGTTCTTGCCATCTAGCACTGCTTAAGGAGTGAGGTGGGAATTTGCAGAAACCAAGGGAAAGAAAGTAATACTCTGATCACCAAGCCAATGTATTTACACAACAGAGGTACTTCCTAGAATAGCAACAGAGATGGTTAAAATAAAATAAGGAGGTTTTCAAGTAAAGGCATTTGAGGCAAGAGGCATAAATGGTCCAAAACACTGGGTAAACTGTTGAGCGCTTCCTCCATTAAGACCCCACAAGTAAAATAAGTTTGGACCCATTTTTCTGAATTTGAAAGCCACAGAAGATCCCCAACTTCTTTAGGACAGGGATGGCTAGCCTCTGTAGTTTTAGGAACTGAGAGTGGTCAGTTCCATAATAATGTTTGCAGAATTATGCCAAAACCTTGCTAAACGCTCCGCAGATTCACTTATCTGAACATCCGACTTCCTTGGTTTTTCCCCTGCTTGGTCAGCTGTAGCCACTTTTGGGCAGGGGAGTGAGAGCGGACAAGTCAGAGTGCAGGAAAAATCTGACAAATCAGACAGTGAGAGAGATTGGGAAAATCCATTTTTTTCCTTTGCCTCTCTTTTGCTGATTGGCTGCAGCCATTTCAGGAAGAAATTATGGTGAGTGCGGGGAAAGGGAGCAGACAAATCCTGCATTAGACAAGTTTCCATGGGAAACAATAGAAACCGTGGACTCGGTTATGCAAACACTTGCCTGACGAACGATTTCCAGGGAAGGCATTGGGTTTGTAAAGGGGGACCTGCTTGTATATGCAAAATCCAAAAAGGAGACGCCACATTAATAGTGGAAACTTTTTACAGCTTGACAGCTTTTGAATAGGGAGGCTTCCAGGGAGCAGTAAATTATTTAGAGGGGGTTCATCTGGCCCAAAGGCTACCAGCTGACCACCTCGGCTTTGGTTTACAAAACAGGAATGCTTCCTTACCAAATACGACGTCAATTATTGGTTCAGACCCATCGTGTTTTACATCTGTTTTCACCTCACAGTTGCTGTTGGATAAAAAGGCTTTCTTTGTATACAGACACTGTAGGAAATTTCTGAAAAGGGTCAGAAATATAGATCAGAGCATATTTTATCAACAACATAGCAGTTAGAAGTATAAAATACAATGAACATTTTTTTTAGTCTAAAGATTTTATCTCAACAATCCACAAGACACTGCATAGGAAGAATAAGAGTGGAACAATGTAATAATATCAGCTGCCAAAATCCAAAATATACATACAGCAAAGCTCTGATACATAAGAAAGACAATACAATCTTACAAGTTACAAAAACAGTAGCTTGCCATACCAATTGCTCAAAGCACTCCGGTGTAAAATCAGTTACATTTTATTTATTGAATTTAAATAAATTCAGGATATAAATTTATTGAATTTATATCTTGCCCTCCTTCTTGAAAGAGCTCAGGGTGAAGGAGGCAAATATCTAACTCAGTCATTTTGGATTAAGGCAGAGTGTGATTATTAGTACTAGACATGACTTAATCAGGATGCAAGCCATGTAAGGAAACATGTATAGCATATCAAGCACGCACCTTGTTAAAAATGCATCTTCAGAGTTAACATACCAGGCATTAAGAGCCTGGACTGGGGCATGGAGTGGAGGAGTGGGATGCTAGCATGCCTACACTGCAGAAGCAGCAGCTTAAACAAGGTGTGAGTAGCACAGGGTACAAAAGTTTACCTTCTATGCCCAACATCATACTTACGTTAGGCCTAACAATAATTTAGGAGTGCCATGGCAGGGTTTTGTTTTGTTTGTTTTTTGTATACGCTATGCATGATCTCGGGTAGAAATTCAACAGAACAGTTCTCTTTCTCTCCTCCCTGCACTGCTTACTAGAAAAGGCCCTATCCCACACCAGCTGAATTACTGCCTGCCATGCAGCAGGGCAAAGGCACAGCAGCAAAACCGTCAGAAATAAATGAGTCCTGCTAATAGTTTATTTAAAAAATCAAGCTAGGGCCCATTCTCAGCCCATAAAGATATACAAAAGTACTTTGCACCCCCAGTACTAAGGAACCTCAGCCCAGCATTGGGAGCCAGATTCTACAATCAGAATGGGCAAAACGTGCCTACGATGCCACGTGTATTTCGTGCAGGTTGTGTGCGTGGCTTGTCCATCAGTCCCCTGGGATGAATGGGTCCGGGGGTGGGGGAGTCCTGTTTCGGATCCAGTGGATCCCAACCCCCTGGCATCTCCTCACCTGGTGCTCTCCACGTTGGACTCGAAGGGGCAGAAGGCGACCAAGACGCTCTTCACCTGCTTGAGCGTCACCCCCGCCCTTTTCGGCACCACGAACGACATTTTCCTCCGTCCCTTCGGTAGGATCGGTAAGAGCGAGCGCCTTGCCCTCTGAGCGACCGGAAGGACTACAGTTCCCAGAAACCCTCTCGCCGCGTTCAGCACGAGGGCTCGTCTTCGCGCGCGCGGCCTGCCGGGAAATGTAGTCAAGCAGCTCTGGGCTTTATCGTTTGTGCCATTCCGTGGGAATTCTGTTGAACTTCGCTCTTTGTTGCGCCGGGATAGCCCAGAATTGGCATTTCGGTTCTTTGAGAATAACTTTAAAGAGCGGGGTCAAGGGAGCATCATGACATAAGGAAAGCCCTGCTGGATCAGGAGTTTTTATGCCTGGTTCATACGCCGTGATCCTTACTTCTTGGAGTTCTCTCACCTGGAGTCAGCAGGTGAGCGAAGACCATACACTGCAGAGTTTCTCACCTGTGAAGCTAAGAAAATAAAAACGTACTGGCCCATCTAGCCTGGCATCTTGCTCTCGCAGCGGCCAACCCCATGCTTGAGATCTCCGAATGACGGGTGGGATACAAAATTAATAAATAAAACAAAACAATATTAATACCAGTTTCTGGAAGCCATGGGAGGGGTGAGTGCTCTTGTGCTCGAATCCTGCTTTTGCAGTTTCCCACAGGCATCTGGTTGGCCACTGTGAGAGCAGGATGCCCTCCAGCATTGATAAGTTTCAGCTATTCTAGCCAACTTGTACATCAAATGGGAGTGGTGGTGGGGCATCTTTTTCTTCGCCTCAATCAGCCAAATCAGCTCTTCCCCTGGGAAGAGGGGCGATGAAGAACTTTTCTTTTAAAAAAACAAAACCCACAGACACTTAATACATTGGCATTTCCAGAGGGGTAGATTTGTTTGTCCATTGCAGCAAAAACCAACAAAGAATTGTTGAAATCTGACAATTTCATCAATATATAAACTTTTGTGGACTAGTATGGAGGGTGGCGTTCTTCAGGGCAAACCTATCTACTTACCAGGTTTCTTCTAGACCTAATGGTAGTGTTAGTGAAGCTTGTGTGCTTTCCTAAACAGGTTTACTCAAACGTAAATCCACTGAGTTCCATGAGAATTAATCCCCAGGAGTCACATTGAGGATTATAATAGAGAACAAAATTAAATAACCGGACTGGGATTTGTACAGTGTTTATTGTTACTGTAGCATCAAAACTGTTCATATGTCTATAAATGCCTAGAAAACAGAACTGGTTTTTAAGGATTTGGAAAATAGCTAATATACCGGGGGGGGGGGGAGTCAGTACATTTCTATGGAAAAGGGAGGATACACAGGCTTTGATGAATGAAAACATGGATACTTGAGTGAGTTTTTTTTTAAAAAAAATATGTATGATACCATTTTGCCAGAAAGCTTTTTGTAAAAAATAAAATAAAAATCAGGGCACTACTAATTGTATGTAAGCAGTCACTTGAGGTAGCAGCACACATTGCAAGTGATGGATGCCAGGACTCCCTCTAAAGTCCCAAAGTAAACCAGTCTGAGCAGCTCTTGGACTGTGTGAGGAAATGTGCAAACTGGGCAACTGTTGGATTGTGAGCTGTGCTCCATCATCCTATATTATAGCAGTCTTCAACTTCTTAAGACCTGGGACCCACCTTTAACCCCTATGTGCAATTGTGGACTCATTTCTTCATTTTCTACAATATATGTGGTATGGTGGCAGTGTGGCTTGCTTCAACCTGCCTTAGACAAGGCCACGGCCCAATAGGGAGTCCTGACCCACCAGTGAAAGACCAATGGTTTATTTCACTGCAAAGGATCCCGGGGTCAGCTTTGGAATCATGTACCACAGCTGCTTGTACCACCAAAAAAACAAACCCTTGAACTCTGAACTTACTAAATAATGGCTCCAGTTGAAATAGATGAGCATCTATTGAACACATGTAACCCTTCTGCCACAAGATGGCAGAAGACCCACTCTACATGTATTTGCTAAATGATGAAGGCTCTTATGATGCATAGCTTTATTGTGACATAAACTTCCTTGGACTGTATCATAGAAACATAGAGTTGGAAGGGACCCTGAGAATCATCTAGTCCAACGCCCTGAAATTCAGGAATATGCAGCTGTCCCTTATGGGGATCGAACTTGCAGCCTTGGCGTTAGAGCCTACTTAATCAGGTGTATGAAGTGACGCTAGATTATGATAGCTTAGGCCACATTAAATCTATTGGCTTTTCTTGCTATAACAGATTAACATGGCTATTCCTCCACAAGTTATTAAAACAATGGCTCAATGTACTTCAGTAGTTTTTGTTTATTGGAGCAGGGGGCATTTCTGAGTGAGAAAAGCTTTACAGACTTTCCTTCCTGAATATTGTATATGACCTATTGCAATTATTGTCATTCCCCCCTCCCAAAAAAGTGGATGTTGTACTAGGTATTGTAGAATAAAAAAATAATACAATCGATCGCCACAATACATAAAAATAGCAGCTTTCTGAGATTTTATTCTGAAAGGCAGAATTATTATTTTTTAAGGAGGACGAATAATTAAATAGATAAAAATGCATCTGAGATGGGAAGCTGTAATCTCTCTAGAGCATTTATTATTTACAAAGTCATTTACTGCATCACCAGTAGATTGCAGTGACCTGGAGGACTTAGATGAGAGAAGGTGGTCTGTTAATAAATTAACCTGTTAATCAGATAACCTGGTTCTGAGGTGTCTGGGGCAGGATAGCCAGCATACAAGTAAAACAGGGATGGCCACAAAATTTGCCAGAAGCTGTGCATGTAGTGTTGTGGACCCTATTTTAAGGAACTCCCCGTTTAAGTCAGACAGGCCCCCTCCCCTCCTGAACTTCTGACACCTACTGAATTGTTTTTTATTCCAGCAGATATTTTAATTGATGCTTGATTTTGTTAAAAGTTTTGACTGTTTTCTTTATTTTACCTTTGTAAACTGCTTAGAGACTATTGTAGCTAAGTGGCATATAAATTGTTTGAATAAATAAAAAAAGAAAGATGCTGCTGAACTCCAATCAGCCCCAGTCAGCATTGGCCAATGGCCAAGGATTATGGGAAGTTGTAGTCTAACAATATTGGGATAGCGCCCCTGGTGTAGGCCTTAAGGTTCCTATTTATGAAATAGAACAGTCCTCAGACTACATTTCCCCCATCCCTTTCCATGGAGAGTTGCCGTTCCACCGGCAATCTTGCTTGTGTGTGCAGGTGTGTCCCACTGAAGACCTGTGGTCCTCTTTCCTGGTTTTGCACTTTCTTTTTCTTTCAGAACTCCACAGGTGAAGTGTGATGCTGCAATTAGCAAATCTTCATAATTGTTTCACACGCCCATGTCAGGTAAAGAGACAGGGCTTTTTTATATTAAATCCCAGCCTGTCTTATTATATCTTTGGGAACATCTTTTCTTGGCATTGCTGCCTTACTTTTCTCTTAGGTCTGGTTAATTAATCTACTACGCTTAAGAAGAGTGAGACTTCTCAGCTGACGTGTTTGGGAACGTTTTTGTGTTCCTGCAACACTGACAATTGATTTTGCTTTATGCTTGCTTCCAGTCTCCCATTTTTCATTTCACTAAATTGCTGCCCTGCTGCTTGTTGCTGGTTCTGTTGATGACGAGTTGCGTTACAAGTGTGTCTCTCTGGCCTGAGATGTATCATTTGATATTACTTATTTATGACCTTGCTTGGCCCTTCTCTGAATAAGATATATGTCACCTTGGGACTATCAATACTGCAAAGAGGCGAGGTGAGACATGGCCCAAAAGTTATGAATTCAGGTGAGATCTCCTGATAGCGTCAGAAAACAAGTCAGTGAGAATAATACTGAGCTAGATCAAAGCTCTCACTTGGTATATGGGCAGCTTCACGTATTCTCATCAGTTAGAAATGCCCATGTGCCTTATTTGCCCTTTCCCCTGAGTTCTAGAAATTCTCCACATCACAGTCGGGCAAAAGATTTCCTAATCATAGATTCTACAACAAAGTAAGAAGAATATTGCCTTATTTTTGTTGGTTTTCATCCCCTTAAGCTGCACTTTGGTATCAGTGCTGCTAAATGTTATATATTTAGATATATGGACTGCTCTAAATCAAGGAATTGGACTTTGGGACTTTAGAAGAAAGCACTTTAGTGAGCAATGATTGCATTAAGGAAGTTGCACTCAGCAGTCAGCAAAGTTGTGAGGCTGCAGTGCTAGGCACATTGGATGGTGAGCTGTTGTGCCACTGAACTCAGGCGGACTTGCTTGCAAATCAGTGTGCAGAGGATCAGGCTGCCTGTTCCAGTATTCTGTGGTCTGCGAGTGCAGGATTTCAAAAGGCATAATGGAAGAAATTCTGGAAATGATGATGACTTTCTTTTTGGTATGCAGCACTTTCAAAAATGTGCTCCTGGCATGAGCATGGATTCCAAAGTCTTTGGTCCATGGAATGTTGGGAAGTGACCAATAAATTCACTCCATGGTGTTTTCCAAAATACAAGAGCTTTAAAATGCTTCTGAATTCTTACAATAATTGATTTTCTTCCTTTCCTCCTTTTCACGTGATTTCAGGCAAAATGCCACCGCTGTGTTACACACTCCAAGCAAGGCTTTCTATGTGCACTTGATTAATGGGCACAGGGCTGTAGCTCCATGGCAGAGCATCAGCTTTGAATGCAGGTTCGATCCACGGCATCTCCAGGTAGGGCTATAAGAGACTCCTGTGCGAAAGCCCAATAAAGCCCATCCTAATCAGTGTAGCAAACACAAGCAAGATAGGACAATGATAAAGCCAGCTTCCTGTGTTCACAGACGGTAAGGAGAGTGATCCCATTTGAAGACCCAAGTTTCAGAGTACAGTGGTACCTCGGTTTACATACGCTTCAGGTTACAGACTCCGCTAACCCAGAAATAGTGCTTCACGTTAAGAACTTTGCTTCAGGATGAGAACAGAAATTGTGCTCCGGCGGTGCGGCGGCAGCAGGAGGCCCCATTAGCTAAAGTGGTGCTTCAGGTTAAGAACAGTTTCAGGTTAAGTACGGACCTCCGGAACGAATTAAGTACTTAACCTGAGGTACCACTTTAGCTAATGGGGCCTCCCACTGCCACCGTGTGATTTCTTGTTCTCATCCTGAAGCAAAGTTCTTAACCTGAGGTACTATTTCTGGGTTAGTGGAGTCTGTAACCTGAAGCGTATGTAACCTGAAGCGTCTGTGACCCGAGGTACCACTGTACAGAAGAGGACAACAGTTTTGTCAGTTTGAAGCAGATACCAGCTTTGCACATTGCTGACGGGCTGTGTCTCCCCTTCTCCCAGCCACCCGGCCTTCCCACTGTAATATTTCTGTGATCAGCAGCAGCAGTGGCTTCTGCCTGTGAAGGGAGCTGCGGCAGATGGCAATGCAAGAACACCCTTTTTCATTGGCGGCTCCCTACTTGTGGGGTGTTCTCTCCAGGGAAACATTGTCAGCTTTTAGGTGCCAGGCTAAAACAATTTTGTTTACCCCCGCTTTGAGCTATTAAGCTGGGTCCTGCTATGTTTTAACTTAAGGCCCGCTTGGTGGCAGTTATTGTTCAGTGGCGTGGGGTAGGATTTGTGCTTTTTATAGAGATTGTTGGATGAGAATATTCAGGAACTTAGTTTTATTGTATTTTTATGTGTCTTTGGTTTTTAATTGATTATCAAGTTGTTTTGTATTTCATGGGCTTCTAAGTGGCTTTGAGACATCTTGTGGAAAGCAGTAAATAAATGTAGTTGTGGTTGGAGTAGAATTTTTTTTAAAACCCCAATGTTTAGTAGTGCTTTTGCATGTTCAAAGCATTTTTTTAAAATGAATATTTATTGGCATTTTCAAAAACCACACAAAAACAAAATTAGACAAAAAATAACAAAAATACAGAAATCCAAAACTTAAAAAAACAATTAAAAAAAGAACACATAAAATTTCAATTACTTATTTTCATTTAACTTGTTTCTCAGACCTCCTCACACCTCCCCTTCTTGTATTCCAATTTAAATTATTAATTCAACAAATCCTTATATCCAAACTTAAACATCAATACTTATACATCATTGCTCAATCTTAAACATTTTTCCTAAAGTCGACCAAAATTTCCCTTTCACGGTTTTCCCAAATTCCATACAGATAGCAAAACAAAGTAAAAAACAAAGCAAGTTATAGTTATATACCCTTTGGATTCCCAGACTCCACCCACCCCTTTCCCGGTTTCAGTCCCCAACAAATGTTCATCAGTCTAATATACTGTTTAGCCTGGAGATCTCACGTCCAAAGCATTTCAGCTGAATTACCAAATTGTAATCCTCACAACAGCCCTGTAAAGTAAGTATCATAACACTTGGTTCTACTTGCTAAATTTAGAATGGATGTGGCAACCACTGTCTATACCAGGGGTCAGCAAACTTCTTGAGCAGGGGGTGGGTCCACTGTCCTTCAGACCTTGTGGGGGCCAGACTATATTTTTTTTAGGGGGGGAATGAATGAAGTCCTATGCCCCACAAATAACCCAGAGATGCATTTTAAATAAAAGGACACATTGTACTCATGTAAAAACACGCTAATTCCTGGACCATCCGTGGGCCGGATTTAGAAGGCGATTGGGCCGGATCTGGCCTCCGGGCCTTAGTTTGCCTACCCATGGTCTATAAAAAGGTAAAGGACCCCTGACAGTTACGTCGTGAACGGCTCTGGGGTTGCGGTGCTCATCTCGCTTTACTGGCCGAGGGAGCCAGTGTTTTGGCTTTTACTGTGGTGGCATCTACCCTATGGAATACTCTCTCATTATATGTCAGTTATAGGCTTCACTTTTATTGCTTTCGGGATGCCTGTTGAATACCTTCCCGTCCCAACAGGACTTTTAAGTGAAGGTTTTTCTCCATATCTGTATTGGAGTTGAAATTGTTTTTATATATGCTTTTATTGCTAAATTGCTTTTATGGGAAGCAATTCACAAATGAAATTAATAAAATAAGCATCCCGTCTCCTCTAGCTCTTATGCTGATATAACTGGAGGGGGAAAATGTAGAATTGCTGCATTGTGCGGCATTATAAGAAACTGCAGAAAACCTAAATGGTGTATTAATTGGTTGAATAAATTCCCCTTGAAATACAGTAGAAGAATTTTCAGTTGCATTAAATAAATGAAGGCCTTAATGGTTTTAGTTAATGCTCATGAGGAAAATGTGCCATGACTTCAATACTGCAGGCTGCAATAATAAAACAAACCACCCTGATATATAACATACATATAGAGAGAGAGATCAGTAGCATATTTCAAAAGACTTTCATACTTTGTTTTCTAGTTACTAAAAGCCTTGGAAAGATGTTGATAGTGCTGAGCTCCCTGCTTTCTGATTTATTGAAGGTGACTATACAGTATTTCAAAAGTCTTACTGAAGCCATAGAAAATCAATACCAATTAAGCACATTTACCATTTTGCAATTTTAAGAAACCAATTTAACAGTTTTTGTGGTGCGATGCTTTTGTTTGTGTGAGGTCATTTCCTTAGAAAAACACAATTTGAGAGTGGGGTCTAACCACTGAATGAGATTGTAAGGAATCTGGTCATACTTGTAATTTCCCCTGTGAATATCCACCATTGCATTAGTGCTGATTCATTTAGGGCTTGGTACAGACCAGGGACGTGGGTGGCGCTGTGGTCTAAACCACTGAGCCTAGGGCTTGCCAATTGGAAGCTTGGCGGTTCGAATCCCCGTGACGGGGTGAGCTCCCGTTGCTCGGTCCCTGCGCCTGCCAACCTAGCAGTTCAAAAGCACGTCAAACTGCAAGTAGATAAATAGGTACCACTCCGGCGGGAAGGTAAACGGCGTTTCTGTGTGCTGCTCTGGTTTTTCCAGAAGCGGCTTAGTCATGCTGGCCACATGACCCAGAAGCTGTACGCGAACTCCCTCGGCCAATAAAGCAAGATGAACGCCGCAACCCCAGAGTCGGTCACGACTGGACCTAATGGTCAGGGGTCCCTTTACCTTTACCTTTACCACTCTGTAAGTAAGTCAAGTTTCACTGTCTCTCCAGTTTTTCTGACTTACGTATGGAAAAGCGTATGAACCAGACCTTTGAAAAGTTTGCAAGTAAGCCATTTTTTAAAAACTTACCAAACATGTAAGTTCATTTTCCTACGCTGGGAGTAGAAGGGAACTTTGAAAGGAACTTAGAAGGGCATATTTTAAAGTTCTAACAGTCTATATTTCCATGCTTTACATTACAGCATATTTTGTGATGTTAAATCTTTGCTGGGGTTCTCTCACCAAAGAGTTCTTGCCTAAACTTGAATCTTGGCATCCAGGAATTCTCCTTTTCTACCTATCTTCTCCTGCACCAACATACAAAACATTTACCAGATGAAAATGGATATTGCCCCCACAAAATGAAATGCAAGCCTTCATTTTGTCCATTATGAGGTTGATCACTTTTGCTTTTGCACACTCCATGGGATTTCTTTTCTAAGGTGCACACAGAAACAGGTACAGAAATACCTGTGAGCATGTCCAGAACAGAAAAAAATAGTGGAGATCAAGGAAGGGGTTGATGTGGGGAGGGACAAAATTCGCTACCAAGATATGTTCAGTCAAGCTCTGCTCACTGATGTGGACAGCAAGCAGCAGAATAGCAATGAATATTCCTGACTGAAAGAGGAGGAATGTGTGGGAGCGAAAATACAGGGAAAAAATACCTTCCTGAATATTTGTGATATAAGGCCCCCTTTGGGAAGCACCCTGCTCTGAATTGTCTTTTGCAGCCTGAACATAAAATACACAGGAAGAAAACATACAAATCACTTCAGACAGGTAGGATTTTCCTAACTGCAAACAATTATACATCCACAGTTGTAAACTTCCCTGAATGAGTATCATATTTCTGAAGGATACCTAACAGTGTGGCTCCTAGGTTCCTCTTAAGCATCAGAATAAATAATGGTGGCTCAGTCTATTGGGACCTCAGGCAGATCAACTGCAAATCAATGGGATGTTCTTCCAAGCAACTGTGTTTTAGGGCCAGGCTGTTGGGTCATATTTCACAGAGTATCCTGACAGCATGGCAAACTCATTTATTTCAATAACTGCTTACAAAACTTTGGAGATTTGTCTCCAAAGCAAAGTGTTTATTCCTTTATTCATAGAACAGGTTTAAGCTTCTGCAGATGAATAAATCAGATCTGAGGGGGGGAATAAACAAAATGCACCAAACTATGCAGAGCAGGAGAGCGCAATTTTTAGCTCAGTAAAAATTTGATGCTTATGGAACTTGGCAGATGCTATTAGGAGGAATCAAACCCAGAGGGGTGATGTAACAAAGACCAACTGTGTGCCTGATCAGTCGCTCTGTTCCATCTTGTAAGTCACACAGTGTGCTGCAATCAAGGGGGGCAAGGGGGCATTGCCAGGTCAAAGGTCAAGTCCCCTTTGCCAATGATATTCAGATACAAATGGAGTATACAAATGGATTCGCTTCGATTTATCAATTCCTGCTGTTTGGTTACGGTAGGTCTAATTCAGGTGTTTCTCATTACCTTAATAAGTTCTTTCTGCCGGCTGTCCTCCTGGACCTTTCAGGGCTCAGTCAATATCCATAAATTTTACAACTGACAGGAAACCTGGTCTTAATAGAAGTCCCTGCAAATGGGGATTCTGTAGTCTCCCTTCTTCTGATGTTTAATTTGTGACTACTGTTGTGTCTAGCTTTTAATAGAACTGTGGCCTGGATGAAATACTGTGCGGCTTAAGAGCTTGTCTAATCAAGTTCAGTGTAAGCCAAAATGTCTCTGAATGTTATGCATATTTTGCTTTCTTTCCACACTTCTTTCTACGACTGCACTACTTCCATCATTTTATAACACCTTCATTCCCTAGATTATGACTGTGTGCATACCATACATTTAAAGGACATCTCTCCCCTGGCCAACAAAAAGAATCCTGGAAACTGCAGTTTATTAAGGGTGCTGGGAATTGTAGCTCTGTGATGGGTAAACAGGTTCCAGGATATTTTCTTGGGGTGGGGTGTGTGCAATTTCAGTGGTGCCACCTCTAATGTATATGTTGTGGTTTTTCTTCCGCTTTTTCGAATGCTTGTGTGTTTAAAACCCTTCAGTAAAGCAAATATCCCAGGCACAACGATACAACAAGTAATCACACTGATAAATACAATTGCAACATAGTAATTATGCTGGACCACAACAAGCCTTTCTAAAGAAAATGTTTTCATATCGTTGATGCTCCACTGGAAACATATAAACATCTCTGAGATGTGCTAAAATATGAACAAGATTATGACTGGGATTTAAAGAGCTACAGTATGTTAGCTGCACCCAATGTATTACATTGTCCTGGTAGTTTCTATTTTGCTCCCCACCACCTTTTGTGCATGTTCCTATAACCCATCAAAAAACTGTTTTTTTAGAACTCGCTTAATTTGGAAGTTCTTTGCCATGTGGCACAGAGATCTGCTGTTTTGAAAAATTCACGCACCCAGAGCTGGTTGGTTGCATTGTTCTTTGGAGCATAGCCTATAATTACTACTGTATTGTCTGCTGTTTGAGCATGCAGTTAAATAAATGTAAAGACATCCAAATCTTCTGTAAGTATTAGCATTTAATAATAAGCCCAGATGCAGAAAAGTAAACATACTCTGTTATGAGCAGGACTTCCAGACATAAACAAAGTAGCTAATTGCATAATTTCACCTGTGCTAGCAAGCGTTGTGTACACTTCTCTTAAAAGAGCTGTACAAAGCAGAGACAGGAGGAGAACTGTGATTCGTTTTATATTTTAAGGCACTACACATTTTCTGAAACAAACAACTTGAGACCCTGCTATCCTTTGAAATGTGCTCTTCTCTAAAGTCCTCTAGTCAAGTAATGTGTACAAAAGCACATGTGTGAGGGTAAAGGGTGCATAAAATGCATACATTATTAAAAAGAACATCAAAAATGCATCATATGAGGCAAAATTGCATACCAAAATGTGTATAGTAAAAATATTCACTGGTGAACTTTCCTGAAGATTTTGAAAACCGACTTGGAAATTTGGAGAACTGAACTTACATTTGGAAAAGAGAGAAACCAAAAGAAACTTGAAAAGCATCATTGTTTAATAAGCATCCACCCTTATTTCTTGGGGTGGGGAGTTGATGACTGTTATGTCAAGCAAGTGCTAGCCTACACTTCCCAATGCTTTCCCCCGTCACTTTCCTTATTGCAAAAGTCTGGAGCTTTGTGGGAGGTGATTTTGTTCTACAAGAGCTCTAAATCAGCTTTGATTGTACAAACTGAATATGCTGAGATGTGATTGAATTCTGCTTGAAAATAGTGACAGACTGGAAGCACCCTAGGCAACTGTTTAGGACTCAGCTATACCGCTGCAAATAAAATGTTTTAAGTGTGTTGTAAAGTGCAGTATACATATGTGACACTATATGGCAGTGGTGAGCTATGGCAAATTCAATATATTTTTCAAAACTTTTTTTTAAAAAAGCATTTTTTATATGTGTGTAGATTTCACCTTGGTTTATGCACCATCGGTGGCTCGCTCGAAAGCAGTAGCTGATGGCTGCTCCAGATGCACATTCTTTCTTTGGTTGTGTTTGTTTTAGGAAATGAAAAAGATAGAGAGAAGTATGTATTACTGGGAGCAATGTACTAAATGAAAAATTGCCTTAATTACTGTAAAGTGCAGTCATTGCACCACAAAGAAGAAATCAGTAACAAAAACCACCCCAAAATACTATAAAGTTGAATTCTCCACAAGAAAAAGAAAAATGAAGTGTGAACTGCTTACTTCATTATTTTTGCTTTAATGAAGTTCCACCCAGAAGCTTACAGCCACTCAATGAAGTCTGGGAATCAGGAACAAACTCAGAATGACACAATATCTTATCATATGATTTTTGGGTGGTCATTCGGCTAACAGGCCCATTTAAGGAACTGCAGCTTGGCATAATGAGAGGGGAGGGACGGTTTGTGGTTTGGGGGGTTCTCCTTTTTTAGCACACTTTTAAAAAGCTAGGTTATTGCTCTTTGGATCCAGGGTTCCCATGGACTGGGTGGTGGTGGCTCCTCCCCCTCCTCTGACAGCTCCAAGCGTTCTTCACAGGTTTTTCTCCAGAGGGCCCTTCAGGGGGACTCTCAGCACTGGTTTCAAGGGATCTGCCTGCACCTCAAGTTCCTCAACTAGTGGAGTGTCCGGTTCATCCTCTGTGAACATGTCTGCTACCACGTCAAGGCTAGGCATGACATTTCTTCAGGGTTGCACTTTTCCTTTTATAGATAATCTTGAAAATGTGGGCTGCCACATTAGGCAATTATCATTGTGAGTCGAGGACCCGCCACCCGCATAGGGATAAATAAGACACACGGACACACGTATTTAGGTTAATGGGCTAAATAAGGCCACAACTTTACTGGTTACAGCATGTGAGAGGGATTGGCTTAGGCATTGGATCAAACAATCTATTCATAACCCCACCCGGCTCTGTGGGGGGTCATTCAAGGGTTAACAACCAGTGGGAGGAGCTCATTGATGTAAATACAACTGGAAGCTTCCCCAGACATCACTGGGGGTCATACCATGGCCCTAGCCACCAGCAGGCCATCGGACAGGATCCACGACCGCCAGATTCCTTTAATGGAATACCCAAAAGGGGAGGGGTAAGTGATGGCCACAACACACAACACATAACCAATACCCGGAAGTTGTGACGACTTGCTATAAGGTAGGCAAAAAACCAAGAGGCAAGTGCCAATTCACCCAATGGATAAAAATTCCTACCAGGCCCCTTGGGCAACCAAGGCGACCAACTGAAGTCCGTAGCAAGGTCAAAAGCATAAAATTGACCTAAAGGGAGGTTGGGCGGGTGATCCGATGAAAACAGGAAGCCGAATGGGGCCCCAGTGCCGCTGCAGCTGCTTAAATGTGGCTAAACCCTGCCCCCAAGCCAGCCCTATTGGCTGACTGAAGGGCTTGGCGCGGCAGCAGGGAGAGGCTGACGCAGGGGGCCAAATACGCCCCTGTAATGGTTCTAGGGGTTGCTTGTGCGTAAATCGGCGCCACGCTTGGCTGAGTTACCTGGGTGAACCCTTTCTGTCTGGACAACCACTCACCCGTGGCTGTCTCAATCGCTGGCAGAATCCGTCAGTGGGCGTTTCTTGAACTTCTTTCAGCAAAGAAGCTCTTTGACACCTTGTCTCCACCTACTCTCTCTGCGCGGAAGCCTTCTGCGCAGGGAGGGTGTGGGCAGCGGACGACCCGTGCTCTCCCCGCTGGTCTCCGGCAAGGAGTCATGGAGCCACCTCGCCGATTCCCCCATCTGCCCCCCTTCTCCACTAGTGTTACGCTGATTTCCTTCCCCAGAAGATGGGCTGCTTCTCTCCCTCCTGGTACGCTCTCCGGAATCCCTCTGGAGCCCTCCCTCTCCGTCTGGCTCTGATGGCAGTTCCCTGACAGGCCCCCCGCTGACACGGGAGCCGGCTCCCACTCACAACCCCTCCCCTCTGAAAGGAGGAGAGGTCTTGTTAAAGCTAAGCCCAAATTTTACCCACTTGAAACCTTCTGACATTTTGGCAAAGATTTAGGACATAATATCCAAATGGAAGACTGGGGAAAATCATGAAAAGTGAATTTAATATTTACTGATTGTATATTGTTAAAGGAGAATTATATGAAAATGATGTATAGTCTGTATATTACACCTGTAAAAATAGCAAAGATGTACAGAACAGGCTTCAATAAGTGCTGGAAATGTAAAGAAGAAGAGGGCACATTTTTTCATATGTGGTGGAATTGCAAAATAATTAAAAATTAGTGGGAAATAATTTATATCGAAATGAAAAAAATGTTTAAGATAACTTTTGTTAAGAGACCAGAAGCTTTCTTACTAGGCATTTCAGGACGAGATTTGCCAAAAGAGAAGAAGAAACTCTTTATATATGCCACAACCGTGGGTAGGATGTTGCTAGCCCAAAGATAGAAAAGCGACTAAATACCAACTAAAGAACAATGGCAAGAAAAAATGATGGAATATGCTGAAACTAACTGAAAGACTTAATGACAAAGACAATAGAGATTTGGGAGCCATTCATGAGGTATTTACAGAAGCAATGTAAAGAAATGAACTCACTAGCACGGTTTGAGTAAAGACTTACAATTACCGGTAGCAAAATAAATACAGAAATGATAAAGATGATGTTAAAATGATAAGAGAATCACAACATGTGATATAAATAACTTAATATGAAGATATAATATAGCAAGCAGGGGAAGTTATTATTTTAAAAACCAGAAGAGGAAATTGAGGGAAGTCGGGGGGGGGGAGGGGGAAGTTTGGGAATTGTATTCTTTTTATGTTATATGAAATGTTATTATTATGATCAAAATGTGAAACTTAATAAAAACTATTTAAAAAGAAAAAAGAAGCCTTCTGACATTTTGATCTAGCTCTTCCTCTGTTCCCAGATATGTAGATCTGGTGGTAGTTTATCATGAAAGAAAGGTACTCTGTTCATGCCCCAATCACCCTTTTGATTATTACTTTACATATCTGTGGCATGCAACCAGCCATTAATTTAGTGGTCACTTACACATCTCCCCAAAAAGAGAAAATACATCAACAAAAAAAGGGGTGGGGACCAAAGAGGCTACAGATTTGCATAAGCATAGGTGCAAATTTAGAAATAAGTACTATAACGTTAAGTGGAAAGAGTATATCACACCACATCATCTGGGTGTGCGCTCAGTCTGTTGTCTAGGTGCTAACCATTGATGGACAACTTTAAGGCTCCTGTTCTCTCTCTCCTTGTGCGTCTTTATTTTCAAATTGGACAGCACTTCAAAGAGAGGGTTGTCCTCTGTCAAGTAGGCCACACGACTGCCATACACTGATGCCAGGTTCTGCAGCATTGGCTGAAAAGAAGCTCTGGAGTTAATCAATACTAATTCATGTGCCTGGTTGAGTATTTAAAGTGGCTTAGAATAGTGAGTACGCTCTAAAATTATGCACACTTGCAACCATTGGGAGGGATTCAAAGGGAATTAAATATTGTATCATACTTAATTCCCATTAATTTCAAGGCTGCACAAAGAGGCTCTATGGTGCACTTCCTCTAGATTGCACACAGTGGACACAATCTAGCAAAGGCTGATCATGATGAACACAGCAACCCTAACCCTAACCTGGAGGAACAAGGCAAAGCTACAGATTGGCCACTGCATCCCAAGCCCTTTTGCTGGTGCTGGCTAGGGAAGAAGGTAGAGTTGTTGGGGCTCCCCCCCCATTGTGTTAGCTCCATGATGGCCTACCTGACTGCCCTGAAAATTGAGCCCCAGAGGGCTTTAGATCTAGTGGAGCCCATGTTTCCTGCCCCCCTGCCCCAAAGCAGTCCATTTCAGGACCTTCTCCTGGCTACTAGCAGTGACTACCAGCTGACAGTGGCTTCCTACCTGCCAGGATGAATCTCAGGGTAGTCTTCTCTGCTGGTAGAGGTCAATGGAAAAGTGAACAACCATTCACCATCCTGAGCCCCATCTCCACCACCAACAGTAAAGTGATTATGGCTGTGCTCCAGTACAAGTAAAATCAACCAAATTTATCCTGTGCATGCTTACTTTGAATGAAATGGGATTTGCTTGTCATCTCATGATGAAGCTGCATGCTTTGCTCTATTGTTTCTAGTAGAAAAAGGGTTCTGGCTACCTTTTGCTTACTACCTACGAATTTTTGATTTAATCTATGGAAAGTGAGTCACAAGACTAACTGGTATTGAAACCATTGTATGTAGACTATTCTCCATCTCCATTATTGCTCCTGATAATAAGCACACTTGAACAAAAATTGCTGCTGGGAAGCCGTGAGTCTGTTCTGTGATCCTTTCCTGATACCATCTGTTCCTGAGCTTCATGTACTTAATTACATCACAACCTGTAATTAAATCAAACTCTCATGCGATCTGCATAGATGGCCAGTGCAGATCTTCCTTTTCTCATCTGGTGCTTGAGCAGGATGGCATAAGTGTCTTGTGCAGCTGTGGTTGAAAGGGAGCTGTGTCTGAACCAGGCAGGCTGTCATTCTGTATTTATCCATCTTTGCCCAAAGAGGTAGGTTTCAGGATATGAAAAAAAATTCCAAGTAGATTAAAAGCAAGAAACCATCGACTGAAACTGGGAGAGGAAACCCCCAAGAGGCTGTTAAATAAACCAAGTGCATATTTCAGAGCAGAATTATTTGGGTCGAGATTTACACAGCTCAAGGATATCTCCCAAAAAGGAGAAACTGCTACTGCAGAGAGCCTCCCAATGGCTAGATTAGAGGCCTGGAGGGAATATGGACAGTGGCAAATGGAGAAATCCCAGTTGCTGTCTGGATAATGACAAATCCCTATCTGGCAGATGTTGGAGCTTGCTGAACAATAATGAAGGGAAGGGTGATTATTACATCCCTCCTTTGTACTGTTCTTTTGGACAATTATCAAGAATAGATGTTCTTGGAATAAAGCAAGTTAATGCTATGTTCAGTGTAAAACCCCAAGGTCAAATCTTAATCTCAGCTATGTTGCTGTGTGTCTAGAACAACAGTCAGACACAGATAAAGTTATTCCTGGCTTATGCTTTTGGAAAGATGCTCTTCCTCATCTGAAAACTGTCATGGGCATTTTCCAATGTAGGTAGTTAGGTAGGTAGGTAGGTAGGTAGGCAGGCAGATAGGAAAGAAAGAAAGAAAGAAAGAAAGAAAGAAAGAAAGAAAGAAAGAAAGAAAGAAAGATTTTAGATAAATTGCTGCCTTCTTTAGAAAAAGGTTCTATGAGGGAAATGCTGTTAGTGTAGCAAACAATGACAGCTTGCATCTTCAGCAGCTGTAGGAAGGCAAAGGCCTTAGTTCAATGGTAGAGCATCTGCTTTGCATGCAGAGCATCTGCTTTGCATGCTAGGTTCAATCCCTAGCAACTCCAGGTAGAGCTTGGATAGACCCTGTCTGAAATCCTAGAGAGTTCCTGCTGCTCAGGGTACATGGACCAACCATCTGGCTCTGTGAAGAAGCGGCTTCCTATGTTAGGAAGATGATGCATTTGTCTTCTACAAACAGGATTCAGAGAAATAGAACAGCTCTGCTATTTCTTACTAGACTTCAGTTCTGCTATCCTATTGCATCCTGTTTATTAGACTATCAGTCAAGGCTGCTGGGCTAGAAGGGTTTCAGTCCTCATGTAGCCACCACTCAAAAATAACAGATGCTATGGCTTGGGGCAAGGTGGGAAATCCCTGATTTTGCAACTTGGACTTGTAATGCAGTTTGGATCAGTATTTTGTGACACCTTCCCCACATTCCTCAGGAAGAGCTCAGAGCGGCTCACGGATGGTTTCCAAGAGGTCCTGCTTCCATCCAGGTAACTTTCAAAGCCTGACCTGCTTTGCTTCAGCAGTAGAGCAGCACCCTGTGACTTCAAGTCATCCTTCTTCAAGTCATCCATCCTTAAGAGCCAGTGTGGTGTAGTGGTTAAGAGCAGTAGTCTCATAATCTGGTGAACCGGGTTCGCGTCTCCTCTCCTCCACATGCAGCTGCTGGGTGACCTTGGGCCAGTCACACTTCTCTGAAGTCTCTCAGCCCCACTCACCTCACAGAGTGTTTGTTGTGGGGGAGGAAGGGAAAGGAGAATGTTAGCCGCTTTGAGACTCCTTAAAGGCAGTGAAAGGCGGGATATCAAATCCAAACTACTCTTCTTCTTCTTCTTCTTCTTCTTCTTCTTCTTCTTCTTCTTCTTCTTCTTCTCTGGATCAGCAGTGAAGCAGTTAACCATTTTTTTATATCAAAGTTGTAGTATTTAGTTGTTTTTAGGTTAAATCCTCTTTTCTCTCCCTTGGGATTAAATAGATTTCAGATCTGCTCAGTATGGTATGACAGGCTGTCTGCAGACAAAGGCTGGCCTTGCTTCTTAAGGGTTAACACTTTAGGGGAGTTTTTAAACAGAGTGTTTTAAACAAATATATCTAAGTATAAGATTTAAAATCTTTCTAAATCTTCTGGAATCATAGTATTGTAGAGTGGGGAGGGACATTGAGGATCATCCAATCCAGGCTTCCTCAACCTCGGCCCTCCAGATGTTTTTGGCCTACAACTCCCATGATCCCAAGCTAGCAGGACCAGTGGTCAGGGATGATGGGAATTGTAGTCTCAAAACATCTGGAGGGCCGAGGTAGAGGAAGCCTGAGTAATCCAACCCCCGCAATACAGGAATATGCAGCTGGCCCATACAGGAATCAAACCTACAACCTGGACATTATCTTTCTTTCTTTTTAAATAATATTTATTACTTTTAAAGCTTACAAAAAAGAAAGAAGAGAAAGAAAACAAAAAAGAGAAAACAATACAATACAATATATAAACAATACAAAACACAACCTTAACACATTAAACTAAACACAATAAACAAAACAAAACAAAACAAAAACAATTTAAAAACATACATCATACCTTTTCCATACTCTATCTTTCATTCCCTTGTTTCAGCAACATCCTCTCAACTCCCTCTTTGTATTTCACTTCCATTAATTGTTTCAGCAATTCCTTTCCATCTTTCTCTATTTTCTATCATATAAATGTCTTAACATATTTTTAATCTTATTTCCATTAAAACTAGTATACTTATTTAAGCTTAACTCCTTATAACATTTCTACTAAGGCCATAAAATTTCATTCCAACATTTTTCTATCACTCATTAATTTTACAATATTTCTATATATAGACTTTAAATTTTCCAATCTTCTTCCACCATCTCCTCTCCCCAGTCTCCGACTCTGCCAGTCACTTCCGTCAACTCCATACAGTCCATCAACCTGGAGATCTTATGTCCGAGGCTCTTAACTCTTTTCCAAGTCCCTTCTGCAGGTCTTCTTCATATTCTTTGATGCTATAGAGCAGATCTCGGGGAAACTCCGACCTAACAATACTTTTGTTCCTTCTCGACAGGTCAGCCAAATTTCCATAGTTAAAGCTGAAATCCATGAAGTATTTCAGGACATGTTTCAAGATTCCTCCAAATCCAAAGGCCCCCAGAACTCCAGTCTCCTCCTGACCCAAGTCCATGTCCCAAAAGTCAGTTAATCCCTGCATGGAGGGATCTTTCCAGCTTTCCTTCTCCAGTCCAGGCCGGGCTCCGATCCTCAAAATCTGACTTTTTCTAGATTCAATCATAAAAGGCCTCAACTTATAGTTTTCAATTTGCCTCTGTAAGGCTGAGGCTCCCACTTGTATTACTTTAGGTTTGACAACAACAACTTCCACCTTCTCCTTCTCCACATTTTGTTCTGCTAAAGTAGATTCCTGTAGCAAATCCTGAATAATTTCTGTATTGGTGCTCACTTTTTGTCCCAAATTAACCACTTTTTGTCCCAAGTTATCAATTTTAGTAGCCATAACATCCGTCTTCTTGTGAAGCTGTTCCAACGAATAGCTTATCTTGCATAATGCAGTCACTAAGGCTTCTCCTGTCAACATTCTTAAATGGTCCAAGGTCAATCCTTGATTCTCACAGTTCTTATCCTGTAGCTGGAGATTCCCCAGCTCCACTCTTGTAACAGTTTCAAAAGCTCCCTCTAGAGGGAAACAGTCTCCACTTGTATCAATCCTTTCAAGCACAGTTCCAAAAGTAAAGTTAGTTTCAATTTTCAGTTACTTTTCCTCCTTTTTAAACGAAGAAGAGGGCAATGGAAACAATATATTTCTCTTATTTAACTAACTGTCAACATACGTTTTATTCACAGTCAATGAACCTCTCCCAAAACGTCAATCTACTGGCAGCCCGTTTCCAGGTTCAGAGCAGTGGTAATTTAATTTTTATCACTCTCTCCTGCAGGCTTACACGATCCAAAATTCCCCCCCTCTTCTCCTGCTTCCAAGGGGGGTTTAATGATTTTAATCGATGGAAGTTTAATCCTTTACATAAGGCTTTCCAAGACCTTAGCTTGCAGCTTCTTTGCTTCAATCTATTTACAAAAGGGGAAGGCGGACTTCCTGTTTGAAACCTTCCCATTTCGGTACCAAATTAAGACGTTTGTAAATCCAATTTTCCGTTCTACTCACGGGTAGTTGTTTAGAGTCAAATTGTCCACAGGAAAAAGTCAGCGCTCTCCGGCAACAGCAATGAGGCTTCCCTCCGTGAAAAAGCAGTCAATTCGAAGCACCGCGCCACTCACCCCACGTCGCTCTGGATCCCCAAAACTGGGTTTCCCCGCGAGCAGGGGAGACGCAAAGGGTGCCAGCCGAATCCCATGTTCACAAGCTTCTCCCGCCTGTGATTTTAGTGGGTCTCCGCCTTCGCCATGGCGGTCAGACCCTGATTTCCACAGAGCAAATTCCTCCCGATCGGAGGAACTCCGCTGTTGCCAGAGGCACCAACCCAGAAGTCTCCAACCTGGACATTATCAGCACCACACTCTAACCAACTGAACTATTCTACTCCCTTGTTTTTAAGACACATCATGTTACCATACAGGCACAGTTTTAGGGCGATCACCCTGGTATATCGATATAATTTAGGAGTTACCTAGCTGAAAAGGGAAGATGAAGAGCAAACTTCTTAAAAATGCACTAGGCCAAGTGACCTCATCTTAGGTGCCCTCATCTTAGCAGGCTGATGATCACATACAGAAGTGACGTTTTGAAGAATCAACAAAGTCCTGCAGTTTAAATCTGATGCGATCATACTTGATCCACAACATGTTTGCGGTATTTAAATATAAGGCCGGAATCTATATTGCACATATGCTGAAAATTAATCTTAATGCTGAAGTGAAATGCTTTTATGGGTCGATGGCTGTCCCCGCCACCATATGCTAAAAACCATATGTTCTAAAAGACAAGCACTATAGCACCCAAAAGTGATCCATCTATAAAGATGTTTTAATTCATTGCTGACCTTTGCTCACCAGTTCTATAAAGGGGAAACCTGGAACAAGGTGGTTTTTGAAAATAATTTCACGAAGCCATGACAGTACAGTTTTCATAACTGCTAACTGCTCTGATCACTTTCAGAGTAAGGTGTTCATTCTCACAAATCAGACCCAAGTCCCCAATAATAACTAACTGTCCCATGCATCATGGTGGCTTTCCCATGTTATTAAAAAAAATAAATCTGTTCCCATAGGATGCATTTAGAGAACTTCAGTTTAACTCCCAAATTATAACAAATGGAGGTCTTTCCACTCTTGCTGTCTCCACCCCTTGCCAGTTGCATGAGTAAATTATGCACTGATACAATGAGATGTCCCAAGCAAGAAACAGCCATTGGGACAGCACAATGGGCCCTTGAGAAGAGCTCTTTTAGCACTTTTTCCAAGTCAGTCACAACCCAGCTGTTACCATCTGCCAACGAGAGAGTTTGGCAGGAGCATTTTTCAAATGTCTGCCAAAAACCAATCTGTTGGAGAGAGGGAGGGAGGGAGAGAATAGTCCTCAAGCTACATTTCCTTAAGATATAAGAAAGTTTGTATAACTGAGAACAATTGACAATATTGGCCATCAGGACAGAACTTTAGGACAGAAGTCTTTGGCCCCACTCAGTATAATGTGGAGGAGTCCCTCAAATGTTGTATATCACATATTTAAGTGAGTTAAATAATACACATTACTATCTGCTGAGAAGAACAACTGGGATGCACCCAACTAAGTTTTTCTGAGAGCAGACCCATTTAAATCAATGCACCTAATTTAGTCATGCCCATTAATTTTATTGAGTCTGCTCTAGGTAGGGCTAACACTGGATAAAACTAATTTCAGAGTCAAAAATGAGCTAAGTGCACTATTGAGGTTAGGTGCATTTTAATCACACAGCCCTTAGGCTGTTTGAAAATTATGAATTAAGGAAGTTACAATATATATAGGAGATTATATTTCTCTACCTGTGTGCACACCAGCAAGGAAAAATAAGAAAACTGTAGGAAATGTTATTAATTTGTCATAAATGTTACAGAACTCAAAATGTTCTTGATTTACTTCTATGTCTCCTCAATGCATGTGGACAGGTTCACCTCAGAGAAAGTCCAGTCCATTTTAATGTGCAAGCAGGCCTAAATGTGCAGTTCTACTGGTACAGTTCAAAAAATCAAGTACTGTAATGCAGAAGTCGCATTTCATTAGCTGATATAAAAAGAGACTGAACACTGTCTGAAAAGAATATTACTGTATAGGCTTCCATAGAACCCCAATTCTGAAGTTACCAATCTCTCCTCCCTCTGCCTGATATTTTGGTACACATTCTTGGGTTACAGAGCAACATACAAATGCTGGACTACCCATGCTAGAACTACAGGTTGTCCCCTATGTAAGGTTGGGTTACAGGGTCCCTGCATCTCTAATGGGCTGAAAGGACCAAGGAAGTCCATGACACTCCTGCCAATGTACCTTTGTTATGTGCTGCAGAAAGCACTGAAACAAGAGCATTGACACTTCCTGCTGCAATGCCACTTATAATACTGATTGCTATGAAAAGGCAACTTTTCGGGTTTCATTATTACTAATCAGCAGTCAAAAACATTTCCGTTCCAAGTGGTTAGTGCTGTTCTATTTGCAGAAGAGAAACTGGGTATTTAAAGCCTCTGATCTTGAAAGAAATTGCTTCCTTTCCCCACCCTTTCTTTATGCTGCCTTGGCTGCAGCTTGAGACCCCATTTAACAACAGCTTTGACTTATTTATAGCATTTCTTTGCATATTTAAATGGGGCTTTCCATATGGTGTGAGTACAGGCACCAAACAGTGTAGCAATTAACTGACAATGAAATTGATCTTCACAATGGCTCCCAAATAAAGGGAGAGACTACTTAATGATCTCAAATGCTCCAAGATACTGAAAATTGTGTTTGAATTGTGGAGCCTCTGTCATTTCCTAGTCTGGTGTTTGATTGTTTGAAACCTCAGAATATTTGCTATGTACTTCTTGAAATTCAATTTATGTGAATGGAACGTTGGTGGTAAACCTGGATAATCAGTGGTTTTCTTCTAGACACACTATCCTATATGCCTAACAGAGCATGATCTACAGGCTGCATTTGCATCTTAATTCAATGAACCATGGCAAAAATATAGCTGCTTTCTTGTACAACTTGTATGTTTCTTTTTCTGCACAGAATGGACTCCCTGCAAGCAGTGGAAGTCCCATCTTGCAAATGTCCAGCTTGGTCAACGGAGCTTGTGGAGATAAGGAACTTGGCCTACCAGGCTGAAAAGGTCCCTCCATCCCCAATCTAGGTGCCAGATTGGCTCTGTCAGTGTGTTTGCCCCGTGCCAACCTCCTCACTGCTTCCCTCTCCTGGTATGGAACAGCAATCCACCTGTTGGGACGGAAGCCATAGCTCAGGAACAGAGCATCAGCTTTGCATGTAGAAGGTTCCAAAGTCAATCCTTGGCGTCTCCAGGTAAGACAGAGAAAGACTCCAGGTCTGAAACCCTGGAGAGCCACTATATGTCAGTGTCAACAATACTGAGCTAGATAGCCCAAGGGTCTCAGTATAAGTCAGCTTCCTATATTACCATACTCTGCCCCATCTGGCAAGCCATTTCTGGTTGTGCATGTTCTAAGGTTCAACCTTTAGTTAATGTATGGCAAAAATAAGGTCCAGTGCACCTCATCAGGGTGTCAAATGAACTCTGCACACCCTGGAACATGCACCAGAATTTTCCTGCAACATGCAAGAGTTACATTATAGCTATGCAGAGGTTCAGTGCAGAAGGGTTTCGTGAAGATGTAGAGGTTGCTAGCCAGCAGTATAATGTATTTACTCTAGTAGGCTGACAAAGTTCATAATAATTCTATCCTCCTTAGCCTCATGTCACTGTGACCACCAGTGTTCCTTCAAACATTGCATCCTAATCCTTGCTGAGATCTTTTCTTTGCCAGCTTGGAGATACATTAGATTAGAAAAAATATTGATAAATGTAAGAGTAATCATAACCTATGCATTTGGTAGAGGCTCTAATGTAAGGCTAGGCTCATTATTCAGGCTGATCCTTAATAACATTTAATGGCTTGTATTTCATGGGCTCTGATAGCGCACAACAATGCTTGCTGTATAAAAAAGTCCTCAAATTTCTCCTTGTAAGTTTAGAGCCTTACTACCACACAATTATGTATGCAAACTGGGTCCTTTAAAGTATTTTATTTGCCATGCACACCAAAAATAGAATATTCTTCCAAAAAAAATGTACAGCTTGCCAATATTTTTTTTCTTTTACAGGCTTATTCACTGGCAGGTGGCTAATTAGTACTAATTATTTCTCTATAGCATTTTCTGTTTTAATGTTTTGTAAGCTGCTTAGGCATGATGAGATGAGAAAGGATATACATTTTGAAATAAGCATATTAAGACATGCAAAGTGCTTTTCGGTCTTTTTAGTGCTGTCGCCTTCACAGCAAACTCATGTGGCAGATCACTTATATTATTCCCATACTGCAAATAGGGAGGGGAAGATTGAGAGTGCATGACTTGCTGAAGATCACATGGTGGCCTTCTGAACAGTAAGCCGTGCTCAGAAATAAACCATGACGTGTGTATGCTGCTCAATTACTCCTGCTCTGCTAGGACCAGCTCTGCCATTAGGCAAAGAGAGGTGACTGCACTACAGACCCAAAATGTCTCCTGAAGAAACATAAGAAGAGCCTGCTGGACCAGGTCGATGGCCCATTTAGTCCAGCACTCTGCTCTCACAGTAGACAACAAGAAGCCTATGGGAAGCCTACAGTCAGGATCTGAGCACAATAGCACTCTCCCCTCCTATGTTTTCCATCAGCTGGTATTCAGAAGCATACAGCCTCTGACAGCATACAGCCACCAAACACAGCCGCCACTGATCACCTGATCCATAAATTTGTCTAAACCTCTGTTAAAGCCATCCAACATGGCGGCCATCACTGCCTCTAGTGGCAGCAGGTGCACTGTGTGAAGACGTGCTGTCTTTTGTCTGTGCTGTCTGCCACAATGCCAGATTTATCATCACGTACAGAGCAGTCTTGGTGGCTTGTTCCTCCCAGACAACCACAAACAGTTAAAGCCAAGAACAAACCTTGCTGGCTTGCTCTTGTGGTTTGTTGGAGAGAGGAAGAGAGCATGAGCACCAACTGACAGGTAACACTCGCCGTTCGTTTCTCCTGGAGGCAGGGCAGGGCAGTGGATCAATGTGCACCAATTGTGGGAAGTGCCTGTTTATTTCTGACTGTGATTTATCTTTATGCGCAAGCCAGGCTGAGGAGAGCAACGGCCACACATTATGCAACAAACACATCTGCTGTCTTCCCAACAGTGGAGAAGTGTTTCTTGCAGCAAACACATAAAGTGTGACAAAGGGCATATGCATATGTATTATTAAGCACTCGTGTGTATGGAACTAAAGGTAAAGGTAAAGGTACCCCTAACCTTTAAAATTCATTAGTAATGGCATCAAAACAATAAAACCCACAGTTAGACTGTTTTAAGCAACCCAATCACCATATTTAGTGCCCCTGTTCCTTAGATACATTTAAATACTTTATTTTTATCAAAGAAGGTCATTATGTCATTGTGAACTTTGAAGCCGAGTGTGTATACGTAAACTGAACTGTGAAAATATGTAGACATACAGACCAGTAACATGCAGTCCACTGAACTGGGTCATTTTGGGGACAGGAACAGAGAGGGCAAGGTAATCTGGCTACATCTCCCTCTTTTGTCTTGTCAAGCACTTAGACAAAAGGCATTTTGTTACATGAGGGGATGGAGCCTCCAATTTAATCTGTAGGAAAGAACAGGTTGCAATGCCTTTTCCCACCTGTTGGGTCATCCCACCTTGATGCCTTCCAGGTGCAATTGTGCTACAGCTTCCATCATCCCTGACTCTTGACCATGCTGGCTGGAGCTAAAGGGAGCTAGTCCACAATATCTGGAGGGCACCATAAAGCTGTTTTAAATAGTTGGGTGCAAATCCCTTTAGAATTATACCTAGTCTGTGATTAGATAGCACAGCAGGTGACTAGGAGAGTTGGTAAGTTTGCTCCAGCATTTTTTTTACTACTTGACAGATCAGATGTTTGTGAGCAGGCTGTCTGGTTTTAATGGATTACTATTTATCATTCTCTGATAATAAAAAAAACACCCCACTCTTACCCTGTCTGTAAGCAGGGTTGTTTCTTTCCATTGTTTGATAAGAACCAGCTCTTTAGGCTCAGCAAATGAGAGACCCAGGAGTGGGGTAGATGGCAGCATTACTGCTTTCTCCCCTTTTTAATGCTTTCTTTCTTTCTTGTCTTTCTCAGCAGAAAGCTACATCTGAACATTAATGGCCACAATCAGTTTGGGTTCATTTCACTTGGCAGGTGGGCCATTAATTGAAATATGAAATAGGAATTCTGAAGATCTATTTTTAATCTGCCCCTCAGGCAGACTTTGATGTGTTTCCAAGTATTCTGGCTAGACTGCTATAATGGACTCGCATCACAGCCATTTTCCTCTGTTCAAAGGCACACACAAACAAACACAAAAACCACACACACACATAAACAGACACAAAAACAAAACAGGCATACATCTTGTCAGCAATTCAGCATTCTCTACACAAGGTAATTCTGTGGTTTATTTTTAATTTGCCTTAAATGACAGCAGAAAATGTATAACTATAGATAGGCTTAGTTTATTAGCCCATGCAACATCTCTGAAAAAAGGGTGTTGTCAAAAGAAGGAAACATTTGGAGGGATAAAGGAAAGGAACAAAGTGGGATGCCAGTGATGGCTCCATAGAAAAATATTGAGGGAATGGAAGGCAAATGGGAAAGGAAAAGTAGAGCTCATCCTCTCAGAATCTCTTATTTTAAAGCTTCTCAAATAATATATTAATACATCACAATAATATTCATAGCCTAAAAATATTTCCTTAGAAGTAACGCTGATATCAGTAAGATTTCTATTCAGGTGAGTTTGTTATAGGATTATATCCTTGCAGCGTGATCCTGTGTGGGTCTACGCAGAAGCAAGCTGCACCAAGTTGAGTGGACTTATTCCTAAGTGTGTACAGAATTGCATCTTTCACTTAAATCCTAATTCAAGTTTCTAGGTTTTTCTGAGTAGTTTTATAAAATTTATGTATGTTCTCAATGTACATTGGTACCTCAGGTTACATACGCTTCAGGTTACATACACTTCAGGTTACACACTCCGCTAACCCAGAAATAGTGCTTCAGGTTAAGAACTTTGCTTCAGGATAAGAACAGAAATCGGGCTCCGGCGGTGCAGCAGCAACAGGAGGCCCATTAGTTAAAGTGGTGCTTCAGGTTAAGAACAGTTTCAGGTTAAGAACAGACCTCTGGAACGCATTAAGTACTTAACCCGAGGTACCCACTGTACTGCTAAAGATTGATCCACTCACTCAGAAACACTGACCCTGAGTGGAGTAGTTTGGAACCCATTTCCCCCCAATTTTCTGGTTTATCTCTGTATTAGTTTAACCCAAATTTACAGTGGGGGAGAAGTGAAACTGGTGTTGTTTGAGAGTGATGTCATGTGGACCATGCAAGTTAAATAGGAAGTAAAACAGATACAATCACACAATAAACTCCAGTCTGGACAAGCCTTCAGATAATTCAGCCTGCAGGTTAGGATAGACTTTTACAGCTTGCATGCCACATGCCACCACAAGCCAAGTGTGGTGGCCCATCAAACTTTAATAAAACTAATGTTTTTGCTTCCCTTCTGACAGTTTTAAAAACAAGGTGTTACCCAGAAACTGGTAGCTCACAGGAGATAGTTGGTAGGCTGCTTTCAACTTAGTGGATCTGGATTGTTTATTATTTATTTTAAAAATGTATACCCTGCTTTTCCCCCTCCAACAAAGGAGCTGGTCAAAGTGGCTTACAAACAGAAATGATCAAACCATTAAAGGACTAAATACAAAAGCAAAACACAAATAGTAGCACCTACGCTCAATTTTTTATGGAATTGCTGGCAATATGCAAATAAAGAGGAAGATGATCTAATGTCTTGGGGAAGTGATATGGGGTGCCACCACTGAGAGGACCCTCTTGCCCATTGTCATCAAACCGTGCCTCAGAAGGTGCATACAAGAGGGGTGCAGCAGATGAATTTATGTATGTATGTATGTGTAATGAATGTATGGGGGTTGCTCGTGCGTACGTTGCTACCACGCCTGGCTAGTTAGCCTGGTTAAACCTTTCCTGACTGGACAGCCCTTCACTTCGTGGCTGTTCAGTCGCTAGCAGAATCCGTCAGTGGGCGTTTCTTAAACTTCTTCCAGCACAAAAGCTCTTTGACGCCAAGTCTACGCCTACTTTCCCTGCGCGGAAGTCTTCTGCGCAGGGTGGGTGTGGGCAGAGGAGGACCAGTGCTCTCCCCGCTGGTCTCCAGCGAAGAGTCCTGGAGACCCCTCTCCGATTCCCCCAACCGCCCCACTTTATCCCTGGTGTTACGCTGATTTCCTTCCCCAGCCGATGAGTTCCCTCTCTCCCTGCTTGGCCCTTCTCCGGCATCACTTGGGAGCCCTGCTTCCACTCCTGGCTCCGATGTCAGTTCCCTGACAGTATGTATGTATAATTGTTATAAAGTTTTATAATTAGGAACAGTAAAGAATAATATAAACAATAATTTAAAATAAACAACATTAGTAAATAAGCACAGACAGTACATTCTGTATAGTTAGCATAAAAAGGAGTCACATCAAACCTGTAAAGAATTAAAAGACACTGCTAACACAAATACCCTGTATTCATTTTGCAGGGGAAGTGTTCAGTCAACAGACAGAAGCTTATGGAGCTCCGTGAGTTTCTCCTTATTCTATTAACCACAACATTATAAAGGCTGTGGGAGGCAATCATTACCATATTCATAAGCAATAAAGTTGTCCTAGACTGACAGAAATTTGTCTTTACTCTTTCAACTTCCAGAAGATCTCAATTCATACGTTACTTTTTGTAGTAGGGCTGCTTCCCATACCTTTATATACCAGTAAAAAAATAGCTGTCCTAACAGCTGATGTTTAATGAAAAGATGGGCTCTCATAACTTCAGGTAACTCGGTCCCAAGCTGCTTAGGGTATTCCATTCAATAGTGAGGCTTCTCTGAAACTTAACTTTGATGCTAGAAGCTCTCAATATAAATCTTGACAGTTGAAGGGCTTGGCCTCAAGGCAGGCCAGTTTTCAAATGGAAATACTAAATTTAGCAATCCATAAGCACTTGGCATTAAAGAAGACAAAGAGCCAACAGTGATTGGTTCATTTAGATTGCCAGTCTTGTCTGGCAGAATTTATTTTGCACGTATCAGCCATAATGCACTTTGTCATTGATTTGAGAAATGAATTGCCCTGCATGAAGCTATCCAGTTTTTTGGAAGTTCTTTTTCTTTTCTTTTTTTAAGGCTGCAAGAAAGCCATACAGTATAAGATATATTTGCCAGTGGCAATTTCATTCTGGTACAACGAAGCAGGTCCCTCCTAACAACTTGCACGTCTTTGCCATGGCCCATTGAGTTCACCAATCACTTGTATGGATGAACTTTAAGAAAAATGGCCAAGAGTTCCCCCCTATTTCTCTTGCAGCAGTAGCATTATGGCATCAGCTGTCCAGACATAATAGATTTGGTGGGAACCTTGCTAGAGAAAGCAAAGGCCATTGACCTTTGAAATATTTGTTGATTTTGGAAATAGCAAGATGCTCATGCTGGTCACTTTTAAATCTGAGCACTTATGTGTTAAAGACCAACCTTTAAAGCAGATGTGGGAGAACCTTTGACCTTCCAGTTGTTGCAGAACTACAACTCCATCAGCCCTGGCAAGCATGGCCCATGGCCAGAGATGATGAGATTTATAGTTCAGCAACATCCAAAATGCCAAAGGATTTCCACACCTGCTTTAAAGAGTTTTTTAAAATAATAGAACTCCATGGTTTTGGTGATGATGGAAAATTGCATCCAGATACAACAACGTCATCATGGATATTGTTAATAAATAATCAATTACCAATCATGCAGCCGTCTTTAGTCACAGTGTATAAAGCTCAGTAAGATAAAGCAGTTGCAGACTTTATGTTGGATGGAAGGTCTTTTATTCTGGAAGGAATCTAACGTTATGCAAGTTGACTTTTGCTTGCACAACGGGGCTTCACCTTCCTCTCCCCCACCCTGCCAAAATGCACCCCCCAAAACTGCTTGGGGGGTCCCTCAAGCCTCTGGAGCAGATTTTGAGGGCATGTGTGTGTAGGTGGGTGCCCTGTGTTATACAACTCTGTCCTTAGCAAGCTGCAGAAAGGGGATGTCTCTTCCCCAATGCTTCCTGTCAGGAGTTTTGTTAGGGACCATGAGCCCTTGGTCTTTTGTCCTAAGCCCCAGATTACCTATTCCTTACCTCTTTTTTATTAAAAAAAAATGCATAGGAGACCATTCCATCCTGTATCACTTCACTAAGCCACAAAGGTTTAAAAATCTTTAGGCCTATGTATAAGACCTCAAGACATTTAAGCCATAAGCTGAAAAAACACTTGTGGTTTGGTCTTTCATCAAACTCCTTAATTGTGATCATGGGACTTTTGACAGCTAGAATGCTATTGCTCTGCTAGACCCATACTTTGATAGAAAATTTCATAACCCTTCACCACATACCAGTTTCCAGCTCTATGTTTACCCCGTCTTCTGCAGAGGAACATTGGACATCTCCTTGTGTGTAAACAAAAATGTGATCAAAATGTGCACCCTTGATCCCCAGATTAGAGCCCTTCATGCAAAGGGATGTGAAAATCTTTCGATTTTGATTCCTCTCAGAATTGATTTACCATTAGCTGTAAACCACAGGACAGATCTTGGCTACAGCCCATGGCTATCCTGGAGAGAGCTAAACCACAAAACCAGGTATGAATGACAGGCTAAACCAAACTATGGCTTAGATCAGCTCAACAGCAGAACAACTAGGGAGGGGGGAAAGTGGCTGCAACTGCCTCTCCAGGAGCCTACATGTTGATGCTAAGCAATGGATTTGGCTTAGTGTGATGTGCAAACCAGGCCACAACTCTGAAAAGAATCCTTAATCTTAACCAGTCCTTGATATGTTTCACAACAACCACAGAAGAACAGCTAAAACAGAAGACTGCTCTGGAATAAGCCTCTGCAGCATAGACAGAAGCACACGTGCTACTGCATTGTTGTGCTAGCAAGTCGTTTGGGAATTAACCACAAATTGAGAATAGCTGGGCTGCTAGAATATTCATAAGAACATTGAACAGCTTTTATGCAAGATGGGCCATATGGTAGGCTTCTGCACCTTCTACAGATATAAACACACACTTCCAACCTCATAAGCAAGCACGTGTTGCCAGTCGCTTTCCAGCAAAAGAACCTCAGAGAACTGCACAAATCTGTCCCTGCACTGTGTCATTTGGAGCCTGTAGGTGGGAGTCAACTAAGGGTAGACCCACTCAGGTTAGACCCACTGAATTTAACGAGTATGACTAAGGTTCATTCATTTCATTGTGTCTATTCTGAATGGAACTCCGTTGACTACCACCCTTGCCATTCTGCTTCTAGATGTTGGAGGAGTCTAATACCCATTAGAGTATGTTGGAGATGGTAGCTGTCATCCAACAACATCTGGGAGACACAATGGTAGTGACCCTTGATGGATGGTGTAAAAAAAACCCCACATACCTCCAAGTAGTGTTTATTTTAGCCCTAAGTTGTCCACAGAGCTCAGAACTGGGAAGCAAAGATTTCTCCTTTCCTCACAGGGAGGCTTTTTGTTTTTGTTTATTTTGGCAAGGGTGAGGTGCTGGCCAAGTGCTTGCAAAGCCTTACATAACACAATAGTATGTGAGCTAATGTCATACAGGTGAACTTTGCCACTTCAGGCATGTTCCCAGCGCACTGATTGTCACAGAGAGCCTTGAGCATCTGGTGAGTGCAAGAAGCACATGCCCAATGGAACACACCAGCATGCAAAATTAAATTTTTTTATCCACTGTATGCATATTATAATATTTATTTATTGCATCCATATACCACCTTTTTTCTCCAAGTTCAAGGTGGTGTACATGGTTCTCTCCCTCCTCAATTTATCAGCACAACAACCCTGTGTGGTAGGTTAGGCTGAGAGGCAGTGACTAGCCCGAGGTCACCCAGTGAACTTCATGACTGAGCGGGGATTTGAACCCTGGTCTCCCAAGTCCTAGTCCAACTACTATGCCACACTGCAGGGAGACTGCTTATAAGCAATAATGATATAATTCAATGGTATGAAGTGAGTCAGGGTAAGCAGAGAGGACAGGCTGATCCCATATTTGCAGTTTAGCCTAACATTGCTATCCTTTGTTCACTGGAGCATCCAGACTACTCCATTGCCAATGAATTGCATTCCACAGCTTCTCCTTCCATGATTCAACCAATAGATCTGCCATTATTTATTTCAAAGAACCTCAAGAGCTTTTTATTTGTGCTGGCATTTGGTAGTTGTGTTGATCAAAAATGCAGGGCATTAGCAGCTATGTCTAACTTCTCTCCATGCCTGCAGAGAAGATATATTTTGCTTGCTTCTTAGTGCCCTGAGCCATTGACATCTAGAAACTTAAAAATAAATAAATAAATAAATAAATTATACATTTTCTTGTCTGTTCAGATGTGACAATGAAGTGGCATGTGGGACACCACCAAAATCCCGTGCCTACAAAAAATAAATAAAAAAGCACTGAGAAGCCAATAAGAAGCAACTTAATTACACTAGAAGTGATAAAGATTTTCCTAACTTACTACATTGTTTGAAATGTGCATTTAAAACAGGACCTATCTTCTCCTTTAGGGTATTTCAATGATTGCTCCTTTCAGATTTGCCACATTAACTTTTCAGCATCATATAAGCCTGATAGGGTACATCTTTGTTTCCTTATTTCTTTTCTATTAGTCGGTATCATTTATCACCCTGATAAAAACTTGTAATGGCTGTTTCTCTCCTGCTTTTCTTTGCGTTATAAAAGCCCTAGGGCTAATTAAGGCACTGATCCTGAAACAAAGCTCTTTAAACTTTATTGCCAGGAACAGTCAGATTGAATTGGCAGTATAGTGAAGTGTGCATACACCTATTTACAAGGTCAGGTTGCTACCAAAACTTTCTATTCTTTGTTATATAATAATGCATTAATCTGGAGGGGGCAAGTATATACCCAACAGATAGATACAAAAAACCCTGCTCTTCTTGCCCACTCCCATCCATCCCACCTCTCACTGGGACTACCAGCTGCCATAGCACTGATATCTTATGAATCTGATATCCTTTGGCCTTAAGGTGGAAGGCAAAGAATGGATTGTGATGGGTAGCCATCATCATTTCCATTGGGGATGGGCCGTGGCTCAGTGGTAGAGCATCTGTTTTGCATGCAGAAGGTGCCAGGTTCAATCCCTGGCATCTCCAGGTAGGCTTGGGAGGGAATCCTGCCTGAAACCCTATAGAGCCATTCAGTGTAGACAATACTAAGCTAGATAGACCAATGATCTCACTTGGTATAAGGCAGCTTCCTATGTTCCTGTGATTCACTGCCTTTGCTCCCCCCGGACATGCAGGGCTCCCTTCTTACTCGGGAAGCAGCAGTGAGGAATGTGTGGGGCTGATTCCCAGACACCCAAGGGAAATGACAGCGGATATTCCCCCACAATGACACTATCTCAGGCAGCACAATCAACTCTCTGTCTTTAATTCTAAGTTAAAGGGCCAGGGGGTCTGAAGGCTGAAGATTAACCCAGAGAGCTGAGCCTACAACCAGTCATAGCCTCTCTCTCATGCACGAGCTGCCTCAGTACAGTGGTACCTTGGGTTACAAACACCTCAGGTTACAAACACTTCAGGCTTACAGACTCTGCTAACCCAGAAGTAGTACCTCGGGTTAAGAACTTTACCTCTGGATGAGAACAGAAATCACGTGCTGGCGGAGCGGCAGCAGAGGGAGGCCCCATAAGCTAAAGTGGTACCTCAGGTTAAGAATAGTTTCAGGTTAAGAACGGACCTCCGGAACGAATTAAGTTTGTAAACAGAGGTGCCACTGTATTGTGTAGTTTCTTCTCAGGCTTTCATCTAGGAGCAATGGGGAAACTCCCAAGGGAGTGGCATGACCAGTGTCATGGAAGGCAAGGCACAGGAAAGTGCTGCTCTGGGAGGCTTTTCAGTGGAGACGTGATGGTGTCAGCTGCTGAAACATTGGGGTGATGATTGATCAACCCTCCTTGATCTGGCAGATGAGGGAGGTGAAAATGAAGCAGAGAGCAGGAGTGGGGAACCTTTGGTCCTCCAGATGTTGCTAAACTACAATTCCTATCCATCCCAGCAAGCCTGGGCAATGGCCCAGGATAATGGGTGTTGTAGTTTAGCAAAACCTGGAGGCCAAAGCTTCTACACCTGAGCACAGAGGAAACTGGAGAATGAGTAAGAAAAGCAAGCAGAGGCTGCATATGTCTTTTCTTTTAAGGCGTTCCTACTTTACGCTGTTTAAACGATAACACTTGCATTTGTTTTGTTTGCATTTGGTTGTTTGCATTTCTAATTTAAAAAAACGAACTTGCATTTCATCTGGCTGAATATCTTTTGTTAAATCTCAGTATGTTTTGCAAGTTGAACCTATGCAGTCAATTCAAAAGTGAATTTATTTTCCTTGCTTGCTTCCAGGAAACTATATGCATAAGATTGCAGTCATGATGATCTTAATAAGTTGGGCATTATGCCACATGCTGCTGCTGTTGATGATATAATAATGGATCAACACAGACGTCTGCATTTTTGGATTCTCTTTGGGGGTATGACTGTGGGAGCTGTCACGATGAGTCCTGCACTTCAACATTTACCGTTACACCACTGGGAGTGACAAATTGCAGGCTGAGCTAAAGCTACTTGGAGAAAAGCTTTGTGCATTTAAGTGAGTCCCAGTGCGGCTGCTGGTGTAGTTGCAGTGTCAGGCAAAAAAGTCATTAGATCTGCAACCCTATGCCTACTTACCAGGGGGGAAGTGATCCACATTGAACTAAACCAGACTTACTTCTGATGCTTGCAATGTATAGACTTGCAATGCTGGAGAGCATAGTGAATCAATTGCTTTAAGAAAGCACATGTGGGAATTCAGTAACAATTTTAATTGTGCATATGTGCATGCAGGATTACTTTTAGGGTACAGGATGGATGGATGGCTTCTTTGAATTCTGTATAGTTGCTTACATTTTATTGGAAATGTATTTAAAAAATGGAATGTAATAAACTTGAAACAAATTCTGCCAAAGTGCATGTACTTTAGATAACTCATTATTTTTATTGAGGCAGAATTCCAAACATTAGACAGTTGGCTTGTGAAACAGGGCAGTTTTGCAGTCAGTGTTGGGGGCTCATTTTATCCCTGGTGGTGCTCTCTGCCATGCACAGAAGTGCCTAAGGGAAAGAAAATATCCAGTTCTATTTTTAGCCACACACCTTGGAATACCTTGCCAACAAAAAGCAGCCCAGTAGATATTTTCAAATCCTAGCCTCAGTTAAGCTAGAAAATAACAGGTCTCTTTCATTTTGCCGCCTGGCTTTTCTTCTGAATTGGAGCCAAAAGAGGTTTAACACAGCAATCCTTAGTATGATTACTCAGAATTAAGCCCCTCCGCGTTGTATGGCTGCTGATCCAACTGTCCATCCAGCTTCATTAAAATGCTACTTGTTAAAGGCTATTAATTACACATTATTTATATGATTCATTTTGCAGGTCTGGGAATCACTCCCACATCTGCCTACAGATTGTATCTGTGTATAACTCTCTCACACCCTTGTGAATTCACTTTTGAGAAAGGCTCATGGCAAGTTCTTAAATCCACATCTGCTGTTTGATGGCTGCAAGATCAAGTAGCAAATATGCAGTGTAACATGGCTGGCGTAGTCCCATGGTACTATACTGGAAACCGAGAAGAAAAACGTACTGGAAGAAAGGGAAATCGTCTAGTGGCAGAGGCACATTTTTTGCACATCAGTCTTCTGAACTCTGCTACTCTGAGCTGATGATTTTCTTATTTTCCAGCCTCACCTATCAATGATCAACAGAGGCACAACCACGTTCTTCCTGTAGCCAATTCTGAAACCCATACCATTTTTTTAAAAAAATTACTCTGTAGTAATTACTCTGGGAGTATGCACTTTCTGCTTCCCATCATGGCAAGGAGATAGAGCAACATGGCCCCTAGCTATAGGCTATGGAAGGAACAACTGCTGTAATGCTTGCTTTCTTCTACTCTCTCTACTCGTTTTTAACATAGCTGCAACACTTCCAAAATGGTAGGTGCTTTGTGATGACAATACGAATAAATGCGTCAGGAGGTTTGTCCACAACTGCGAGAAAGCTTGCTGGGGACAGAGTTTGAACTTTTTCTTTTCACAGCGAGTTAAACCATCTCCCAGTTGGGGAACAGGGCCTCTCCACCGCTTGAGGAATGACAGGCAGTGCCTTTTCCATTTAAATTGTTGTTGTTGTTTAGTCGTGTCACATTACAGCACACCAGGCATTTCTATCTTCCACTGCCTCCCGCAGCTTGGTCAAACTCATGCTGGTAGCTTTGAGAACACTGTCCAACCACCTCGTCCTCTGTCGTCCCCTTCTCCTTGTGCCCTCCATCTTTCCCAACATCACGGTCTCTTCCAGGGAGTCTTCTCTTCTCATGAGGTGGCCAAAGTATTGGAGCCTCAGCTTCAGGATCTGTCCTTCTAGCGAGCATTCAGGGCTGATTTCCTTAAGAATGGAGAGGTTTGATCTTCTTGCAGTCCATGGGACTCTCAAGCATCTCCTCCGGCACCATAATTCAAAAGCAATTTAGGTAGACTGCATTTAGGGAGACTGCAGTAATCCATATGTTCTCTCGAGGCACGGTGTAATCTAGATCTCCATTGACTTCACGTCACTCGGGGACGCAGCACTGCCCGGTTGGGATCGCCCCCGCTCTATTTAATCACCTAAATGTACAGTATAAAGAGAATAATGCCTAAAAGCACGTGACCCTGGATTATCCGCAGGTCACCACGACGCCCCCGACGTCTCGCCCCACTGACCCACTAAATGCCGCCGCCGCTCTCGTCTGCCAGGCTGAGGACCTGGCAATCCCTTCGGTGTGTGTGTGCGTGTACCTGCCTCGCTCTCGTCAGACGAGCTCCATTGGCCCACAGCCCTCCCACAGCAACAGCAGACGTCTCTGGCAGGCGTCGGGCATTGTGAACGTTGACACGACTGAAAGTTGAGGAGAGGGTCAGCGCTCCTCCTCCTCCTCCGCGCACGTCTGAACGCGGCGACTCGCGTTATCGAAGGCGACACGGTGCAGCGTGAGGGGGCTGTTGAGTGGAGAGGGAAACGAAAGCAGGCAGGACACCGGCGAGAGAGAGCGAGCGAGCGAGAGAGCAGGGGCTGGCTAAGCTGCGGGCCAGGGAATCGGACAGAAACCTCTCAGGGGGGCCAGAAAGGTGCCTGCAGCCTGGGCTGGAATGCCTCCTCCCTCGCCATTTGGCCGCCGCCAGCAGCGCCTGTGGTGTTGAGCCTCGCCGAGCTGGGCTCATGCGCATTGCCGGCGATGCTCGCGCGCTGCCCTCTCCGGCGCCACTTCTGCTCCTCCTCTCGCTGCTGCTGCTGCTGTTTCTCTCTCTCTCTCCTCCTCGCCTGTGTGAGGGACTCCCTGAACTAGAAGCTGCTCGCTCTGGGGCTGCCTCTTTCTCTCCCTCAGCCCTGCGCCTCCCTTGCCACCGGGAAGCCTTTTTTGTGTTTGGTCTTTGCGACGTATCGCTTCCCCCCTCCCTCCCTCCATTGCGCTCTCCCACGCGCACCACCTCCCCGCCCGCGCTCCCCATTCTTCTCTTCTCTTCTAAGCCAAGCTGAGGAGAAGGAAAGTGGGGCGCTGTGGGCTCGACGCTGCTGCCAGGACCGGCTCGTTTGGACTCGGCGCCTCAGCCGGCTGCCTTTCGGAGCGTGGGGTCCTCACTCAGCCTTAGAGCTGCAGTGCGCGAAGCCGCCGGCGGGGGCGCGGCACCTGGAAGGATCAGAAACAGCTCCCCAGCTCCAAAGAGAGGGAAGACTCTGCCGCCACTGCCTGGGGGACCTGCCTCTCTGGTAAGTGGAGAAAAAAAGGGTCGCAGCCTTGACTGTGTGATGCGGGAGAAACTGCAACGCTGAACTCTTCGTGAAAAGCCGAAAGTGTAGGGGAGAGAGGAGGTGGTGCTGGTGCCTAGCTGCGGATAGCCAGCCGTGTGGACAGTGCACTCTGCAGATGCTCAGAGGCACTGCTTTTTTCCCTTAGGATGGTTTGGCAGACGTGACTCTGTCGGTGAATATAGGGACCCAGGAATGGATCTCTGCTGAAATTAAAGCCCTAAAACAGGTGGAAGGGGAGATACATGTAATGTCAACTTTCAAGGGTGGGCTGAGCTCCTAAATGGAGGGTGGAAGGAATAAAGAGCAGTACTCTGAGAGGCAGGAGGAGAGCACAAATAGCCTGGGAATAACAGACTGATAAAAGGAATCTCACGGATTTGCTATTTCTGCTGCGTGATAATGTTTCTAAACCAGTGTTTAGGGGACTGCAGCTTTTAGGCTGTGATTCAAAGAGCAGGTGCAGCCTTATCCTAGTTATACTTTTTGAGAAGCATCTCCCACGATATTAAGCGGCATTTGCGGTCCCAGTGCAGCAGCATTACTTGGACTGAAGAAAGTTCCATGGAAATAACTGTGACAGCTTGCAAGTTACAAGTGTTTTAGGATTGTGGTGCTGGGTAATCAACATCAGCTAGCGTTTGTGGTAGCAGCAGGCTGTTTGTGACTATGTGTAGTGGTTTTATGTTCCATCTCAGCTCGCTGGGTGGTCTAGGGCAAATCTCAGTTTAAATTAAAGTGAAGGAAGGGATAAATGAGATAAGAATTGTAAACATACTTGTGGCTGAGAGGCACTTTGGAATGTGGAATAATAATATTGCAGTGAGCAGGGCAGCTGTAGTCAAGGGGAGAGAAACCGGCTGTAAAGCTATTTTCATTTACCAGGAATTCAACTCAGGGAGGCTTACTTTTGAGTAGGCATGTACAGGATTCCACTGGATGAGAGGCATGCATGGCACAATATCTTCAGAAACTAGCTGACCAACCTCAGATCGCTTGGTCTCATAGTCTCTGTTTTTGTTTAGGTGCCAAAAATTAGCATCAAAATTCTAAAATCAGATTGCATCCTTTACGCTTTCCAAGTTTGCATTCTTACTTGGAAGTAGCAACATGAGAGGTGTAGCAGTAGTGGTTATGCATTGGGGTGTCAGCTGTTTGCTAGCAGTTTTTGTCTGTGATCTCATGCAATGCAATCAGCTTCAATGGAACTATCTCTGAGTAGTTTGTCGGTTGCGATACAAGCAGCTGGGGTCTGTAGTGACATTTAAACTGGGAAGTTGGGATGGGGCGGAGACTTCATTAGTAAGGACGAAAATCCATACTGAAGCGAGAAAAGGAGCATGTGATGAGAACAAGTGGGTGTACATAGCCAGCCTGTGCAATTTACTCTAGCACTGTGGGATTATTCACTTCCAGATTATCTGATCATAGATCATGTGGCACCTAATGGATTGCTGCCAAGTCTGAATAACCAGTTGCAAAGGAGCTCTCCTTGTTCGGGTGTTTTCTATACCAGTCTCTTCCATTTTACATTTTTGTTAACTAATCCCAAGTGTGCTCAGGATTTTGGGGTGGTGGAGAAATTTGATTCGGTTTGCATTCAAAGGCAAATTTGCCCAATTTCTAAAACAATATGCAAACTGAAACACAACAATCCTTCCAAATTTGTGTCATTTGTGTTGTGGGCTGGCCGAGTTCTAATGATGCGGAATGGGGTGCAGAGTTTGCTGAGGACCCAGGGGAAGGCTCCAGCAGGGACCAGAGATCTGCTGGAATTGGAGCAACTTGATAGTGAGGATTTTTTTTGGGGGGGGGGGGGAAGAGTCCCTTCAACTTGGTCTCTCACCTTACCTGACTCCATGATGAGAGCCATGAACCCCACCTCCTTCTCCGTCCCCATCTTCCTCTTCACAGCCGTCAGCGTTTTGGTGCCTGTTGTGCCACCTGCCCTTGTGCTGTCAGATGCTCACCCATTTCTCAGGGGGCAGAGACACCAAGAGGTACCAGAGAAGGAGAGAACAGATGTAGTAAGACTTGCTGCACTAAGTTGAGCCTGCCCCATTTCTCTATATGGGATAGCAAGGGTGTGTTTCAGTGCTGGATCAACATCTGAAACTCTGGGAGTTAGATATTTGTTGTTGAAATCAATTATGTGTGTTGCCTGAAGTGCCGTAAGCTAGTGATTTGCATATGTACTGCAGCAGTCTGAACATTACACAGAATCCTCCTTTGAGCCTTCATTCTTCAGCAAGGACAATTTGTACTTCTTTAAATTTTGCAATGCATCTCTCCAGCCATATACACAAAAACGTGTATGCTACAGTGTGCAAATAAATGCACAGCATTGTGAGTTTGAGGGGTGGGGATAGGCTGTATGTCTGTCCAGTTTCTGGATCCAGCAGGGATTCAAATTGCCAAGTAAGTTTATTGGTAATGGCCCAAGTATGGGCCATCAAGGTAACAAAGGAAGTGGCTCTGTGCCAAAGGACAAATGGGGGGACTCTAATCCCTCAAACGTCTGTTAGTTTGAATGAAAGAGTTGAGTTGTGTGTGTGAACTAGAAGCTGCAGGCTGGGCAGCTGACAGAGCCATGCCTGATTTCTGCTTGAATCCAAGGTTGTGGCTATGGGAGAAGAAAGACCACAGTCTCTGCTGTCCCTCATTCTGAGGAAACCAAACCCTAGATAAGCCCCTGGAACCCCTGGAATCTCTCACCACTTGGAGATTGGGGCAGCATGCAACAATATATTAATTATTATTATTATTATTATTATTATTATTTTAAATGCATTATATTATGGGGAAATACATATATAAAGATACATAGTAAAAAAAAACTTCTTGCAAAAATGGTGAGAAATTTTCATTAAAAGTTTTTTTAAAAAAAAATAATTGAAGCTAATGAGGAAATCTGGAGAACTGGAAAAGACTGGAAAAATGAAAATCTGAGAGAAACAGAAATTGACCTGTTTTGTCCCTCCCCAACTAGGATTTCCATTTCCTACTCAATCCAAATTAGTGTGCACACTTGGAACTTAACACAGATTAAAGCATCACATCATGGCTTGCACTTCTTTCTTTTCCCCCTCTTTCTATTTATTTGTTATTAGTGTTGCAATACATATATAAAATCTTTACATAATGATACATATACATTATATTTATAAATTCACATTTTCCCATTTCATTATGTACCAACAGTTATCCATTTATTATTTCTTGCCCTGTGTCTTCCCTCCACCTGTGTGTGACTTCCTTGCACTTCTAACTGTGGTTGTGTGTGTTGTATGCACTGAGCCAGTGAGTTGACGGAAAGATACATTTGCCATGTATTGACCATCATCTGTTTGTATCTAACCAGCACATACAGTTGCTGCTAGGAAGCATTTCCACTTTCCCTCTCAGCTGCAATCCCTCACATGCTTTTTTCCAAGGTTAAGTTCCATGAGGCACAGGGGATTGCCACTGGAAGAATGTTGCTCCTCTCTGTGTGCACACGAGTAGAGCCGCTTCCAATGTGGAGGCATATGTGTGCATGTGGAGGCCTCCATGGTAAATAATCCCACTGTTATTTGAGGGGCAAACCCTTAGCAACTCATGCAACGGAAAAGCTTTTCAGCTGCACAGCACTAATAGACCTAATTATCTATACACACAGCCAGTGATTTATAAGTGGTTGAACTGTAATGCTTTGAATAGTAGAGCTCTTTGACCTTTCATTCTGATCTGTCACCCAGGGATCTGGCTTTAAGCACAGTAATATATCATCAGTGATGCTGAATACTTGAACTGATTAAATATGTAACACTGAGCAACTGAACAACAAAAGCAGGAAAACACTTGTTTCTTGTTATATATATATATATATATATATATATATATATAATTTTAAAAAATACATTTTGTAGTTAATGCCATAGTATCATTTTGATCTGCTTGGGCTTTCTCTCTGTGTTTTTTTTTTATTATCTTACGGAATATTATTTGCTATTTCCACTTGATAATGGTGAAATTCTTATGAGTACACCTTAATAACCTTGTATCACATTGGGATTCTGCCAATGCAAAGTGTTCTCAGGATAACAGCCCTGGGACCAAGCAAACACAGTGGTGAAGTAGTGGTATAATACTATCACGAAACTGTACCTCTAAGGATGCACGAGGGTTCCTTTCATGTGTACCTCCTGCGGCCTAGTCTTTTGCAGCGACTTATGTGGTCAAGCAATTCAAAACATCACACTCGAAATAATGGTTTCATAGCATTTCAAGCAACTGTTCTTAGGATCAAGACAGTGTTCCCCTTTACTGTACAGTGGTACCTCTGGTTACGAACTTAATTCGTTCCAGAGGTCCATTCTCAACTCGAAACCTTTATTAACCTGAGGCACGCTTTCGCTAATGGGGCCTCCCTCTGTGCCCGCGCCTCTGGCACGTGATTTCCGCTTGCATCCCAGGGCAAAGTTCGCAACCAGGAGCATCTGCTTCCGGGTTAGCGGAGCTCGTAAGCATTCACAAGGAGGACAGTCCGTAACCAGAGGTATTACTGTAATCAGCCGTAGACATGCTGTATCAAATTCTGCTGCGTTTTTGTTGTTGCCATAGTGTTCTAGCAATACCTTTTAAAGCTTCTCTTGCCTAGGCAAGGATATATTTTGGAGAATGTCCAATGTCTTTAACAACTCTCCATTTTATTTATTTAATTAGTGTTTGTCATTACAATTAATATGTGTATTATAAAAAGCTGTCCCAGAAGGTTTTTATTCTAACAGTATAAAACCATACATACTTAGTTCTAGTCAGTAATGAAATAGAACTAAAAATGGAGGAAAGGAAACATTTCCCATGTGAAGCCAATTATTCCTATGGTTTACAAGTCCACGCACTTCAGGAAAACACAATATTAAACTGATAAAAGTCTTGGTTACTTTCAGCTCTGTAAGCAGAATTGGCTACACCTGAAGTTCTAGAATTTAAACACCTGAATCCTAAATGTTCCCATCAGAGCATTGCTGTGCAACCAGCTGTCAACAGATCTTGCAAAGAATGTGAGCCAAAGTAAGTCACAAGAACTGCTTGCATGACTAAAAAGCTAGAAAGATCTTTTTAATCCAAAAAATGCACATAAATGGTTTTCTCTAATTCCTTTTGTTAAAAAAAAATCATATAATGAAAAATTAATCTGCAGCCTAGTTCTTAATGCATCTCAAAACCCAGTGCTCTGCATAAATCTAATTGCAAGGCGTTTTAATGACAATGTGGGGGCAGGGGCAGGGTTAGTTCCTGCATCAGTTTCCCAAGGACTCCATTAAGTAACCTAAGCTCCACATTTAACCAGCCATTAAAATGATTTTAATTTGGTAGACGGCACCATCTGGAGTCTGCCTTTTAAGGGGAAAACAATTCATAATGTAAGGAGAAAATATTAAGAGAGTTGTGATTTTGTTTTGCTCAAACAAGAGGCTTCCACTGAAATCTCTTTATTGGCCGTGGGTGGTATTCAGGTGCTGTTTGTTCCCAGGAAATCACACCATTCACACATCAGAATGTTAAGAAAACCTGGACACTAGAACGATTGGAAAATTGCAAGGGGAAATTTTATTTCTTGAATTTTTCAATTAGAAGTGGCAGACAACAGTTTCTTTAGGCCACATTTAAAATAAGCCAGTGCATCATTTTGCTCATTTCAGGGGAAGTTGGTTCAAACTTGGTGAATTTAGGACCATAGCTGATGATCGGTAGTCAAGTTTCCTTGAAGTCCACATAGCTATCATTGCAGGCATTTTTTCTGAGTGTTCTTTTTACTTGGCAATATGCTTATGATAATTGGTGTATGATTTATTTTAGTCAATAACAAAATAAAAGTTTGGAGAAAAGAGAGGAAAATATTTTGCATGTGAAGTCACAGTAATCCTTTTGTTTGTTTGTTTATGAGTCCATGCACTTCAGGACAACATGATAATAAACTGAGATAACTCTTGGTCACTTGTATCCCCGTAAGCTTACATTAACTGAAAGTCATTGCCACAAGTGTTTCTTTTTAAATACATTGTTTAGAATTGAAATTCCTTCACTGACATATAGGAGTGCAGCCTGTAGAAAATGTGTTTGGTCTGTTGAGTACCTTTCGGATGATAAATTAGTAAAATAAGTGCACACAATACAAATTCTCAGTCAAGTTTTGTTTCCTGAGGATCTGAAAAAAGGCACAAATAAAAAGAGACTGCTGGATCAGGCCAATGACCTAGCTAGTCCAGAATCCTGTTCTCATAGCAGCCAACCAGATGCCTGTGGGAAACTTGCATTTTAAGCATAAGCAAATGTTACTGTCACGGTCCAGAGGTTTCTCAGTATGGCTTCCTATACTTATCACCCTCAGAAGTCTGTGAATATGCAACAGGGCTAGGGAATATTTTTCACTCAGCAACCCAGACCTTCATCTCCCATCAACTCTGCAGGCCTGCTTTGATGGGTAGGCAGGGGTACACACTGGTCAATCATCTGATATTATTATGATGTCAGGTGATCGACACCTGTCAATGCTAGTTGTGGGTGCTTGGGAAGTATTGCGCAAGAGGCTTTGCTAGCCCTGTGCTTGGCACTTGGGAAGTGCTTTGAAGATAAAATCATCCATCTCTCTGCAGACCTTGATGTTTTGAGTGCAAATCCCACTTATAGGTGATGCAGATTGGTGGCAAGCTGGGCCAGAATGTTTCTGACCGTATGCCCTCTGGACCATAGCTGTCAACTGTTCCCTTTTTTAAAGGGAAATTCCCTTATTCCGAATAGGATTCCTCGCAAGAAAAAGGAAAAGTTGACAGCTATGTTCTGGACCCTTGCCCTTCTGGGCTGATTAAAGCTATCAGAGGTGGGGTTGGTGATTGACCAGACTGGTGGCCACTTGAGTAACTTCAGGTGAAAATCCATGAAGGCTAGAGGTTCAGTGTAAATATGGGTGTAATTATTGCTTTATTGTAAGAGCTTCCCTCCCTCTCACCAACCGTGCAGAAGATGCTGCTTTAAAAGTTGCCTGGGATTTATATTGTTGTAACAGAATGATGCAGGAAAGCACATTGTTTGCCTTTCAGGCTATGTGTATATACTGGAAGAAAATCTGTTTGTTTTATTTTAAGCTTTCTCCACTTCTTCATTCTGTGTATTGCAGGGCCTGTGTGTTCTTCAAGAGTCTCAAGTCTCAGACCTTACTTGTAGTCAGCTCCACTGATTAATTGGGATGCAAATTTTAATCTGTGATTAAAACTTCAATCAATTAATTAAACTGACTGAAGTTTGGAGGCCTGGTGATCTGTACTACAAGGCAGTTTGTGCAAACTCCTTGTTCCAAGTATAGATATTTTACAAACCACTCTTTCTATTCTTAACTCTAGGAATTGGTGCCTCAGATCAGGAGGTTACAAACTGATACTTAATCCAGACAAGATGGAGGTCCATACAAGAATGCTGTCGATCTAGGTGAGGTAGTACATCTCCAAAAAAGCAGAAAAATACTCATTGATTCATCATGTTCCCCGAATGCTTAGATAGCTGCCGTGGTTAGGAGTGCATTTTATCAACTTTAGCTGATATGCCAGCTGCAGCCTTTGGAGAAGGCAGACTTTGCTTGAGCAAAGCATCCATGCTTTAGTTATATCCATGCTTGATTACTATAATGCACTCTATGTGGGTCTGCTTTCGAAGATGGCATGGAAGCTTCTGTTGGTCCCAAAGATAGTTGTTATACTTTTGTCTGGTGCTTGCAGGTCAGAGAATATAACTCCAATTTTATATCCAGTCATACATCGGCTCCACTATTTGCTTCCAGGCCCAGTTCAAAATGCTGATTTAAAGCCCTAAACAGTTTAGGATGGCGTTGCTTTTGAGACCTCTTTCTCCTATATAAACGTGAAGGACGAGCCCTTTATTTCTGGCAGCGGTGTGACACTGGAATAGTCTCCCAAATGAAATTTGCCAGGTTGCCTCTTTATGTGTCTTTCACCAGAATGTAGCACACTTTTAATGAACTTTTATTCTACTGGTTTTTTCTTACCCTTACTGCTGGAAGGGTGTGTGTGTGTGTTTTGGTTGTATTATGTTCTTTATTTTTAGAAGCTGGCTGCTGTACTTGCATTTTTATTGATTTTGCTGTATGCCAATCTGGGCATCTTTTTGATAGATGGATGAGATATAACAAATTAATTTTATTTACTTCTAACTTTATTTTTAAAAATTAGAAGAATTTCATAAAGGTTTTGCAAAAAAAAACCCCACACATCATAAAACCTTTTACCATTACTGCAACAATTCTCAATGCCAAATTTGTTTTATTATAAAATAACTAGTAGCAGATGATTCTATCTTCTGATCAACTATCCTGAGTATTAACTAAGGAAGCTTCTTACAAAAGCTTGTTAAAAGTCTGTATGTGTCAGTAATTCCAATTATGCACACATTAGCCAGTTTAGAAATGGAGAAAGCACTTACAGCTCTATTCAGAATGTGAGCTTCTAAATTATGTATGGTCTATTATTTTTTTCCCCAAGGAAAAACTCAGGTTGCCTTGGGTGCTTTGCCTTGTCAGATAAGGGCTAGAAAAGACTTGGATCCCGATAACTTTGTGATACAGATAAGAATTTTTAGTGTCGGTGGCATTGTCAAATCCTATATAGGCTTTCCTGACAGCCTGAGACTGTATATAAAATGACACTTGTGTATGGTGATCCTTCAGCCTTTCATGTTTCTCTTTTGTGTAGATAAGCTTTCAAATCTCCATCCTCAGTGTCAGCCAATGATAGCTTTAAATATAATCTGACTTCCTGGAATAAAGATACAAACATGATTTCAAAACCCATTTGTTTGTGACAAAGGGAATACAGATATTTGTAACAAAATGCATAGACCACAGCCTGCCATCCATTTAGTTTAAGTGCTTACTTGTAAGCGCCTTGGGTACCATTAATTTCAGTGGGACTATTTGGGCATAAATGCTTGTAGATGGTGATGGCACTGTAATGGTAATGGGAACATGTCACACTTCACAGTCAGTCAAGGCTTATAGTTGGACCATTGTAGTATGGCAGTGGTTGCAGAACCTATGATCCCCTAGCAAGTGGATTGTGGTGCTTGTGTGTATGTCTGCAAAAGGCTGGAACTGGGGAGGAGGAGGAAACCATGTGTGTGTAAAAAAAGGGGGGGGTGAGTTAATGAGTTTAACCCCAAATGCAGCAGCATTTGAAAAGAACTCGAAGCCACTTTGGCAACTGGAATAGCCTCTAAAGTAAAATGTGCATTTTAGAGAAATCTTGGGGAACACAGAAGAAAATAGAGACAATACCATAGGCTGTTTTTATGGGATACCCTCTATTTGATCTCATTACATTTATATGACACCAATTCCACTGGCTCCCAGTTTGTTTCTGGAACCAGTTCTGATTCTCACCTTTCAAAGCTCTAAAAGATTTGCAATTTGGATACCTCCAGAACCACCTCCCGTCACATGAACCTGTACCCTCTTGTTATGGTCCTTGGGGATGGTCTTGCTCCATGTGCCTCCATTGTGTGAAGTGAGGAGCATAGAGACACATTGCCAGGCCCTTTCATCGGTGGTGCTTGGACTACAGCATTCTCTGTCTCATGAGGTCTCACAGACTACTTCTCTAAACACATTTAAAGCATCAAAGAAGACATCGTTTAGAAAAGTTTTCTGAATTGAGTTATCTACAGGTTTAATGTCTGTTAACATGGCTGCTGATTTGTTTTATGGTTTGCTGGTTTTTATTGCTTTAGAATCTTATTGATAGCTGCTGCAATCTAGCATCCATATAGGATGTAAAGTATGGGGTATATAACCTTTTAAATAATTTTTTTTGCAAAACAACAAACATTCCCATTCTTTGACAAAAGAGAAATTTAGTACTTGGACAGATTCTCATATGCTTGCATCCAATATATATTCCACAGTTCATACATTTAGCAAGAAATGCTACTGTACTGAATGTAGATCTGCCTCTTTCTCTTCTGAGCCATATTTACTAGATGATCCATTTAGGACATGCATAACCCGAGTTATAACAGCGGCATTGTTTGCTAGTTTGCTTCTGTGCCCAGTTCAAGGTGCTCATGTTAGTGTTTAATGCTTTAGATAACATAGGCCACAAATATCCAAAAGACTGTCTCCTTCTTTATGGACCCTCTAGGACAGAGGAGGCCTTCTTGATAGTTTCACTGCTCCTAGAAACTTGAGAGCTAACAGCTCAGGACAAAACATTATTTGTGGCAGCCCCTAAACTATGAACATCTCTCCCCACAGAGTGAGAGAAGATGCATCTAGCATCTTCATCATGTAGTCTTCCTTGTATGCTGAAGGCACACTTCTTTACCTTGACCTTTGATATCAATGATATATAGTTATAATTTGGGACCCACTTTATACTTTTGACCATAATCTGTTTAAACTGATTTTAATGCTGTAAAATCATTGTAAGCCACCTTGGCAAGGCATCTGTCTTATTCTCACCAGCTCTCCTGAGAACTTCAGTTACTACATCAGCACAGAAGTGGGGGGAAATAATTCAGCTGAATTGGTGAAGTCTTGTGAGGGATCCCAGAAGTGAATTTCCTTAAGAAACCCGCATCCCATACCATTTAGTGCTTTAAAGGCTAAAACCTGCCCAGAACTGAACCCAGAAAACCTATTGAAGCTTGCACAAAACTGGCATAATATGATCTGTCATATGTCATGGTTGCAGACAGCAGTCTGGTGGTTGCTGCAGTCTGACTTGAGTGATAGAGAGTGGTGGAAAAAATGGGAATTGCTCTTCTGGATATTTCATGATGGTATTTATAAAATATTCATAACTTTTGATTTGAGGCATGTTTCCTTCCTTCCCTATCTTGTGGAACTGAAGAGCGTGAGTTACCTTAAATTACCCATATGAGTCGTCTCATGAGTCGCTGTGCAAATTCCTGTTTCTATCCTTTGGTTTGGACCTTGCTGATAAATGTGATTGTTTGCAGAGACTTATTTTTGCATACGCATATGTTCGAGCTGGGGAAAATAAATGTTATATCTTCTGGAAATGTTCCAGAGCAGGCATTCTGTCACGCTATTGATTATGGCACAGTTTTGTGGCATCTTCAAGAGTAGGACAGTTTTCTGCTTGCAATTGGTTCCAAATCTGGAAAGCCGTCTTATATAGTACCTACTTGGGATAATGAATAAATCCCCTATCATCTACATAAGCCTTCAAGACCAACAGATTTATTGTAACATCAGCTTGTGTATATCAGAGTTCAAGTGGACAAAAGGATGCGTAGAAATACCTATCTGTTGATCTTGGGGATGGTGCAATACTATGTTCTTTTTGTTTGTCTTTGTTTTCCTTTTGCAAGAGACTAATATAACTACCTCTCTGGAATGAACAGCTGTGGTATTTTCACCCTTTTAAACTCATTCTGTCCTTTAAAACTGCCACTAAAATGAACGCTTCAGAAATCTTGACTTTTAGGGTACACACTGTTCACCCACTATCTCTATTATAAATAAACATGTGAGAGCAAAGCAGCAGATGTTGATTAGAAAAGGCTATTTTCCACTAGCCCTCCTCTTCAAGATGACGATACCTAAGGAAAATTACTGTGATGAAATCCCATGTGTGTGCAGATTGGATTATTCCCTTTCTCTAAATGAAAATTTTAAAGAATGACAGAAATCTGTCCTAGGAATGAAATATCATGCTGACAATCTAATCTAGGAACAAAATATCTCCATAGCTCCTAGGATAGTCGGAACTTTTGATTTGCTCTGAAACATGTGCAAAGTGCTGGAAAGGTTGCAGTGATTTTTCATTCTGTTATTTAAATAGGTATCACAGAAACTTTATCTTAGCATTCAGCATAGTGTTTTCAAGTGCAGTTTTTGTAAGATTTACATAGTTCTGTAAGTGCTCAAGTGAGGGCTTCTCCTCCTCCTCCTCCTCCTCCTCCTCCTCTCTCTCTCTCTCTCTCTCTCCTCCTCCTCCTCCTCCTCCTCCTCTCTCTGTGTACACATATGTAGCTTAAACACTTTCACATTTAAGCATAATTTCCTCCCTCTCTTAAACCCTACCTTTGTTAGGTGAAATTCTAATTATAATTGTCAATGCTAGCTAACTTTTTTGGCCTTTCATGGTGATAGTATATTTACAGCAAACATAAGAGCAACACAAGTTTGTGCAACAGAACAACATTCAGTGGCAAAATGGCTGCTCTCAGTGCATGCCAAAAAATTCCACTGTGTCCCGGAATCCTTATGTGTTCTATGTGATGATGACAGTGTTTTGATGAGACACATCTTATACCCGTGATAAAATGCAAACATTCCTGGATTCCCGCCCTCCCCCCCCCCCAACGATTGCTAAGTCAGCTATTTTAATGACTACTTTCTAGGTCTCAGAAAGACAGAAATTATAGAGTAGCTTTGTCTCTGTAAGAGTCTGTTCTAGTGATGCAAGTCAGATAAACTGCATTGAGAAACATTTATAAAGCTATCGCTGTTCCTTTGTAACAGATAATAATTCAAGCTAGCTTTACCTCAGCACAGCTGAGACAGCTATAGATAGCTTAGGAATGAAATGTTATCAATAATAGATGGTGTATTTTATGTTCCCTGACACATGGTAGTTGGGGTGCTCCATGTATCATTCCTGGATGAAATGTAAATATTCACTTACTGTCCAACTTCATTCCTTTTGCTGTTGCTGCATTCTTTTGCCATATTTGTCCATTTGCTTTTGCTAAGCTTTATGTAGCTGGAGATATAGTTCATTTTATTCTTGTGATGCCTTAAAGAAATTGCCTGTGAGCTAAGCAACTTGATTTTACTAAAGCAACTTTGTTTTTCCTACTCTTTCTGGTTGATGATGCATTAATCTGTTACATTGTGGTGTTTTTCTTTCTTTCTTAACATTCTAGCAACTGTTTTTTATTATTTCTATACCATGAGAAACTAGAGCAATGGTATATTGCATCCATCCCTGCTGATTACATGGAGTAGCTTATCTGTTAAATCCAAAACTGGTCTAATGGGAATATTGTGTGTTGCCACATTTCATTTTCAGAGAATTTTAATGCGGATTCTGTTTCACAATGCCAAACAGCTTTCCCTCATCCATTAGTTTGAGAAGGTATGGGGGAGGAATGGGGACTCTGTCAGGAGGATTAAAAAGTAGTAACAACTACCAGCCTGAGGGTTGCAATATCTCCTAAATGTTGTGTCTTCTTGAGTTCATTCAGTTGATAAATATGAGGGGCATCATTCTTCTATTGTGCTCATTTGTAGTGCAGGTGTCTAGGGATCAGAGTTACGTGTAGCTGACCCCCTAGCATATTATTTTAGCAGAAAGTGGCTTTTGTAGCTGTGATTAGTGGTGGAGGAAGGGCAAATAAGAACAAACCGGCTGGTGCTGATGGGAAAACATTTGGAAGGCCCTACTTTGGTGAAGGCTGGTATATAATGAAGTAATGACACTTCTAAGGGATGTGGGTGGTGTGGTGGTTTAAAGCACTGTGCCACTTGGACTTGCCGATAAAAAGGTCGGAGGTTTGAGGCCCCGCGATGGGGTGAGCTCCCGTTGTTTGGTTCCAGCTCCTGCCAACCTAGCAGTTCAAAAGCACGCAGTGCAAGTAGATAAATAGGTACCGGTAAATGGCATTTCCTGCGCTGCTCTGGCTTCGCCAGAAGTGGCTTAGTGATGCTGGCCACATGACCCAGAAAATCTGTCTGCGGAGGTGGACAAACGCCGGCTCCCTTGGCCTGTAAAGCGAGATGAACACCGCAACCCCAGAGTTGTTCGCGACTGGACTTAACTGTCAGGGGTCGCTTTACCTAATGACACTTCTACTGATGTGACAGTCAAAGTTCTAGGGTGTAGTTACCCTGTAGCTGCCCAATGGATGTGGGATACTGTGAAAATATTTAATGATGTACTGTTCTTAATTCTGTCTGTAATCTGGTGTATGGAAAGGAAAGGAAGTTATTTCTGACTCCAAGCAAGTTTTGCAAAAGAGAGTGGTGTACTTTCTGTGTTCAAATCATTCATGTATAATTTTGCTTAAAGGGGAGGTTTAAGAAAATCCTGTCATTTTCATGGAGGAATTGTTTTTCTCGAGCCAAAATATTGTAGAGCAAGGACGCGTGAGTCCTACTGAAACAACACAAGTGATCTTTCATGTATGTCAGAAACTGCTTGTTAAGTTAAAAATTTGCAGTTATTTTTTTTAGCTCTTTGAAATGTACTGGAATGACTTGTCTCCAATGTCTTGCCTTTTATATTTGCTGGAGGGGAAAGCACAAAATGGCAGTTTAATACGCATCTAAGATATGTGTTTGAACTACATCTAAGCAACAAACAGTAGAAGGGGAATGTTCACGGTGCTCCCATCTGGCTCAGGAGTTTTTATATTAGTTGTGTGTGATCTGTTTTGCAACAGATGGAGAGTCACACTAGGAGGAGTTATGAGACGCCTCTGAATGTAAAAGGCCTGAAATAATTACAGTGAGCTATTGCTCAAACACCTATTCCTTTCGGAATGGCAGGTGATGATGTTGATATGTGTGAAACAGCTGACTTCCCCAGCTCTAATCAAAACACACATGCCAGGTTTTCTTTGCTGTTTAGATGTGATCCACCTTCCCCTGCCCCCAATATGTTGATACAAAAGGGCAAAAGGGATGCCATGAAAGATCTAAACACACACACACGCAATCTCTTTCCCCCTGTTTATTCTGACACATTGCAGAATTGAAGCAGTACTTGAAAATTTTCCTATTACATAGATCAAGTCAGGGTTATTATTATTATTTATTAGACTTGCTAGTTGCTTGGTCATGCAGAGGTCTCCAAGCAACTTACAACATACTTAAAAACTGAAAAGGAAACACAGATACCTTGTAATATTAGCATTGTAATACAGAAAATTCATAAAAGTATACACTGTAAATCAACCTGCCTCCAATGACAGCATTAGGGAGTTTTGGCACCATACTGTCTGCAAAAATAATTGTCTCAGTCCATCAAAAGCTTGACGGGGGAGAGGGGGAGAAATAGGCTTTTACCTGGTGCCAGAAAGATGTCAGTGAAGGTGCCAGAGGACTTCAGTGCAAAACCATTCCACAGATGAGGAGCCACAACTAAAGAGTCCCTCTCCAAGCTTCCCTCAAAGAAGGGACCTGGAGAAGGGCCTTAGACTCACCAAACTCTTTATGGCTCAGAACTCCAATATCTTCAGAACACCACTCCCAGTATGAACCAACTTGACCCTTAGTTCTTATACCGGGAGTGGTGTTCAGAAGATATTGGCGTTCTGAGCCATAAAGAGTTTTGGTGAGTCGAAGCCAGCACTTTGAATTGGGCTTGAAAGCATTCGGGATGTCTTATTTAGATAGTGTCACCAGAACAGAGTTCTAATGCTGTATCTGAGGTGGGGGAGCCTATACCCGATGGACTTAGAAGAAACCTGTGTGCTGTAATTGACCACTCTCATTCCTAACACTAAACCATCCTGTGATCCTCAGATGAAGGGCATTTCCATTTGCCCTTCCCCGACAAGCAGCTTTGTAAGCAGGCCCATAGCTGTTCTTGCATATTTAGGCCAGTTCATTCCCCGCTGCCAAATTGACCAATGGTGGCAGGGCCTTATGGGCGTTCCTCTGGGTGCGGGTCAACTGCCCAATGAGCGGCAAGCTGGTGATGGCTCGATTGGTGGATAGGCATTGGGTAAGCTGAGATCTTGAGTGGAGGGGAGGTTGTAGCCTTCGCATTCCCCTCCATGGGTAAGGGTATCCTGTTGAAAGGATCCATGAGGAGTGGCTCCTGTCCCAGATAGGGGCCAGGGCCATTCCACCTCTCTGATAGGAACCACTTGGGGGATGCCCCAATTTGACATAGGTCATAGGGCGTTCCCCATCAGATGGCTTCACCCTTAGAGACACTGCTAGTAGACGGGCTGGAATGAAATATGCAGTGGCTTATCCTATGGCCTATAGCCAAAGCCTACATATCTTTAACCAACAAAGTTGTGGCCTTATTTGATCCCATAAACCCAGCGTACTGTGTACTGTCTAGTTATGTAATCCTCAAGGAACGGGATGGTCATGGGACCTTGACATGCAATATTGTATAACCAAAAATATGGATACTCTCTGGAAAAGCCCAGAATGCATTAATGTGACAGTATGGGGCTGTCCTGATTCCGATGAAATATTAGAACTTTACAATCAGCTTTAACCTGGGCCAGAGTTGAAAGCAGGACTCATCCCTCACCCCAGATGCTGAGCTAAGTACTAGAACCTCCAGGAGGGTAGTCTATTTGTAGCCCTTTTCACATGGAAGGCTGAGCATGTTCCATCTACACTATTTGGAACCATTTCAAGTGGGTTTATTTTAAAATTTGATTTAATTTTGCAGAGTTGTTCATGTTTTATTGCAGTGCATAGCAAATGTAAGTGGAAGAGAAATGTAATTTTCATATGGGACTGAAGATAACACTCCAATCTGTCTAGAGTACTATATTTCATCAATACAGAAGGTGCATTAATTGTAAGTTTTATGAACTTATGCTAATGCAAGCTAGGGAGTTTTTGTTTTCTAAAAACATGGAGGGCACTATAAAATTCCATTGATTTCTAAAGGAAGGCTACACTTGCCCTTAAATATTTTCTATTGAAATCACTAGGACTTTAAAGGTGCTTAGCTTTTGGATGATTATTAAAAAAAACCTTGTGGGAGAAAAAAACTTCACTGATGGAGTCTCAGGATGGAATGTGGGGTGATACAACTTACATTTAAATGAGACTCCATTAAGTGCTGTGGCTCTTCTACATTCCATCTTGATCAGATGCAGACTCCTTGGCTCCTAGAGAACTCGAACGCTTACCCACTATTGTGTTATATCTTGGTTGTCCTAATAAAGGTATTGCCTTGATTTGGATTTTGAAAAAAAATGACTTACTGTTTCTCCCCTTCTTCTTTCCCACTCCCACTTTCCCCATTTCTACTAATTCACGTGCCAAGGTTTGTAAGAACCTCCCACTCTCTTGCCAGGAAGAAACATTTTTCAGTATTATAGATCAATTTCAACATCACAACAACTTACAGAGACTGCTCTGTGATTATTTATATAATTGCTTTTTTACTTTCTCTGGAGGTCAACCTGGGGGTCTGTTATATAGACATTTACAATTTATGGAGGCTCCTATTCTGAGCAATTAAATGCAGCAACAAAATTACATGTGGCTTTTGTCGAGCTTATCTTATGATTTAATATCCTTCATGTGCTGTGTTAACTTACACTAAAAAGAAAGAAAGAAAGAACACCACTAAAGCTTAACATCAGCTTTTGAACACCACCACAAGCCCTTTCACAAACACTTTAATCCTAAATATTTTGGCTGTAGTGCAGTGAAAATAATGTATGTGCTTGCAAGCAATTGGACATAACACACACACCATAAATCAGGTCAAAAGGTCTGACTAGTTATAATCAAAAACAGTATGCAGTGCAGTACGGTACTGAGCAAAACGTTTTGGTGGAGTAGCTCTACTGCCATGCAAAGTTGTTCCATAGTTGTCTTGATCTTCACAAGTATTACCGTACATGGTATCCTATTGGAAACAATAGAACACGTTTCCACAAAAAAGCTTAAATTGAAAGAATCACACAAGTATTAACATGGGTTCGAGGGAATTTCAGAGTTAACGTGTTTAGCTAGCAAACATTAGTCCTAGGGGTATCAATATTCTGCATTTGCATTTTAATCATGTTACCCCCCTTCCTCTGGGGAGAAATATAGAAAGGTGTTGACCTCTGCATTAGTACATCATTTACCCATGGAGGAGACCACGACCTACGCTTTTCTCTGGGTTTTGATCTGAGGCTCAAGTAAAGCTCTTGGTTTGCTAATTGAAAAAAAAATGAAATTAGCGCATGGTTTTGTTATCAGAAACTAAAAAGCATTGTTGATGAAAGGAGCTTTTTTGTCTCCCACAAGGAGCTTAGCAGAAATCGCATTACAACCAAGAAGAAATGAATGCCTCTTATTTTCTGTTGAGATTTTGGGCAGGATTTCAGTGAAATGTGCTGAGTGTAAGAAGGGCAAAGATCATTTCATTTTGTGATATAGATATTGGGTTCTGACTTCAGAGCCAGTTGAAACGAGCCACCTTTATCAAAGTGACACATAGCTGTAGAGAAATTGCTTTGTACTTCACATCTTTCAATAAATGTGAAGCAGGAGTATATAGCAAGGCCGGAAGGAAGTTGTTATGGGGCAAAGCTGCAACAGCATCTGTCTGGAAGTGGTGAAAAGAAGAAATGACCAGATTCTGAAAAGGTGTGTGCATTTATTCAAAATATATGAAATGGCTGAAAATCAAAGTTGTTGGTACTTGTGTCTCTTATATACAGTGAGCACAGCATGACAGCCTCCCCTCCACACACGAAAGGTCAATGTGCATTGATTTTATTTTTACAGGTTTTGCCTTTAAGGTGGTGGCTGGGACTTAATAAAGAGGTTCTGAAGTTGGTTGAGAGAAGACAACAGGGATTGTTCTGTGCCTGTCCCTAAGATGTCGGGATGCCACATAGGTGAGGAATGATAGGGCATTGGAGGCAGGTTGGATTATGGACGTAGGCAGCTGCTGTCTTCTCCACCCACATCTTGATTATACATGCCAGGTTAGCTTCCACATCCTCAGTTAAATAATCAGTAAGAGATATGTTATTCTGCATTAACCTGGAATTCAAAAGCGGCACCCAGGGACTGGTAGGGCAGCCACCTAACCTGAGAGTGGGAGAAACTTTGAAACATGGCATATAGACATTAACCATCTGAGCCAGGGTCCCTTTACTGGAATACTTTCTATCAATACTCCCCTATTCATGACCACACTAATTCAGACCCACCAGCTTCCCCCATTTGATCCCATATACCAGGCCTTCGGCTCTCCAGATGTTTTGGACTACAATTCCCATCACCCCTGACCATGGGATGTTAGGTAGGGATCATGGGAGTTGTAGGCCAAAACATCTGGAGGGCTGCAGGTTGGGGATGCCTGCCATATACTCAATCAGAGCAGGGCATAACCTACCAAAGCCTGTCTCCAGATATTCCACGCCCCCTCCAATAAAACACAAATCCAGGCAAACCTCAAAACATCCAAGCCCAGCAAAAATCTTGGAAGGGTGGCCTTTGAGTCAGCTTCCTGAAGTGGCTCCCCTTTGGTGCTGCCACTTTGGAGGCAGTACCTTCTGGACTGGGTCCAGCAGATCAGGATCCACCCCCTGGAAATAGGGTCCAGCCAGTCCCAGTTGTTAATCGGTCTGGGGGCAGGCTCTGGCTAATAATGTCAATCAAAGTTCTGGACACAATGGAAAAGTTTGTCCCGTTGTAATCATTCAGTTTTCTTTGTTTAGAAACAAGTCTCACGTGTTATCCTATCAGTTGCCTGATCTTGCCAAGTAGATCTAAGCAATCATTGCCACATCAGCAGAACTGCTTCAGTAATGGGAAAAAATCTCCCCAATCTCTTACAATCTGTTTGCTTGAGCTGCTGTAGCATGTCAGCTGCTGTTTTCTGCCTGCTTCTTGATAACACTTTTTTTCCAGGGTGTAAGGCTTTATGTTAGAGGCGCTTGTCAGGGAGCTCTATGGCAGTACATATATTTTGGGATGGGAGTACTGTGACATGTTCTAGTTGTAATCATAGGACCGTTTATGTGCTTTGCGTTTTACCTGTTCTTTGGAAAGATTGCACTTACATCTCTTAGCGATCATGTTATATATCGCTCATTAGACCCAGACAGCATTGCTAACGGTCATGGGTGATGGGAATTCTAGTCCAATATATGGAGGGCCACAGGTTCTCCACTCTTGCTCTAAAGAGTTGCTGTGGTGCATGCATTAGAAGGAGAAGGTCTGCCATGTGTTCTCACAAGCACATCTCTCCCCCTCCCCATTACCCATTACCATCACCATATTCATTTACAAACTTGCTCCAGCTTTAGTTGCACACATGTGTGCTGCCTAGTTAAAGCCCATCTCTTTATCCCTCTCTGCCAGAGTCGGTGCTTGTGCTGTTAAAATAGCTGTCGAGATTGGCAACAAGAGATGCATCTGGAAGGCTGTGCCAGGTGCTGCATCATTAACGCAACACCTGTATATGCAGCATGTGGAAGAAAGGGAGAAAGATAATTGGGTAATTCATTTCCTAAAATGATGCTTGCAAGCATTATATAGTGGCATCCAGAGAGCCATCTTGAAGGAGGCAGTATTTGCTGCTGGTGAATAATTTTAGAAACGCTGAAGTACATGTAAGTTTAAATATATATATATATATATATATATATATATATATATATATATATATATGAATCTGATACCCTTCACTTTCCGCCATCTCAGGTGGGCTTGTTTCACCTTATTGAAGGGACAGACCTTTCACTTAAAAATTACACCATTTTAGCATTAGCTGGCAGATTTAGTTTTCATCCGAGCCATATGCAGTGACAATCAGCTTATTACATTGATGTTCGCTGAAACAAATCCAAGAGTCAAGAGAATTTACTATTCATTTACTATCACTTACTTTGTGCTAAGTATTAGAAATCTATCCACCAGTTATTCACAGACTACTCTGCAATCAGTGTATCTATTCACTTTGAAAATAATAATTATTCTTGCAGATAGTGCAGCCCCAGCAGCAGGCTTTTAAAGCATCCCTTTTAAAGTGTTGGTTTTTTTTTCTTGTTTTGTCATTAAAATTGGTCTATAAATTTTAGACAGACTTCAGCTGAATGAAAGTCTATCACATGCCAGACACACATTGATTTCCCCCATTAGATCAATGCTTTCCAGGGCACCATATTATTTATTCATAAGACAGAAAAGATGCCTGAGAGGCTTTTACAGAGGTGTAAATCTGTAATCCAAATAACATTGTAGAAGGTTTATTCCAGAACCCCAAGAAATCTGTGCAGGCAAACCTCTCTACCTGCTTCACTCTAAACATACACTCCTTTCTGCAATCATTCATTCATTTGGAGAAAGAACCAGCTATTATTAAAGCTTGAATTGTAACATTTTTAGCTCGTTTTTCTTATTGGTATTCAGGTGAAGCAAGAGTTTTCCCTCCTCCTCTCAGTTTCTGAGACAGCTTCTCTTTTATTTCTAATAGGATAATCATGTTCATGACCCCCTTGAGGGGGGAAATTATTTTCTGCAAATCAAATTTTTAAACTTTCTCTGTCGTCGTTCAGTCAGCCTAAACACGTTTTCAGTATGCATGCTGTGTACTTCCCTTGACCATAAGAATATTTCATTTCACGCTAATGTCTGTGCATATATCCACACTATTAGCACAGTGTCTACTGACTGTACACCATGTAAGCAGAAGTGTTTTTGAGGACTTGGTCATTCTGCAAGATGCATCAACGTATGCAGAATATATTGTTAACCATCTTGAGTAATTTCTTCAGAGTGCTATCATGGTGCCTGTTTGTACAACATACCCACATATAGGTTTGCATGATTGTTACCCATCCATGTGCAATTAGATGTACTAGTATCTGTGTTCTGATTATTACATGTCTGAGGTCTCCTTTGAATGTTATCGCAGCTGCATGGGAGTTAGCAGTGTCCAGATATGTTGCTCCAGACATACCTTCACAGTCTCCACTGATGCTGGTTGATCTGTATAGCTAAGCCCTTGATAAAAACCAGGACCTTAATTTTTCAGTCAACGAAACATGTTTCTGCTCACAAAATGTACTTTCAGCTTGTCATGTGTTATGCGGTGGAAGCAGCAGTTTGGTAGAAAATCTGTGGTAAAATAAAAAATTAGTAATAGCAAAAGGAATTTATTTAGAGATCATTTAATTTATAGCCAGTTACAGCATTAAGTGTATTTGCTTGCTGAGAATTAAGTATAATTCTTATTAACACGTGTATTTTCTGAACTGCTAAGCTGTACTTATCTGCGGCACTCATTTATTCGTTTAATACTCTGTGCTCTACTAATTGATGGAAACTGATGATTTCTGCATCCTTCCTCAAACGTATTCTCACTGATCACCCTGTGACTGCCATAAAGTATACAAATGCAGCTCTTTCAGCAGCAAATTTTCCTTACAAATAGAATCTTTCATGTGGAGAATGTGGAAATCTCTTTCCATTAGCACTTGAAAAATTGCCTTAATCCAAGTTTAGTTCAGACATTTGCCTACTTAAAACTTATATTCTAACCATTATCTCCTCTCTTCCTGATTACAGTAATTTTCTCTGCTCTATCCCCACTTAGAAATTTGAATACTGCTTTCTTGACTGTAGCAAGATAGTGACAGCCTTATTTTCTCTATAGTACTTGGTAACAAGAACACATCTTGCGCTGACATCTCCACTGCCCCCACTGATAGGTACATTTGCAATTGCAAAAGAAGGGGCTACCTCCATCCTATGAATAAATCAGATTGCTTGGCAGCAGACCCACACATCATAGTTTACCTGTGTTGTCTCTACCCCAGACACACATTAGTTATGCTTATCTTATTATATTACTAATTACTGAACTGAGCCTGGGTAAGCTGAGAGGATAATGTATAGGGCTTGATTTTTGCAACTGGGAACCATTCCACATCCCCCCTCCCCACAGTATGGTAGGAGGTGCTACTTAGACCCTCCTGCCTTTTCGTCTGCTTCCCAATATGCTTTCTCGCACATGGGTGCAAAGATAGGGCATATCATTTTGCCCTGGGGGTGGGAAATTAGCATTTGACCCTGTATCTCTTCTCTACTTTCAAAGAGAAATGCTAGGGGTGGGAGTTAGGAACAAGGTGTAAATAGCATTGTTCTGAACTTCCATTTTAACTTATTAGCTTCCCATGGCTACATCTTCCTTGAACGCATGATGGCTGGAACTGGGGTGGCATCAACCATGTCCCTCCTTCCTCAAAACTCTTATAAAACACAGTATGCAAACTATAGTGGTACCTTGGTTGTCGAACTTCCGGCATTGTTCGACTTCCGGCATGGTTCGATAACCAAGAAACGGCTTCCAATTGTCTTCAGGAGCTTCCTGCACTCAATTGGAAGCTGCTTTGGATGTTTGGCTTCCAAAAAACATTCGCAAACTGGGACACTCACTTCTGGGTTTGCGGCATTCGGGAGCCAAAACGTCCGAGTACCAAGGCATTCGACAACCAAGGTACAATTGTACATTAATGGTCACAGGACAATCTGAAAGTTTGCTTCCTCCATGTGGCATGCATCAAATGGCACATTTTATTTGTCTTTTATTGTCTTATATATGGCTTTGGATATACATGGAAGAATGTTAGGCTTCAGGGCAGGATACAGAGAAGAAGAAACAAAACTCGTATTCTAGCATGGTTGATAACGACTTTATCTATATTAGTCTTTTCTATTTCAAGCTTAATTTATTGTAAATACATGCTTGAAGAGTTATTAAAGAATAATTAGTTCATGAAAATGAACTACCGAGATAACAGTGCCCTGGGATTTGAAATTAAACACAGAAAGATGACTTCATGCATTTCATTAAATAGATCTCTTCCTTTGGACCATACAGAGAAGAGGAGGAGAAGAGGATCATTAAGATATCTTATGGATGTAAATGTTTCATGTGTGCATGCATAAAATGAGTGAAAACTTGTGTTATGCAGTAGGATTTTAGCGCAGCGTACTTGTTGCATAGTTACTCCTAACAGAATGCATGGGTAATGACATTAGCATCACATTATTCATTTGAATGAGCAGGGAGCCCCAGCTCTTCAAATTATCCAGCATTTCGATAACAATATTAGACTTCAGACTTGAAGATGCCACATCTCCTTAAGTAAGTGGTAACCAGTAGAAAATTGAATTAATATTCTAAAAGATTGGTGCAGAATATTTTCATATATTGGAGGGTAGTTAAGGGCTTTACAGTGCTGGATCAAACATTCCACAAGGGGAGTGATGCAATCCGTGTTGATCTATTTGTACATCCTAGCCCCCTACCGTACTAAATTTGCTCTTAAAACAGCTGAATTTAAGGATCACAAGGCAATTTACAATATAAAAACACAAATATACATACCATAACAACAAACAAAAGAACAACCCCCCTGCAACTAAGGATATGTAATGAAGGCATAAGCTGCACCTCCCTGGGGAAAGCATTCCACAGATGGGGAGCCACAACAGAAAAGGCCTCGTGTCGCAACCCTCTGGAGCTCTTGTGGACAGGGGAAAAGAAAGAAGGGTATCAGATGATGTTTGCAGAGCTTGGAGCAGTTCATATGGAGAGAGGTGAGTTAACAATGGCAGCAACTGCAGTGGATTGGATCCAGACATAGTCATGTTTAGAACAGACTAAGCATGACTAAGTCAGGATCCAAGCCAATGCTGTAAGCTGCCTGTTTGGTTCAAAAAGCAGAATGGTGTGTGATACCTTGTTTGTAAATACTATTAATTGATATAATCAAAGGGGTTTTAAATTTTTAAATCATAGCCTATCCATCACCCTGGATATTTTAAACACTGTCTAAACTGTATTACTCTTGTTGACATTTGTTAAAAAATATTATTTAAAAAATGCAAACTGAAGCACAGTAACTTTTCAAGAATTTACTTATTTATGTTTGTCCAGTGTCATTGCAATGGTAACAGCACAGTTTCACCCCTTATTTAAAACCATATAGGCATGATTACTTTCCACCACTGTTAGCTATGCTGAAACCATCTTCCTTATTTCTGTCTAATGGAATTTATCTGCACAGCTTTACATTTGATTGTTCGGAGAGCAGCCTTTGGAAAGTGCTATTCCAATGCTGTCACTACATGCATTTGTAAGTCTTTTATTATGGCAAAGAACTCCTGATGTGCCAACAATATCTGAAAGATATATAAATGACTACATATGTGGATACTACCTGTAGTAGAACATCAATTGTTTATTTGTTGTAATGTAGTTATTTTCCAAGTGGGACGCGGGTGGCGCTGTGGTTTAAACCACTGTGCCTCTTGGACTTACCAATTGGAAGGTCGGCGGTTCGAGGCCCTGCGACAGGGTGAGCTCCCGTTGTTCAGTCCCAGCACCTGCCAACCTAGCAGTTTGAAAGCACATGAAAGTGCAAGTAGATAAGTAGGTTCTGCTCTGGCGGGAAAGTAAACGGCGTTTCTGTGCGCTGCTCTGGCTTCACCGGAAGCGGCTTTGTCATGCTGGCCACATGACCCGGAAAAACTGTCTGTGGACAAACGCCGGCTCCCTTGGCCTGTAAAGCGAAATGTGTGCCGTAACCCCGGAGTCGTTTGCAACTGGACTTAACCTGTCAAGGGTCTCTTTACCTTTACTAGTTATTTTCCACTTTAGCATATTTGGGTAGTATGGTACAGTAACAGTTATGACTTTAATTACATTGTTCATCTTATTACTATAAACTGTTCTTTGCAATGCAGTGGGAATGCCCACACATGTGCTTTCTTTTCTTTTCTTCTTTTGAAAATGGGCAATTGCAAATACAGTCGTACCTTGGAAGTCAAACGGAATCCGTTCCGGAAGTCTGTTTGACTTCCAAAACATTAGGAAACCAAAGCGTGGCTTCTGATTGGCTGCAGGAAGCTCCTGCAGCCAATCGGAAGCCACCAAAGCCCCGCTGGATGTTCGGCTTCCAAAAATAGTTCGCAAACCGGAACACTCACTTCTGGTTTTGCTGCATTCGGGAGCCAAAACGTTTGAGAACTAAGCTGTTCGAAAACCAAGCTTTGACTGTACTGTACAAGTTTTGGCTCTCTTGGAATTCAGTATATTTACAGTCCCACTGAACTCCATTCCAAGGGGACTTCCTGTAGATTTCACTCCTTTAAAAAAAAAGCTTGCTAATTTTACCTTTTGATTGTAGGATTTTGCTGGAGTGATTCTTTTCCAGCTGACCCTGGCATCAGGAAAATAAATCTCTGAAAATATAACACAAACCCATGCAAAATAAAGAGAAGGCAATGAAAGCATACCCCCTTCTGTTCCTCCAGATATAATTGGAAGTATATAAGCTAATTAAATTTCCACCTTAATCCTATACATCACCCTTAATGTGATGATATATCCATTTCTTAAAGGCATTTTATTTAATTGTTCTATTTTTCATGCCCCATTTCTGTGTCTCTGTGGACTACTGTTAGTATGAATTCTAGTAGGACCTGGAGAATTAGTTAGCTTTGTGGCAGCTGGCACAATAGGATTTTTGATCAAATAATGAAATGCAGTTGATGGGTGGTCTCCTGGTTTTAAAGCACTTGTGATTCAATGCAACTCTTCCTTATTTACCTAAGAAAATGTACATAAATCACACAAAGATGAAAATGCTTAATGGAAGTGCAATGAAAATGAAGTGTAAGCCTAGAAAATTGCCATAGAAATAAAGAAAAAGCACTTCAAAATTATTGCATTCATATTCCTAATTTGCTACACTTTGCAGAAAATGACCTCTGATTTCTAGATATGTTAATGATTGATTGTTGCAGATGCTGTCTGTATTTTTGTACATTGTAGCTGCTGGGTTTTTTTTTTTTAAAAAAATCATTATTAACTCTCTTCCGTTGTCACTAGCAACTGGAATTCCATTCCTGTTATATAATAATCTCTGTGCCCGTAACTGTACCTTGACAGTGGTGCTAAAACAAGATTAGATTAGAAATTAACTTGAAACACTCCTGCGGTCATAATTGTTTATAATTCTGAAGAATAACATTTCACTGTTTGAAATCCAATTGTGTAAAATGGTAATGATTTTCTGCATATGCAGCATCTTACTGACAGCTTCATTTTTGAAGCTTGGTTGCTTATTTTCTCAATATTTTCTAGTGTGGAAGTGGTGTGAGCAAGTAATTGTTGTGTACTTTGTAAATTCTTATTTTTATCTTTTAAGACACATTCTTATTCCTAACACCATTACAGAATAAGAAAGGAAGGTAGCAAGGATGTTGATTATATTCAGCATAAAGCTATTAGATACTTCTGGTATTGACTATCTCTGGTTAGTATGTACCATTATGTCAAAGAGTCTTTCAGTGCCCATTATTCTTCTGACTGTTCCATTACCTGAAGCATTCCCCTTGCTAAATGGAACAGTCCCACTCCCTTTGCTCCCCCCTGTGTACAGTTTCAAGGTTTCCCCTGACTCTCTGGAGCAGGTTTGGGGGAGGTATGTGGGGAGGAGACAGGAGAAAACCCTGTTGTGCTAATAGGATCCCTTGAGATGGCTTCTCCAAACACCAGGTTAGTTGAATCTGAGTCACTGGGTGGTATTCTACAAAGTTTTATTGAGAGCAGACCCATTGAAATTAATGAACATGATTACGTTAGATCCATTAATTTCAGTGGGTCTATTGTGAGTCAAACATTGTTGGCTACCACCCAATATACTGGATTCAGTTTCTCCTAAGCTTATCCAGGGTGTCTTCTTTAATAAGAAAATCAGTAATGGCAGGAAAGGTCCTTTTCTGTATAATGCTCAGCCTCAAATGTGTGTTATTTAGAGATCCGCAAATATCAGCTTAGCATACTAGCCACTCTCCTGTCCCATGTCTTCTAATGAGCAGTGGACTCTGGCTGGTGGCAATAGTCCAGGGAAGTGGTTGGATGACAAGGGACCCAAAGGTGTGCTAAAGGAGGGAAAAGAGATTACAGAGAAGCTGGAGAAATTCCTTGCCTCTGTCTTCACAGCAGATGATATAAGGCAGATCCTAGTGCCTGAACTATGGCAGGAAAGGAGTCTGGGGAACTGAGACAGATAATGGTGACAATATTTTCACTATTTCTTACCTCAAAAGTGCTGTGTAAGTGAGGGAGAACATGAAAATTTCCCCTTGGCATGCTAAAAATTGAAATTGTAGGTGCCTGATGATCGAATGCAGGGACAGAAAACTTGCGGCCCTCCAGATTTTGCTGGACTCCCAGTTCTCACCAGCTCCATCCAATGTGAATAATGGTCAGGGATGATGGGAGTTGTAGCCCAACAACATCTGGAGGGCCATAAGTTCTACATCCCTGAAGTAGTGTCTGTGCACATGAGAAGGGATTGTGTGGTCTAAAAGCAAAGATGCTGATGTAGAAAACATTCCCTGAAAGGTGGAGGGTTTTGAAAACCACGTTAATGTATTACCACATTGTGGCCTGATTTAAAAACCTCCTTGAGGCATCTGGTGAAGAGTAACAGCTAAGCTAGATTGACGACGTTTTCTCATTCAGCAGCAATAGCAAAAAGTCTGTCAAGACCTGAGGGCCATCTTCCCATGAGACTGGCTCTCATCTCCCCAATTAAGATATGCTTCAGATGACCTGCTCCAAGTTACATCAGTCAGGTAGGTCAAGACAGCCACAGAAAGGATCATGGCCTCTCTGGTAATCAGCCCAGAATTGTTAAATGGCTTTATGAAGGATGTTCACTTTTGCGGGTGTCCTTGAGCACTGCCTGAAAGACTTAATTCCATCAGTTCCCAAATGCCTTCTTGGATAAAGTCCTATTGATGCTGCTGGCTTGGGATGATGTTGTTTTTTGTTATCGAAGTAAGTGTTAGCCTTGTTGTGGTTTTCATTATAGTTGTGAGCTGCTATGAGTGTAAGATGAAGCAGATATAAATGTTTTAAACAAGTAGTCAAGTAAGATAAACTTGCTTTTTCTCTAATTTTGTAGATTCAAAGTCCACTCTCAACACCCATGTCCACAACATTATAAAGTCATTGTTTAGATAGAGATAGACAGAATGACAGATGATACAATAGATACAGAAACAATTTTATTTATAAGATTTCTTGCCTGCCCTTCCACCATAAGGTCTCAGGATGGGTTACAACAATATACAATTGTAAAAAAGATAAACCCATTACAAGTATCAAACAAGTAAATTGTTCCAAATGAAACAGAACAGTATAAAATTCAGTATTTACTATTTTACATTTAGTACCCCCATTTGAGTTACCTGTTTTTTATTCCTTTTTATGAATAACTACATTTTTTGGGGAGGCAGCTGTTGTTCCTTATATAAAATGTGGGGAAGGAATCAGAACAGAGCAGAGCTTCTGCCAGCCTCATCAACATCTCAAAATTCCACCTAGGCAGCCTTCATGCATGCACCCCTTTGTGTGTCTAATGTCTTCTTGCTTCCTCAAATTTCATCTTATCCTCCCAGCCTTGGTCTCAACTCCATGGAAGGGTGGTGGAAGTGGAGAAAATGAACCAGAGCCCAGGGCAGCTATGAGTGACATCCTTTGATCTACAAAGGAAACTAAATACACGGGGATACATTCAAACAGGCTGTGCGGAATGGGGTTCTTTTACTCCTTAGAAATAGCAGACTGGATTGTTTCAAAATAACCTTAAAAATGTAGCAATTTGGGGGCCACTAGGTGGCGCATCGGAAGATGGCTGACAATAACATCTCTCCGACCCACACGAGGTAATTTGGAGGCTATGATGGGGGTAATTAGCCTCCTTAACCCCCCCAGGATTATGGGGGGGACGGCCCTTGCCTGCTGTGCCCTATACCACCCCCAAATTTGTGGGGGTGGGGGCACTAGGCACAAAGCCCTCCTGTGGGATTTTCGGCACTCCTCGACGCCGTCCCCGATTCGCGCCGCTGGTTGCAATGATCTTTAAAAGAAATAATTTGGACATGATTAATTGCACATACATCAAGGAAAAAGGGGAGTAAATACTGCTGACAGAAGAGATCTCTGATAACAAGACAACAATAAAATACGAGAAGAACGTCAAGATACGGTAATGACTGAGGGGGGAGGGGGGGAAAAACCTGCCTCTACCTTTTTATGTGATTTAACAAGAATCCCTCTCCCCTAATGAGTCAGAAATTAAGGACTTAAGCTGTGGATTTAAGGCTGTGTGGAGATAAACTTTCGATCCAAAGCAATGTTTCAAGATGAAGCTGGAAAGCTAAGAGTTTTGGAGTGACGCAGTCAGGAAAAAATGCCGTTCGCCATTTTGTGAGGCATTGTGGGAGCTCTTGGGTCTGGGAGGAGAAAGAGAGAAATAGAGTTGTTTACATATCGTGAATCAACTCCTCGGTGGGACTTAAGAGCGACAAATGCCAAAATTTACGATGGATAAAGTGATGTTATCTATGAAGGAGATATATGAAAACCATCTGGACTTAGTGAAGGAACGGGAAATCCACACAGGATTATTACACTTGCTATCGGCTTAAGGAGACTAACAGAAGAGATCGTAAAGGAAAAAGAGAAATTATACGAACAAGATATGATGTGGCAACACCAAGATAAGACTGGATAGAATTATGAACTTTGTTTGGACTGATTGGGACTGATTTGGACATTAACGCAGTAATAAGAAGATGATCTGAATTCCCCTTTGGATCTTGAAATATGGGTTCCCCCAACAAAATTTAAAAATTTGGCTTTGTAATTCGGAATTTATATGATGTGATTTAATTTGATGTGATTGGCCAGTTAATAAAAATTATTTTAAAAAATAAAATAAAAATGTAGCAATTTGCCAACAATTTGTGGTTTTAATATAGCTGGTTTAGAAAACAGATTTGTGTGTTTATCCTGAAATTCTCAGCTGTGCTGTACATTTAATGCGGAAGTTTTGCTGTTGTGAACTCTTGTGATCTTTGAGCGAGAATGAAAACAATCAGTTTGTGCCTTATGTGCTTTATCTGTGGGAGCTATGCAATTAAATGTGGTGAGAAGGTTGTAGTATAGGGTATGCACTGACATTCTGCTAACCCTTCAGGAGATACCCAACCATGAGAATGAGTTAATAAAGATATATCTTGGAACTACAAGTTTGTTTTCTGTCTTTGTGCTGTATCTATATACCCAGCATATATTAAGCAGGAAGTTTTCAGGGACACTGAATAAATTGCACTATAGGGGAAGAATTTATTTGACAGGGTGATGGATTTAGGCTTGCAAAACTATTTTTAAATTATTAAAACATATGTTGGCTGCTTCACAACTGGGAGGCCCTCTTTCAGATGTACAAACTTCCAAGCTTGAATGTTTTTCTAAAGCTTTCTGTAAAATGTTCCCATTTAGATCAGCTTTTAGCTGCTCTTGTTAAAACCGATATGGTAATTTTACTTTTTGAATGCCCTTTATTTTATCCCATTGGGGCTCTTGGTTGTTTGTTTTAAACGTTGTTATTCATCAGCTATCCAGAAGTTCTCAAGATGAGAGAGGCTAAAAATCTTAACATCAATTACATCATGAGTGCCAGGAGAAACAGCTGCTGTTATAATTCATAATAATTTCAAAACACACAACTGTTTCTCCAGAGCTCTTCCAATTCCATCAATAGAATCATTTTTCATCATTTCTCTGTAGTACTATTTTATTAGTGTGCATCTTAAATTTCTATAGTCTGTTAAAGAAAGTATATTGAGGGCTACAACTTTAAATACTGAAAAGCTTTGAGGTATATTTGTTTAAATTCCAGCCCCGCCCCCCAAAAAAGGTTCACAATGTTGACTCTATTGGTGATACAGTTGCCAGGTCAGAAACTTCTCAGACCTTGATTTCAGGACTGAAATCTGAGACCTAGGGGCCAGGCTCCTGAGATGTCATTAAGCAAAGCACATTGAGCATTAACCACAGTCACTGAGGGCATGCCATTCAAATAAAAAACAAGGACAACATATGAGTGAATATGATACTGGTTGTAAATTAAGGAGGACACCATAGGTAAAGGGTTTGTTACTATGCTCATTGTGAACTGCTATTGTGAACAGCCAGGGTTAATGGTGCAATCACCAGTTAGTACTATATACATTTAATTTCCTTCTGACCTCATTATCTACACTCCCTTCTCCAACACGTATGCTATTATACAATGTGTTACTCTTTAAGGTGCCACAAGGCATCCTTCCTTGTTCAGAACACACCCACATACCCATATCTAACAGTGCATAGGAACACATAACATACAACATCACCCATATAGGTCCACCTGTCTGGCATATAAGGCAATTTGGCAGAAGCAATCTGGCACGAGTGGGGCCACTAGCACAAAGCAGATTTACATTCCCAGCCTTTGTTTTACACACACACACACACACACAGACAGACACACACACTTTATTCCCCGAGTTCTTTGTGTAAGACACAGGATGTGATGGGATTTCTAGTCCACCAAAGATCCTCTTTTCACACCAAGAACAGGCCTTTTCAAACTTCTGTATTACACTCAAACATAACACTTATGCCAAGCTCTGTGTTTAATTCATGGGGCAGGGAGAGGGGAAGCCAAAAAATACTACTGGGCTAGCAGAGGCCCCTGTTGTGAATCAATATAGCTCTTGTCTCCAATTCAGGTTTTAGTTTGGAGAGTTTACTCCATAGCCATTACTCCATTCCTTTCCATATCCAGAGTGATTTCTTATGCCCGTTCCTAGGATTACCAGTTGGTTCCCCCACTTTTAGGGGAGAGCAGAGGGGGGACTGCTCTAGAAGTAGAAGGAAATAACACACCTGAAATGGGATTGGGAACGTCTCAATCTAGCATTTATTTTCTTCTGTCTCAGAAGCAGCCGTGCCACACTCCACCCACTTCCCCACTGCACTTCAAATGAAAATAATAAAACACCTCCTTTAGACTCTCCAGTCTCCATTCCTGTCTCTCAGCACTCCAGTCTCCTTCAATCCATTTTCCTCCTTGTCTCCTCAAGATCAAAAGGCCATCCAGGACTTGCTGCAGGCCATGAAGACAACAGGACTTGGCTCCTCCTTCACATGTTCTGCTTGTTTCTGCAGCCCTACACCTTGTGTCAGGGGTGCATGCATACTCCTTGGGTTGCCATATTTCAGGAAAATTCAGGATACGGAAATTGTTGAGCTTTTTTTTTAGGCAATCGGCCTCAAATTCCAGGACATTTTGCCGACTTTCCAAACCCTGTCATAGTCCCATCCTCCTCCTTTTGGGCCCAGTTCTTTTACTTACTCTGCGTTCCCTCCCACCACTCAGTCTTGGAGACAGAGGTTAATGGGGAGAGGAGAAGAGGGCAGATTATGTTGAATGTCTATACAATAATTTGCAGTGATGGAGGTTAATTGGTAGATAGATGAAGGGAATAGAGAAGGGCAGGCCCTGCCTGAGTGTCTATGCAATAATTTACACCTGGCTCCTGCTGAGCTGAAGCTTGCAAGCTGCATACACAATATTCTTAATAAAAAATAGAAACACATAAGGGTGCTTTCTCCTACCTGGAGACTCAAGCCCTCCACCTGCCACCTGGAGGAAATAGGCAAACTTGGGAACATGGTGGAAACATGAAAGCAAATTATATGAATAATTTGTATTCTGATTCGAATCCAGTTCCTTTTTGTGCCTATTCATGGGTGTTTAATATGAAAAAGTCAAGGCTCTTTAAAAACATTGCTTGGTTCAGATAAGTCTGCAGGCTTGCATTTTGTAATATTTGCTATCTGCATCTTCTCAGATTTTATAAGGTAATTTCTGTTTGCTTATAAGGGTAATTTGACTTTTATTTCTGTTCAAGTAAGTGTGGTAGATTACATATGCATTTCTTCCACTTAATTGTTTTTCATTTGTTTGTTTAAAGAGGTGCTTTCATTTGGTAGTAGTGACCACCAAGTCCATTAAGGCTAGTTTTATGGTTCCATTATCTAACTCTAGATTGATTGTATAGCATGACTGGTAGCCACAAAACTGCTAGGAATTAAAGGTTGTTGTGCTAGTGCAGATAAACTTCAATAATCAAAATGAGCTCATTAGTGAGCTTTCTTTTCTTTTCTTTTTTAAAGCAGCTAATAGCAATTCCAACAGAAGTTGTGCATTCTTCCAAATTATTAATCTTGTTAAACCTCTCTTGATGGCTATTTTTAGATCCTTTAAAGCTCTTGGGGAAAGTGCAATATGGTTTGACATGGAATGTAACATTGCCACAGAGCAATTAAGCAAGCTGAAAGGCAATTAGAAACTGTGGTTTGTAGAAAGTTATTGAAGCCTTAATGAAAAATAAGTATAAAATGCTAATGGTAGGAAAAAATACTCTAATCAGAAATCTGTTTGGACTTCAACTGAAAACGCTAAGATAAGAGATTTTATAGGTGAACTCCATTGATTTTAATGGGACTACTCTGAATAAAAAATGTAATAAGAATATTACTTGTTTGGATATTTGCCCTAAAACATTTTGGAGATTAATTAATAGTAGATGTGCAATGAACATGAATCTTGTCAAAACATGTATTGACAAATACATGGGAAGACTGTCACTGTCAATCCCCCAAATAGCTAGAATAGTAAAGAAATACTGATCTTAATTCTGCAGTTTATGGTTAATACTGTCCATAATCCAGCTCAGGGGTCGGCAAGGTTTACCGGCAATGGGCCGGATCACTCCCATGGAGATTGTCCGTCTGCCAGACTGGCGCAGCGTGATGCCGGAAATTGTATCTCTGCATGTCTGCGGCACCGGAAATCGCTTCTGTGCAAGCCCAGATGCTGAAAATCGCACCTGCGCAGAAGCGATTTTCAGCATGTGGACATGCACAGATGCGATTTCTGGTATCTGCGCATGTGCAGACACAAGTTCCAGCACCGCTTGGCGACTCCCCGCACCGCACTGTGCTGGTTTAGCGCAGCATGTGGGGGACTCACCAAGCAGGCAGCTCAGTTCATGGGCAGCTCATGGGCCCGCATCCAGCCCATGGGCCACACCTTGCCGACCCCTAATCTAGCCCCAGGAGAAGATGGGATCTAAATTGAATTATTCAAAAACAACATTCAGTGACTGGTTATTGCGAACTGGTTTCTGTGAATTATTCTGGATGCATACCAGATATTGTTCTTAATTTCAAGAAAGGTAAAAGAAACAGTCCAGCAACCATAATCCATAAATGGCTGAAATGAGATCTTTGCTAAGGTTTATGCCAAGCATAGGAGCCATTTCCTAAGGGTTGAAGTCGCTTCTCCCCGCCCCCTAAAATATTTGAGGGGGCTGGGCCTGTACTGTGTACCCTTAAGTAACCCCAGAAAAAAGCACTGCTACAAATAGTTGAGGCTGAATTATATCTGCAGATCCTTTTGTGACTGTGAAATTTGGTGGTTTCTGACACCATATTTAGGAATTACACTGATTGCCGTGTGCTTGAAGGTACAATGTAATTTCAGCAACCAAGTTTAGAGAAACTGTTCACTCAAGATCTGCTCACATGGGGGCAATACCTGTAACTGCCACACATAAATCAGTACTTTAAAAATAGAACTGAAAAGTCTTGCCGAAGACCAATTTATTAGAATTTCATCACAGCTAAATATCAGTATAACTAGGGATCACTCCTATTTGCTCTTGCACACTTGGGAGGAAAATAAATTAAAGGTTCACAAACAGAAGTACAAAAACAACTTCCTAGAGTGGAAAAGGGTAGCAGAGTAATTGAGGAGAGTGGGTGAGAGGAAGAATAAAATGATGCAGCACAAATACTATATTCTGTTGAGAACTGCCCTCTGGCATAGATGGGAAGGTAAAGAATGCCCTATGAAAAATTAAGATGAAAAGGATTGTGTGGACAGTTGTGTTCATATGAGGCAGGGGAGGGGGGATAATAAACAGCATAAAGCCCCCACCTGGAAGCATCCTAAATTAGTTCACAATCTCCTTCATCAGAATAAGTCCAAATACAGACCTCAAGGTTTGGAGATACAGCCTATTTTCCCCCTCTACCCCATCCTGCTTTACAGAACATTTCACTTGATACAGAGGTTTTGATAACTTGAAACACTATTTTGTGACATTTTGGTTGGACCTGAATGTTTTTTGTTCTTAAAGTAATTCAAAAAAGAATTACTTTCTGTGAAAGTGGATTACCTCCATAGAGAACCAAAGGATAATTGTGAAGCTGAAGGCTTTACACATGTATAGCTCATTGAAAGTCCACTCCACAGTCACTGAAATGTAAACACAGGCACCAAAGAGTAATAGATACTTAATCCATAGCAATGTTTGTATTTCTAATGAGGTGTGACATATTTCTTGATACTGGAGGGTGGGAGGCAAATTGTATTTACATGAGGATGTCTTTAATGGACCCATGATGTCTCTTTTTTAGAAAAAGAAAAAAGAAAAGCAGTTTCTGAAGGGAAAGGGAATAACTCTTCTCCTGTAAAACATTGCCACAAGCAGCTTCTCCCCATGGAAGGTTCAAAATTTGCATTTTGAATCCTGTATGGTGGGGGACTGAGGGATATTTTGAGAAGAAAAACACCCAAAATAACCCCCCTCCTCATTGCTTTAAAAATAGTGTTGGGATGTGTTTCTGTGCTTCTGAATATAATACAGTGGTACCTCTAGTTATGAATTTAATTCGTTCTGGAGGTCCGTTCTTAACCTGAAACTGTTCTTAAATAGAGGCGTGCTTTCGCTAATGGGGCCTCTTGCTGCCGCTGCACAGCTGTCACACGATTTCCGTTCTCATCCTGGGACAAAGTTCTCAACTCGAAGTAACTCTTCCAGGTTAGCAGAGTTTGTAACCTGAAGCATTTGTAACTCGAGGTACCACTGTATGCAGTTAATTGTGCTGAATTCTACAGCAATTTGAGCATGTTTTCTGTCCTCTCGTTACTCCCCTACAAGATCAATGTTGCACTAGAAGAGTTAGGTCTAATTTGTTTGTGTTGTCTGCAATGCAACATTATTGGGTGCTAAGGAGAACTTGCAGAGCCATGAGGAATCAACTTGGTCAGAAATAATACTTTAGCCCAGTGGTTCCCAAGTGATGGTCCGTGGACCCCAGGGGGCCCACATAAGCCATCCAGGGGGTCTGTGCCACCACTCACGTAACAAAAACTACCATATATCTATCAAAATTTTCAAAAGTAGGGAGTCCATGGCTTGGCTTTTGAAAAATGGGGGGTTTTGCAGTACTTAGCTAATTGGGAAGCACTGCTTTAGCCTTCTGCAAAGGCAGAAGGTAGTTTCGCAACCGAAAGATGTGTAACAGAACACATGTATTAGATAAATGTGTGCATTAAAATGCATATGAAAATAGCATTCAACCGCATTTTGTTAGGAGAAATTGCTTCCTAAGATGTGCATATTAGGCAGGATTGCTTGCAAGCATGTGCGCGCACTATTTTTTAAAAAATAAACAGATGGAGAAATGTGACGAACTGATTTTAAGACTGGAAGAATGAGAAACTGAGGGAAACCAAAACTGATTTGTCCATCCCTAGCTGTGAGGTAGGTTATGCCAGGAGATAGTGATTGGGTCCAGGGCCATCCGGTGAGTTTTATGGCAGTGAGACTTTGAATACAAGGCTGAAGAGTTATCTACAGAGCAGATTTTGGGGGCAAAGTGGAAGAAGAGAGAATGGGGAAACTATATTGCACAGCTAAAAGTCATTGCTCTAATGTAACTATTTAGTTGGATACCACCCTAAAGTTCCCACTAGTTCCCACTTAACTATAGAGGGAACTAAGTGAACAGTTTGCCTAACCTTGCACCAATAAAAGTTAGTCCACTGAAATATATTTCTTTACCCATTTTGTAATTCAAAATGCAGCAGCAGCAGCTACACCTAAGCATTTGTTTTGAATTATGTAACTTGCTGTGAACTTCCTTTGCCAAAAATGAGAAGAAAGTCTTAAGAGCTTGCTTAGATATCACTTTTCACTAATTTAGCCACATTTATTCAGAACATCAAAAAGGAAACGATAAAGTTCTTTTCCTTTATTCATAAAGGCCAGGAAAACATTTTTCAGACATACTAATGTTTGATGGAGAGTGATGCTTATCCTTTTAAATTGAACTCATACTAAGAAGCAGCTAAATAAAAAGCTCGGTTCTCATTTTTTGGCAACTTTTTAATGGATTGTTAAATAAATGCTTCTTTTTTATTGCAGAAAATAATGGAATTTTTGCCCTTTCACATCAGAAGTTGAAAGAAGCTCTTGGATTGTGACACAGAGGCCATTCTTTATGATTAGGGCATAAGATACTAATACATTTTCTTCTTTTTAATGAGTTTGCGTTTATAACAGTTGCTTCAGGCCACAGTAATTTCAAACTCTTAATGGCCTTCAAAGGAGACTTGAATACTTACTTTCATATCGCTAAAGGCCTGTGTAAGCTGTCCAATATATTGATTTCAAAATATTCTAAGAGAATAAGGTTTGTAAGATAAAAGTCTGTTCTTTCACAACTTCAAGCAATGTCTACATCAATGTTTTATACAGAGACTAATTAGGAAAACAACACCATATAATCATAGCCAAGGCTGTTTTTTAGATGTCAGTAGTTTGAGGGGGAAATATAATATGTAACCAGAAGCCATAAAACATATATCTTTTTATAAAAATATTTCAAAATTATTTAGTGTACTTAAACATATCCCACCTAGCCATTGTAGTGACTGTCCACTGATGGAAGGGAATTCTGATGGAATGAAATAGGGAGGGGGACAGTTTTCAGTTATCCTATTTTGTATCTGATCCAGAGGGTTAGGGGACACCACCCCAAGAGCTGATTCAAATATGGGAGGTGTTGTGCAGAGGGTGCAGAAGAGAGTCATCAAAAGTTGCATTGCTCTGCGTTCTATTGATCGATTCTTTTCCATCAGCAGTCAGTCACCACTGGATTATCACTCATTAATTTAGAATGCTGCATGTTCTGACCTCAGCAAACCACTTAGCGTTTTCCTAAGAAGAGAGTCCAGCCCATCGGTAGGCAAACTAGGGCCTGGGGGCTGGATCCGGCCCAATCGCCTTCTAAATCCGGCCCGCGGATAGTCCAGGAATCAGTGTGTTTTTACATGAGTAGAATGTGTGCTTTTATTTAAAATGCATCTCTGGGTTATTTGTGGGGCATAGGAATTTGTTAATTCCCCCCCCCCCAAAAAAAAATATAGTCCGGCCCCCCACAAGGTCTGAGGGACAGTGGACCGGCCCCCTGCTGAAAAAGTTTGCTGACCCCAGCCACACATGATGTGTCCCCTAGAAGCTAGTAAACCAGAGTATATATAATGTGACACGACCTACCCTGCAATCATATAGCTCCTTTAGATTCACACTTTCTCAAGTCCACCATTCTGCCAAAGCAGCCAGGTCATGTAGCACTTGCCACTTCTGAATCACAGGGACTGAATCTCTGAGACCTCCTTTTGAATTCTGATGCCTTGACAGGAAAGGCCAGGGAGTCTGCTTTGTAAATAACACCTTGATTGCCCCATCTTTTTGCTCCCAAATGGTGTTAACAAATGCTCTCCTGCTTATGATTTGCCAGTTAACCTGTCAATCAAAGCAACCTGGCTGAAAAGACCATAAATGTCAAGTGTGATTCCTATAGCCCTTGGTCCCCAGAACTGATAATCTAACACAGGCAAAGGCAACCTTTGGCCCTCCAGATGTTTTGGCCTACAATTCCCATGCTCCCTAGCTAACAAGACCAGTGGTCAGGGATGATGGGAATTGTAGTTCAAAACATCTGGAGGGCCAAAGGTTGCCTATGCCTGATCTAACAGTTGATCTCCAACAGTCTTGCATTGGTTAGCTAACTCTTTAAAAAGGTGCACACACATTAAAGTACCATTCTGCTTTTTTTATGTCTCTTGGTCCTGGAATACTTGGTTTTTCAGATTTAGTTTTAACTCGAAATACTAGGGAATACCTTCAGCAATAGGAAAGGGCTTTTGCTGAAACTCTGGAGAGCTGCTGCCAGAGTTTGGGGCAGATAGACCAGTGGTCCAAACCATTATAAAGTGGCTTTTTATCTCTGTAATTAATTTATTTAGACCATATGTTCACTAGCCAATCAATAAAAGTCCTCTGGGCAGTTCACACAGTTCAAACAATTAAAACATTAAAATACATAATTGGAACATTTACATTAATCAATCCATTTCTTGCCTAAGGACCAGAACAAGGAGCATTGAAACCACAGCATAAATAATGTATTTCAAGGGCAAACATTCTAAAAGGTCTAAGACTTTGCAAAGTCCTCACCAGGTGTGGAAAAGTTCTGGAATGTCTCACTGGGGAGGGCATTCTACCCTTCTTGTTAATAACCACACACCTGGTGGCAATACCAAGGGGTGGGAATCAGGGAGGGCACAGAAAGAGCAAAATACAGTGGTAGCTCGGGTTACAGACACTTCAGGTTACAGACGCTTCAGGTTACAGACTCCGCTAACCCAGAAATAGTATCTCAGGTTAAGAACTTTGCTTCAGGATGAGAACAGAAATTGTGCGGCGGTGGCGTGGCAGCAGCGGGAGGCCCCATTAGCTAGTGGTACCTCAGGTTCAGAACAGTTTCAGGTTAAGAATGCATCTCCAGAACGAATTAAGTTCTTAACCCGTGGTACCACTGGCGTGCTCTGGTCCATGGGGTCACGAAGAGTCGGACACGACTAAACGACTAAACAACACCACCACCACCACTGTATATTTATAGGTTGGTGAGAAAGAAAAGTAGCCTATGTTAATGGCAAGAGTTCAGAAATAGGAGGGGGCAAGGGGGTGCTTTCCCGCCCCCCAGCACCCACCTCACCTCTCTAGGCAGAAGAGCCTGGAGAAGGTCCTTCAGTCACGATCTCAAGGTTTGAGCAGGTATATAAAGCCAATAGATAATCTGTGTAAGGCAGCTAGATGATTTCACAGTTCAGAAGCAATTTGGGGGATTCAGCCCCTGAGGCAATAAGGGTTAACAGAAGCATTGCTTACAGCTCTGTATCAAACTGCATTATGAGGGAGCATAATATTCAACTCGGATAGCTTTGGATATAATTCCTGTTCCTGAAGCCTTTCAGCTCTGTGTTCTTATGAGCTGGCACCAAGGAACGTGGGTGGGTGGGGGGGAATCAAAGGATGATTAGGCTGTGAATTTTGCTTAGAAATAACTGTGGTTTTTTCCCTTTTGTGAATTTACTTCCAGGCCTGTGTGTGCCTATTGTTAAGACCTGAGTCCTAATAACGGCAATATGGCAACTTTTGTTTTAAATGGAGAGGGAAATGCCACTGACAAAAGGCAAATCCTATAGGCATTGGGTTTTGTGTTTGTTTGTTTGCTCATCAATAACACTGTGTTAAAGAGCAAACTATGACAAATGAAAACAAATACCGGTACATTATTGATACTGTTGTGGAAATGCTTCTTGGGCAACGGCAGTTACCAAAGCAGTATTACGGAAAGCACTAAAATTAAAATCTAATGAAGCCTCAGCTCAAACTTTAAAACATCCTATGACATGCTCTGTTGGGGTGGTAGCCGACTAACTCGTAATCATTGAAATCAATGGGCTTTATGATTGTGTTCAACTGACTGTTACTTAGGTCTGTTAATTTCAGTGAGCGAACCCTCAGAACAGCACACAAAGGAAGGGGAATCATTTCATCTGGCATAGCACAACTTTGAATTCCACCCAAAGGGTCTACTTTGAGTAAAAGTTAGCTGACTTACTATATGTATATTTGTAAGTACTCTTGTGCTGATTCTTAAATGCTTTTAGATTTATGCTAGTAAGAGATGGCCCTGTATGGTTATGACAACAGAGGTGTAGCTTTGCTAATGGTTTAGAAAAGCAGTATCAGCATTTTGGCCTTTCCCTAATGGAGGGCAAAACTGTGGCTCAGCTGAATCAGTTTAAAAGCCATTTTTCAAAAACCAGGGGTTTCTGCTAATGCATTCTCTCCCTTTTTTGATAGCTGGCAGAGGGGATTTATGTTGTTTTAATTCAGTGGTGCTTCAAACAGAGGAGATATGATCAGCTGATATGCATGGGTCATATTAACACTTCACTTACTGGGAACGTTGAATGAAAAAACGGGATCAGCTCTTGGAGAGGAAATGCTGGTGAGACGCAGCTGGAATATATATATAAATAAGAGGCTGAAGGGAGGAGGAAGTTGGATACAGAGCTGTAAATGGATGGGGGACCCAAGCAGTGAAGAGTGCTCATTCATGGGAGACGTTTATGAGGTCATAAATTATGTCTTGGGCTATTACTGAGTATGTTTGTTTGATGGTCCTAATATAGTGGTGGTGTTTGGAAGCTCTTGTATTGATTTAGTTTAGCCCATTAAAAAAAAGGGGGGGCCTTTTATTTCCTGGCTTCTTCTCCACAGCTTCAGAATTAGTATGGCTTGAAAAGCACACAAAATAACTAGGAAGAGGCATGCATGGGCTCTGGTGCTTCCCATCTGCCACTGCTTTCCCCCCTCTACCCCAATTCTTATTTTGCTCTGTCTGGCCCTTTTACTCTCTCTACATTTTCTCCTCCAACTTCTACCATTTGCCATTGTAAGAGGAGGAGGAGGAGGAAGAATGAGTGTCCTGTACATGAGAGGTCTATTCTTCTCCCCCACAGCCTTGCTTGTAACCAACAGCTTGCAAAGTCAGGTCTCTTGTAATAGTAAGGGTGCCAAAGAAAAACAAGTGGCCCTTTTAGCTCCTTAGGTTGACCGAGTCTTGCTAAAAAGAAACTTGACAGAACCAGCATGTTGCAGAATTCTATATTTGGAGTTCTATATTTTTAATAACTTAGGTTCTAATCCAATTTACTACCCTTATTTGCATGGGAAATGGGTGGTGGTGGTTTTCTTCTTAAATGTGGTACCTGAAATTGTCCTAACAGTTTAAAGTTGAGGGGGTTGTTTACCATGGCAGCTAGTAGTATTTTTATTTTATTTTATTCAAATGCATGTATTAGTGAAAACAACATACACAAATGCATTATATAAAAAATATATTAAAAAATTGTCCAGTAGCACCTTAGAGACCAACTAAGTTTGTTCTTGCTATAAGCATGCACACGAAAAGCTTATACCAAACTTAATTGGTCTCTAAGGTGCTACTGGACAATTTTTTTATATGTTTTGACTGTGTCAGACCAACACGGCTACCTACCCGAGTCTAGAACAAATGCATTATATTAGAGGAAATTGCTTTGCAAAAATGACTATATTAAGCAAAATTGCATACCGAAAAATGTGTCTATTAGGAGAAATTCCCACCAAAATGCTGATGAATAAAATATATTTGCAATGAAGTAAGTAGACTCCAGAGCATTGCATATCATACTGCAAAGGTTCTGAAGATGTCTAGGTTTCTGTTGGTCCTGAAGACTGAAAATTCACTTTAGGTGTAAGTGCAGAATTGAATGCATTCCTTTTCATAGTGCTTGATGTCACAGCAAATCCTTCACCACAAATAATTATGAAACTTGATATATATTTAGGAACATTCCACAATATTCAGTATTTTATATTCATCTGCTTAATTGTTTGACTATGAAGAAAGGATGAGATGACTAGTACAAGGACCCACAGATTCTTTCGAGACTTTCCATTTCAAGAGCCAGAAATATTTTGCATAATTCATCTTATTTCCCTCTCCCCACATTGTTTCTAGTCAATTGCTTTCCCGATATTAATTTACACTCTTTGCATTGAATACATGTAATAGCAGTTTTGCTGCCTGAGTTCCCACAATACCAGCAAATGATCTTATTTCAGGGGTAGCTAAGTTCTTTTCACCATCATCATAGAACTATCATTGATTTATCAGAAGCAGAAGCAGCTGCATGCCCCTTGGGAAAGTTCACAGCTGTCTGCAGCTGCTGCGGTAAATTTCTCTCATAAGAATCCAATGCGAGAAAGGAAAGAAACTTCAGGAAATAATGTTAACTCTGTGTTTTGTGCATGGCTGTAGTGATGAAAAGCATTACAGGCAACTGATTAAAATATTGGTCTCCTTCCCTCTTCCTCCCCCCGCCACTGCAATTTTCACTTTATTCATTGCAGTAATATATTCCAACAAATGATCAAACTACACCATACATAGAAATGAATACTGTATTAGTATTTATCCCTGAATACGTGATATTTCTCTTCAGTCATAGTTTTAATTAAAGAGCAGAGGCAATTTGTGTTGAGCGTCCAAAATGATAAATAAAATCTCATTGTTTCAGTAAACAATCCAATTGTAAGATTAAGCGTTCCTCATTTGTCCATATTTCATAGCAGGTCCTGTCTCATTGTTCATACTGTTTACATATGTAACAAAGTCGTACCAAGTTGTTGTTTTTTCAAAACTTAGATACATTTATTTTATACCTACAGTGGTACCTCGAGTTAAGTACTTAATTCGTTCCAGAGGTCTGTTCTTATCCTGAAACTTTTCTTAACCTGAAGCACCACTTTAGCTAATGCGGCCTCCTGCTGCCGCTGCGCCACCAAAGCACAATTTCTGTTCGCATCCTGAAGCAAAGTTCTTAACCCGAGGTAATATTTCTGGGTTAGTGGAGTCTGTAACCAGAAGCATATGTAACCTGAAGCGTATGTAACCCGAGGTACCACTCTATAGGTTGTGTGATCCAGTGCCTAAGCCAATACCACTTACATGCTGTAATCAATAAAAGTTGTGGCCTTTTCAGCCCGTTAACCTAAATACTTGTGTCCTTATTCACCACTACGCGGGTGCGGGTCCTTGACTTACAATAGAGGGAGTTGTGAGACAACAACATCTGGAGAGCCATAGGTTCCGCATCCCTAGTCTAATGCTGAATATTTCATTAATCAGTTCCGAAACAGATGTCAACACCTTTGAAGTTAAAGAGCTAAGGTTTTCTACAGCAAGCATATTTTGAAATTCAGCAGTTTCCAGACATTAATGGAACACAGGCCACTTTCAAAAGGTGGATAGAAAACAGTGCTGCTGTTTCACAAAAAGAACACCAGATTGGTGATTTTTTTTTTAAAAAAGCTCTTTTTCCTAATTACTTTGCCTAGTGTTGTCACTGGAATGGCAACAAGATGTCAGTCTTTCCTCTTTGTATTTTTATAGGGGAAATCTTAAGATTAATTATCTGTTAAGGTGCAGTCATATTGCATGGTTTCCCTTTCTGGTGGATGGGCATAATTTTAGTTTCATGAATATTTAATTTCCAAAGTCCTCCATTATGCTGACATCCAGTGACTTGGCATATTATTTGACATGCTTTTTAATCAGATTTGGCATGTCAGAAAAGTGTTTTTATTACGATTCCCTTGTGTTTTGAGAGCTTAGCAATTTCATTTAGCTAAATGAAATATTCTGCATAATTCAAACTATATCTAGGGATTTCTTATTACTCGGTCATGACAACATGGTAAAATGATTGGTTTTTGTCATTTTCCTAGCCATATTACTTTAAATGCATGTGAAAGTCGCAAGTATGGAGGGGGGGAAAGGCATGATTGGAAATCTAATTAAGAAATGAAAATAACAGCATGAAAGACTACTAAGCCTGTCAGTTATTTCATCTTCTTAAATGAGGCACAGAATAGTACTCATGAAATGGTATGACAGGCAGTTCAAGATGTCCAACAACTGAAATACTTACTAGAAACATGCATATTTATTATACTTTTCATTGCATTTCCCCCCATTAACAAGACATTAACAAGTGGTGTGGGGTGAATACAGCTAGAGGAGCAATAGTCAGTGGTGCATCTAAGGCTCTGTTGAATTGCCACCTTTGGATTCTATGGGACGGAGGACATGAAATAAATTTAATAAATAATATGCAATTTATTTGTCCCTTTCCTAAAAAAGGAAAACAAATGTTTAAAAGCCTATTTTCAATAAGTATGCACTTGGAATTTTTTATTCAGTGGCCTGCTAGGCTCCAGTTTTGAAGCCTTCCTTCAAATGCCTATTCAGAATATGCACAAGCAATAGGATTTCATGCATGCTTCGGGTAGGCAGTGGGTGCCATAGGTGGGACCCCTCAATTTATCTTGGATGAAGTTGTGAGGGGTAATACTGAAATGAGTGTGGAGGACACACAATATTGCTATTAGGTTAATCAGACCTTGCCATCAATGAAACATCAAGTGTATTATAAGATTTACAATATTTTGCTGGCTATCATCACTGCAAGTCAAAACTTAACAATGGCTATCATTCTGTTGAGACTTTCATCAGCTACAAATTGCTTCATGCAAATTTTCTGGGTTGACACTTTTTCAGTTGAGCTCCATGTATTCTTGTGTCCACATCACAACACCTCTATAGTCAACCAAATTATCAAAGCTATTTCAGGGCACATAGTCGTTTGCATGATCAGGACATGTGTTCAAGAGTCTACAAGCTTAGCTGAGTGTATGAAAAACCATTGAAAGTTTTATTGCTTTCAAGTTTCAGCTCTGCTCAAGAGAAGACAATTGTAATTTGCATGAGACTTCCTCATGCAACCACCTCTGCACCTGATGTTGCAGGGAAAGGAATCACTGGTATTGGCTTTAGAGCTACAGCAGGGTGGTTGTATGAATCTACTCTATCCACTGAGTTTGCTCTTGGCCTGTTACTATCAATATCTGAAAAAAAATATTTGGGTTGAAAAGACTGAGAGTCAACTTGGGCAAGACTTTTATTGCTACCTGGGCCTCCATGAACATTCCGGTACAGTCATACCTCAGAAGTCGAATGTCTTGCGAGTTGAACGCTTTGGCTCCCGAATGCCGCAAACCCAGAAGTGAGTGTTCCGGTTTGCAAATGTTCTTTGGAACCTGAATGTCTGACACAGGTTCTGCTTGGCTGCAGGAGCTTCCTGCAGTCAATCGGAAGCCACGCCTTGGTTTCTGAATGTTTTGGAAGTCGAACAGACTTCTGGAACGCATTCCGTTCTGTTTCTGAGGTACGACCGCAATTGTTCCTAAACAGCATACTTCTTTGAGAGGCAGGGTAGCCCCCTGCTAGATACAGGCAAAATCTCCAGTTCTCAGAACTGGGAGCTACTTGTCAGTAGTGTGTCTGTCTTAGGAGAATTCAGCTCCACTTTATTGTTCCTCATCTGGGCCACTTCTGTGTCCATATGGATATATTCAATAATGCTTAGTTGAATTAAAGGTTATTCTGGGTCTGGACTCATGGTAGTTCACTGTACCTACGTGAAGTAAGATTTCATTTTGATAGGTAATCTTTCATTTTTATGTTATTAACTGCAATAAGATGGATCCAAAACAGCTGGTGTTCTGCAGTCTCCAAGACCACATCAGCTGCTCTGGCACATTAAACCTTGAGCTACATTTGAGAATAAAGTGCTGCACTACCTTGATGCAGTTTGACCTTAAAAAAAGAAAACCTAGCTCTGCTTTGCCTCAAGCAATAAATGTTTTTAAAAACCTCCATAAGATTTATGTGTTATTTCCCTTTTGCCATTTATTGGATCGTACAAGTAGCATTACATGTACTGAATGTACATACAGTGCTGGCCTTGTAGCATTACTTGGTTTTATTCATTTTTATAATAAATATTGAAGCAGGCTTTTAAAGGAGGAAAAAGGCCCACAATCTTCTATCAGTCAGGCAGCACAGGCCATTTCCTCTAGGCCATCGCTCTTCATTTTTATATAGTTAATACATTGTCATAATGAGTAGGAACATGACAAAATTTCATCATGGACATTGTCAGCCTCAATCTGTTCAAAACTCATTTGTGGAAAATAAAAGGGCCTCCATTTAGCTTGTGAGTGAGTTGCCATTTAATTACATAATTACTGCATTGGGACGCATCATCTGGGAATTGTATTGACTGTGTCGTTGTGTCAGACTTGTGCAGTTGTGGGGATCCTGCAAAATTAATGTATATGGCACTCAACTCATCTGTTTCATATTAAGGGTGCATTCCGTTGTCTGAAGTTACACTTGGAAGAACTTTGGCAGATTTCCTGTGACCCTTGCTGGATACAGCCAATGGTCCACCTGATACAACATTCTGTCTATACAAGTGGCTAGCCAAATGCCCCTGGGAAACACTCAAGTAGGGCATGATGGCGAATAGCCACCGTCTATTTATCTGTAGCATCTGGTGACTCTCAATCAGCCTCTGGCAGTCTTTGAAGGAAAATGTAGGAGGATGGTCGAGATATGGTCAAGTAGCCGCCACTGCATGGGTTTAATCAAATACATGTGCTACCAGACAGCATAAAATCAGAATGGGCAGAAAGGTTTGGTTTTTAAAAAAACAGAAAGGTTTGGTTTTTAAAAAACATTCTTTTCATTGGAAGACACACTGGTATCTTTCCAGCACTGTCTGGAAGGATACTTAATTTAATAGTGTACTATATGGCTCTATAGTGAAATGTTATTGATAGCAGAGGAACTGCTTAGCCTATAAACCACAAGTTTATATCATTTTAATATTTTTATCATTTAGGTGCTCTAATGCACGAAAGATCATTGCACCAATATGATCACTGCACAGCAAGCATTCAGTATCCGCAGAATCATTTTGCATTTTCTTGAAATTAGTCTCCTTGCCTTGAAGGAGCAAAGTGAGCCCCCAGTCACCCAAAGATTTATTCATCCGCTATCATCACACAAATCCCACTTCAAACTCTTGCTCTATCATTCATAATGCAAGTTCTCAATTCCCGAAGCCCGGTCTCTGTTCAAAGACCAAATCTGTTTCGAAACAGAGAGTAGCCAGAAGATTTATCCACACTCAGCTGACAATCTGTGAGATTTTCTTCTTGCTCTTTTGTTTTGCTCTTGATGGCTTGAAGCAGACTTTCCATACCCAGAAAATGGATGTTCCAGATGTTTGCTTTCACATCCAGTCACTTAGAAAGTATAAAGCCATTGTTAAATCTACGCTATTGAATAATAATTAAAAAATCATATTCTTTTGCTGTCATTTTAATAATGATGACTGGCACTGAGGAAGGGGACACACTAAAATATACTAGCGATTTCCTGTCATCCGTTCTCACCCTAGTTAGATTGCTTTGAAAGGAGGAGGAGGGAAAAGTCCAGAGCTGTACATGAGAGGAGTGTCTTTGTGATACTATTCATTCTCTGTTCTGACAGAGAAGGCATTGTTTGCTCACTGTAATAGGCTTGGCAGCCAAATAAGGTAGGGATCTGTGCTGCGCATACAGATTCAGAAAGTAGCAGAGCGGGCAAGAATCTGAAAATTCCAAGAACCAGATCACTGGGAAGGACTTCATAGCATGCTGTGCATATAGCGTGTTTGGTATTGCCTTTGCATGACAATCTGTGCGGTTCTGAATGAAGAAGCATGTAAGAATAAAGGTAATTTTTTAAAAATTGTTTTGCTTTTACAGTGATTAATTAAAACTGCTAATAAGCCATCACCTTAACACAGAAATTTAAACACTGAACATCTGCAGCCTTATTTTGACTCTGAGGATCATTTAAGTTCAGCGCTGGTGCCTCCCCACTGTGCTTATGTTGACTGGATTAACATTTAATGAGGGAACTTGTGTGAAGAAGAAAAGGCCATTTAGGCTGCTTTAGCTGTTGCATTCTAGCCAGCAGCTAATATTTATATGCAGTGTGGTTTGGGGATCTTGCTAATAGGAATGCATTTCTGCAAAGCCACTAGATGAGGTTAAATAGCTTTGCACACTTATATAGCTCCTTGCCTCTTGGTCACTTCCTGTGAACAATATTGTGACGCTAATATTATTTCCACATCATACAACAAAATGGAAACAAGCATGCATTATTAAATATTATTAAGCAATATTTATTAAAGCATTATGAGTAATGGATTGCAAACTGTGTCAAAGCTGACATTTAAGTAGTAATTCGTGTGTTTGCCCTGGTCACCTCAGCGATTATTCCTTCATAACATCAATCTCCTCTATTTTGTCTCATTTCTTTTTTCTTTTCTTTTTTAAAAATGAAAATCATGAATGTTTCACACATGCACAAACAGGCACACATTTGAGTGCTTATCAGTCTTCTGGCTGTTTTAATTGCTGCTGTGCTCTGAAAAATATTCAGGGTTCAACAGCCATTATTAGTGAACTAGAAACAAGAGGGGGGTTTTTCTGAGAAGTAGTCTAAAAATATCTAGTCTTTTGAGGAGGGAGCTGGGTGGCTTTGCTTGTTTAACTTCTCCCAAGTTGTGGGTTTTTTTGGGGGGGGGGCTGAAAATGGAACCATGCTCATGATTTACCTAAAGGGAAGCAGAAATTGGAGCGATACATAGCATCAAAGTAGCATCCAGGCTTTTATTCCAGAGAACCCTGCTCATGCTTCCTGTGGATCTGCTCACAAGTTCTGATCTTGTGGGGCTTTTGCTACTTTGTACTCCTGAGGTGTCTCAATCCCCAGGGAGCAACTTCTCTAAGAAGCAAAACACACTGCGTTGTGTATGTGACTCTGGAAACATGCTGCATGACGACAGCAGCTCTTGCCTATCTCATTTAAAAACTGCTATCTGATTAAGAGCAGCAGCAAGCTGTCCAGCTGCATTTCAACTGTCATTGTTGGTGAACAAGTAAAAGATGTTTCCTGGCCTAAATCAATCGGTTCAAATCTGTGTTATGGGCTGCTTAGAGATTACTTTGTGTCAGAAGACATTTAAAGCCTATTTACATGTTACCTTTGTAGTATAACATGAGATGTGCGTTGTTGTTTTTTAAATTCACCTAAATGCAAAAGCCTCCTGTTCTCACAGTGGCCAACCAGATGCCATGGGGAAGCCTGCAAGCTGGAGATGAGTTGCAGCAGTATTTCCCCAGCAACTGGTGTTCAGAGGCATAACAGTGGAGGCAGAACATACGGTAGCCATTGTGGCTAATAGCCATTGATAGCCTTGCCCTCCATGAATTTGTCCGATCCTCTTTAAAAGCCAACCAAGTTAGCAGCCATCACCATCTTCTGTGGGAGCAAGCTTCTTTTATCTGTCCCGAATTTGCAAACATTCAGCTTCAATTGGATGTACAATGGTACCTCGGGTTACAGACGCTTCAGGTTACAGATGCTTCAGGTTACAGACTCCGCTAACCCAGAAATAGTACCTTGGTTTAAGAATTTTACCTCAGGATGAGAACAGAAATTGTGCGCTGGTGGCAGCAGGAGGCCCCATTAGCTAAAGTGGTGCTTCAGGTTAAGAATGGACCTCCAGAACAAATTAAGTTCTTAACCCGAGGTACCACTGTACACTAGTTCTAGTGTTACAAAAGAGGGAAGAAAATGTTTGCACCGTTTTATTGTTTCACTTCTTAACTTGTCGTTTCTCTAAACTAAGAAGTCCCGAATTCTGTGATGTTTCCTCATAGGACAGTTGATCCATTCCTTTGATTATTTTCATTGCCCTTTTCTGAGCGTTTGTTTGAGGTGACCAGAACTATACACAGTATTCCAAATGTGGTTGCACCATAGATTTGTATACAATGGCATTCTGATACCAGCAGTTTTATTTTCAATTCCTTTCCTACTGATCTCTAGGAACATGCCTTTTTCACAGCTGGGTCTACATCTTCATCGAGCTATCCAGTACAACCCCAAGGTCTTTTTCCAGGTCAGTCACCAACAATTCATACCCCATGGGTATATATGTGAAAGTAAAATTTTTGTTTCAGCATGCATCACTTTTTTAGAAGGCTGAGTTAGAGGCATTAAACCCACTGGCTTTATCCCATCCCCACCTGTGAATTTCAGAGCAGCAAATTCTAAATTGTATTAATTTCAGTCCCCTGTTAGCTCTCAAAACAGGGGAGGGGTATTATGGGGCATATACAGTGGTGCCCCGCAAGACAAATGCCTCGCAAGACGAAAAACTCGCTAGACGAAAGGGTTTTCAATTTTTCGAGGTGCTTCGCAAGACGAATTTCCCTATGGGCTTGCTTCGCAAGACGAAAACGTCTTGCGAGTGTGCTTCCTTTTTCTTAAAGCTGTTAATACCCAGGGAATCCGCACTCCGCAAGACGAAAAAATCGCAAGATGAAGCAACTCGCGGAACGAATTAATTTCGTCTTGCGAGGCACCACTGTACACAGTGGGACACATATGGCTTCTAAGCTATCTGAATTGTGTCTAATACAGCACCTTCATTTTGAATTAAAGCAAGAGCTTGTTGCCTTTTGAGAGCTGGTGAAGGTGAAATAGGAACCTCACCAAGACTTAATTGCCTTTGCATTCATATGGGGAGAAGTGATCAAAATATACTAATGTAAGTTGAGAGTAGCTGTGCACATGCCCTAGATATATGTTCAGCTAGTCAGTTTCTAGTAAACTCACTAAGCGCACATCTGATTATCTGAGATTACAAAACCACTTCCTTCTTGTATCTTTCTCTCTATGTTTACTTGAAATGTAATAAGAGTCTCACTGACTCAGTCAACTTCCCTGTGCTTAAGAAGATTTAAAAATGTGAGTTGTTAACATGCTACGTGTGTTTCATGTAAGCTCTTGTACCCTAAGGGTGAGGTGTCCTGGAAATACCCCGAATGCCTGATTAAACATTCCCATAGATATGCTGCTTTATTTATTAAAACACATGGGCTGCAATTCGGCATACAGCTGTTTCCGCAGAAGCTCCACTGAAATTAATGTAACTTCTACAAGGGCAACTGTAGGAGGGATTGCAAGCCATATGACCTACAATATGTATTTTAGCTGTTAACAGTTGAACTACACATGTTCTGATGTCCAAAATAATTGGAAGAATTGGGCGTGCTGGTTGTGATGTAAAAGCAGAAATATATTATAAGCAGCAGAGGTGGAATTCTAAAACCCTTCTTTGCTACTCAATACTAAAGTGGGGGGGAGCAATCAACTGTGTGGGGGGGGGTCAGCAGGACATTTAGGGGATAAAAGACCATTGGGGGCAGTGATGTAATCACCTAGGATGGATGCCTAATTTGATCTTGCCCCTTAACCTAGATAATTCTCCCACATACAACCACTCATTTTTATGTATACATTTGAACTCCACCCCCAACAATGAGTGGGATATGATCCAGAGCCCACGTGGATTAAGAAAAGCTATCATTTAATAAATATTTTGACACCAGACACTAACTTCTAACACTGGTGACAGCAATGAAGGGCCCACAATTCAGTTCTTAAACCATTTGGGCAAAAAATATGTTTGTTGGGCTGTTGCTACACTAGCTTCTTCAAATTCCTATGAACTCTCAAATGGCTTTACTTTCCATTTTTAGTGGAGAAGGACTTGAATTAACTCATAGGGATCTGCTTCATAGGGAGCCAGTGTGGTGTAGTGGTTAAGAGTGGTGGACTCATAATCTGGGGAACCGGGTTCGCGTCTCCGCTCCTCCACATGCAGCTGCTGGGTGACCTTGGGCTAGCCACACTTCTTTTAAGTCTCTCAGCCCCACTCACCTCACAGAGTGTTTGTTGTGGGGGAGGAAGGGAAAGGAGAATGTTAGCCGCTTTGAGACTCCTTCGGGTAGTGATAAAACGGGATATCAAATCCGAACTCTTCTTCTTCTTCTGTTTCTACTTACAGCTGTAAGATTGACTATTGCCAAGTTTTGGGAAGCCCCAACTTCCAATATGTTTGAAAACTGGTACCAAAAAATTGGTTCTTGGCCCTAATGGGACAGTTGATTGCACAAAGAACCGTACAAATATATAATGCTCAAACAGACAATGTTAATGAGGTTTGGTATAGTTTTATTATATAGAGAGCTTCAAAGGAACGCAATTACCAATCTCCCTCCACACATGGATTTTTATGGCAGGGCACTGAAATAAGATATTCTTCAGAACTGGTATCCTCATGTCAAATACAGAGTCTTGAAAAACAGACCTTTCCTTGGTTGCGTATTTCCCTTGTTGTATTTGTTTTGTTACATATAAATATCAATAAAATACATATCATAAAAAGGCTATCAGGAACCTGGGTCAAGGTTAAGCTTGCTGCCTCCCAGCTATTGTTCAGCTCTGCAAATGACTTCCAAATAGGTAACGGTAAAGGACCCCTGACCGTTAAGTCCAGTCGTGAACGACTCTGGGGTTGTGGCACTCATCTCACTTTACTGGCCGAGGGAGCCGGCGTTAGTCCGCACATGGTTTTTCCCGGTCATGTGGCCGGCATGACTAAGCCGCTTCTAGCAAAACCAGAGCAGCGTGCAGAAACACCGTTTACCTTCCTGCCAGAGCGGTACCTATTTATCTACTTGCACTTTTGACATGCTTTTGAACTGCTAGGTTGGCAGGAGCTGGGACTGAACAATGGGAGCTCACCCTGTCATGGGTATTCGAACCGCCGACCTTCCGATCGGCAAGTCCAAGGCTCAGTGGTTTACACCACAGCGCAACCCGCGTCCCATGACTTCCAAATACCACACTACTATTTGCAAAGTAACCTGTAGCTACACCTTAATCTTCTGCTTTGAAGTTACCAGGCTGCCTTTCTCATCACAAGGTCTGCTTAATTTTACCCTGCTTTCACATCTTCTTTGTATTTAAGGTACAACTGAGGTGGAAAGCATGAAACCCTCTTGATCCTATTTCATTCATAAAATTGTTCCAATACATTGCTTCAATTTGGTCAATCAAATGCATATATACTTTACTACTTTTTGGTAAACAGCATAGTTCAGTTTTAAAATGTGTTATGTTAAATCTAATTGCTAGATGCTGGATTTGCCACATTCATATATGTTACATTAAAGTTTTGATGAATGGTGCTTTCTGAGGTTATAAAATAGAGGGCATTTCCTTGTAAAATTAGTGGTTTACGCTGATACATCAGGTGCAAAATGTGTGTCTCTGGCATTCTTTATGTTAGGAAACACATGTTATTTGCCCATCATCCATGTTCCCTTTTTAAAAATGCATGCATCTTGCTGCTTCCTCACTGAAACTGCATGACATCAGCTAATGGGTAAAGAAGGAAGTCTCTTTCACTATTTAAGTTTGAAATTCATTTATGGTATGCAAAGCAGTAGCTCCTAATTCCACATCATAGAATCATAGAATTGGAAGGGACCCTGAGTGTCATTTAGTACAACCCTCTGCAATGCAGGAATCCTGCTCCAACCACCAACTTTCTGGTTAACACCCAGCACAGGTATATAATATCTGTTCTGTTACTTTTCTCGAATGCTCACATGAAATGATGTTGTACTACAACTAGTATTGCCCATTAAATATTTCCTAATGAGTAATTAACTAATGGAAACTCAAGATGCGCTGATGACCACTCCTTTAGCTTTACAAAAGAGTAGCTAAAGACTCAGCTAAATAAACAGAGTGGGATCTCTGGTTCAGCCTTGTAAAAAGTCTGTGAACATTATTACCTGCAAAAGTGTTTCTTAGCCTCCTGAGGGCTGGCAGTGGAGCACAGCTGGCCATACAATGAAGTAGAGTGAGGGGAGCTATAATGCAACAGGTCCTATTCCCTCTAAGCCAGCGGTTCTCAACCTGTGGGTCCCCAGATGTTGTTGGACTACAACTCCCATCATCCCTGAGCTCTGGCCTTGCTAGCTAGGGGTATGGGAGTTGTAGTTCAACAACATCTGGGGACCCACAGGTTGAGAAAGGCTGCTCTAAGCTAACCCTCAAGTGCAATGGAAATCTCTCTTCTATTACCTGTGTCAAGGTAAGATTCAGGTGGCAGTCCGGACACTTTTGTTCATGGAGCTATCTTGTACTTCACCTCAGACAGCAAAATGTCTTGGGCCGACCATGCTGTAGAAAGACAAAGAGCTCTTTCCTCCCTGGCTGCAGCACCCTGCTGCATTTCTGCTCTGGATGTGGAGGAAGGTGCTTATCTCCCCTGGAAACCAGCTTGTTTTCTGGTCAGGTATATCCATCTGTCTTCTGCAGTCCCACTCATATGGAATTCCATGCACTCACCTGCATGCAGTCCCTTTTTGCCTATAGGTACCAGGTGAACAGTTACATCCAAAGCTGCTCTGTGTGCAAAAACAATGCAATTTTGATTTATAGAGAAGGACAAATCTGTCTGTTCCAGTTTCTCGATTTCCCATACACTTTCCACATTTGCCACATCCTCTTGAAAATTCTCTTTGTACACATTTCTCATAATATACACATTTGGGTGCAGTTTTGCATTTTGAAAGCAATTGACCTGTGCACCTGCCATTTGCATAGAATGCCACTTCTATGCAATATTTCCCTAAACATTTCCATACAGTAGCATTGTCTATTGCTATTGTGACATCACTCTATTTTTGCAAGTAGCTATTAAACAGAAAAGAAAAATAACTAAAGACCACAGGTGATGTTTTTGTGTTTCATCAACTGCTACATATGGCTGTGATCCGAAGGACTCCTTGCATAGGACTAATGTTCTTTTGTCCATTGATAGGCTCTGCTGATCTTTCCTTCTGGCTGCAGTGTATCATCCTGTATCAGATGCTGCTTGGGAAGGTTCCCTAGCCTTCAAAGAGTTCTATTTTGGAAATGTCCAAGTCCGTGTGTTTCATAGCAGAATCATAGCACTGTAGAGTTGGAAGGGACCCTGAGGATCATCTAGTCCAACCCCCTGCAATGCAGGAATATCCAGCTGGTCCATACAGGGATCGAACCTGCAACCTTGGCATTATCAGCACCATGGTCTAACCAACTGAGCTATTGTTTGGATCCCATCAGTTTCTCACTTGCTTCTCTCTCTTCCACTTTGATGGATCTTTAAATTCTCAGCAGTGTTAATTGATTCTCCAGGTTTTCTGTCCTTTGATTTCCAAATAGGTTGGTCCATCTTATTATTACAGTCTTGAAAGCAGGAGAACTCAAAACAAATACCGGTAGCTTCCTGAAAATACTCTTTTGCTGTTGCTTTGACCTTGTCCTCTAATGCTGGTATATTTCGGTGCTCAGCAAACTGCAAGGCAACAACATTAAATAACTTTAGCTGCACTCATCATTCTTTTCCCCACTGTCCTCCAGCCACTTGGCATGCTAGAATCTCTTCATTTGCAGAAAGAAGCATGGTTCAGATAGTGTAGTTTTTCTCCAAGTCCCCTGTTACCTGATCACCCACTTTGGCAGATTGTAAAGAACACCAGATATACTGTGGAATGTCTGCATTTTCCGCTTTTCCAACTTTCCTACTTAACTCCATTCGGAGTCATGAGAGCTGCTAAGTCAATTCTTCTATACCACTTTTAAAGCAATTAACTTACAAAATGTTAGGGCTAAAACACACTCCCCAAAGACTCCAGGGGTTGCAAAGATTTCATTTCTATATTTAAACCATGCTTGCTCTGCCTAGTTTTCAGTGTTGTATCAGTGTAGCTCAAAGTATTCACAGAGGATAATCAAATGTAAGAGAACATTCATTGCACCAGAATCAACATCTTGATTCCTCAGTTTGCTGGGCTCACAAATGAATGCTTAGAACTGGCCGCACCCTGACAGCTGCATTAACACTGTGTGACAAACATAAATATGCACGGTCTGTGATGCCATTGATACAAGTGGATATGCTACTGCACATTTTTAGGATTAAATTATGTGACAATTTTTGAATTGTCAAAGCCAGTGGGGATTTCTAAGTTGATTTTCTATTCACTATTACAGTACGTACAAACATCTGAAACTTCCACAGTAGTAGTTCTAGGCTGGGTGACTTCAAGTGCTCTAAAGAAGAAAGCAAAGAAGCTGTTCAAAAACTTTGGGTTGTTTATTTCAGTGTCTGGCTAGTGAGAACACTCTTGGCTAAGACCCTCTGTCTCCCTACAAGGGCCTAAGATGACCCACACATCATGCTCATTATTATTAATCAATTTGTATAGACAACTATGCCATAACCGAAATAAATTTAAAAAAATGTCCAGTAGCACCTTAGAGAGCAACTAAGTTTGTTCTGGGTATAAGCTTTTGTGTGCATGCACACTTCTTCAGAGCCGCATGAAATGGAAGTCCATCAACCTCACAATTTATTAATTTATTTTGATTGTGTCAGACCAATACGGCTACCTACCTGAATCTATGCCATAACCATCACACTTACCCTGGGCTGAAATTCTAGGTACCGGTAATCCAAAGGAATAACATATGACCCGAAACGTGTGTGTGTGTGTGTGTGTGTGTGTGTGTTTGACTTGATTTGTATTCTGAAATTCATTGCCTTTGTATACTAGGTAGGCAGGCACTCTTTGTGTTTAGTTTTAGATGGCAGCTTAAAGCACTTCTGTTTACACAAGCTTACCCAAATTAATGTGGCTCTGATCTTTGCCTTTTATATGCACAGCTTTGAGAATGTTTTTCTTGATTTAGTAGTATAGAAATTGAAGTACAAAACAAATATGTTCATATTAGTATTGATAGAATTGCAAGACTTGTGTCCCCTGCCCCCCCCCCCATTACTAACAATTAGATTAAATATTTCACTATTCAGGCAATGTGCAAGAGACAGTGTGGGATAGTTGACAGTGTTGGACTTGGATCAGGGAAATCCAAGTTCAGATTAGTGGTCAGCCATATAATTTGCTGAGTGATCTTACATCAATTCCATCATAGCTTCCCTCACATATTTGTTATAAAGTTAAGATTGATGAGAGATAACAGACATGCCACTCTGAGCAACTTGGAAGATAAAAATTAAATAAATACATATTCCAAGATTATGTTAAGAGCAAGAACTTTAAGGTGTTTGCTATTAATCTCCTTGTTCCGAAGAAATTAAACTTACAAAGAAAGCCTATGAATGTTTCCTTGAAAGTCCCACTGTGTTCAGTGAGGCATACTCTCTAGTAAATGTGCTTAGAGTTTTATTCATAGGGTGTTCTGGTTTTGCTGTGTTTGTGATTCCATTATACTTTAATGGAATTGCACCTCAGTTGTTGAAACTTGTCCAGAGGTTACTGGAATATCTCTATCATCTGGTTAGAATTTCATTACAAAGAGCAGGAATGGACAAACATGTCAATTTTCTACTCTTAAGTTCAATTGTCCACAGCAGTTTGTAATTAAAAAAAAAAATCATTATGAAATTTCTCCTAATTCTCTTGTATGTAGTTTTGCCTAATATGCCTATTTTTGCAAAGCCATTTTTACACTTTGCCCTAGAATATACATTTTTATACACAATGTTATACCCATTTCTTGGAAGCAGAACTGTATTGCAAAAGTCAGAGAGATACAAATTTCAAAGGATGGCTCTGTTTTTTTCATCCACCTATTGTTTTGGAAAATATTGAATAGGAAGGTCCACCTTTAAATGAAAACTTAATTGAAAATCTTCCCCATATATAAGTGTTAGTAAAGAAAATGGCATTGGGATATATCCCCCCCCCCGTTAATATATAAATAGAGCAATTTCATTTCTGCCATGCTTCTTAAATTTATTGCCAAGTACATATAACTTGGCTGAAATAACTAAGGGAAATCAGAAATGGAGATCTTGCTCTTATTACCCAAGAGAGACACTGCTGTCTGCCTGGGTTTTGATAGCTGTAGTTGTTTGTATTAATCAAAAACAAGAAATTCCCAGGGAAAAGAAATACCAGGTTTTGTCATTCTCCTTGTAGGAGAAGGGAAGAGTTAAAATCGGTGAACATGGGACAAAAGAAAGATTAGTCTTCTTTGATAAATGTCAGGTTTTTCATACTTACAGCCAGTTTTAAAATGATTGATTGATTTTATTTATTATATTTCTATGCCTCTTTTCATTCACACAAATAGCAAAGTGGATTACAAACAATAAATAACAATAACATAATTGTTGTTGTTTAGTTATTTAGTCATGTCCGAGTCTCCGTGACCCCATGGACCAGAGCACGCCAGGCACTCCTGTCTTCCACTGCCTCCCGCAGTTTGGTCAAACTCATCTTCGTAGTTTCGAGAACACTGTCCGACCATCTCAATAACATAATAGAACATCACAAATACAACATAAATTGTATAGAATAAGTAACAAATTATTAGTAAAACAATTAAAGTCTACAAAACACTATTAACAAAACAAATAAGCTAAACAGCACAATTACAATTCACAAAGTACTGCAGCAGTCATAATTTATAAAACAACATTAACAACATTAACAAAATAGCAACCAATAAATAAACTAAGCACTGTTGAATTCATGCACACATTTTCCCCATCCCCATGACTCATGATCTTCTTTTAAATGAACATGATTGCTAATGTGTGTGTGGGGGGAGCTACATTGAACTAAAAGGATTGCTTAACCTATGATAATTCTGTGCCCTGGTTTACTCCGATGTCTTATTTACCCCAGGGGATAGTAATGTAAAGCAAAGATGGGGAAAAGGGAAACTTTTGAAACAATCCTTCCTCTATTTTACATAATGGAAAGTTTTAAAGGAAGTTTCAGAGAGATCTGATTCTAAAATAACATAAAATTGCACAATTGATGACACAATCTGTAAATTTAGTGGCATTGAAATTCTATTAGTACATCATATAGGAAATACTGGGATAGATGGAGCAAGGCAGCCTGTATAGTCAAAATGGTGCCATCCATGCAAAAGAGAGGTATTAGCAGGCATGCTAGAGGAGAGTCCCAAGGTTTTCAGGAGTAATAAGCAATTTTAGGGTAGGAAAACCCTAAGGTGAGGGGCAATACAGTGGTACCTCAGGTTACAGATGCTTCAGGTTACAGACTCTGCTAACCCAGAAATAGTACCTCGGGTTGAGAACTTTGCTTCAGGATGAGAATAGAAACCATGCGGTGGCGGCGGCAGCAGGAGGCCCCCTTAGCTAAAGTGGTACTTCAGGTTAAGAACAGTTTCAGGTTAAGAACGGACTTCCAGAACGAATTAAGTTCTTAACCTGAGGTACCACTGTACCCAAACCAGCCCAATGTGTACTAAGCATGCTCATTGGGTGTGGAATGACTTTGTGGGGCAGGGGGCGGGGACAGAAAAACAGAGATACAGGGGGAATGAGTTGGAGTATTCTGGAAGAAGGTACGGTTGGCTGGCTGGCTGGAACTTGAACAGGAACACTTAGCAGTGAGCACTTCGTTATGGGTCCCAGGGGTATTATATTAATCTTTAGAAAGGTTGCCAGGAAATATCACTGCAAAACAAATGTGATCCTTCCTTTCCTCTGAGAAACATGATTAGCTTCATGAAAACCCGTTTTGTCCAGTGTAATTCAGGTACAAATTTCAGCTGATAAATTTGGCCAAATTGGAAAGACGGTAAGTTTCGTGATGCAAATAAGTGATCCAGAGGATAAATTCAGGTACATGTAGGAGTGTCCATGAACTCAGCTGAACTTGCACCATTTATTTGCTTGTTGTTTTTTTACTCAGGGAACAGCTGCTCCCTTATGTGCTGCATGAACTGCTTTGGAATCTCTCTTGTGCTTCAAAGGTGACTTACAATCTAACATGACGCACTGCTGACTTGCGAGGGCCTTAGCATCTGCTTTTCATGCAGAATGCCCAAGGTTCAATTCCTGGGCTGAAAAGGACTCTTTTCATGAACCCTGGCAAATCACTACCTGTGCTGGTCCTGTGGGCTAACGAGAGGCGAGGTCTGAGTCCAGTCCAAGGTCGAAGGTGCAGTATGGAGGCAGTCCGTAAAAGTTGAAGCTGGATGCAGGGCAGGTAGTTGAGTGAGGTCAGGAACTCCAGCAGGACAGGGTTCAGGCAGGAACTGTCAACCAACGAAGTTGCCCCCGCAACTTGGGACTGGGACTGCCTGGCTTTTATCTGCCCCGAGGCACAGGGCGGCCCCGATCCTCAGGTGACTTTGCTTCAGGATGAAGCCTGGAGGCGAGCACTCCTCCTGTGGGAACTTAGTTCCCTCCGCATCTCTGCCCTGAGCCTTGCAGCTCAGGAGAGGTTACCGGACCCAGAGGCAACCTCAGCTTCCTCTGCCGGGGCTGAGAGTGGAGCACCAGCAGGCAATGGGTCCTCCACCCCTTCAGGAGCCAGAGCAGACTCAGCTGGTGCCTGCACTGGAGGATCCAGCACAGGTGAGGACCCTTCAGGCTCATGCCCCAGCCTCGGCTCAGCTGGTTCTGGAGGCGGGGAATCCTGTGCAGGCTGGGATTCTTCAGGTTCAGCATCCGAATCTGAATCCGAGGCCATCACACTACCAGTTAGTGCACACAGTACACAGCTAGATGGACTAATCTTCTGACTTGGCATAAGACAGGTTCTCCTGTTTCTATGATTTGATGAAAGGAAACACAGCAGTGTAGCTAGCCGTTCGGGTGCCGGGTACAGCAGCGCGTCCTGCAGCCGGGGTGGGGCGAGCTTCCCATGGGGGCAGGGCGTGCTGCGTGGAGCCTCCCCCTCAGCTGTAGGGCAGCTGAGGGAGAGGTGGAAGGCAGATGCAAGTCCCACACTGCCATTTTAGGCAGCGCGGAGCCTGCAGGCGCCCAAGCCACCACATCACTCCCAGGAGAGACGCGTGGTTCAGGCACGCTGCAGGTCACACGGTAAGTGCTGGCCTCTGCAGTGTGGTGCCCAGTGCCAGCCGCATTTTGTTACATTTGTTAACTGAACTAAAAAGTTTCGTGAGCCCATTTTTTAAAAAACCCCTCACATTTTTGTCATTTTGTCAGCCCCCTCCGGGATGATCCCCGGGGTGGACCGCACCCCCCACACACACTCCCTTCCTCCGCCACTGAGGAAACTTACCGATTTATTCACAAGGTCTTCTTTTCGTTTTGAAAGGCTTCTCACTTTGCAGTAAATCAATTACTTTACACTCTCCTGTTCAAGAAAGAGGTGCTGCTCAGTAGTGATGCAGAGAATGGCCGTCCCCCCATCTTTTGACTACTCTTTCTTGTTTTGTTGCAGTCCAGAAACAATTGCACATGCTTAAACTCTATTACGATCACTGTGACTTAAGTGTATTGGATGGACTGTACTGTGTGTTTAAGAAGATTAATGGAAGATATTCCATTCAGAAATTACGATAGAGGGTTTGGGTTTTTTTAAAAAATGCAACTGAAAGCAGGAAGGGTGGAGGAGGGTAGAAGTAGTAGCAAAATAACTACAAACAGATGTGAAGCCATCACCCTGCATATTTTGCACACAGTTAAATGATGTGTGTTACATGAGTCAAATTGTAAGCTACTTGACAATAAGCAGACAGTCTTTATTATTTATTTTGTGTGTGTGCAGATATAGTTAATTACAAAGTCAGGGAATAGAACAGTTGGTGAGCTTTAAAAATAAATAAATAAATAAATAAATAAATAAATAAATAAAGCCACAAACTGAGACTCTAAAAGGATAATCCTCTTATTCCTGTGAGTTGCTTTTATTATACGTTACAGTAGAATAATAGAAATGGGATGGCAATCTCTCCAGATATTTGCTCTTGGAAGACTTAAAAACACTGTTGGTATTTTTATAGAGGCCTTTGACAGTGTTGTTTGGATTACTAACAGCACAGAAGTATTCTAAAGGCAGGAATCAAGTGTGTATTTTATATTTATTTTGTCCAGCGTTAGGAGTACTGCTAGACTTCATTTAAATTCATAATCCATTTTATGCATGTCTGAGGCTCAAGACATGGTAATGGGAGGTCTAGACAGGGATTTAACAATATTTTGAATAACTGGCAGCATAGTTATAAGTGAAGAGATCTCTCTTTCTAAAATATCCATACTTCAAAGGCATTCTTCAATACACAGATCACAATAATGGTGAGATTTACAACCACAGAAGTATGGTTGTTATCTGTGAGGTTATTTAGGGATACGCAGAAACCTCTAGCTAAAGCAGCTGCCAGTGCCTCAGGCTTTGAAGTTAGTGCTTTGGGTTTGCTCATCCTGAAAAAGCAGCATTTGGAAGGCTGCTAGCTATCTCATGCAAGTATACAGGGCTGAGGTTTCTTAGGGTGAATGTTATCCAACAGAAACTTTACTGCAGGTCTTCTAGTGCCTTAGGAGTGCCTCAGTTCTAAGCCCCTAAACTCTTGAATGAAGGCCTTTGACTAACCATATGTTTTTGCTTATGGAAGTGGATCAGTGGAGAGTTATGTTTCAGAGCTCCAGTGATGGAATTCAAACCCCGTAACAGCTATGGCTGCAAGGCATGTTCGCTTCCCCTTTTCACCCACTCCACAAATTGATTTATTCATATGACTGTGGATAGTAAAGCACTTTGCATGCAGGAGTTCTATTACAGTTCTATTAAAGTCAGACCATTGGGCCATCTAGTCATAGCTGTCAATGTTTCCCTTTTTAAAAGGGAAATTCCCTTATTCTGAATAGGATTCCTCACAAGAAAAGGGAAAAGTTGACAGCTATGCATCTAGCTGAGAATTGTCTACATTGACTGGCAGTGGCTCTCCAGGGTTTTTTGGGTAGGCATTTTCCTAGCCCTTCCTTGAGATCACTTCCTGGGGATCTTGCAAGGCAAATACTCTACCGCTGAGCTGTGACCCTTTCCAATATAATGGATCCATGTTTGTAAGCTTGGGTGTTCACTTTCGCTTTCAGAATGGTTTTACTGCTCTTGGTGGGAAAGGTACTCTCAAAGGTCAAGTGGTGGAGAGTCCAATAGCCTGATTTGGTCCATCTACAAGTTTTTCATCTAAGAAGCTCCACCAAGTGCATCTTCCCCATGGGAACTCCTGAGGAGAAAAACACAGCAAATTGCATGATGACTTAAGTGTTCACGAGCCATTAAGCCAGTCCTTGTACCTGATTACAACTTCCCCAGTTGACAAGCTGCTGCTGTGTATTATGTTCTGCTAAACAAAAAGGTTGCTTGGCAACCAGGTTGCTCTAATCTTAGTGCAAGTTACTTGAGTATGCTGCAGTCTTTGGCCAGTTTTGCAGCACTTGTAAAACCGCAAGCATTGGGGTGAAACATATATAGTAGGGTATATAACCAGTCCGAGTTGATGGGGCTGTCAGTGGCCTGTTGTGTCTCACCATTGCACAATGAGATCAGAACCTGAGCAGAATCACCAATTCTAACCACTAGAAAACCCCTTAGAGCTTTCAGGAATCCATCAGATTCCATTTGTTTCCAGGACTACCTGAATTCCCCACCACCATCTGCAGAGGTGAGTTGTTGTTGTGAGTCCAAAGCTCACCAGAAACTGGTATGTCATAGAACTGAATCAAAGAACTATACAGTTGGAGGCATCCCAAGGCTCATCTAGTCCCAACAGTCTGCAATGCAGGAATCTCAGCTAAAGAATCCCTGACAGAGGACCATCTAACCTCTGTTAAAAAACCTCCAAGGTAGCGAACTGGATTGTACAACTCTTCCATTCCCCCCCATCAGAACACCCATCTCTGCTATTGGAACAAAGATGAAAGCCTGGGTATGGCTTGCTGAATGTGGTGGACCAATAACCACTCGAGTTAGCCCCATGGAAACCATGATGTCCCAAGCCAGCTGTTCAGAGAGGCTCAGCATGAACATGGAAATCACCCAAGGCTATTTTCCTGGGTGACCTTCCTGGGGTGCAAGCCTGGGCAGTATGTATGGAAGTCCTAGGCTGCCTGCCCCAGACAACAAGACCTCCTCTCACCCTTGCTGAAGTGGTCCAAAGGAAAACAGAGCAATACATTTGACACCAGCTGTCTTAGGGACTCCACTCCAGATTTGTGTAGGGTTTCCTCCTTAGCCTATTCTTCTCCAGAAGATATCTCACAAGGCAGCAGAGGTTTAGGATCAGAAACTTAGCAGGAATCTAAGAACACTGGATGTTTCCTGACACTGAATCAAGCCATTGGTTCACCTAGCTTAACATTGTCTACCTTGACTGGTAATGGCACTCCAGGGTTTCAGACGGGATTCTTTCCCAGCCCTACCTAGAGGTGCCTGGGACTGAACCTGGGACCTTCTGCATGCAAAGCAGCTGTTCTACTGCTGAGCTGCATCCCTTCCCCTTAGGAAAGCCTGCATTATTCCTGGCAGAGTCTTCCTGACTGGGTTTCCCCACATTCTGTAGCACCTACAAATAATAGCAATCATTTATTATTTATATCTGGGTTGCCCCAGTCACTCTGGGCGGCTTCCAGCATAATATAAAAACACAACAAGACATCAAACATTTAAAACTTCCCTATACAGGGTGCCTTCAGGTGTCTTCTAAGTGTCTTATAGTAGTTTATCTGTTTTACATCTGACTGGAGGGTTTTCCACAGTGCAGGCTCCACTACCGAGAAGACCCTCACTGCCTGGTTCCCTGTAACTTCACTTCTCACAGGAAACCCCCAGAAGGCCCTCAGAGGTGGACCTCAGTGTCCAGGCTCAACAATGGGGTTGAATACGCTTCTTCAGGTATACAGGGTTGATGCCGTTTAGGGCTTTAAAGGACAGCACTGACACTTTGAATTGTGCTTGGAAATGTACTGGGAGCCAGAGTAGATCCTTTAGGACTGGTGTCATATGGTTCCAGCGGTCACTCACAGCCAGCAGTCTAGCAGCCACATTCTAGATTAGTTGAATTTCTGAGTCACCTTAAAAGGTATCCCTATGAAGAACACATTACAGTAGTCCAAAGATGGGTGCAGCGATGTAGCAAGAGCTAGATGAGCATCTGAGGCAGATTTGACTCTGACAAGAAGTCAGCATGATTCTTCCTGAGTAATAGACGTTTGGCAAAGGGTTTCTCAGAAAGCAGATTTCTTGTCACTCAGTATTTGGAACAGGAACATTGTGTGGCTGCCAACTTCTTCCCAGCTTTCTTCAGCAGACTGAAATGGACTAGGAGTGACAAATTCAGGGTTGACCTCACCACGATGTAATGTGAAGCAGTCTACCTCAGGTGGTAAATTCTAAGCAATATGTGTGTTTTTTTTTCTTTATATGGGATGTATGTGGGTGTAATTTGTAAAAAGAATTCCAGTCTAGAGCAGAGGAGTGTAATTTATATATTTTTTTTGCTTGAGGTGTTAAAAAATAGAAAAGAAAACCCTTCAGGGCCCACCTCTAATCCCAGTTTCAGGTGTGCAACTAGTGTTGTCTCTGTTTCAACCTTCTCATTCAGATCCAAAAAAAGATGCAGTCTTTTATTCTCCCAGCAAAATCATGGTGAACCTTAATTAGTCAGTATTTATACAGCACCATGTAAATATAAAATGCTTTTGACATCTCAATTATTATAATTACCATGTGAAATTTGTTTGAAGCTCAGATTTGGAAAAGAGCAAAGCTTTCAAACTGCATTTCCCTTGAAATGTGTTCAGAGCTTATCTCTTTTCTCCCTTGAAAATAGAAAATGTTAAGTTTCTGCCACCCAGCCCTGGAAAGGTCAAATCCAACTGTTTGGAGCAGTTCCTCCCCCACTCCCAAAAAAATATTGACTTCTGTGGGTGTGTTTAGTCACAGTGGGTAAATCTGCAAGCGAAGCAGGACACACAGACTCTGAGATCGATTCTGCCTGTTCAGCAGATGGCTTGACACAATATGCTGCACTGCACGCCTGCTGAGTCCTAAAGGCAAATGTGCCATAAGTAACCTTGCCATAAGCCTGTTAATGCAAAGGCAATTTTCTATTTTAAACTCTGTAAAGCTCCCCCTTTGTTTGCCGCCTGTCTGTTTACAGAAGCTGCTGTACAAGAGCATAGCAGATTGTTTGCTCTAATAATACGACTAAGCCCTAAGGTCAAACTGCACTTCCATTTATCCCACACAAAATAGTGATACTTGTTGCTTATCACATGACGAAAGTGCTGAGTTGTACTGAAAATGTCTGAAAGCAGCACATAAGCGCTCAGGCAAATGGGGGGGGGGGGAGACTACCGCCTGCCTTTTATTACAGGATGGGTTTGTGTGCCACTTAATGGCACAAGAGGCTTCTAAGTTGGTTAACAAAATTAAAAAGTCAGTTACACAAAGATTAAAACAGAAACATCCATAATTAAAACACTGCGAACAAGTCATGTCTCCAGACACCTGCAGAAGCAACTAGTGATTCAGTCCTGAGCATCTTTGACATACAGTTCAGGTTGCTGGACTGCTTTAGTCACTACAGTGGAGTCACTACAGTGGAGCCAGCTTGCCATCCAATTAAAATACTTCGAGAAGCAAATGTACCATAAAGGTACCTTGCAAGTACCATAAAGTAAAATGGCCTTGAAACTAATCACAGCAGACAGAAGGATATTTTAACTGTCAAGATGATGTTTGAAGTGTCGCTTGCAAAATGACAAGTAGTGTTCTAGCTATATAGTGTCAGTGTAGATTCCAAGCCTTGCATGCACATTATTTAATAAAGATGAGCCAAATTTCTGTAAGTTTCCTGTTGCATCTCAGACTTTGGGCAGGATCTTCTGCTAGCAGGTTATGTGAGTTGCGATACACTTGAGAGAGTGTCCTCTAACTTTTGTCAACATATTGGGTACTAGGCAGTCAAAAAAGATCTGTATAATGCAAGCTGTGCACTCCCTGAGCTAGTCTAAAAGGACCAAGCTTGGTAGAGCTTCTCAACCATACTGAGGAAAAGTTAACATAAGAAGGTAAGACCATAATAAGAACAGCCTGCTGAATCAGGCCTATGGCTCATCTCATCCAGCATTCTGTTTTCACAGTAGCCAATCAGACACACTTGGGAAGTCGGCAAGCAGGACATGAGCTAAGCAGCACTCTGCCCACCTATGATTCAGCAACTGGTATAGTGGAGGTAGAACACAGCCACTGTGCCTAGTAGTTCAAGTAGTTCTTTATACATTCTGTGTAAACCAGCATCTTCCAGGGCATCTAACTATGGGTCAGGACACGATTGCTAATAGTGTCTTGTGGAACCCTGCTCATCCTGTTCTGTAGGAACATCTGCCATTTATCAAGCTCTATGTTTCCCTTCCTTATTTTTTTTAAAATGCAGCGCTTATTTTTGGCTAGCTTACTTGAAAAGTTGGAATATATAGAAATTTAGCCAGTCTGAACAGAAAAGAACTGAGGGCCTTAGCAATGATGAGTTTGAAACTGAGTATTAACTGGCTGCAGCTACCCAAGTCAGGGGGCTATTGTGTCTTGAGTGTTTATAACATTTGTTCATGCTTATTCCTTTTCCCTTGTGGGGATCTCTCTTAAATGTTTGATTGCAAAATTCCAGACCCTTCTCATTTTGGGCCATGTGAGTCTGACTGTGAGCTAGCATATGATATGTTACTTGGTGATGTGCATACTTATCAGGAGACCTTATCCAAACAGAAGTCTTAAGTACAGTTCCATGTAAGATTCAATCAGCTTCTAAGAAAGTATGACAGGATATGTGTGTGGCTGCTATTTTGGGTTTATCAGATTTGGAAACTCACTCGCCATGCAAAATGTTATGAAAAGTCTCTCCATGTCCCCTCTTCATAATTATTAAGAAAATTAACCCAGTTATGTTTGGAAGGAGTGATGCTTTAGCTGTGAAGATTTCCAATATTATATTAGTAGCAGATTATTAGATCTTATAATTATATTTATCCTGCCAGATTAAAGGGAAAGGAAACCTACTAATTTTAAATGGTTCTCCCAGGGCCATGGGATAGCTCTCGTTGCTTCAATGCCTTGGGCAGAATGTGTGATTTTATATTTCTGCTTGTGCAGGAAGGAGGGAGGCCAGTAAACTGAACATAGTGCAAATATAAACAATTTAACACAAATTCAGTTTGTGTTTTATTTATTATAAATGGGTGTTCCAGAAGTAAAACAAGTCATAATGTACCTGTGGCATGCATATGCTAGCCGAAAGCAGTGTGTTTCAAAATACATCTGGAAGAATACCTAAAGTGATTGTAAACTGCTGCTTTCAGTTGTGCTGAGTTCATAAGAATTGAAATCTTCAGTTGTTTGTTTTTCTAAATATTGGAATGCTCACACCCAGTCATTCTGGACAATTATCAGGGATGAATGAAGCTGTAGTCCAGCAACATATGGAGGGATTAAATGAAATTTCTGAGTCTTTTGTTTCTTTAAATTCCATCTGTTTGTAATTCAGATGTTCAACATATTTATACATGACTTTGATGAAGGAATTGAGGGGATGCTCATCACATTTGCAGAAGACACCAAAGTGGGAGGGATAGCTAATGCCACTAAAGACAGAATCGAGATTCAAGAGGACCTTAACAGATTGGAGAATTCTGCACAAACTAACAAATGAGTTTAAATAGGGACAAATGTAAGGTTCTACACATAGGCAGGAAGAACTAGATGCACAAATATAAGATGGAGGACACCTGATTTACTAGTAGTACATGTGGAAAAGATCTAGGGGTCTTAGTGGACCATAAGCTTAACATGAGTCAACAGTGTGATGCAGCAGCAAAAAAAAAAAGCTAATGCTATTCTAGGCTGCATCAACAAAAGTATAGTCTCCAGGTCAGTAATAGGAATAGTACCACTCTATACTGCCTTGGCCAGACCACACCTGGAATACTATGTCCAGTTCTGGACACCACAACTTAAGAAGCATGTTGACAAGATGGAACATGTGCATAGGATAGCAACTAAGGTGATAAAGGGTCTGGAAACCAAACCTTATGAAGAGCAGTTGAAGGAGCAGGGTATCTTTAGCCTAGAAAAGAGGAGTCTGAGAGGAGATATGATATCCATCTTCAAATATCTCAAGGGCTGTCACATGGAAGAGGGAACAAGCATGTTTTTTCCCGAGCTGGAGGGGAGGACTTGAACCAATGGCTTCAAGTTACAAGAAAGGAGATTCCGACTAAACATCAGGAAGAACTTTCCGACAGTAAGAGCTGTTCGACAGTAGATCAGACTCCTTCTAGAGGTTGTGGACTCTCCTTCCTTGGAGGTTTTTAAGCAGTGGTTGCATGGCCATCTGTCACGGATTCTTTAGCTGCGATTCCTGCATTGGGGTTGGGCTAAATGACCCTCAGGGTCCCTTCCAACTCTACAATTCTATTATTATTCTAAGACGCCTGGTGTGGTGAGCATGGTTTCAGTTCTGCTCATATACAGACACTTTCCGCAAAAGTATTCTACAGCTTAAGGAAGCTACAGGTATTACCCAGTTTCCTCTAGGAAACTGCCCAAGACTATGGTGTGTCTACTGGCATGAGATGTCCCAAGGGGAAAATGGGGAAATTGGTCAGAGAAACAGATGCAATCTTGAGAATGGATGGCATCTGTAGTCAAGATGAAGTGAAAAATATTGTCAAGGACAGCAAGGGCTGGAGCACTGACACATTAAAAGCCTTTTCAACTGCTTTAATTAGCAAGGTAAAATTATGTACAGTCAAAGTGCTTCTGCAAACAACGTTTTTAAAATTGAATTAGCTCTGCCTCTCTTGGAACTGTCAGCTGTCACAAATTTATGGTATCACAACTGAAAAACGCATTTCATGAAGAGAGCTTTAATTTCTGGGCTTTTTATTGCTTCTCCACACATACATCAAGCTAAAAAGCTATCAGCGTGCATTTTCCCTGCCTAAGTGGCACTGGCCTTACACCATGTGTCAAAAAATAAGTAAATGTGAGGGTGAAAAAAAGTGCTTCCAAATTCATTCTGCTTTTATGACTGGTTTGGTTGCCGGACTCCAGAATACAGTTTACCTTCTTGCTAGGAAATCAATCCTCAGCTATTTCTTTTCTTTTTCTTGTTTGAAACCATTTTAATTGAAATTTCGCCATATACCGCTTGTAGATACATTTTGGAATTACATCACTCCAATAAAAACAAACTAAAAAACCAAATATAGTATGTCAAAAGTCATTGCACGCAAATTCACAGACAAAGTACATGACATATGCAATGTTAAAATTATTGTTATATGTTAAAAATTATATGTTTTCTGTCTCTCTCTCTCTCTCTCTCTCTCTTTGACAGGCAGATGCCAAAGCTCACATATTCCAAGCTCGGGTCACCCTTTTCTAATCCTGGTGGAGGTCTAAACAATTGAATTCTTTAAGTGTAAGTGATCATGGCTGTATATTATATCCAGGAAACCATTGAGAATTTGGAACTAGGGGAGGCAGGGATTGCATCAGTAAGCTCTTAATGCATAAGCACTGTAATTACATTCCTGAAACTTGTGTGTGTGTGTGTGTGAGAGAGAGAGAGAAAGAGAGAGAGAGAGAGAGAATGATATACCATAATTAGGCAATAATGTATGCTGTGGTCATTTATTAGGTAAGGCTACATTCCCTAAGTACCACACTATACACACTATAGACATTAATTAAGTAGTTAGTGAAGCCCATAGGAAACAACGCATCACCTTATTACTATTCATGAACACTTCCGTGATGCCTCTGCTATCAATTTTTGGGTTCCCTTGGCATGCAAGATAGGTGCTGTGCAATTTGAACTACTGTTCCATTTAATTTCCATCTGAAGCGTGGCTAACTCAGGCTGTAATCCAAGCTCGCCTTATGCCAGACTGTGGGGGGTTTCAATTGTGCGGGCACATCCCTCCACTCACTTTGCAGCCTCCTCTTGGCTGCTGTCAGAGTAACACTTGCATCCCTCTGCTGGGATGTAGACCCCCCCTTCCACCCACCAAATGGGACATACCTGCCAGCAGAGCCTGATGAAAGTTCCCAAATTAGGTTGCTCCAATGGTGGGGCTAAGGTGGCCAATGATGGCTCTCACAGCCATCATCAGGCCTGAGTGGGGCTCAATTATTTATTTCCTTATTTAAACTGCAGGTGTCCCAGGGATTGGTCCCAGTCTGCCTACCTCCAACTTTTTGCAACCACCTTTGTGGGTGGGCGGGCTGCAAATGGGGTGGTAGCTCTGCTGCTTCAGAGAGCCTCAGCGGGGGCAGCAAGCAGTTTGGATTTTTCTGTCTACAGCTTTGCAGGTCAATAGTTTTGAAGTCATGATGAGCTCAGAATGAAACATAAGGTCTAGTTTTCAGAGCACAGGAGACCTTGTGTGGACCCATGGCCTTTCTTTCTGTGTTGAAATATGGTCACAATAGGTTTCTTTTTATTTGGCAAAAAGTCGTAGACACCTTCATCAGAAAACTCTCTTTAAGCAATGTATGTAATAAAATGCAGGTTACGATCTGCACAACTTTATATATACAGTGGTACCTTGCGTTAAGTACTTAATTCGTTCTGGAGGTCCGTTCTTAACCTGAAACTGTTCTTAACCTGAAGCACCACTTTAGCTAATGGGGCCTCCTGCTGCCACCGCAGCACAATTTCTGTTCTAATCCTGAAGCAAAGTTCTTAACCCGAGGTACTATTTCTGGGTTAGCGGAGTCTGTAACCTGAAGTGTATGTAAGCTGAAGCGTATGTAACCCGAGGTGTCACTGTATTCTGTCTGGGTAGGGTGGCTGAAATCTCTCCCAGAACATCTCAACTCTTTAGGGACCCTGCATTTCCTAGGGTCTTTCCTCAGAGTGGGGGACTGTCGGTTTGGAGACCCAGGACTTGAGACACTTCTGTATGGGGGGGGGCAAAAGCAAATGAGGGGGAGGTCAGTACACAGAGGCAGTGTTTGGAGAAAAAGCAGTGGCAATTCTCTTACAGGCGGCAGTAAATCTTGCACCATCCACGGTGGGTCTGTCAGGCAATGCAACAGTCGGAGGATATTTGAGGGGCAAAGGTTGGGATTTTCAGTTGAGCTATAAGGAGATGGTGGTAAAATGGGTAGCATTTGAAGTGCTCTCTCAGGACTAATGGAATCTGATGAGGACATTTTGTAATTCCAGTGCAGAAGTATATGCCTGGCAGTCATGAGACTGGATTTCCAGTGTAGACAAGAAAGTGGCTGCCCTGAAGGAGAAGCAGAGGGATATGGGGGGGAGCCCTAAAAAGAGAGCTCTTGGGGTGCAACAAGGACCAGAAGTCCTGCCAAACAGCACCCAGAGAAGCAAGAGGAAAGGGAGGAGAATGGGGAAGAAATCAAACAATTCTCCAAAAGCAAAATGTCTCAGAGCATGAGAAGGAGCTGATTGACACTGTCAAAGGTGGAACAAAGTTCATCCGTGACAAATGGGCACAGGAAAGAGCTCTGAGCTTAGCTGCCAGAAATCTTCAAGAGGGGAGAGCAAATCCAAAGGAATGATAAGAATATGTACCAGGTTGCAGAGGTCAAAGGGATAATTTAGGAATTTGAGGAAACAAGAGGAAATTCCTTGTCTGAAACAGATTGTTGGATGATAAAATAAGTAAAGAGGCAAAATAAGAAAAGGGCACCATTTGTTCTTATTTAAATGACTATTAATGATCAGCTTTATTTTTCCTGGAGACCCAATTGCATATTCAAAAAGAAATAAAAAGCAGCTCTCTGGTTGTGTGTTCCTTGAAAAAGATAAAAATGAAAGGATCGTAACCTACCAGCATGTTTGCATTTGAAAAATATATGTGTGCATATGTGTTCACATACCCATATTCAATGTAATTGGCTATGCATACGCGCCTCATTTACCTTGGTATCAAGCAAGGGGGTGTTTAAAAAGATGGAATTTATAGCATCTTTGTAGCTACAGTTCACACATGTTCACTGAACATTGTAAATTGGATTAGAAATAACGGCAACACCCTAATAAACAGAAAAGGTGTTAAAACTGAGCTTTGACAGCTTGAGTGCATCTGCATCTCTGATTATCTCATGCATGCTTTTTTTAATAATCTTTTGGACTGACTGATCCTGTTTTAGCACATCTCTTGTGCTTATCTGTGGCTTTATGGTGGAGTCCTTCCTTTGTATGGATTTTCCTGACACATATTAAAAAAAACATTATCCTTTTGCAGTACAGTGTTTCCATATTTTGACAGGGCAGAAACAGTGGTGAGAGCAAGCTTCTCTCAAGATCAGATAATCAGAATGACACTAGCTTTGAAAGATGTTAGTGTGGAATTCTCATGACTTCGCAGCTTCCACTGGAGTGAAGTATTATTGTTAAGTTAGTCCAAAATAATAATAAGCAAAACAGCCAGCAAAATTCCATTCCTTAAGATAAGTTCACATTCTCATATGGACCTTTTGACAAGCTCTAAACACTCCTTCTGGAAAAAAAATTCCCTTTCCCTTGTAGGGTATCAGGAATGGATTAAAATCAGATACCCAAGACTCACACAGCCACCTTCTAGATCTCTCTGTAAGCTTGTATATTTATTTTTGCCTTTTCGTTATATTTAGGATTTTTATCATGGCTCTAAAACTTTGCTGTGGCAATTAATATGCAAGCAATCTCTCTATATATTTTTATGTGTTTGAGGAGAGGGTGCCGGCCTTCTCCATTCCCTGGATCCAGGAAGTGTTAAAAGCTAATCAAGCTTTCTAATTCCAAGAAATAGCCTTGGTGAGGTGATGGGGATTAAAGAACTCAGTGCCAGACGGAGCCCCTCTTCCTCAACAGATAAAGCCAGAGTAGAGAGCAGGGAATTGATGCTACTTAGGAGTACAGTCATACCTCGGAAGTCGAACAGAATCCATTCTGTAAGTCCGTTCGTCTTCTAAAATGTTCGACTTCCAAAGTGCAGCTTCTGACTGGATTCAGGAAGCACCTGCAGCCAATCAGAAGCCGTGGAAGCCCTGTCAGACGTTCGGCTTCCAAAGGAACGTTCAGAAACCAGAACACTCACTTCCGGTTTTCGATTGTTCGGGAGCCGGAACTTTTGACTCCTAAGGCATTTGGGAGCTGATGTACGACTGTAAAACATTAGAGAGCAATGTTCGATTTCTGTGTCTGAATCCAAGGCTGCGGCTATAAGAGAAACAAGACCCTTTTGAGGTACTAATGCTGTGAGGCCCTCCATTGTAAGCTCAGGATGTATATATGTGTAAATAAGCCATATATCATGAAGATACCACAGTCTCTGCTATGCCTCTTTCCAAAAGGAATCCTGGGTAAGTGCTGGGAACCACTAGAATCTTGTACTTCTCATAGATTGGGGTGGCATGCAACAATATGCATTTGTGAGCAGACTGGATAGCATTAAAAGTTGTCAATACATTCCTGTAGGGTAGTTACTGGTAGTGAAATGAAATGTTAGATAAGTAAGCATCGGTGTTAAAAACTGCAGATCCAGAATCTGCAAGTTAGCCATCTTATCATAATCCGTCCACTTATATGACAAATGCCGGGGGGGGGGGGGGGATAAAGCATCAGATATAGACAATAATCCACTAAAATGTAGATAATATTGGTTTTATAAGACAATACCAAACTCCCCTTCCTGTGTAGAAGTGCTGGACTGGGACTCCACTGTAAGTCAACTAGGTTAAGCTAAGCACTGGCATTTTCACACATAGATTTTCTCGCGTTAACAGCATTTACATGTGCACAAGTTGCATTCGAGACACAAATATGTGCTTGTTAATATCACATGCAGAACTCTGTGCAAAAGACCACAACTAAATTGTACTAAAATATCTGTGAAATGTTAATCAGAGGTGCAAAAAGTGGCTTGTGTTACAATGCATTGGGAGTCTACAAAAATGTGATTGCTTTGGAGCACTCAAAGGGAACAGTGGTTTAATGCTGCCATCTTGTGCCCAAGAGTTGAACAAGCACATCTACAGGCAATAACTGCTCCAACATCACAACAGAATTGTTCTTTAAGCTCACACTTCTAGTTTTAAAATTTAACAAGCTTGTGAACTATTAAAAACTTTTGTTACCTATGAGAGTAGAAAATTCTGTATGCTTGAGCTCAGAATAATTACTTAGGAGTGAAGCTCACTGTAAATCAAATGCAGTGGTACCTCAAGTTAGGTAATTAATTCATTCTGGAGGTCTGTTCTTAACCTGAAACTGTTCTTAACCTGAAGCACCACTTTAGCTAATGGGGCCTCCTGCTGCTGCCGCACTGCCGGAGCACGATTTCTGTTCTCATCCTGAAGCAAAGTTCTTAACCAGAGGTAATATTTCTGGGCTAGCGGAGTCTGTAACCTGAAGCGTCTGTAACCTGAAGCATCTGTAACCCGAGGTACCACTGTATCCCTGTTTCTTCATGAATTTCAGATCAGTTAATTTCAAATAGGTAGAGCTTGGTGCAAATTAATATTTATTCTATGAGGCTTGTTTTTTTTGAATAGCAAAGATGGAGAATTTTCAGTTCCCTTGGTTATTCAGAACTTCTGAGCCATCTTTGTCCCCCCCACCCCACCCCCAGTATGCATGCATTCAGAATGGACATCTGCAAGGCGAGAGCCTGCTTCCACAGGAGCAGAACTGCTCATTACGGTGTAGGGTCATAAGGTTACTCTCTGCCATATGAAGAATGTAAGAGCCTACAAAAGGCCCATCCAGTTCAGCAACGTGTTCTTAGAGTAGCCAACCAAATGCCTGTATAAGAGGCCTGAAAGCAGGACATGAGCATTATAGCACTTTCCCCACTTGTGATTCCCAGCACCTGGAATTGAGAGACATGCTGTTTCCGACAGTGAAGGTACAATGTAGCCATTGTGGCTGGAAGCCACTGATAGCTTTTATCCTCCATGAATTTGTCTCTTTGGAAGTCATCCATATTATTGGGTGTCGGGGCTCAGGTAACCACAAGACCTTGGGATGCAGACAGCAGCACATTCTTTCTGCCACTTTAACTGCATAGAATCCCTTCATGCATGTGGCAAATGAAGGCAAATCCAGGCGATACATAGTGATTTTGGACAAATGAATCACTTGTGTAGTATTGTAAACTTGTGCAGTAGTCTGTTACTTTTGTCTTATTCCTAAAAGCTTTGAGTGAGATCATACTGTGCCGGCACTCTTGAACTTTTACTGACATGAAACAGGTATTGTATTTTTAAAAAACAGAACAGAACATTTGTTTCACTACCGTTGTATGAAAATGCTGCCAAGCTTTTCAGGATCACCACAGATGCCCCTGGCTAACATGCAGCTATTTCAAATGGGTATATCTCATTTTTTCCATGGTGTGGTTCAGCACCCAACCTGAATATCTGCTTTTAAAGCTCCTTTGCTGGATAAATACAGTACGGCAGCACAATTTGGCTTTTTAAAATGAGTATTTCTGAGTATGACTATCCAACTGGGACATCTGAACCTTAAAAAATTGGCTGTTGTATAGACAATTAATGCAAATTAGTAGACAAATAGATGTGTCAATTCATCTTCATCGATGTTATACTTACAACTTTTCCTTTTCTTGCTTTTATCCAGAGTTGTTAAAATATATTTATTTCCAGTTCTAGGGTTGTAGCCAACTAAGTCCTCCTCAGATTAAATGCACTGAAATTAATGGGTCTAAGTTGGTCATACCCATTAATTTCAATGGGCCTCCTATAAGTAGAACTACTGTTTGATTCAAGCCCCATAATCCTATTGGTTTCCCTCTTTTTGATTAAAGAGGGGGATCCAGACTGTGGTTGCAGTCCTCTATAACATACCTAGAAATAAGTCCCACTGAAATTACGGAGGCTTACTTTTGAGTAGATATGCATAGGATTGCACTGTTAAATTAGCTGCACTAGGGTCCCACCGAAATCCACATGGAAAACTTGGTTGGCAGGCTTGGTTCCCACTGGGGCTTAAATTCAACAAATTTAGTCTGGATTCATTGCTATGAAATACCATCATTTCCCTCTCTAAATTTGTTCACATGCAGACATTCTCCCTTGCTAGGGGTAGTATAGTGGGCTAAAAGATGTAGCTACTAATCAGGAAGTGACTAGTTTTGCTTATTGACTCTGCCATGAACTCATCAGGTGCTATGTTGTGATACAGCATCATTCCAGGCACATTGGTGAGGAGAAATAGTGGCCAAGATAGCTGCCAGTTCAATCTGACAGCAACACACCTGTGCAACCTCAAACAAACTCTCCCATTTTTCCATTAGATTCAGAATGGTGCCTCTGATTACCTCGTGACAGTTAACGTAGCTGAAATGTTAGTAGTTCTGAAAATATAAAAAAACAGGATTAAAATTGTAACTTCCGTCATGCCATATATTTAAAACACGTGATTTCCCCCCTAGGAAATGTAACTTGATAAGGATGCTGGGAACTGTAGCTCGGTGAGGGTTGAACAACAGATTCTTTGGGGAAAGTAATGTGCTATAAATGTGCAGTTTGAACACACCCAGCCTTTAAACCAGACTTCTTTGTAATGTCTCTCCCCCCTTTTTTGCTCCACAGAAAGAAGAACTCTTATCTGTGCAAATGCCAACGTCTTGTGAGGACTAGCTGCCCTCCATCCAAAGGCACCCCCCTTCTGTATCATGGGGCCTGGTGATAGCTTCTTAAGTACAGGGCTGCTTCACATCATCATATGGGGAAGCCTGGCAGCCATGGCAATGCTCCTGGTCTTCAGTTTTCTGCTCTTCCTATGCTCTAGCTGTGATAGGTAAGGTCTTGCCCAGGATACAGTGTCAGGGTGCAGAAAAGGCATGAACAGGAACTGTGATGTTGGACCCCTTAGACAGTGACAGCGTGTGTGTGTGTGTGTGTGTGTGTGTAAAATCAATAGCGTGTGACCTACACAAAATCAGGACCAGCGGAACATAGCTAACTTCCCATGGTAAGTGTAAGATTGTCAGGGGTGGCTGTCTAATTTTGTGTTATGCCACAAACCCCATGGCAGCCATCTTGTGTTCTGCCGTCCTCCTTCTGCCCCCTTCTGCCCCCAGCTGTTTTGTGACTGGCTGTTTCAGCACACACTCTGAATTCAAAATGTGCCCCACCACCACCACCAAAAGGATGGAAACCCTCAGCTTGGGCTCAGGCAGCAACCACACCAAATAAAGATTGTGGTTATAATTTCATAAGACACAAGTGTATGTGTTTAACATTGGATGCTGGGGGTCTAAAATGAGTGTCTTAAAATCAAGGAATGATTATGTTTTCGTGAACAAATCCAAGAGACAAAGTTCAGTTTTGCTGTACGTTTGAATTGGAACCAGAATTAATATCAATTTTGCCTGTTAATGAGACCAGCATATAGTTCATCATGCATATTAATTATGGCTGCCCACTTTGCATTGCTGATTATTCAAACAACAGAGGCTATGTTCAACTAGAAATATCCATTAAAATAAATAGCTTTGCCCTTTCCCTTGTTGTTTACATAAAATAGCAAGAGGGGGGGAAAGACTCTGAAGCTGCTGTTGAATTGGAACTGACTAAAATAACCCCGAAGAATGCTTACCAAAGTTTGTGACTGATAACTCCTGCTCTCATTTGCATGCTCTATCCCTGAAGTCTCTAAGACACTTCCAAGAGGATGAAAACTAAAGACATTTTTGTAAGAATCGGTCAGCTGGGTATTTCTAACAAGCTATGCAAATTCTAATGCCAGACATTATCTGGCAATCATACTTTAATAATTTAGCATGTTGTTAGGCTGGATTTGGTGCCAGGATATTTGTGGAGCAGGTACTTGCTGAGAAGTGCAATTAAACTAAATCCCTTCCTTCCTAGAAAAGTTACACTGATGCTATTGATATAATAATGGGTGACATTAAAAGCAGATGCTTTGTCAGAAAAGCTTTGGGGAGCAAATTAGTTACTGCGTACATGAATCATATTGTGTATTGCACGGGCAGCATCGTGGATTTTAAATGGCATAATTAGTCTGCTTTCAGCGAAATAAATTTTTAGAAGTGCAGCTACAGTTGAGGTGGGATTTGCCGCTGAGTTCAGAAGGGTGGTGAAATGTAAATATCTTGCTTCTGAAACTCTCATGGAAGGGAACTTTGTGCCCTGTATGTTTGCAGCAACTTCCTTTGGTATTTATATACATGTCCGGTTGATTTTGGGAAGGTGTTAGTTGGATTGGGACCAGCAAGTAGTCATCACCAATACTATTGTTTGAACTGCTATTTTATTTTAACAATGCACCTAAATCTCTGTTTACATTAAAGGGAGAAGAGACCCAAACACCAGAATGGGGACCATGAGAATCTGATGAATGTGGTAAAAATGAATCCGTCACTTATTATTGAAAGTGCTTTTTCTGTAGTTCATAACATATAAGAGGAAGACTAGCATAGTCTATACTATTAGCTATAATAACAGTGAACCTTAAGACTAATAATCTATTCATTCGCTTATCATTGTTTGAACAAACAATAGTTTAGTGTTACTGCATATGTGAACCTTATTTGCCGTATTGGCCTGAATATAAGCCACACTTTTTTCTAAATTCGGGCTGTGAAAAGTTAAAGTGCAGCAAAGCGATGTGGCTCCCCCCCCCCCCGGAAGCATGCTGGGAGCGCAGGGCAGCAGTGTGCTGCCCGCCCGCTGCTCCCAGCCACCAGAAAGAAGGAGAAAGGGGAGGACGCCGCTGGCAAAGTGGTGTGGCTCCCCCCCTCAGGAAGCAGCCCAGGTGTGTGGGGCAATGGCACACAGCATGCCCTCCGCTCCCAAGCCTCCCCCGATGCCGGCCTGGAGTGGTAGTGCCGGGAATGCCGTAGTGCCGGGAGGTGGGCCGCATCCACAAATAAGCCTTGATTTTTAAAGGTGCAGCTTATTTGCGGTGTGTTTTATATTCTGGCCAATACGGTACTTACCTCAGAAGATTTATAAACCTCTTGATCAAAGAAATCTCCAAGCAGTGTATAAATAAAATTGTAAATAAAACACTGCTAAAATCCACAAACCAATAAAAAACAAATATACCTAAAACCACAACCATTACAAAGAAATCTAGGCAACTAAATTTTTCACAGGTGTCTAAAACAGTATAGAAGGCATGAAAATTAGAACTTATTCCATAACAGTCTTCTTCTTCAGCGATCCTTCATAGCCAAGTAAGATTGTCTTCCATAAACACAGTTTTAACAGTGATCCATAACAGTAATTGCTGAACAATAACTCTTCCCATAGCTGCTTCAAATGATATGCTAATCCATTCATTTTGCTTTGCAGCCTTCAGATAAGGAGGCATTTAGCCACTCCGTCACTAGTCTGGCTACAGACCCACTTGCCAGCAGTGAACAAAATGGAGGACTCAGTAATGGTGATGGTAAGAACTGACTTATCATTTATTTGATTTCACAGCACTCACAACAGCAAACGGGCACCATGCTTAGTGAGAGATAATGTGGAGGTAACATAAAATTTCTATCTGTGTTGTTCAGTCTGTTATTTAGGTTATCACTTGGTGCTTCCATTATCAATCAAGGAACATGAATATCTGAATTAGCGAAGAGAGATTAACAGATAGTTGAAATAAATAAATGAACCAACTATGCTTAAAAAGATAGGGATTTTGTTGGTAATTGTGTTCTGATTGGGTATGGGAAAACAATATTCAGGGAGACATCTATTTGTTTGCATAACCTGTATACATTTCATTGGCAATTGTAGTAATTTATCATATGCTTTTTAAATTAGTACCTCTAGGTCATATGTTTTAAGATAAGAAATGCCAGCGTACACAAGTGCTCTTACATTTCAGTCTCTGAAACATACTACTAAATTATAAATGCAGTGCTATCCTGAGGTAAAATTAACACATTTATATTCTTGGTGAACTAGATAGCTATAAAAATCCTTAATGATTCAGTTCAATCATTGTGAAGGTAATTGAAAAGTGAGTGAGTCTTCCTGCTTGGCTAAACATTTGAAATGAGTGTAACTTAAAAAAAATAAAATGCTGAAAGCTTTTATAAACTAGAAACACAAAATAAATACGTTCATATTCTGTGTCTTCCACAGCCTGGTATATTGGACTGACCTCCCTCTAACTATTAAATTTTAAAGATACATGATAGCTTGAAAGAAAGGAGGAACAGGTGTCAGACAGTGAAATCAGTGGCATGCACAAGGCCTGCCAAGAGTTTGTTTTTCAGAAAGAAAACTGCACACTGGTAACTCTTTTTAGTTACTTGTTGTCTTCTCAGGTTCCACAACCATTGCTGGAAACTCAACACTTCCATGCCATTGAAGATCTCTTGTAGAAGGATATTCTCCCTCTGCACCAGTAATTAATCACATGAATGAGCTCCACAAATTGAAAGGGACAGTGGAGCTGAGCAACTGGCCCCACCACTGAGCTCACACAGCACTAGACCCCTTATGTATACAAGCTGAAATGGATGTCTACGTAGGCTTCCATGGGAGCTGTACAATCAAGAGTTTCAGATTTTGTGGAAGCCGACATTTGTGGGTATCCCCAGCTTAGATAACTATACTTGATGCATATTCTCAGGATATTGGGGGTAGGGAGCCAGGGAGCCTCATTGCTACTTTCAACATGTGACTCAACAAGTGATGTGATTGTGTGATTATTTCTTCACATTGTATTCATTTCAAGGGCTCGTTCCTCAGCTCTCAAACACACGTCCTTCCCGCCAATGCAGTTCACAAAACAATACAAGGCAACTAAAAATAATAATACATTAACAACAAAGTTCAGGCCAAACAGCAAATAAAAACAGAAGTAGCAATTAAAACATTAAATATATGCCCAAGAGAATAAAATTACCTTGAGAAAACAAAGTCACCCCTGATTTGAGGTTACATTTGCACTATACATTTAAAGTAGTATCATACCACTTTAAACAATCATGGCTTCCCTCAAATAATCTCGGGAACTGTAGTTTGTTAAACGTGCTGAGAGTTGTTACGAGACCTCTATTCCCCTCACAGAGCTACAATTCCCAAACGTACAAGTGGTACACTTGTTAATTGCAGTAGCATGGCCAACTAGGTGATGGTAGTTGCATAGAAGTCACAATAACTTCGAATTCTATAATATCTGAACACAAAAGGTTCCCTTATTTAGGTAATAAACCATTGTCTTCTGACAATTTTATGCACATTTCTTGCCAAGTGATGCTGTATCTAAATTGCAAAGCCTAAAGACGATTAAGATGTCTAGGAAGGGGTGTTTCTTCAGCCTTGCCTCTTCTCTTTCCTGAGGGTTCTTTTTGACGAGAAAATCACCACCTTTAGTTAATCAAGACATTATCTAATACATGCTTCAAAGAGATCAAACTTTCTGTGCATAATCCCTATTAAAGGGGCTTACTTTGTTGTAGGTAGGAGTAAGAGAGGATCTTGTATAGTTGTTGCTTTCATCTTTGCTTGACTTAAATACTAGACTGAAAGATATCACAGGTTAAGCACCAGTGGAGGCAGGCCCATTAGGGCAAATGGGGCACCAGCCCACCAACTTTAGCCTGCTCTCAGCCAGTCCCCATCTGCCTCCCTTCTAATATATAGCCAGATCTTAGCTTTGTACTTCTGGAACTCAGCAGGGAGGAAGATGGAGTGCAGCTGGTGCAGAATTTGGCAGCCAGCTTGCACAAGACAGTTTGAGTATATTATACCAATCCTGGCCTGACTTGTACTGGCTGCCAATTAGTTTCTGGGCCCAATTCAAAGTGCTGGTTTTGTCCTATAAAGCCTTCAGTAGCTCAGGACTGCAGTACCTCAAGGACCACCTCTCCCCAAATGAACCAACCCAGACCCTACTATCACCATCTGAGGCCCTTCTTCGTGTACCTCCTCTACGAGAGGTTTAGAGGGTGGCAACATCATAATGGGCCTTTTCTGCAGTGGCTCCGTTTGTGGAATGCTCTCCCCGGGGAGGTTCGTCTAGTGCCTTCATTATACACTTTTTGGAGCCAGGCAAAAATGTTCCTCTTCAACCAGCCCTTGGGCTAATTAATATTCTACAGCTTTTTAAATGTGTTTGTGGGGGGTATTGTTTTGTTCTTTCTGTTGTAACTATTTATTTGTGCTTTTATCTTGTATTTTTATCTTGTGAACTGCCCTGAGATCTTTACATGAAAGGCAGTATATAAATCTAACAAACAACAACAGCTAGAATCAGTTGATTCCAGGTCCTTTTAGTCTCCTTCCCTTCCACCCTAGCAGCCCCAGTGAGCACCTGACATAATCCAGTGTATCTGAGGACCTTGGTGGATATTTTTTTTCCTGGAACAGGATATTCTTTTTTCAGGTGTGACCCTTCTGGTTTCTACAATGGATGTTATATTCTGCACTTACATTAAAGGCTCATGTTGCTCATATTATGTATATTCCCCCCTCCTCAGTTCTCTCAGAAGATAGCACAACTGCTTGCATCCAGCCTTATGAAGAAGTGCAAACCTCTGTTACTGACCTCCTGGATCAACAGGACAGTCAGGGAAGATCCTTAAAATGTCATCAAAGCAGGGAGCTACCCAGAATTCCTCCCAACAATGCCATAGAAACTATTCTGTCTACAAGAAATACAGAAAACGATCAGGGTCTAGGTATGGAGGGCCCCTACGAAGTGCTGAAAGACAGCTCCTCCCAAGAAAATATAGTTGAGGACTGTTTGTATGAGACTGTGAAGGAGATAAAGGAGCTGGCAGCAACAGCTAGCACAGAGAAGAGCTGTGACAGCAAGCCCAAAGCTGCTGTGATGGTTAACGGGAACCTCGATCATGTTGCCGAGCGTAAAGTCGAATCAGCTGAGTATGCCTCCGTGGACAGGAATAAAAAAAGCCGCCAGAGTGTTAATTCGGAGAGTCCTCTTAGCAACACCCCAGACCTGGAAGATGAAGCTCCGCCTCCAGTGCCTGCGAAACTCCTTGATGAGAATGAGAATGAGCAGGAGAAAGGAGCCAAGGAAGAGGAAGAGGTGGCAGAAGGGCCTAGTGAACCTGACAAGGTATACCTTATGTTGCTTAATCATTTGCAGAAGAGCAAGCCACTGTATTGAGACCTGCTCATGATGTCTATGTGTTTGTCATAGGACATGCTGTCCTATATTAATAAATAATGGAAATAAGGGTGAAATATGTTCATTAGTCATAGCAGTTTTCAGGTGTTTCCTGCTGACCTTCTAATCAGACTTCCAAGCAAACAGGACCATTCAATAAATTTCTGGCATTTACTGTAACTTTTGATTCAATATTGTGTTTGTGCGCATGCATGGATGTTCATGCATGTACACAAGAGTGAAATAGTGCTGTAATATAGGTGACTGTATGCATTTTGTGGTTATTTTGCTAGTATGAAAGCAACCATTCGTAAATGTGTTTGCAGAAATGTAAATGGTTATTTTTCATCAACGTCTGCTACATCCGATGCATTATTCTACACAAAAAGTAGAATAAAAACAACAACAATCCTGGCCTCCAAACGCCTGATCCAAGAAAGCCCTAGCTTTATTCTGATTTTGAGAAAAACCAAAGGTTTTTCTCCACTTCCACCCAGAAAAGCCCAGCTGCATTTTATGACATCATTTAAAATTAAATAGATTTTTTTTATTTTCCCATCTTCCAAATCTTCTCTCAGGCCTGTCAGCCTGTGTTCCTTTCAGATGTTGTTCATAAAACCACTTCCTTGAAACTGACTTCAGTGGGGCTTCCTGTAACCTCTGAATGGCACACAGCACTTTTGAAGCTGCATTCTCTGGGTGCTTGTCAGCTGATTGGCAGTGAAGGTGTGCATTCAAATGAAGTTACTTTCTTTGAACTTTGACAGCTATCAACCATCTGCTGTCAGGTGATTCCCAGATGAGTGCTCACACCCACCAGTCAAAGTTCGCCCACAGGGTTGGGGGAATTACGGTAATTTGGGCTCTGACATACCAGCTCTTCCCCATCCCTGGAATATATATCCTATGACGCTAAGAAGTGGTAGGTACTCACTCTCTTTATGTAAAAATGCCTTTGGTTGTTGTTGTTTTTCCAAATTTGCCAGTTTTGAGTATTGTATGTTGCCTGTCTCAGAGTACTGAAATTTAAATTATGTCGACCCATCCTCAAAGTTTTAACTGAACATTTATAATAGCTTAGTGGCAACATATTTTTAAGGCCTTTTTTGAATGGCTGGTTTTATTTTTATGCTGCACAAGGTAGAAATCCTAAAGAAAACTGTGGTAAATTATGGTGAGATAAATTAGTTGTTGCAGTAAACAACTAATTATTTCTTCAGAGTTTTTTATGTGTTGCTTTGTAACTGAACTGAACCCACCGATCTTTCTAAAACTAAAAAATATATATTAATTATCCAGTTATGGAATGTAGGTGTATTGGTATGATGCATTGAAAAATCCAAAGGAAAATATTCTGATTGGCCAATCAGCTTCATTTTAATTGTGTACATAAATGGACTTCTGCCGACATAGTCATATTTCAGTAAAAGTTTTTTAAAAATCTAGTAGAACTGGACTGATAATGTTGCTGATCATTCACCCCTCCTTATGCCGCTCAAGCTCATAACAAACGTTTTGCCGCATCTAAAAGCTCTACTTACCTTAAGGCTGTTTATCTCTGAAACTGCAGTGTGGGTTTTAGCTAATGTTGAAATGCATGAGTATGAAAATGACCACTTATGATGTACTAATTCCTAGAGGCAGGGTGCCTATCACTGCTATCTGTTAATAAAGCTTATTTTCCTGTCTCTTTCAGAGGCTTAGTTCACTGTCCTACAAATCTCGAGAAGAAGACCCATCTCTTACAGAAGACGAGGTGAGTTTCTTTTTGCATGAAATTTAATAATTCTGCATAAGTGCTGCATCATTAAGAAGGTCTGAGAATGGTGGGCAAATCTGTGCAGTAAAAGATGCCCCCCTCCAATGCAAAGGATTATTTTTGTTGGGCGCACATGGAAATCTGAAATCTGTAGCATTTTCCGTGTTTTATAGTAAAGCAAGGCATTCTCTGTAAGAGGGGCTCGCCTCTGGCAATTTAAGAAGCATCAGCCTGGTACAGAATCATAGAATTGTAAAGTTGGAAAGGACCCCAAGGGACATCTAATCCAGCCCCCCCCCCCCGCAATGCAGGAATCACAACTACAGGCATCCCTGACAGATGGCCACCCAGCCTCTGTTTACAAGCTTCCAATGAAAGAGTCTACCACTTTACCAGGAAACTGTGGTTTAATCTCTTGACTTCAAACCATGATATCAAAACTTGGAGGAAGCCCACAAACATGGTGCTCATCCTTAATCCAACAAACCATGGTTTATTGGGCCATAAATGTTTATGACTGATTCAGCCTATATACCACAGCATATTTCTCAGTGAATAATGAAGCCATAGTATGAACAATCGATTTGCTATTTTCATGTATTTAATTCTTTCCCTTTCCCACCCTCCTCTAGATTTCAGCAATGTACTCTTCTGTAAACAAACCAGGCCAGGCCACCAGAGCACTGGAGTCTACATACACCTGCATTCCTGAAATTGTACCTCAGAAGTCACCATCTATTTGCAGTGGTCTTTATGCCAGTGTGAAGGATTTGGAAAATACCCCAAACCTTACCGCCATGCCTCAGTCAACAGACAGACTAAATGGGGAATTAGAGCCAGACTATGAAGCGATTCAGACTATAAACCGTGAGGAAGACAGAAATGTTTTGGTACTGAACAACAGCCAATCAATCCTCCCACAAGAGAATGACTATGAGAGTATTGGGGATTTGCAACAGACCAAGGACATCACTAGGCTTTAACTATGTAAGATGCAAGACTCTGGGAACTGATGATTGGCTGTATTTCAGAAGACCCAAGGTGGATTCACAGTCAACATTTTATCACTTACAAGCTTGACTGACAGCTTAGCATACAAAATTATCTCCACTGAAAACAAAAAGTATTTCATGTCAAGTGAAATGAAAGCTCTGCCTATTGTCTGCTTTACACATGGAAATCACCTTCTAGATGTAACCTCACTATGGGGGGAAAGCAAGGGATATTGCTCCTTCTGAAGAACAGAGAAAGGCAAAAGGGAAGAAAAGAGGGTTTTTTTAAAAAAAAACCAAAAACCTAAAAACACAACCCTTAGAATGTTTTGCCAAGATATGTGATGCCATTTGACTGCTCTTGTAGGTACTGGTTACCACCATAAAGTATAGATATAATCAAAGCTGATGGTACTGGAAAGGCTTCCATAGAGAGAGCTAGTATTTGGTAAAAAGAGTTTAATGTTTGCCACTTGCTGTGTGTGTGTGTGTGTGTGCGTGCGTGCCTGTGTTATATGCATGCGCGCGCGCGCACACACACAAATACACACAAGATTTTATTTTTCTTTAAAAGGGTATTTTGTCATCTATTGGGGGGGGGGAGTGGACAAGTTGTAAATTCTCTTAGGATATTTTCACACATGCACCATTTGTAATGTTTGGCATGCATGGTATTATTTCACTGTGTATACATGCCAGCTTCCAAACAGCTAATTTGCAGCAACATGCTTAATGCAACCATGGAGACTTTTGTCACTGTAAGTCAACAAGGAAGCCTGACCTTAATCTTATGCTTCAGCTTTCGTCTTGCTCTGCAGAGGTGGGAAAATGCTAGGAGAGGGCAGGGAGATGGTATTTTGGGAAATCTGCACATCACGTTTTGAGGAACTACAGTTAAATATTGTTGAACGTGGTTTGCACTTTTGTTTGCTGTACTGCATACAGCATGTGGCCCTTTAGTTGGTGATGGACTGGAAAATCCCATCATCCCTAATCATTTTCCACGCTGGCTGGAGTCCACAACATTGGGAAGTGGGGAGTGTCCCTGGACTATAGTATGGTACTGTCATTCACAAGTGATCTATTCCCACAATGATTGAATAAAACTTGTAGAATCCATTTCTTATCCCCTGTAAAAGTACACTATGATTTATTTGCATTTAGAACCTCCATTTTCTTAATGGAGATACAACTATAATGCTTTAAAGTTTAGGATTTAATACACGTACACATCCTACCTTTCACTCACAATCACTTTGCTTTTGAAACGTACTGCATTTCATTGTTTCCCCAAATAGGTGGCAACATTTGCATCAAGTGTGCATCCCACATAGAAAGGTACTAGATGCAATCTTAAGAAATATCATTTTTTAACAAATGAAAGGGGGTAAGTAAAACATTAGACATGGAGTTAATTAGTGAGCAGGTTCAGAGATGACTTCAGAGTATTCAGTATACTAAAGTTTAAAGCAAACTGTAAACACTAAGTTGTTTAATTAAGATGAATGTTAATGCACACAAGGAAAAATAATCCTTACAGATTCAAGATTACTCTCACTAATTTACAGTTTCCATTATTCTCAGAATTACTCTGGACAACATTGACACTCGCTAAACCCATTTAAAGCGGAAGCCAACTTCTTTATATTCAGGCAAGACTGGAAAGTTTTGAAGTAGCACACGGCAAGAAGTATTTTTTTAAAAAAAACAGGCTGCTGAGAGTCATTTGTTTTTCACATGTGTTGCTGCTTCTGTTTTTTTTTCCCTAGACCCATGTAGGAAAAATACAATGTGTGATGTGTCTGTCCATGAGAAAACATGCTTTGTATAAACAAACAGAGGTCAACTTCCAAAATGTTGTATGTCTTGCTTGCTGATCCTCTTTCTACCACCCCCTCTCTATTACCTTACCACTACGCTTAACTTTTGTATACATACAGCATCCTCCCTAATGCTTTGTTCACTTGATTCATTCAATTTGCAAAAGGAGTAGCTGAAAATGTATTGTTGCATTTATAATAGTATTTGTGGTGCTATGCTGTAAAACGTGAAGGAGAGTCACACATCTCCAAACATTCAGACGCGTGTGGTGGACTTGGTTTAGACAGCTGCAACTGGGTGAAATAGCCCTAAGTAATTAGTGTTTCCAGGCACTTGGAAAGATTTGCTTTTTTTAATGCATATCCATTATTTGGATTGTTTTGGACATTTGGTTCAAATTTCCAGAAGATGCCTTGTAGCTGACTTGCAGCCTTAGCCTTAGCACCCATTCAAGTTTTTGTGTAAGCACTAATGATAACATCAATTGCCATGTGATAGCTTAGCTCATTAACCTGCTATCACAAGTTGTTGCCATATGAATTGGGTACCCATTCAAGTAGAGGCCATTTCAAATGCTTTATGCAGCAGCAGTAATTGTCTCCATGGAGTAAAGAGTTTTCATACTGCTATCATATTTCTGGTATCAGCTACAGTGGCATGCCATTAAGTGGACTTTCTCTGCTTTGGTGGTGATCTATGTGCTAAGCCAACACTACATGTCATCACTATTGTCTAGATTACCTCTTATGTGGAGGCTGTTTCATGTGGCAGTCATAATATTTATACCAGCCTTTAAACAAAACTTGAAGTACAAGCACACAAGCCCTTAGGATGGTATTCAGTGAAGTTTTACTCAGAGGAGGCCCACTGAAATTAAGGAACATGACTTATCCACACTTACTTTTTGCCCTATCCTTTCCAGGTACACTTTAAAGCTCTGCTTTTCATATAAGAATAGACCTATAGAGATGGAAGGGACCCTGAGGATCATCTAGTCCAACCCCCTGCAATGCAGGAATATGCAGCTGTCCCATACGGGGCTCAAACCTTCAACCTTGGCGTTATCAGGACTGTGCTCTAACCAACTGCACTATCCAGGCTTGTTAACCAATTGAGCTATCCAGGCTGAGCACTCGTTCCAGAGCTTTCCCTGTGGAAACCTGCTCTTTTAAGCTGTAGTGCCACAAACAGCAATTCGAGGTTTCTGTGGATTGCTGTTTGCTCTGATTCAGCATTAGAGAGCAGGTTTTCATAGGGAAAGCCCTGGGGATGAGAGGAAACAGAGCACTCATGTGGAGCTTTAAAGCATGGACTGTGCCTGGAAATTGCAGAGGAAAGGTAAGTGTGGGTAAGCCCTAAATTAAGTCCCCTAATTTCTATGGGTTTACCCTGAGTAAAATTTATTTGAATACCAATGCCTGGAATTAGCATCACTCAACCAATTACTGTGGCATTCCAGATAGATATGCCTGTTTATCTATTTGGAATTTAGGGATCTTTGTTTGTGAATGATTAGAACAATATTTTCCTGGAAGCCCTAGTAAGGTATGTGCAAAAAAGCTGACAGTGAAGAAGATCCCTGCTGTGGGGATTGTAATACCAGGTTCCAGGATTCAAACTTCTCTTTTGTTAAGGCTAGCTCTTCTCTGGTGGCAAGTAGGTGTGTTTCAGCCACCATGTTGCTCAGGACATAAAACACTGTGCCTTTAGAAATCCACCTTCTATGAAGTCTTCTGGTTTCCTGGACAGTTTCTCTTCATCAAAAGTATACGAGGTGCTTTCTCTTTAATTTTTCTAAGGTGCTTAATTAAATATCCTGAAAAGCTACTTCCTTGTATATGTTGCTGGAAGCTAATGTTTCTAGAAGGAACACTTTGTTTCCTCTAGAAATTTCTACTTTGCTTAAGATTGGAATCCCATATGCTCAAGATGGACTCAACAGGCTGGAATGACTGACTTGAACCAATTGAGGCAGATTTTTTGTGTTGAAAACTGACTACTGTATCTCTCTCCACCTGATGTTGAGTTGTATATTGCCAATGTGTCATTCTGTGTTTGTATTAATTGTGTGGAGTAATGTTTTGGTGTAAGAGAAAGATAGAACAAGCCACCTAACTAACCTTTGAATAGGCAGACACACACACGCACACACACACACACACACTTACACTAGCTATATCTGTGCGAAAGTTTTTTCAAGGACTTAGATCTACTCAATTCCATTTGATGCTCTGAATTGAGACCATGTTAGTTTTGCCAGCTGCATGCCAAAAGCCAGCTTTAGCAGTATATGTAGTACTTGCTGCATTTTCCATAATATATCAGGAATTTGCTCCTCTACAGAAACATTTCTGAAAGAGCTCTTTTTACACACAATGTTAAAGTTGTATCTTCTAGCATGAATGGGCAAGACTTGACACCTGGGAGAACCACTGCGAGTGCCAGGCTAGATGAAGGAACAGTTTGACTCTCATACCCGCCAACATTTCTTTGATGAAAATAGAGACATCCTATTCTATAATAATAATTTTATTATGTATACCCACCCATCTGACTGGGTTGTCCCAGCTGCTCTGGGAAACTTCCAATATAGATAAAAACATAATAAAACTATACAGGGTTGCCTTCAGATGTCATCTAAAGGTTGTATAGTTACTTATTCCTTGGTTTGAGGGTTGCATAACTCCATACTATCCAACTTTTCTCCGTTGAAATTAGGGACATCCTACCATACCCTCTTATATTTATCTGATAAAAATAGGGGTGTCCTATGGGAAATTGAGACATTCCAGGATCAAATCAGAAACTGGGACAGCTTCTGTAAACTTGGGACTGTCCCTGGAAAACAGGGACACTTGGTATAATTAACATTTATATGTATAATTAACATATATTCTCATAAGAAGTACCACATTTATCTTAGCAAAAATACAGAAGGGTTAACTTGTTGCTACATAAAAAGTTAATGTTAAGTTAATCACTCAAGAATCTCATCATGTTAGCAGTCATCAAGAAGTTGTCTGTGTGCGTACACATTTCGTCCCCAGTATTCTATTACTTTTTAATACTATCTTATAGTGAGATAGCATGGAAATAATTCTCTGTTCTTTGCTTTTGAAAGGTGCTATGCCACATAAGGTACAGTTTTTAAAAATAGTGCATTTATGTATTTTAAATTGTGTTGTGCATCTACAGCCACAGGTGATGCTTTAGAGTTCGGTAACCAGTTTTATTGAGAATAATTTTCCAGCAATCTCCTGAACTGGTCAGTGAACTCAGTCTTGTCTACAGTTCTTTGTGCATGTTGATACACACAAGGAGTTGCTGAATGAGCAGTCTACCTTTCGTTATGATGGATGGGATAGAAATGCATGTCCAAAGGAATGCATGCACTATCAGCTTCCTCCATTCAAATGAATGGTGGACAATGGTTTACAACCCAAGAAGTGGTTTTACAGCTGAGCTTTTGGGATTGCAAACAATTGCCCACTTGCATCACTGACTGTAATGGGGTCTAAGTGCTAAATCGCAGCTGCTGTGAATAGAAATCACTAATCATTTTTACTACTGTAGCAATTTCTTATACAATAGGTGAGGCTTTTTTCACAGCCTGTCTGGTTATGGTTTTATAATCTATAGAGTTTTATACACTGAGCAAGCAGGCAGTAAAGTAGTTTCATTTTCAGAAATTATACACCACAAATTGCAGCTTGGAATAATTCTAGGTCTTGTTCTACTTTTAAAATAATTCATCATCATGACTAAGGTATGGTTATATCAGTGGATAAATGCAATGAAGTTCCCTTAAATATTTCTTGTAATTGTATGTACAGTCTGATGTAATTTAGCGATTCTGTTTTCCTAATATTGTTCATTTAGTATTCCTAGCCAATTTAACATTTGGCTGCTGAAAGCACAGTAGGCAATTATGTTTATTGACTGTAAATAAGGACAAACTTCTGTATAACTGCATTGGAACAAGAAAGTGTGGCTTAAGAAATACAGTTCAGTGATATATATATATATATATAAAACACTTTATTTATGTATTGCAGTACCCTCGCCCTATCGTATCAGTGGATAAATCCCTTCATTTTCTTACTTTGCAAAAGGTTTTTGTGTGTTCCCATTTCAAAAGGCAGATCATAAGGCATATGGAGTGCTATTTTTCCAGAAAAAGAGGCACCGGAACTCACCGTGAATGTCTTGTTCTCTTATAATTACAATAGCGCCTACCAGAGAAGTGCCAGAACTGAGTTCCACTGAGTTCCAGCTGGAAAAAAAGCCCTAGGCATATAACTTGTGGATTGTTAGAGATCTATGTAAATAGTGTTTAAAAGGATAAAGGTTTTGTACAGAGATGAAACACATATCCAAACCCCCACTATGGAAACTATATTTAAAACCCACTTAATAGTGTGGAATAAAGTACAATAAAAATTGCTTAAGGGAATGCATGCATCTTTTTCTTGGTGTGCTAGGAGTTTTCACAATTCTTTTGACTCCTTTTTATAGAACATGAATAAGAGGATTCATAAATACATTTTCATGAGTGTATTTATTTAAAAGTTTAATATTTCATCTGCACTAATAAAAGCAAGAAGTGTTATGCTCTTAATCGAGAACGAAAGGTAAGTGGTGAGGTAACAAAGTTTGTTGATGATTGTAAATTGTTCAGGGTAGTTATAGCAAAAAAAAAGAGATGTAAGGCGCTCCAAAAAGATCTCTCCGAACTGGGTGAATGGGGAGTAAAATGGAAAATGCAATTCAATGTAGTATTAGAACTCGGGGCCATGAAACTGAATGTTGGAAAATTCAGGACAGCCAAAAAAACAAAGTACCTCTTCACATAGTGCATAGTTAATCTTTGGAATTCACTCCCATAAGCCATAGCGATGGCCCCAAATTCATGGAGAATAAAAACTATCAGTGACTGCTAATCACAATGTTTATGTTGTCCCTCCATTGTGCCTCTGAACACTAGTTGCTGGGATTCATTATTGCACTCGGGTCCTGCTTGCTTCCTACAGGCATCCTGTGACAACGGGATGCTGGACTAGATTGGCTTTTGGCCTAATTCAGCAGGGTTCTCAATTGATGGATGCAAGTATATCTGGGCTGCGCTGCACTGTAATGCCTTGAGCATATGTATTTTAGGAGGACATAAAGCTTGGACAATGCATCCCATTGGGACTTTTCCCCACCCACCCCCACTCCAGTACCTACATAGCAGAGAGAATATATTGTGATCTTCTTTTGTAGGGAAAAACTTTCAGCCTACTTCTTATAGTAAGGGGAAAGATAGGAGCTACCTGGGTTGGCTGCTCAAGTTTATCATTTCATAGGCGTGGGGTGCCAGTTACCAGGAAGCACATACTGTATTACATGCACTGCAATCCCATGCACTTCTCAACAACTTCGGCAAAAAAACCAAAAAATAAAAAAGCTCCACAACTTTTGTGTCACTTTTTGAAATAGGGCAACCCTAGCGTAGGATTGCAGACTTAATGGGACAAAGCTATTTCCCCCCTCTTAAATGGCACCCAAGACACCCAGAAGAAAATCATTTCAGAACGGAAAGTGACAAAAAGTGAACTAAAACAAAGATTGTGCTCGATCATTAAAAATCAGCCTAGTAATCTGCCTAGCAAAATCAAACTTCACAGGCTGTAAAACCAGCTTGGTCTTCTGCTGGCTAAAATCCAAATATGTCTGATGGTGGGCATCAGTAATAATAATAATAACTATTAATAATAATAATAATAATAATAATAATAATAATAATAATAATAATACCCCGCCCATCTGGCTGAGTTTCCCCAGCCACTCTGGGCAGCTTCCAGCAGAATATTAAAATACAATGATTCATCAAATGTTAAAAGCTTCCCTAAACAGCCTTCAGATGTCATGGCACATAAACAGATACATTTTAAAATGTGTTGAGAGTGACTTCCCATTTTGTTAATTTTGTGTAGGATTTTAGACATGACTCCATTTCTTATTACATTGGTACAAACTGAAGTCAACATAGCCCTTTCCCTATAACGTAGATTTTAAATGATTTCCAACACCAATCAACAATATTTGCTCTCAAAAGTCAATGCACATTATGAAAGTTTCAATGTCTATTTTACCAAAGTCAACCCAATCCTAAAATTAAGTGTTGTCTATCAATTATGTCTATAATACATGCTTGACTTGCTTACATAGAATTACAACTGCGCCCATAAACAGCAAGTATATTGTGATTATAGGCACTGTTTCTCAGATGCATTTTTATACAATCACATTCTTGTACAATCATGATTGAAATATTCATCGTTAAACATGGACACAACATTCCACAGTACAGTGGTACCACGGGTTAAGTACTTAATTCATTCCGGAGGTCCGTTCTTAACCTGAAACTGTTCTTAACCTGAAACACCACTTTAGCTAATGGGGCCTCCTGCTGCTGCCGTGCCACTGGAGTACGATTTCTGTTCTCATCCTGAAGCAAAGTGCTTAACCTGAGGTATTATTTCTGGGTTAGCGGAGTCTGTAACCTGAAGCGTCTGTAACCTGAAGCATCTGTAACCCAAGATACCACTGTATCGTGTCTTTATATATACACAGACTCCCATCATATCTGACCATAGGCCATGCCTGCTGGGGCTGTAGGAAGTTGGTTATGCATTTCCATGATCTCCTTTATTCCAGCAGTTTCGCTTTCTATATAAAGTCCAATTCCTCAGAAGAGACCAGGGGCTTACACAGTCACTGCCCATACCTGGTCTTCTGCTGGGTAACTGTTCTAAAGCTGAGATTTAGTCCACACCCATGTAGATCCCTACCAATAGAGCTGTCTGGGAACCAAAGAGGTGTTCCGACTGTGTCTCTCGGCTTTGGGCTCCTGAAGCCCAAGAGGGAGGATGGGGAGAATTAGGGACCAAGAAAGGACTTGGGATGGGGTCATTGCAGTGCTTAGGCAAAAATCCCCAAGATGGGGCTCTTCAGGCTGCCCTCAAGCTCGTGCATTTTTCACCGTGTCTCCAGTGAAAGCAGGGTTCTGCATGGGCCCTACGCTATCCTCTTTCTCCAGAGTCTGAGCCAGCAACAACCCTGCCATCAAGAGCCCTGTATCGTGCCCATTCATATTGTGCCAAAGTGCCTGCCATCTGTTTGGCTCTTCCAAATAAAAGTTTTATTGTACAGGCAGAGCTTTAAACTTTTATTCCCTTTTTTAAGAATTCACTTGGCACTTTGTGAAAAAGGGAACAGCAGCAAATTCTTTGAGCTTGCTCGGTGAAAGGAGCTGGGCAAGGGGCCCAGGCTCTTCCTCTGCATTAAGCAGTGTTTGTGTTTGAAGGTTCTGGAGATTTCTGAAGAGAACATCTCCTTCTGAATAAAACCTTGACACCTAAGGGTTGCTTCATATGTCACTTCTGATCTTCAGGAATACACTGTACTAAACAGGCATGGATTGTTTGTATCCCCCCATTCATTTATGGTACAGACGTCTATGATGTTGTTGCTAGAACAAGGGGGGGGGGGTTGAATGGTTTTATCTTATATGGTGAGTGCAATAAGTGGTTCTATACAGATCCAGGATAAAGTTCCACTCACCAACCCCAACCCTTCCTTTGCCCCCACAACCCTTCTACGCTCCCAGCCCAGTGATCACACAAACACACGGGACCTTCTCTTTCTCTCCTTCCCTTCACCAGATGACTAAGACTATCATTCACACATACAGGTGCATGCCTCTCCCCCACCCACAACTTCCCTTAACTCCCTTATCCACATACCCCGTGCCATCCTTGCATATAACCTCTCTCACTTTCTGCCACTGCCACCTAACTCAGACTGACTCTTCATCTTGCATGTGTTGCTGCTGCTGCCACAGCCAAGCAGAAGCAGTGTGGGGAGTAGGAAGGAAGCCAGAAGCTGCTGTGGCCAGTTTAGGGATCCACTGGTGCAGTTTCTGCCATGCCATTTGGTCTGTGCACCCTCCCTTCCTCCTCCTAGCCTCTTCTACAGTGGTGCTTCATTGTCATTACCTCCTCCTCCTAACAGTCATCATGCTGTAGTTTGCCTAACTAGTACCATCTGTTGGTGGCCATACAAACTACACTGTGATGACAATCTTGTATCTTTATTATATGTACAGTGGTGCCCCGCAAGACGAATGCCTTGCAAGACGAAAAACCCGCTAGACGAAAGGGTTTTCCGTTTTTCGAGGCACTTCGCAAGACGAATTTCCCTATGGGCTTGCTTCGCAAGACGAAAATGTCTTGCGAGTCTTGCGAGTTTTTTCCCTCCCCCCCCTTTTCTAAGCCGCTAAGCCGCTAATAGCCGCTTAGCCGCTAAGCCGCTAATAGCCGCTAAACCGCTAATAGCGCTAATCCGCTAATAGTGATGCTTCGGAAGACGAAAAAACCGCTAGACGAAGAGACTCACGGAACGGATTATTTTCGTCTTGCGAGGCACCACTGTATAAGTAAGCATGGCATCCGTGGAAGACATCTACATTTAGAACATCAAGTACAACAGTTCAGCAAAGTCACAACACCAGGACAAATAATTCAATATATTACTTCAGATCTACTTGGAAATGAAAACAAAAATGGAAATGGTCAATTCTGATTTGAATTGGCGGCCATGGAACTCTAAATTCTTCTGTACATTAAACTTTAGACAGAGGGGACAACAACAGATAATTTGCATGTCTGTGTGCCCAACTTTAGCTTCAAACACTTGAGAAATGTTTCTGCATTATTAAGCAGATATCCTAGTTTCCCCTGGGGCTTTTATTTTATTTTTATTTTTTTTAATAATATTTATTAAAAATTTTCCAGAATAAAAAGGAAAGATAGCAAGAAAGAAAGAAAAAACAAATATGATTTACACTTGGTTTCAGTGGCATCTTTCCCGGACTCCCCCCCCTCCCCCTCTTGTATTCCATTTCCCTTAAATTGATTCCACAGATTCTTACCCCAAATTTTAAAACCTTATTTGTAATTTTAAATAACCCATTTATTCCAAATTAATTTATCTTATTTATCTTAATGAACCATTTCTCCTTATATTTTATATAATTTCCTAAGATCGACCCCATTTCCCTTCCACGAATTCCCCTATTTTCAAACAACAAACATGAAAAAAGAAAAGAAAGAAATAATATATAATTTTACAGCCTTTGGATTCCAAATCTCCCCCCCCCCCCATTCCCCGGTTCCAATCCCCAAAGTTCATCCATTGTCTACTGCCAGCCTGGTGTATCCACGTCTATATCTCAACTCCACTTTGCCGTCTTTTGATAGCTTTTAATTTCAGAAAGTCCAATCTCGAAAAAACTCTCAGAAAAAGTCATTGTTCTTCCATCCAGACCTCTGTGTTTAAGAGTCTAACTTAAATTCTATTCCTTGGTCCTTTTAAAGTCTGGATGTTCCAAATACTCCGGCTTCAAATTTGGTCCAGCTCTTAATCCTCAGGTTGCTTTTTCCTGTTCTGCTGCAGAAACCTTCTAATTCAGAAACTTCTTGTTCTCCACAGAGGCTTTTGTTATTCAGGAACATAACTTGCGTCAAGTCCCTTCCTTTCTTCAATAGATAAATCCATTGTCTCCTTTAGTATAGAAACCTCTGTAGACAAAATAATGCTTCGTTTTTGCAGCTTTCCCAAGAGATAACAGATCCTGCTCAAATTCATAGTATTTTTCCACTTGCTGCTACTGTTGCAATGTCCCAGCCTCCCTCTAGAGGGAATATGGTAACTTAATTTCTTTCAAAATCAGACCCAAAAGTCAAATAACTTGTTGCCTTTATTTCCAATAATTTATGTCCAAAATGTAACAAATCTAACCAGCAAAGCCATCGTAACAAAGTTCTCTTTTATTTTCCTGCTTTGACAGCTACTTTGACAGCTGTCAAAGCTTCTGTGTCTCTTCACCAGTCTCTCATAGCGGATCGTTCCCGGTTCCCGGGGGGGTTGCATTTTAGTTCCCACAAATCAGTCTTCTCCTCCAGCACAATTATTGTAATTTCCCTTCGTGAAGTTAAAAATTTTTTTCAGGTAAACAAGTTCATCTCTCAATCTTAGTTGTCAAATCCTTGCGTTGAGCCATCTACAACAGGGGGGGGGGGCGGACTTCCTTTTTGCACTCCCCCCGCTCGCTCCAAATTCAAAGATCAAATTTCCCTTTTAAGTCCAATCAATTTACTCACGGGTTGTTCCTTTTAGTCCAAATCCGAAATTTTCAAAGAAGAAGTCGTTGCTCTCCGCCGAATGGCATGCGGCTTCGCTGGGCATTGGACTCACAGCACCACACCCCCCCCCGTCACCCGCTCCGCAGCCTTTAAAAAGGCTCCTTCGCGGGTCGGGGGGGCGCAAACGGTGCCCGCCGAGTCACCAAGTCCATGGGCATCTCCGCCCATGGTTTTTGAGGGTCCCCGCGTCGCCGGCACGGCAGGACCCGACCCCTACCCATCCGACTCCCTCCGGAGCTCGGAGGGAGTCCGCCGACCTGGAAGTCTCCCCCCTGGGGCTTTTAAAACAGAAGATTTTAATTATTGTATTTCATTTCTGGAAATAACAAGTGAGCTAACCTGTGTTTGTATCTTTTTTTAATATTAATGCTACATCTTAAGAAGTTAGTTGCATGTTTTCTCCCAAAATAGAAAGCATTTTGTGACTCCTTTCTGTTTAAGCAGTTGTTTTAAATCTGATCAGACAAGCTTCCCCACCAGAGTCATCTCAGAACCTCTCCACATGTCACACTTCAAGCAGGTCCATTATGGAAACCTACTACAACAGTAATGTCTATGCATCTGCCTCTAAATTACCAAAGCAATGAGGTTTCCTCTGTGCAACTTTCAACAACTTTTATGAACTTTCACATTTATAAGCAAAGTACCTAGACCAAATCTGGTATTTTAATTCAGAGCCAGATCAAAGTATAGAGAATATTGTTCCTAACTAGAGATAGAAGGATCTGTCAATCTCTGTTCTCTCCATTTCTTTTTTCCCCAATCTAAAATCTATCTCTCCAAATTTCTGCAGCAATTTGCAATCACCTCATGAACATTTATCAGCATTTTAGTGCAGATTTCTCCTAATAAACTGGGTTTTTTAACTGTTTTGAAAATATGCAATAATACATTCATTTTTATGCACACTTTTCCCTAATATATGCACTTATGTAAACACTGGTTGGTTGGAGAAGTGCATCACAAAGTTCAGATAAGTTTTTGGCACTACAAGTAGTAGATTATTTGATGGGCCATCAACATTTTTTGTCATGCTATCCCAGATGAGACCCTCTCCTGGAAAGGGAGCTTAGCCTGTATTTCTCTACTGGCCTAGCATCTTCCCTTCAATACTCCAAAAATCAGCTAAATTCAACCCCTTAACATTCACTAGCTCTAGCAGCTACTGGCTGCCCTTGCACCCGCAAATTCTGTTACCCCAGCTCTGTAACAATACTAAGAGTGGCACAGCCACTAAAATCCTAACACTGACCAAAACAGTACTACTACTTCTTTTTTTGAGGGAGGGGGAGCCAAATCAAGAATGCTGCATGCACTGATTTCACAAATAACTTCTGAGTTGAGTGGAGCAGCTATACTTAGTGAGTTGGCACTGCTCAAATCAACTAATCTCCATGACCAGGCTGAGATTAAAAGGCAACCAGAGAGCTGCTCTCTGTGAATCACAATAAAGAATTTGCTGTATTCAAAAAGTTACAGCTATGTGGATGCATGCCAGTGAGCTACCAGTGTTCCAGAGTGAATAGATGCCAGCTGGAAAACCTAGTGTCTTCACCACAGAATAAAATGGCAAAATCCCTGTAGAAAGCGCATCTCTTAAACCAATCAAAGTGATGGGTTTTGTGCTAACTGACCTAAATTAGAACTTATGATGCTCTCCCTCTCCCATTTAAATTGAAAGAATAAATTAGGAACCCATCCTCTCCCACAAAGTGGGCCTTAAGGTGGACAGACAAGCCATTCCCTGGGAAATCTCACAGAAACTCAAACAGGGATGTTTAACAACCCTGCCCCTATGCATACACAGAAGTATGTGCAAGAGAGATGGGATCTGTCATAGGTTTGCCAGCAGAATTAATATTAAAGTAAGAGTGACCCATCAGGTGACCTTTATAAGAAATGAAATGCCTTATTTGTTGGAAAAGTTTGATGATTTTAAAGCAGAATACCATTCTAAGTTTCTGGAAGGCTGCAGGAGGCTTGATTCGAACCAGGTACTCTGAAGATGGAACATTTTGTTCCTTGTGCCATAAAGGCAACTTGCAAACTGCTGGCTAAAGTTCTGCTGCACCTCCGCATTGCCATTTTAAAAGGTTAGAGGATGGGACTGTATTTAATTAAGTGATTAAGTGACATGTGGGATTAAATTATATAAGAAGCCAATAGTGGCCCATTGCGACCTACAAAGCTGCTGACTGTGGCCTGTGGTCAGTTTATTGTGACAGGACGGAACAATAGTGTATTGTGACAGGAACAAAGCTCAGACTTGCACACTTCCTTTCTCCCTATTTGTGGCTGATATCCAAAGTTTCTGCTTCATATCAGCTGCAGTTTAGTGTGTCATCCAAACCCCAAACCGTTAATCTTAACTATGGTTTGTTGAAATAAGCTGGCTTCATGAACTATGTTTTGAAGATGGCTTGTTTCAAATAAACCAGGGTTAAAATTAACCACATATTGTCTGGTACAGTCTAAAAATAGCTACAATGCATCTGTTCTCTTTGCAGCCATGCCGCAAGAAAAGGCTAAGGGAGTACACAAGCTTGACACTTGCTGTAGCTACTTCCCACCACAGCAACCATGGTTTATGACATGTCATGATGAACCATGATTACTGTATCATGGTGTCCAAACCAGCTCAGAGTTTACTTCAAGTATCGAATGCGCTGCTCACAAACTGCATGGCTCTGTTTATTTATTTCAGTATTGCCTTTCAACACAAATGTTCCCGAGTGGATTACATAAAACATGTATTTTAAATACATATACAATTATAAAACAATTATAAAAAATTCCCTTCCGAAATACCTAGTGGAATAAAAATATTTCCCACTGTGTCCACAACAAGACCAAGAAAGAATCAAATGGTATATAAATTTTATGAAACGAATAATAAACAAGCAAATGCCATAGCTCAAAGCTTGTTTAGAAATTGTAGCTTCCAGTTTAGGAGCCTTTCATTCAGTGAGTGACAACTAATTAAAACAAGAGACCAAAGGAAGCAAAAAGTAGCCAGATCACAGCAACACAATTGCCTTGTTGTCATCCACCCTCAGTTACTATATAGCAAACTGGAATAAGGCTCATAGGGAGAAATAGCACCCACAAACACACTGTGGCAACTCAGTGAGTTATGTATGCACAGCAATAGAGGAGGGAGAAAGGTTGTTTTCTGCTGCTCCAGAGAAGCGGACACGGAGCAATGGTTCCAAACTACAAGAAAAAAGATTCCACCTAAACATTAGGAAGAACTTCCTGACAGTAAGAGCTGTTCGACAGTGGAATTTGCTGCCAAGGAGTGTGGTGGAGTCTCCTTCTTTGGAGGTCTTTAAGCAGAGGCTTGACAACCATATGTCAGGAGTGCTCTGATGGTGTTTCCTGCTTGGCAGGGGGTTGGACTCGATGGCCCTTGTGGTCTCTTCCAGCTCTATGATTCTTTGATTCTATGATTCTATGATTCTAAGGTAGAAAAGCAGGTGTAATCTAGCAGGACTAAAAGTGGGGTACTGAAAAGGGGTCTAATGAAGTATTATTGCCAGGGATTAAGTACACATTGTTGATTGGAGTAATTTTTTTAAAAAAAATATAAAATTGGCAACAATTCCTAACACTAATGGGAAATACAGTGGTACCTCTGGTTACATATGCTTCAGGTTACATACGCTTCAGGTTACAGACTCCGCTAACCAAGAAATATTACCTCGGGTTAAGAACTTTGCTTCAGGATGAGAACAACCGGAAGTAACCCATTCCGGTACTTCCGGGTTCGGCACGGTGCGCAACTCGAAATCACGCAGCCCAAAGCGTCTGTAACCCAAGGTATGACTGTATGTTGCAACTCTGCACACTTGCATCAAAGGGAACAAAACCAGTCCAATTCACACACACAAAAAGGACAAATTGTATTGATTTCAGCCAGATAAATCAATAAATGAATAAAATGGGGGGGGGGGAGGGAGAACAGTAATGTGAATTGGCACCTACAATTCAATTCTGTGCAGGTGCTTACTAACAAACAGATCTCAATGATTTCAACAGGACTCCCAAATAAGTGCACAGCCTTAGGTTGCAACCCTAAACACACTAGGGAGGAAGTCTCACCAACCTCAGTGGGATTTAAGTAGACATGCACAGAACTGCATTTTTCATCATGAACAAGATCTTGGTTTCATCACCTTCATGGGGTTACAGAACTAGTTATAAGACTGTGCATCACTAAGGCCCATTATTTTGCATTTTTACCCTAACACACTTAATGACTGAGAATACAAACAAAACATACTAAGTTAATCCGAATGCTCTCTCTGAAAACCCAAAAGCTCCCCTGACAGCATTCAGGCTCTCTCCAAGCGTCTGCCTTCCTCTCCTCTGCGCACTGCCATTCAGGCTCATGTTTTTGTTATGGAACAAAAACCTCACTTCCAGCTGTGGCGCCAAAATCTAGTGCACACTGTAAAAGTAACTGACAGCTCAGATGTGTAGCTTAGTGGAGGCCTGGAGTAGTTCTACCAATGAGAGGCTGACTTTTTAACAGAGCCACACATGTTTACAGACTGCATTCTGCCGGTAGGAGGAACAGTCTGATGGAAAAGCCGTAATGGATTTTTTAGCAGAAGCTTAGATTAATTCAGTTCAAGGTATCGGCCCACAAGCCATTGGGCGAGCTACCGTTTAACTGAAACAGAGATTCACTAGAACAGAAGTCTTGAAACCACATGAAATGCAACAGCTACGTCCCATTAAATTATGAAGCAGGGCAATTTGGGGGGCAGGAGATTCTAGGCGCCTCCTAGCCCCTGAACCTTTTTGTAGACTAAGTAACAAACTACAAGGCCTACAAGAATTAAACTTTGTGACCTTGTATCACATCAGCCCTGGACATTGCCTAGTACCCTGTGTTCTCTCAAAACCACAATATTATTTCTATTCTACTTCTAATACTTTCAAATGCAAAGTGTTTTACAGTTCATACTTTGTGCATCCTTCTAACAATCCTATAAAGTGGGTGACTTTGAGTTCATCCGGCAGTTGGAACTCCTCAAGTCTATTTGTTTAGTTGAAATGATACTTTTTAATCTCTCTGCAATAATTATCACACACTTTCCAGTGCATTTTCCAGTCCCTTTTCTTGCCACATATGCACGGGCGCACACAGACACAAATCCAGAGGTCGACTGTTATTATGCAAGTTCACCAAATCCACTTTATTTGTGCAACCAGAATTTGCCTGAATTCCACCTGCAAAATGGCAACAGTCTGAAAGCAGTCAACATCTGATGTGGCAGACCATATTTACAGGCACTGCTTCCCTTGAGGTGATTATTTGAGAATAGGAGGGCATTTTGCAGCCCCTACTCTAATGGGAAGCTGCACCTACAGGGGTAGGCTGGCTGGCTCAAAAACATACTTTATCCATTCTGTCTATGTTGAAAGGGGTGTGCCACATCAAAGATGATCGACCCCATCCCTTCCCCTTTACAAATAGGCTGAAAAGTAGTGGAAGGTGTGTGGATAGTTAGATATTTTGAAAATCATAATCATTATTTATATGCTGCCCATCTGACTGGGTTGCTCCAGACACTCTGAGTGTCTCCCAACCAAAAATACTAAAAGCGCAATACAACATTACACACTAAAAACTTCCCTGAATAGGGCTGCCTTTGGGATAACCAACCACAAAATCAGGAAAGCACCAACAGCAGGAGGGGTGGAGGGCTCCAGGTGCATGAAATAAGATTTATTCCAGACCCAACATGTTTAGGAATAAATCCTTCCTTGGGGGAACATTTTTTGGCAGCTGTGTTCTATATTACTTGCATTTGAGAAATGCTGCTAAAAATGAAGGATTTATTTTGTTCCAAAATAGTTAAAGCTAAAATCTTATTTCAAGCACCTGGAGCCCCTCCGCTCTTTCTTCCAGGTAGAGATTAGACCTCAGCTTTACATCCAGTGCCATCTTAACCAACAATCCTCCAAGGTTGTCAGCAATATTGCTCATCTTGTAGATAATTTGTCAAACATGACAAATGACTAAGGATGTTATAGAGTTAAACCTGCTTGGTCTTGAAGGCATCTCAGAGTGACAAGCCTCTTAACAGGTGGAAGAGATTTTGTGCACAGTGTAAAAGGGAACAATCTTAAACTCATTTTGATTTGTAGGTCACCGATTCCCAAATGGCAAGTTCCTAAAACATTGTGAAAACAAGTTGCCTTGATGCTGCTACTGAGCTGATAAAGGTCTGAAGGCCCCAATGATCTGAAAACAAAGGAGGCTTCTGTGTGGTTGTTTCCCAAGGTTTTGTTTTGGTGCTCTAGTGCTTGAGCAAAAGCAGGCAGGAAGAAGCCTTGAGTAAGAACAATATGGTTTGGATAACCATGCCAACGCTGTTCCTATTAAGTACAGAGATGATGGCTCTGAGCCAGCAGAAATTTCCCTCTGCGCTACGAATGGGCACAGGGTTAGAAGGAGCTAATGATGGGTGCCAGGTGAATTTTGTCCCTAAACATTGGCTTCTGGGTATCATGGACACCCTCTGCCAAAACTCAGAATTGCAAACTGAATGCTTTTCCATTTATCCGACTTTGGAAACTCAGGTCTGCCCCTGTTAAGTACACTGAACAGGGTGTGTGTTTTGTAGCGAATATATCTGCATGGCATACAAATAAATAATTATTGTATTCATGCTACATTGTTTTCCTTCCTTTATCCATTCCACTTGGCACAAAAGGTAATTATGTACCAGAGGAGATTATTCTGGTCTCTGTTCTGGGTTGTTGTCACACTGGCCTGCATTCTCGACCATGCTTCTTCTGTTTGGAACACATGGTCTCTGAGATTTTTTTAAAAAGAAAAGTTCTGAAGGGTTAATCTGAAAATTAGCTGCAACATGGTGGGCTTCTACCCTAATACCACACTGATATGAGTCTGAAGAGCAGGTTTGTCTGTCTGTCAGTTTTTAAAAAAATATTGGTTATTTTTCATGTATATGGTTATACATTGCTCGGAACTTTTTATGGTGTGCTTAATACTTACTTATTGATTAGTGGACCTCAGGGCTCTGGGGCATAGACTGATTAACCGCTCTATCAATTAACACAAGGATCGCCTTTAGCAACAACTACGAGAAAAGCGGCAGAGGGCCCTTCCCCCAGGAAAACCACCACTAAGGTGCAAGTTTGAGCAAATGCACAACAAAGCTTCAGAAAAAGGCAGTGAAAAACCAGGTGCTGAAATAAGGACAAACAGCATTAATACCCAACAACATCCAAAGTAGCTAAATTTCCCTAAACCCATTTATTTCAATGAGCTTAGGGGCAGCTCAGCTCCTAGGATTAGGCTGTTCGGATGCAATTCTGCACAGACTTACTTCAGAATAAGCCCCATATAACAGTACAGTCTGTGTAAACCAGCATTGGATTGGGCTGAAAAGGTTAGGAACATACGAAGCGACATTATACCAAGTTACCCTGTAGCTCTGCCTAGTTCAGCATTGTCCACACTAACTGACAGCAGCTCTCCTATTCTCAGAGCTGCGGGTTTGAGTCCCACACGTTGGGGGGGGGGAATCCTGCATTGCATGTGGTTGAACTAGATCAGACACCCCCAAACTCGGCCCTCCAGCTGTTTTGGACTCCATCTCCCATCATCCCTAGCTAACAGGACCAGTGGTCAGGGATGCTGGGAATTGTAGTCCCAAAACATCTGGAAGGTCGAGTTTGGGGGGTGCCTGGACTAGATGCTTGTCCCTTCCAACTCTACAATTATATGATTCTGACAGGAATAAGTCTTGGCAGCCCTACCTGCTTGCGGTCTTCCTATAATCATCCGGAGAACTGCCGGAGGCGGGACGAGATGGGTTTTGGGTCTTAGGGCTCTTCTGACAACGCTTCCCCCGAGGATGCTCTCTCCACCTCTTCGCTTTTGCCCCTTCCCAAAGAGCAATCAGGCGCGCGCCACCCTCCACCTGCTGCTTGTTTTTGCACCTCCAGCGTCTCTTCCTCGCGCCAGGTCCGGACGGGGTGGCCTGGTGGGGAAAGCTCCCCTTCCCGCCGGGCCTTGGCTCTGCCGCCCTGCCCACCTCACCTCGGACTACCGCCAGTTATTGCTTGCTGGGTGAAGCGGGAGGGAGCAGAGAGCGTCCCGAGCCCCGCAGCAGCAGCAGCAGCAGCTCCTCGGCAGCGGCCGCCTGTGCAGCGCGGGAAGGCGATTCCAGTCCGGGTTTTGAGGCTGGGGCGAGCGCGCCGCGCGGAGAGAGAGCCTAGCAAAAGAGCCTCGGCCCGTCCCTCCCCGCAGCTGGGGAGCGCCACCGCCGGGCCTGCGGGAAGGCAGGCAGCCGGGGCCCCGGAGCCGCTCGCCCTCATGGCCGCAGCGCGGCGGCCGGCCTTCCTTCCGAGCGGCGGCGGCGGCGGCAACAGCTGCCCTCTCGCCTGCTGGCCGTGAGTGCCTCCTCAGCCGCCGCCCCCTAGCCGAGCCCCGGCGCCGAGCGAGCGAGCGAGCGAGCCCGCTGCTGCTGCTGCTGCTGTTTCCCGCGCGCCGCGCTGAGGCGAGCTGGGCGCGGCCAGCCATGCAAGCGCGGCGCCTGGCCAAGCGCTCCAGCCTGGGGAGCCGGCGCCTCAGCGCCTCGCCGTCGGCCGCGCAGCCGTTGCCCAAGCTCGACAACTCGTGGAGGCCGCCCCGGCGGGAGGGCTCGGCGGCCGCCCTCGAGGAGGAGGACGAAGAGGAAGACGTGGTGGTGGACGTGGAGGAGGACGACGACGCCGACGAGGCGGAGGCGGGTGGCGGCGGAGGAGGAGCGGGAGGCAGCGGCAGCCCGCCGCCGCCGCCGGCGGAGCACACTGGGCCGGGCAAGGGCCACGCGGCCGCCCGGGGGAGCCTCAAGGTGCGTCGGCGTCGCTGGGCGGGAAAAGCGCCGTCGAAGCCGCCGCCTGCCTGGGCCGGCGGGGTCGACGCTGCTCTAGTCTCCGGGCTGCGTTCCGGAGGGGCTTCGTAGCGCGACCTCTTGGAAGTTGCGCGGGAGGCGGGCCTCGCTTGCGCCCCCACTTGCTTGCAACCCCGAATTCCAGCCTAGAATGGGCGGTTAAGAAAGGGGAAGGGGGCATCGGGGCATACGCAGAGTGCCTTCCCAGCACGAGGCTGGAGGGACGGGGCACCGACTCCATTGCAAGGCAGGCTTGCACATCTGGCTTCCCTGCCAAAGTGGACGGGAGAACCGCCGCATACCATCTCCGCTGCATAACTGTCCCCCCACCCACGTTTATTGCGAGGGAAATCTAGCTGTCTGCAGGGAAGGGGTTGGGTGCATGTAATGTGTGACAAAGGCATCAGGTGTACATTTACCGTTCTGTGTGGAAAAGGTATAAGGGTGGGGAGGTAGAGTGCATTTAAAAAAACCAAAACATTGTGGATTTAAACAAGCAAATGTAGCATAATATACTGGTTTGCAAGGGCCCTTTGGGATTGCTGTTACCCATCTCAGACAGTTAGCTCATAGTGTAAATAAAGATGGCTGTTGTTTACATTTTTTTAATAAAAACATCAACAAGGATCCTTTTGCACGGTCTGTTGTGCTGTGTTGCAGAACTTTTTGCTGTTGCAGGGTTAGAGATGGTGTGCTGTGCTAGAATGAATAACATGAAACGAAGTGCCCTCTGACAGTAGAGGGCAATGCTGGAATGACCATTGATAATAGGGATCAGCGTTGTTGGGTTCTAGGGTGTGCGTGTAGGCTTTGAAATGCATGCATCTGAACCACGCTGCTGCAAAAGAATGAAGCCGGCTTAGCAGCAACAGTGAAACGGGAGATAATGGTAAAACATAATGAGGCAGTGAAAAGAGCCATGGGGATATTAAGTGTTTGGGGTGTGTGTGTGAATGGGTAATGGGCAGGTATATTGGGAAAGTAGTTGGAGCAATTAAGGCTGCATCCCTGTACACACTTTCTTGGAAGTAACCCCCACTGAATTCTGAGTAGATGAGCATAAGGACTGCACTGCAAAGCACAGTCTTTGCACTGTGTCTGACCAGAGTCCCCTGTGACCAGTGAAGAAATGGTTCTAAAATTTCAGAAACAAGCATGTGTGACTCTACTACAGGATGCTTCTTAGGTGATCTTCAGGTTTGTGGTGGGATTTAGGGAAGGCAGGCAGTATGTACCTAAGGCTATTTTGGATCTTAAAGGTCAACTTTTATTTTGTTGTTATGCATTTACTTTATCTTCAATGCATTCATATACAAGTTTCAATATTACAAAGAACGTTCATAATGCAGGGTCATGGCATTTCATAATTTATATTTTTCTATTGCCCATCAGTTTTTTTAAAAAAATTGCAAGGTGCATTGTATACAAAGAAACTTAGTAACAGAAGTGACAGAGAAACAATTAAAACAGAAAAACATGAAATTGCATCAAGATCTAAAGAGCCAGAGGGAAGCTAACAATCAGAGCAAAAATCAGGCAAAAGGTTTTGGGAAAACAAAGGATAAAAGTTGACTGAAGGAGGTACTTTTTAGGGAACCCTAAATTGGGGTGCCACCACTAAGAAGTCCTCCCTGGTAGCCCCACTTCCTCTCTTTTGCCCAGAAGACAAATAGGAAATCAGTCCAGGTGGTCTGTCACTGTTTTATTTCTTATACTTCTATTCTGCTTGCCCACATAGAGGATTACATAGAGTTTTCTATGCTTCATAATCTCCTTAGCATTGTCACTGCTGTAGAACTAGGTCCCTGTTCTGGTAAAGCTAAAACTTCTGAATGGTTCTATGTGGGGCTATCCTATATGACATTTTGCAGTTGTCCAGATTACAAAGGTACCTGATAGATTCCCTGAGTTAACAGGGACATATGTAACCCTGTGAAGTCTATGCTGTAAATGTATTCTCTGCTGCCCAGTGGAATACAGTATGAAGTGTATGCAAGGCTTATTATTAATCATTATCAGTATTTACCATGTCCAATTTTACATAACCACACCACAGCCAATTGTGATTTGGCTGAGAAAGCATGGAGAAATGTTGCATTGCCCAACAGGTTGACAGGAGGATGTATCCTTTGAAGTCTTACCATCTCCCTTAAAATTGTATTCGGCCACTTCCAAACTGTTGCCATTTTGCAGGTAGGATTGAGTCTCGTACTACGAAATGCAGATGGGACTATTTAAATGGATTTGGCACTCTTGTACAACAAACCCATGTAAACAATTTTTTGGACTTTTGCGGTAAGGAAAGTGATGGGGAAATGCACTGGAAAGTGTGGAAATTGCTTGACATGATGTTGTATAAGCTCACTGCAAACAAATTGGGATGAATGCTCTGATAAACAGATATTGTAAAAGTGACCTTAGCTTGGATTTTTCCTTCTGCAGTCTTAACACCACTACTAATGCAAGCCATGATCAAGAATATGTTTGTGTCTCAGGTGTCTCTCTTTCTTGATTATGGTTGACATGGAAAACTGAGATTTTCAACACTGGTGTTTTGGCTCATTAATTGGTAGGTGTACCAGTGATGGAACCAGTTGCTGCAGTGCTGTGAGTGTTTGTAGGCAATGGGATAATAAGTGGTGATTGGAGACCTACAGTTTAAACCTATTCAAAAGTATATATATTTGTCATTTTTCATGTTCCCTGTTGAAATTTGGCAGCCTAAGAACTGTGCTGCATGCTTGGAAATGTTTTTGGCTGTACAGTGAAGAATACATGCTAGTTTAACCCAATATCTGCCAGAGAAGAGAGTTTGATAGGGTAAAGTATTATTATTATTATTTATTACAACCCATTTCTTTTTATTACGAACAATTTTTTATTGGGAGGCCCCATTGGCAAAAGCACGCCTTATTTACACCCTGTTATGATTTACAAATGGACCTCTGGAACAGATTATGGTTGTAAACCAAGGTACCACTATACAGAGGAAGGGCCTTCTCAGTGGTTGTACCTTGACTGTGGAACTCACTCACCACTGAGGTACAGCTGACACTGACCCAGAAGAGTTCCTTCTTCAGCTGAACACTCATTTGTTCACTCAGACTCTCACAGAACATTAGTCCCTGATCTTGATGGCTTAATATTGTATCATGTTTCCTCCTGGTGATTAAGTTGTAGCCATTTTAGTGCTATGTTTTTTGTTACGTTGTTGCCTTAGTTTTGTTGGAAATGAAAAGTAGCTAGTAAATACTTTAAATAAATAAGTAACGGCCATTATAGTTAGTTCAAACCATTCAGCTTCATAATTGGTGGTTTGAAATTGGAATGCTTTGAAAATGACTACAGCTAGCATTCAAACACTGTTTCTAGTTTGGATAAAACAAAACAACTAAAAGGGGGAGGGGCATTTCAAACACCTCTAGGAAAAAGAATTAGGGAGGTTGCAAACTCAGGAGAACGCGTCTTTCATGAAGTGCTAAATCATGGAATAGCATTGCATGTGAATGCAGCCCCATATCTAAAACTGTATAATGCTTACTTAACAACATTGCTAAAGGTGTGGAATGGACAAGTTGAAACCACATTGTGTACTGACTACTCCAGAAAGGCTTTTCTCAAAGATCCAACTGTGTCGATGGTTAATGTGATATGTTTTTATAACTGTGATGGAGGCTGACAAACACTTGGCACACGATAGTTGGCTTGTAATGCAAAGAGATCTAACCTGTTGCTGATGCCACAAATAAACTCAGCTTGGTTAAGACAAGAAACATCAAAGACGTTTGCTGTGTATGACAAGAACACTTCTGTTCAGAAACATGCAGCATAAGGGGAAGTATTATATTTCTTTTATATGGGGGAAGGAAGCTGTTGAGGAGTACAGTTTTGCATTGTTAACATTTGGGCCTGAAAAATGCTTACACTTGAGAATTTTAAAACCTGACTTTTTATCATCAGGTGATATGCATTGATATAATGTAAATAATAATAATCTGCTGGTAAAACCAAGAATGGTGTACTGTACTATGACTAATACTGGAAGTAGTTGTACTATAAACACATTGGTCTGAGGGTTAAAAAGTAACTGTGCTATGAAGCCAAGAGCTGCACCATCAGTTAATGTTACACATTTTTGAAACTCTGGCCAAAACTATGGAGAAACTTTAAAAAAAGACTACTTCTGGCAATGTCCCAGCTTGGATACTGTACTTCTCTTCTGATATGCTGGGTCATAATTTGAAGGACTGGGAGCATGTTACAAATCCGTGGTCTCCCTGCTCTCCTCTCATGCACCCAATCTCTCACTTTTCTTAGGCATTGTGTGCTTTGATAGCCAATAAAGCAAATCATAGGTAGTGGACATTCTGTACAAACAATGGTCTGCAAACCTACTCCAAGCCATGGTTTTGAAGATTTAGTAGTAAAAAGAGTTTCTGGTTTTAGGCACCACAACAAACTACAGCTGGGACAGGGGAATCTGAGGCTGGAGGAGAGAATGGACATGCAAGTGAAGGGAGTAGTGAGGAAAAAATGTAAAGGGCAATGGCATGTTCCTGCTTCTTAAAATTATGGTTTGAAAAGCCATTGCTTCTTTTCTTTTCTTTTCTTTTTTTTAAGAAAAGCATGGAGCAGAGAGGAGCTGCTGTGTTGGTCCTATCAAATGAAAAGTACACAAATTTACATAAATATGCCAATTTCAATCGGCAAAAAGAATATGCAATTACTGGGACTAACAGCCATATGTGTTGTTAATAGAAAAATGTATATCCTTCCCTTTTGGTGACTGTGCACAATTCTGGGGTAACCAATGAGGTGCCCTCCAGATGTTTTGGATGACAACTCTTATCCCATTCCAGCATGATTCAGGAATAATAGTAGCTGTAATCCAAACACCTGGGGGCGCCATGTTGGCCAGCCCTGCTGTATATGCACAGAAGTGCCAAAAAGGTGCACCAGTCTCTTCCATTTATTCTTTCACTGTTTGTTTGTTTTTGCATGTGTAAACTATCATTTTGCTTCTTGTAACTTTAAATATAGTATACTGTTTGGGCAGCAGAAGATTAGTATCCCGTTATGTTGTATTTCGGTATCCCGTTATGTTGTATTTCGGGACGCAGGTGGCGCTGTGGGTTAAAGCCTCAGCGCCTAGGGCTTGCCGATCGAAAGGTCGGCGGTTCGAATCCCTGCGGCGGGGTGCGCTCCCGCTGCTCGGTCCCAGCGCCTGCCAACCTAGCAGTTCGAAAGCACCTCCGGGTGCAAGTAGATAAATAGGGACCACTTACCAGCGGGAAGGTAAACGGCGTTTCCGTGTGCGGCTCTGGCTCTGGCTCTGGCCAGAGCAGCGATGTCACGCTGGCCACGTGACCCGGAAGTGTCTCTGGACAGCGCTGGCCCCTGGCCTCTTAAGTGAGATGGGCGCACAACCCCAGAGTCTGTCAAGACTGGCCCGTACGGGCAGGGGTACCTTTACCTTTACCTTTTATGTTGTATTTCATGCAACATGGAAGGGAGGGAGAGTAGGCAGGGTAAGCTAAGTATAGCTAAATGTGACTTGTTTCTGTGTTGAGCTGACTGGCTAGCCTTTGAATTGTCAAGAGTTATGCAGGAAAACTGTTCCTTTTTTGGCCCTTTTGGATGAAACTGTGCAATATATAGTAGTAGTCATGTAATTTCTTGACCACAATAAAACCATTCACATTTTTGTTCTGGAGAAACTGATATTTGAGTGGAATATTAGTTCTTCATCTGTTGAATAGCAAAGCTATGAATTCTCTTTCTTTGTACTATTTTTTTTAATATAATGCTGATTTAGAATAAGTGGTGCTTGTAATGGCATTCCTGATGCATTATTTCAGGTAGTGTTCTTCAGCACAGCTATTTCCAGACACTTTGAATGATTAGGCTTAACTAGCATAGGTTATTTATAATAAGCAGGCATTGGCAAGGTGAGTGAGTAAATAAATGCAAAGAGTAGCCTAGAATGTAACGATACATTAAGATTCAGAGCAGCACCTTTCCAAATATTGACAGAAGAATCTTTCTTACCTCATTGTGCTCCTCCGTGAATATTATTCTTGCTGAATAGATTGTGCAATATAATTCTTCTTTTTCAAATTGATTTATCCTCAGGCTAGCACAAAAAAAATGTTTAAGAGAACTTGAGGTTGGAGTTGTATGTTAAGAATACAAATCAATTAGATTTGTTTTTAAATAGCCTTTTAGATGTTTGATATTTTAACAGCATGAGGTGTAGTCTGGTCCCTGTTGCTTCCAGTGATGGTGTGCTATTAAGCATTTTTCAGACTTGCGGAAAGGGTTTATTGGTGCTAGTAAAAGCTTTGAGGAAGAATTTGCACCCTAAGCGTTCCTGTAAGTCTCCTTTTATTATCATAAAGGTTTCTAAAAAGGTTTTGCGCAATGTTTCTACATCCAGAAGTCCCCCATTCCATATATCTTGTCCTGCATCTCCAAGTAGCTTCCTGATATATTTTTTTCATGGATGTATCATTGTCATCTTAAATGCGGTACATGCATGATTGAACTGCTTCTCCTAAGCCTCCTTCTCTTTGGCTACATTCAGACAATAATATTTTGGCCTAATAAGCTGAGGTATGAATGAGCCTTGTGCCCCTGCAGGAAAGCCAGGAAACAAACCAAGAAGTCTTCAGTTAACTATGGTTTCATGTTGTATCCAAACTGGGAAGCCATGGTTAGCAGCTTGAGAATAAGGTAGGATATCAAACCATGGTTTGAAGTTGGCTTCATATCCTGGATTCTTCTGAAGCCATTAACGAGCTTCCCAGTTGCACATAGTGCAAAATTATGCTTAACTGAAGACTTCTTAATGTGGCTATTGACTAGGGTCTATAGATACTATCTTCCCTGTTAACCAGGCATTAATTCTTCTTATGTCACCAGAGGCTAAAATAACCTTGGTGATTAGGAGCACCTATTACCAGCTAGTGTAGCAATGATGTCCTGAAATTGGGCAGTCCTTATATTTGGGTTACTGTGATGCAGTCTTTGTGGGGCTGCCCTTGGAATTATTTCAGAAGCTGCAGCTAGTGCAGAAGATGGCAGCAAAGGTACTGAGTAGAGAGCTAAAAGTGCTCAAACAGGCTGGCTGCTGTTAGCTACCAAGCAATGTCCAGAGTTTTGTTTCTGGTGTAAAAGCCCTAAACAACTCAGGACCAGAATACTGAAAAGATTGCCTTCCCCTTCCTATGCAGACATGTTAGGATGTTAAGATAATCAGAGAAACCCTTGCTAGTGGTACCACATTATCTAAGCATGTCACTTGGGGTGGGGGAATGAAGAAGGGCCTTCTTTATAGTGGTGCCCACTCTTTGGAGCACTCTATTATGGGCATTGCTCATTGCTGATTTTATTTAGATTTTATGTATATTTTAATAGTCACTTTTAAAACATTTTAGTGTTGAATTTTATTTTGTAAGCTGTTTCAGGACCCCTGTATGGGAAGCCGTGTTTAAATAATTTTAATAAAATCTAGGTTTTGTTTCAGAATCCCCTCTCTATCTCCCACACACACAGTCTCAGTCACCAAGTGAGAGCCAGTGTGGTGTAGTGGTTAAGAGCAGTGGACTCGTAATCTGGTGAACCAGGTTCGATTCCCCGCTCCTCCACATGCAGCTGCTGGGTGACCTTGGGCCAGTCACACTTCTCTGAAGTCTCTCAGCCTCACTCACCTCACAGAGTGTTTGTTGTGGGGGAGGAAGGGAAAGGAGAATGTTAGCCGCTTTGAGACTCCTTAGGGTAGTGATAAAGTGGGATATCAAATCCAAACTCCTCCTCCTCTTCTGCATAGCATAGCAAAAACCAAAACAACAAGAACAAAAACCCAGTAGCTGTTTTTTCAGACTCCACAAGTCATGTTCTGCTTATCTCTTGTCTTGGCTAGTGCAAATTTTCATCCTTCCCTTTATGCACCTTAGTCCTTTCATTTATGTCTAGAACTCTTTTACCCAAATCATTAATCTCTCCACTGAAGCTGGGCGGGCGAAGGTGCATCCCATAATAGTACCACTTTAAATTAAGTCATGGATTGAAACTTAATTTGGTCTAATAAAGCAAGTTTTGCTACAGACTAGGCTTCTGTCCGCATAGCTATTGAATTACTGGAAATCCCTATCACGGGTCTGTGAAGAAGAGCAGATAAGTAGAGTTGAGTCATAGTGGGTTGCAGCAAAGCAAACTTACTTTATCTGTACCATTCTGCCTTGTAAGCTGCCGGCAGAGTCAGAGGCATCATGTGATGGACTGGAGAAGCAACTAGCACAATGGCAGGATAGAGTTGTTAATTTTTTTGACTTAGTAAGGGTGTCTGTGCAGAGCAATGAGGCTAAGAGAGAATATATGTCAAACTTGGAACATTGCATTTCTATTCTTTACCCAAGTCTAAAATTATAATTACCCATCCCCTTTCCTTACCCTTTATAAAGAGCAGGTTAGCCAGACAAAATCTGAAGGCTGTGTAAAAAAATCTGGTTACAGATAGGTAGCCGTGTTGGTCTGCCATAGTCAAAACAAAATAAAAAAATTCCTTCCAGTAGCACCTTAAAGACCAACTAAGTTAGTTCTTGGTATGAGCTTTGCATGCACACGAAAGCTCATACCAAGAACTAACTTAGTTGGTCTTTAAGGTGCTACTGGAAGGAATTTTTTTATTTTGTTTTAAAAAAATCTGGTCTTTGATACATGGTAACTTGATGGGGGGATAGTAACACAAAGTTAATTGAACCTGTTGATTAGAATTTGAGTCCACTTTTGCATGAACCCCATACATGTTATTGCATGTGCAGATTTGGAGTGCTGTGCGTCTGTTCTCTTAAACTGAACTTGCAAAGGGGAAATTTCCATCACACATAGGCCTACAGCTTGGACCGTGAGAACTTGCTGCATCTCCTCAAATGCCTACACAGGCTTCAACAGACGTAGCAAAAACTCCTGGCCATCACTTCTGCTGCATTTCATTTCATCACTCTTTTCTCTGCTGCCTTTATCCCTATTTATTCACCATATACAGTATTACCCATTATTATTACCCATATTATCACTCCCCATGAATTCAGCAGATGTGAAGTCTTCTGCATTCCTTAGCAGACCCATCCATTTGTACCATTGAAAGGGACATTGTGGGAGATTCTCAGTACACCACCTTACCCCCCTCCCACAAACACTTTCAAAAGGGTGTAAGATGTCAATCGTCCAAAGGCCTGGTTGAAGAGGGAACATTTTTGCCTGGCACCTAAAGGTGTATAATGAAGGGGCCAGCCAAACCTCCCTGGGGAGAGCATTCTACAAACAGGGAGCCACTGTAGAAAAGGCCCTGTTCTCGTGTTGCCGCCCTCTAAACCTCTCGTAGCGTAGGTACACGAAGAAGGGCCTCAGATGATGAATGCAGGGTCTGGGTCAGTTCATATGGGGAGAGGCTGCCCTTGAGGTATTGTGGCCCTGAGCCATTTAAGGCTTTATAGGTATAAAAAACAACCCAGGACTTTGAATTGGGCTTGGAAACTAATTGGCAGCCAGCGCAGTCTGACCAGGATTGGTGTAATATGCTCAAGCCGTCATGCCCCATTAAGCATCCTGGCCACCAAATTCTGCACCATGGTTGGACAGTTGACCTATGCACATACATGTCAGGTACGTGCCATGCACACAGTGGTTCTCTGAATTGTCCCAGAATTAGTATTTGATTTTTTCAGGATAATTGGTTAAAAATCAACTTTCAAAACAGGAAATCTCATCTGTCTTTCAAGCATGACCTTTATTACTAAAGTGAAAAGTATACTTGTTTACAATTGTTGGTTGTGTTGTGTTGTGAGCTTTTTGCTTTGCAAAACACAGGGGAAACATCTTTTCTTGGCAATATGTCATTTGGCTGCATGTCGAGAAGTATAATATGACTAATGCTTTCAGCTTGGATACCATTTGTGTTCTTAAAGTAATCATTCTGGTTTTTCTCTTGAAACAAGTGCCAGAAGGCTTTCCAAGGAAACTACAAAATGGGAAATGTGTTTAAATATTTTGCCTCTAATCATTTTAAGTGTGTATATGGGCTTGCACTGTAATTTTTCATTGTATTTTACAGTAACCTTATACCAGCATAATTAGTTTTACAGTTTAAAAAAAAATAAACTGGCGCTGGGCAACAACCAGCAGTGTTTCCCGATAATACCCATGTTGAACTCCCCTCCCCATCCATGTATTCAAACTACTATGCATCTGTTGCATTTATTTTATTTTTTTATTATTGATAAACTCTCTTGGAAGCATCAAGTTTCACATGGACTGAAGCTGCACCTTTTTTTGCACAGGACTATTTTCACAGTGGGTGGCACTGTGGTCTAAACCACTGAGCCTTGGGCTTGCTGATTGGAAGGTCAGTGGTTCGAATCCCCACAATGGGGTGAGTTACCGTTGCTCGGTCCCTGCTCCTGCCAACCTAGCAGTTTGAAAGCACGTCAAAATGCAAGTAGATAAATAGGTACCGCTCCAGTGGGAGGGTAAACGGCATTTCCATGTGCTGCTCTGGTTTCACCAGAAGCAGCTTAGTCATGCTGGCCACATGACCCAGAAAAACTGTGGACAAATGTCGGCTCCCTTGGCCAGAAAGCAAGATGAGCGCTACAACCCCAGAGTCGTCTGTGACTGTCAGGGGTATTTTACCTTCCACAAACACACACATGGTCATAGTGTGGCTAGATGCAAGCAAAGTTGTATGAAGCTACCCATTTCTGTTTCAGTTACTCATTTTTCCAGTTTTAAATTCATTTCAGTACATTTCCACGTCAGTTTGTGATTTTTTTATTTATTAGAAAAAAAATAACAGAATTAGTTCCTAATATACCATTTTCTGGGGGACGCAGGTGGCACTGTGGGTTAAAGCCTCAGCGCCTAGGACTTGCCGATCGAAAGGTCGGCGGTTCGAATCCCTGCGGCGGGGTGCGCTCCCGCTGCTCGGTCCCAGCGCCTGCCAACCTAGCAGTTCGAAAGCACCTCCGGGTGCAAGTAGATAAATAGGGACCGCTTACCAGCGGGAAGGTAAACGGCGTTTCCGTGTGCGGCTCTGGCTCGCCAGAGCAGCGATGTCACGCTGGCCACGTGACCCGGAAGTGTCTCCAGACAGCGCTGGCCCCTGGCCTCTTAAGTAAGATGGGCGCACAACCCCAGAGTCTGTCAAGACTGGCCCGTACGGGCAGGGGTACCTTTACCTTTACCTTTATACCATTTTCTGAGAGCAGTTTCCCCTAATATAACACATTTTATATGCTATTTTCACTAATATATTTGTTGTTTGTTTATTAATTCAATTTCTGTCCCAGCCTTCCTCCCCAAGAGGCCAAAGTAGCAAAACATGACAAAGCAGTAAAACATGACAACTGCAATTTAAAATAAGTTTGAACACCTAAGCACATATAAGAATGTGTAAGTCATGTTCAAGGTGGCTTGCAACATGCATAATTACAAACATTAACAAAAGTCATAGTAGGTAATAAATGAAACATCAGAAAGTACACATATTGAACAATTTCCACGTAAATCATAATGAGATATAAAATAAACATACAAAGATTTGCAAACCATCCCCCCTCAACAAAACCCTCTCAACAATACCCTAGCCCAAGAGTGTGTTCAGCTTCAGCTTTTGTAGCTGGAGTTAGCCCAGGTGGGAAAAGGCCTGCAAGGCAGAGAGCAAGTCTTCCAGGATTCACAGCCAAGATGGTCCTGCCGTGAGAGCATGCTGGGTCTTCCTTCCTCTGTGTCAAGGGTGGGGAAGCTGTGGCCCTCCAGAGGTTGTTGAACTCAGTTCCCATCAGCTTCAGCCAGGAATGAAGGAAGCTGAGGTCCAATAAGCATCTGGAAGACCACAAGTTCCCCTCCCCTGACACACAGAGCAAGGTAGTTCTAGAACTGAGGCTGGGTGCTGCCCACCAAGAGCACCTTTCTGTTTGCCCTTGCTGCTCTTATTTGATATGTGGATGGCCCTCTCAATAGGGTGCTCATGACAATTTGCAGGTATCTGTAGTAAAGGAAATGAAGAGGTTTCTGTCTGAAGCCTGTGAAGCAAAGTGGTTGGTAATGTGAGTCGGAGCTGCTAAATAGAATTGGATGCCTGGAGGCTATGTCTGCCCCCTCTTTTTAAAATGATGCAAATGAATTGCAAGAAATCTAATAATCCCTTTTAATTTTTCAGGCAACCAGCATAAAGCGTGAAATGACCTTCGCAGCATTTCAGCAGGAGGAGCTAAAAAGTGATCTGAATCAAAAACTGTCAGACCAACATTTTTTTCTGTTGGCGATGAAGGAAGAGGATTCGAAAACAGCAGACACCAAAAAACCTGGCAGAGTCCATGAGCACGAGAAAGAAAGCACCCGCTCCATCTGCCTTCTCGAGCAGAAACGCAAAGTTGTGTCTTCAAATATTGATGTGCCTCCTGCAAGGTAGGGAAGCCTGAAAAGCAGGAAAGGGTGGCAAAATGACTAGCCTTCCAAGTTCAGCAAGTTGGGTTTTTCTGATATAAACTACCGTATTTTTCACTCCATAAGGCACACCTGACCATAAGGCGTTTTTTTTTTTGGGGGGGGGGAGGAATTCAAGGGAAAAAAAAATTCTTTAAAGAGAGTGCTGAGCAGAGCCTGTATGTATCCCAGGCTCTGCTCAGCGTTCCCTTTCATGAGCCCCGTGGAGTGTGTGTGCGGCACTTGCAGGCTTTTCCCCAAGGAGGGAGAAGGGCAGCCCCTCACTGATCCCCGCCGCCCTGTGGAGGCTTCACGGGCTACCCCAGAGCTGCTCAGGAGCTTGTCGGGGCTGGTGGGGGAAGCCTGGGTCCCCCCCCCAGCCCCAAAAAGTAGCTCAGGGAGCTGCTCCCAGAGCTTGTGGGGCTGGTGGGGGAAGCCCAGGTTCCCCCCCCCCCAGCCCCAGGGACCACACATTCGCTCCATAAGACGCACAGACATTTCCCCTTAGATTTTAAGAGGGAAAAAGTGTGTCTTATGGAGCGAAAAAGATGGTATATAGCGCTTCCTACAGGTTGTGTGTGTGTGTGTGTGTGTGTGTGTGTGGTGTCTGTTGTGGAGGTTAGTGGTCATTGTTTGATATGGACCACTTGGGTTATAAGATTCACTGGGCAGCCTTTGGCCAGTTGCTAGTACTCCAGTTCTATCATTGTAGAATAGGTATCAATAATAGTAAATTGTTTAAAATGAAATATAAACTTATGTGAGCAATGCCAGCAAGGAATATACTAAAGCAGAGATCCTTCCACCCATATGACAGGTGAGACAATTTCATAGCTGGTGTAAGTTCTGATCCAAAACATCAGGAGGGCACCAGGTTAGGTAAGGCTGCTCTAAACTATACTCCGAGGCCTGATTCAGCTATAATAATTTCAGTCTGGTTTAGTCTGATAAACCATGATTTCATTAAACCAAGAATGAGCATTGTGACTTTGCTTCCATCTTCTCTTCTTTCTTTGTCATGCTGCAGTGGAATAGAATAGAAACTGAATTTGAAGGATGGGTATAAAACCAAGAGGCAGAGCAATCAAACCCACAACCCCTTAGGCAGTGTTAGAAAGCTAGGAGCTAAATGGCACCTTGAACCTAGGTTATGGGTGCAACAATGGAATGGCTAGGTGTGCTTTTTTAACAAGAAGAATACAAAGCTGAAAATGAATGAACTGCAGCTAAAGTATTATGTTCATTTTTCACATGCTCTAGTCTTCCCCTGCCGACACCCCTAATATTCTTAAGAGGGTCTCTTCTCCAGTCTTCAGAGAGTAGTTGGAAGTGGGGAGGCAGAAAAAGGTCCTCCTTTCCTTCCACTCTGCAGTTTTAATCTGAAATCTTAGGCGCAGTACTGCTCCCAGAGCTCAGCAACACCTTAAATCCTCTTGATTCCCCAGATGACACGCCCCTCCCCCCCCACATCTGTACTGACTGCTGCAAGTTTCATTCAGGAGACTTCCCTTTCCCTCCCTTATCCTCAATGGCAGGACTGTGTGTTTTCTCCCATTTCCCTCCTTCCTTCTCCTTTCCCTCAGTGCTTGCCTTGGGGCATTAACAAAAGACTCATAAAGTATATTTACCATAAGTGTGCTTGCATTATTATGGAAACCTTCTGTGTAATACAAACCTTCCCCAGAGTTTGAGGTAGTTGGCACCCATGATTTTGTTCTGGTCACTTACTGGACTTCCTGTGGAAATTTGTTGGACGTTATGGCACTGGGTTGTAGCTTTGATTCTGCCTCCATTCACTCTCAGTGTATTAGACCTCTTGGAAAAGCTTTAGAATTTGATATCCTGAACCCCTTCACTAATTGCTTGGTGCTGCAGCCATTAGGGAGCTTATAATGAAATAGCAAAATGAAATAAGGAAGAAAGGGAGCTGAAGGTATAAGGAGGGAGGTAAGACTCTTTTTTTATATTTATATACGTGGTGCTGTTGAATGGGCATCGTAAGAACAGGAGTAGTAATGGCTATTTCTTCAGGGCAAGTTCCATACCGTAACTACAATGATGCTGAATAAAAATGGGGTATCAACTAAAGAGCCCCAAGTGCAATTTTGTGGGAAATTACAGAAAGCAAAGGACATACACTAAATGGTTGTTGTTTATTGAAAGGGGATAGATTTGTTTGTTTGTTTTTAAAACGGTCAAGACCGTAATCTAGCTGTTTGGTATGATCTGCCATATCAGGGTTCAATTGTGGCAACTTTTAATGCCAGCTCAGTCTCTAGTTACCCCTCTTCTCCCTTGACAATAGAAGGGAACCTTGAGAGCAGCAAATCCTGAGCTAGTCAATTACACCTGCAGTCACTGTTGTCTAATACAATGACAGGGAGCATCAAAGCTGAAGTGCCCCAGGTGCTCGTTTTCAGGCTAGTATGCCATGGCTTATTAAATTTGAATCAAGCTGTACCCTAAACCTCATCAAAGATTGCAGCAGATGTAATAACCAGCCAACATCATGGCTCACATTCTCCTTGCTAACATTGCCCAATAATATTCTTGGTAGCTTAGCACAATAAAAGTCTTTTCAGACATAGGACTCAAGTTTAACTCTGATGTGGTATTTACTATTAGTGTATTTTTTATACTTTTAGTGAATTTATATTTTTGCTCTCTTTTTCTGTTGCTTCTACAGCCTAACACAAGACTTTTGCACGCTGGCTCCTGCAGCTACACAAATGCCCTCTGGCATCCCTTTCGTTTTTCAGCGCCCCCCCCCCCCCCGAATTTTTTGCACCCCAGTTCCATTGGCAAAGCACACAAAAGGGGGAATAGAAATTTTATCAAAATGGTGGTAGCCACAGCATGCCTTAATTGAGCTTGTGTGAGCCACCAGTTGAAGCTCAGTGGTCTTGTACAAAGGCACAAACACAGCGGTGTTTTAAATGTGTATCTCTCAGGTTCATATCACTCCAGGACTCAATGCACTAGGCCTTGCCTGATGGTGTTTTTTTTTTTTTTTTGGTTTTTTTTGTTGTGTTTTTTTTGCATATCAGCCCATGAACAGAAGGATTTGTTTGAATCTGTGATGTGTCTTGTTGAATTTGCTTTTTGACACTCCTACACAAAACCTATTTTTCTCTTTGGGTATTTGCTTCTTAAAATGTAGGTGAAATATTTGTGGGTGAATAAAAATAATACAGTTTTCTCATCTACAAATATATGAACATAAAAGAACTTGATAGAAAATTCTGCAGTATAAAAATAATATCCATCAAGTGGGGGTTTTTTTAAAACAGATTTTAAAAATTCCTGCATGTTTTAGGAATATCTTAGGATAGCCATGACTAACTCAAGTCTACAGGGTATGTCTTAGTTGGATACAATCCATTGTCTTCATTCTGGTGTTAGCTTAGGAGCATATTAACATGCACAATTAATAAAAATTAATTAAAACATCTTGAGTATATTAACATGCACAATTAATAAAAATAACTATTATTTACATTCTTTGTTTAATTCTAATGACACAGCAGTGCTTAATTGTGTGCTTAACTTTATTAATTCCATTGGCCCTAAATTTATCTAGACTGTGCCTATAACCTCGGAGTTTATGTGGAACCAACGCAATCCAGTCACCATAAAATACAGCATAAGAGCCTGTTTGCATCACAGCCACTAGGTGTCACTAGAGAGTGCTTGCAGCCTTGATACAGGAAAATGGATGAGAATTGTCCCTCGCGATTAAAAAAAATCCCCAAATATTGTTTAATATAGGTAATTGTATTATTTACGAGTTTGAATTTGAGTTTCAAAATTCTTTACAAAGAAAATGAATAAGAATAAGGGTGTTGCATAGAATAGGATGGCGATCCTGTCAAACATCATCACAGCAAAACAAACTCTCCTAATTTTTATTTAGTTTTATTAACTGATATTAAAAATGCATCAGCACTTCTGGACAATAGTTAAGGTTAATGCTGCTATTTCTTGTGCACTTTTGAATTACTTTAAAGTAGAGATCACTTTGTTGAAGGTCAAAATACTCACCTTGGTGAAAATCAAATGTATTAGTTGTCAAAAAATGCATTTGCCTCAATTCCTTGCATGGCTCAGAGCAAGGGTAGGCAAACTAAGGCCCGGGGGCCGGATCCAGCCCAATCGCCTTCTAAATCCGGCCCGCGGACGGTCCAGGAATCAGCATGTTTTTACACGAGTAGAATGTGTTATTTTATTTTAAAAGCATCTCTGGGTTATTCGTGGGGCATAGGAATTCGTTCATTTCCCCCCAAAAAATATAGTCTGGCCCCCCACAAGGTCTGAGGGACAGTGGACCGGCCCCCTGCTGAAAAAGTTTGCTGACCCCTGGCTCAGAGCAATACAAATCCCCATATAAAAGAGGAGTCAGTCAATTTCAAAAATGAATTGTACTTGACAAATTGTCTCAGAATGAAATTCTGCTTATTCTTGTATTCCTCAGTGATGATGTTGTTGGCTGTCCTTTCTCTTTGATCTGAAGCCCAAAGGGACTGGCCCATTAAGTTCCAATTAGGAGCAGGCATATCACCAACTCTCTTTAATTTATTTATCTGTGTGTTTATAATCTGCATATTAATTAAGAAACATGTAGCAAGGTAGATTGCAGCATATAAAATTAAAGTGAACAAAGATATCCATAACAATATCAATTTGAAAAATCCATAAATGCTGGTGGGTTTAAAAGAGAAAATTCAAAATGCAAATGTGTGGCTAAACAGTATAGGTTTCAAAAGACATCTCAAGGGAGGGAGAGAACTTCCTGCCCAAAGTTCTGCTAGCAGGGAGTTTCACAGGGCAGTGCCTGTCAAACTAAAGGTTTCATCTCTTGTGAAGGCCAGCCAAACTTCAGAGGCATGAGACCCACCAGAGGTGCCCCCCTCAAAGGATCTTGGTGATTGAGGTGAGTCAAATCTGAGTACAGTATAGCTTAGTTGGATACCACCCTTTATTTCTGGGACTGGTTCTGGAGCAGCCATGCAATGGAACGTGGCATAGATCCTGCTTATTGGCAAGGAAGTAGTGCTATGAGTCCCCAACAGAAATATGAGTAAGGTTTGCAAGACGAAATGTGCATTCTGGCTGGCCAATGTACAACAGAGCTGTTAAGTTTACTTTCAGAACGGTTGGTCCCAATTGTCTGCACAGTTAAATCAGTCACCTAGAGAGTTGTATTGTGACTAGATTTGTCTGTTTCACCTAGACAGGTTAGATAACATTCATTGTCAAGCACTAATTACTGATATGGAAATAAGAGTGAGCACCTGTGTAGAAAGGAACTGATATGAATTATGCACAGTGCTGACGATATCTGCAATTACCGAAGCAAAACTAACTCATGACAATACAGCACTTAATGCCATTAGATACTATGCTGTGTTAAATATGCACAAGCCCCTTCCTTCAAAATGTTCAGGTGCTGTTCAGGGACATAAGAAACGAGTAAGTGTAATAATCTGTCTAAAAGAAGTCAGATGCTTAGTATCCCATGAACCATGCTTGTGGAAAAACTAAAGCAATGAATTGTGTGCTGGCGCCATATCTACAGTGCAGATATAATACATACATAACACGACTCACACTGAAAGCTTCAGATCTGCTTCAAGACTGTAGTTCAGCTGCAATTCATCTCGCTGGATTTTATCCAAGTCTGCAGCCTGACTTTGTTGCAATTCATCCTTGTTTCAGATAAGTGTGTAGTTTAAGAAAAATAGTGAATTCACATATGTTGCTTATAAATAGGTAGCCTCCCACTGAATTCTCCAAAATCAGGGGAAAGAAAACTATTTAGCTCAATTAGGGTTTGTCAGATCACCAGTTTGTATGAGCATCTTTAAACCTTTTATACTGTCTCCATAGGTAAAGGTAAAGGTAAAGGTAAAGGGAACCCTGACCATTAGGTCCAGTCGTGGCTGACTCTGGGGTTGCGGCGCTCATCTTGCTTTATTGGCCGAGGGAGCCGGCGTACAGCTTCCGGGTCATGTGGCCAGCATGACTAAGCTGCTTCTGGCGAACCAGAGCAGCGCATGGAAACGCTGTTTACCTTCCCGCCAGAGCGGTACCTATTTATCTACTTGCACTTTGACGTGCTTTTGAACTGCTAGGTTGGCAGAAGCAGGGACTGAGCAATGGGAGCTCACCCCGTCGCAGGGATTCGAACCGCCAACTTTCTGATCGGCAAGTCCTAGGCTCTGTGGTTTAACCCACAGCGCCACCTGCATCCCTGTCTCCATAGGTAGTCTCTTGCAATTACAAATTCAGTGGAAATCAGAGAGATGTATTAATACAAACTGAATCTCCACATGTGTACATATACGGTATGTCAAGGGTGGGGAACAGTTAAACCAGAAGCTACTGTTGGACTCCGTTCCCATCATCCCCGGGCAGCATGACCAATGGTCAGAAATTGCAGCTCTATTTTAAATGTATTATTTATTTGGTTTATATAATGCCCTCAGAGCAGTGAGACATGATTTTTTCCAAAATTGCTATCAAATTTTAGTAGAAGAGAATACAACAAAAGATATTGAGGAAAAGAGGGAGCAAGGATAACAAGCAGACAAAAGAAAGGAAAGGAAGGTGTGAGGCTAACCAGGAGCAAATAATATGTGTTAACATCTTCTAGTTTCAAGGCACTGTATATTCCCAACCATCTTTTTAACGGAATACTGAATGTTCAGAGTTGCATTTGCATACTTCCCGGCATGTGTGATGCACCAAAGAGACAGGAGACTGTAAAACAGTCAAGTTTTTGGATCGTTGCTAATGTAAGAAATGGAAAAGTGACTAGAGTAAAGGGCTTCAATCAATGATGGAACCCCCCCCCCCCCACTGTATTATTTTTTTTAAAAGGTGAATTATTAGCCTGAGAAACAAATAGATGGATCGTTTTTGTAGTGTGTGTTCACTCTCCTGTCTTCTTTACACCATTCTAAATGGGCGATTGAATGAAAAATAGTCTATATACTGCTGTTAAAGGAGATGGAATGCTTAGCATGTGCATACATAAAGCCTCAGAGAATATGTCTGTTATTTTGAGATGTGTATCCTGCCAAACATGGAGCACTTAGCATGGCTAATTAACAGATAACAGTTCTAGTTCTATTCAAGTTAATGCCTGAATGCACTGTTGTAAATGGTCAAGACCAGTCAAAGGCAACTATGGGGTTGCGGTGCTCATCTCGCTTTCAGGCTGAGGGAGCCGCCGTTTGTCCACAGACAGCTTTCTGGGTCATGTGGCCAGCATGACTAAACCACTTCTGGTGCAATGGGACACCGTAATGGAAGCCAGAACGCATGGAAACACGTTTTATCTTCCTGCCACAGCAGTACTTATTTATCTACTTGCACCGGCATGCAAGTGTAAATGGTAATTAGAATCATAGAATCATAGAGTTGGAAGAGACCACAAGGGCCATCGAGTCCAACCCCCTGCCAAGCAGGAAACACCATCAGAGCACTCCTGACATATGGTTGTCAAGCCTCTGCTTAAAGACCTCCAAAGAAGGAGACTCCACCACACTCCTTGGCAGCAAATTCCACTGTCGAACAGCTCTTACTGTCAGGAAGTTCTTCCTAATGTTTAGGTGGAATCTTCTTTCTTGTAGTTTGGATCCATTGCTCCGTGTCCGCTTCTCTGGAGCAGCAGAAAACAACCTTTCTCCCTCCTCTATGTGACATCCTTTTATATATTTGAACATGGCTATCATATCACCCCTTAACCTCCTCTTCTCCAGGCTAAACATGCCCAGCTCCCTTAGCCGTTCCACATAAGGCATCGTTTCCAGGCCTTTGACCATTTTGGTTGCCCTCCTCTGGACACGTTCCAGTTTGTCAGTGCCCTTCTTGAACTGTGGTGCCCAGAACTGGACACAGTACTCCGGGTGAGGTCTGACCAGAGCAGAATACAGTGGCACTATTACTTCCCTTGATCTAGATGCTATACTCCTATTGATGCAGCCCAGAATTGCATTGGCTTTTTTAGCTGCCGCGTCACACTGTTGACTCATGTCAAGTTTGTGGTCAACCAAGACTCCTAGATCCTTTTCACATGTACTGCTCTCAAGCCAGGTGTCACCCATCTTGTATTTGTGCCTCTCATTTTTTTTGCCCAAGTGCAATACTTTACATTTCTCCCTGTTAAAATTCATCTTGTTTGTTTTGGCCCAGTTCTCTAACCGTCAAGGTTGTTTTGAAGTGTGATCCTGTCCTCTGGGGTGTTAGCCACCCCTCCCAGTTTGGTGTCACCTGCAAATTTGATCAGGATGCCCTTGAGTCCATCATCCAAGTCGTTGATAAAGATGTTGAATAAGACCGGGCCCAAGACAGAACCCTGTGGCACCCCACTAGTCACTCTTCTCCAGGATGAAGAGGAACCATTGATGAGCACCCTTTGGGTTCGGTCAGTCAGCCAGTTACAAATCCACTGAGTGGTAGCATAGTCAAGACCGCATTTTACCAGCTTCTTTACAAGAATATCATGGGGCACCTTGTCAAATGCCTTGCTGAAATCAAGGTAGGCTACATCCACTGCATTCCCTTCATCTACCAGGCTTGTAATTCTGTCAAAAAACGAGATCAGGTTAGTCTGACATGACTTATTTTTCAGAAATCCATGCTGACTATTGGTGATCACAGCATTCCTTTCTAGGTGCTCACAGACTGTTTGCTTAATGATCTGCTCCAGAATCTTCCCTGGTATTGATGTCAGACTGACTGGGCGGTAATTATTTGGGTCCTCTCTTTTCCCCTTTTTGAAAATAGGGACAACATTTGCCCTCCTCCAGTCTGCCGGGACTTCGCCTGTTCTCCAGGAATTCTCAAAGATGACTGCCAGTGGTTCTGAGATCACATCTGCCAGTTCTTTTAATACTCTTGGATGCAGTTCATCTGGCCCTGGAGACTTGAATACATCTAAACTAGCCAAGTATTCTTGTACTATCTCCTTAGTTATTCTGGGCTGTGTTTCCTCTGCTGAATCATTTGCTCCACATTCTTCAGGTCGGGCATTGTTTTCTTTATCGGAGAAGACTGAGGCAAAGAAGGCATTGAGGAGTTCAGCCCTTTCTGTGTCCCCTGTTTGCATTTCACCATCTTCTCCTCTGAGTGACCCCACTGTTTCTTTGTTCTTCCTTTTGCTACGAACATACCCATAAAAGCCTTTTTTGTTGCTTTTAACCTCTCTAGCAAGCCTGAGTTCATTCTGTGCTTTAGCTTTTCTGACTTTGTGTCTACACGTGCTGGCTATTTGTTTGAATTCCTCTTTGGTGGTTTCCCCCCTTTTCCATTTTTTGTACACATCCTTTTTTAATCTTAACTCAGTTAAAAGTTCTTTAGATAGCCACCCTGGCTTCTTTAGGCACCTTCCATGTTTCCGTCTCATTGGTATTGCCTGAAGTTGTGCTTTTACTATCTCCCTCTTAACAAACTCCCAGCCATCATGAACTCCCTTTCCTTTTAGTATTACTGTCCATGGGATCTCACCCAGCACTTCCCTAAGTTTTATGAAGTCGGCTTTCTTAAAGTCGCATGCAAAGGTTGTCTCCTTTGTACTGCTGTTGTCTCCTTTTGTCGCTTGTGTAAAAAGGATGTGCATAATGATAAAGAAGAGACTTGCTGAATCAGACCACCTAGTCTAGCACCCTGTTTCTTGCAGTAGGGAACCAGATGTTAAGAAACACAGGGAAGGGGCAGAGCAAAGAGGGGTGAGCATTGGTTGTTGTGAACAAGGAAAGTCATTCAGTTACAGATGCTACTCCAGATTCTAGCACCAGCTTCCATTAAGGAAAAGCCTGTTTCCATTATGGGCTGAACGACCTACAGCTGATCAGCCCCTCTTCTTTGCCCGGCAGCTGGCAAATTCCAGCAAGAGACTTGCTTCCATCTTAGGCTGAATGAGATCCAGCTGCAGGCATGGCCAAACTTGGCCCTCCAGATGTTTGGGGACTACAGTTCCCATCATCCTTGACCACTGGTCCTGTTAGCTAGGGATGATGGGAGTTGTAGTCCCCAAACATCTGGAGGGCCAAGTTTGGCCATGCCTGCCCTAGGGGCATTTATTCGATACCATTTTTTATTGTGAGGTTTTTATTTGTAAGCCACTTCAAGAGCCTCTCAGGCAATAAAGCAAATTATAGGCATTCTAAATGAAATTGGATGCCTAGAGTGCTCTGTTCTCCATCAAGATCATTTGGGTAACGTTGGTAAGGCCTCTTGCTCTTTTCTCAGGTGTTCATAAGTATTCAGCTAGCATGTGGTGGGACAGTATTGCAGCAGCAGACTCTGGCCCTTCCACCCGCCCCCCCTTGTACATTCATTAGAAAATCTGTATGTAAACTTACAGGTACAGACGTACACACAGGGGCTCCCTACAAAGACTCTAAGGGACACATGTGTGCATTCATCATTCACAAGCAAATGCCTGAATTAATGCCAGTATCTTGCAAGGTATGTGAAGTGGCTAATTATAAGTTGGTAATATGTTCCTTAAAGGTAAAGGTAAAGTGACCCCTGACCATTAGGTCCAGTCGTGACCGACTCTGGGGTTGCGGTGCTCATCTCACCTTATTGGCCGAGGCAGCCGGCGTACAGCTTCCGGGTCATGTGGCCAGCATGACTAAGCTGCTTCTGGAGAACCAGAGCAGCGCATGGAAACGCTGTTTACCTTCCCGTCAGAGCGGTACCTATTTGTCTACTTGCATTTTGACGTGCTTTCAAACTGCTAGGTTGGCCGGAGCAGGGACCGAGCAACAGGAGCTCACCCCGTCGCGGGGATTCGAACCGCCGACCTTCTGATCGGCAAGTCCTAGGCTCTGTGGTTTAACCCACAGCGCCACCCGCATCCCTAATATGTTCCTTACATTATCACAATTGAGCAGGAGCGGTGGGGAGGGGCAGAGGAGATACATTCACACATTATTCTAGGAAAGGGGTTGCCAATGCAGTGCCCTCCAGATGTTGTTGGACTGCAACCCCCATCAGATCCAGCCAGCATGGGGTCACTGGCCAGGGATGATGGAAGTTGTAGTTCAACATGTGGAGAGCCACTTACCTACCTATCTTGCCCAGGGCAACCCAAAGTAGCTTACAACCAACCAAACAACCAGACAAAAACACACACATAGATACATTAAAACTGGGGGGGGGGGGAGACATTAAAAACTTCCCACCCACATGATGTGTGCCCCAATCCAAGGTTTTGGCCGCAGTGTGAAGAGGTAGAGGAAAGTCCTATGTGAAAGTTCCCAGTTGTGCATAGAACATGGTGCTAGACATTTTGAGTTTATGCTATTATTATTGTGGCTGGGCTTATACCTGTTGAAAATGCTAATGGTAGTGTTGTTGCTTGTACGTGGCTTTTCTGTATCCTGTTAATTTATGTTCTGCCCCCTTCCTTGTGGGAACAAAACTAAGAGCTCATAAATCCTCAATTAAATCAGCATATGTTTATATGATACTGGCACCAATAAAGCTTATATATACTTTGCTTGAAGAGCAGTACTGCATACCCATTGTAAATGATCGTGAAGTGAGGATATGCCTTATTTTCTAGCCAAGGGGCTCAAGAAATAGCTGTGAAATTTCAGGAAACTGTTAACCAGCAGGCAGCATCCTCTGTAAAAGTAGCAGCTTTGTAGCTTGTGTTAAGTAATCTACAAAAATATCTGTTGAAGTGCCAGACATCTGTGCTTACTAAAGCAAGGCTGAGAAAAGCTGGCATCTTTGTGTATGTGTTTAATTTGTTTGGTCTTCCCAAAAATTAAAATAAATCATTTGCAGGCCGTGGGGGTTTATAGATGTTAGCTATTTGATTTTGACAGTACCTGCAGTTAAGGCATCCTTTATATCTGTTTTCAGCTAAGGCTAGCTTTGGCTGCTGTTGCAGTGTTGGGTTAATTTAGAGGAGGCCATGAATTGCCGTATGACTTCCCCTGGATGCAAGGAGAGTAGGACTAGGCCTCGGTATATCATTAAACAAAATAGGCCCACCCCGTCACAAAGTGTGTCTTGTTCCGCTCCTGCTTCTGCCCATGGAGCCAGTCTGGTTAGATGTCGCAGCACCATGGAGAGGTGCTTGTGATCAACATCCTTCATTGAGGGCCTAAAGTGAATAGAGGCCTTTTGAGCCTCTGCATCCAGTCCAGTCCTCCTTTACTGGAGCCCTAGAGATTCTTAAAGGACCAGCTCACTGGGCTGCTTTTCCTTTGTTATGTGCCTTTCCGCTTGGTGTGCTCCCTCAGCTGTTGGACTGGCAAAGTGGCGTGGGCAATACTCCGTTCATCAGGCCCAAGGACAGCACCTGTGAGGGGCCTGCCTCTGGTTCTGTGGGCCTAGGTGCTGTGCCTCTCTTGGGCCCCTGATCAGGTAACACCAGGCCCAGAGCCAGGAATCTGGTCCAGCTTCCTAGCCAGTAGCTCTGCAGCCTTTTCATTTAGTAGCCATCATCCCAAGCTACCAGGATTGTTGATCAGGGAAGGTTGCCCAGAAGGGAATGTGCCCCTGGGACTGCAAAAGGTGTGTGTGCATGTCTCACTGTGCAGGTGTTTTGGTGACTTTCCTCAAGGTGTTAAGACTGAACATCCTGCTCCTTTCCTGTCTAACGTCCTTATGTATTGAGCGGTTTGTCTCGACCAGGTATCGTTGGCAGCTTCAGCCAGGGCAGATTGGTTAGTCATTGAAGGAAGCCAGCTTCTCTGTGGGGATGGCATGAATGTTTTGCTCCTGCATTAGAGATGTGTAGATCCCGACAAGAGATCCCACTCACTCTGTGCTCACATACTCAGGTGCTTCCGTGTAAAGGAAATTGAAGGGATTCTGTGTACAGGCAACTCCCCACTTACACCCATTCGAAAATATCCACAACTTGAATGGGATACAGTATTTCTGGTCTGGATTGGAGAGAGAGTGGCAAGGAGGGTGTTTAGAGGGTGCTCCCCACTTTACACAATTTCACCCAGAACGTAACCCTTGCATTAAGTGGGAGTTGTCTGTATTGAAAACATTCTGACTAATAAGATACCGGTACTGATTTTTAAACATCACACAGACAAAACTGTTATGGGAAGTAGAAGGAGGCCGACAGATTTCAATAGGGAAAAATGAATGAATGAGGATAAATTCCCTGTCCAAAGGCTTTGTCCTCCATAATTCTGTTTCCTCGTCCTTTCTTCTGCCCTCTCCATAGCTTCCATTGATTTTACAGAAGAAGAAGAAGAAGAAATGGCAGTGCTGGTGGTATTATTGACCTAAAAATTGGTGGGAGTGAAAGGAGGGGGGAAACAGGCTAATCTGAAGATGTTGAAGCACTGCATTTGTTTTTCCTATCCCCTTACACCCTGAAGCTTTAATGATGTCCTCCTCATAATTGAATGATCTTGGGAGGGAAGAAAGCTGTATTGGAGGGGAGAGCGGCTGCAGCTTGAGAAATTAGTTTTACGCGTGTCAGGCTTCGGAGAAACATTATGTCATTCTCATTTGCACTGCTTGAGGATGAGCTCATTGGGGAGGAGCCTCCGTGATTCGCAGCTGTGCCAGTTCAGCCTGTGGTGATTAGCATTCTCTGCGCTCACCAACAGAACAGAATAAAGAGGAGGAGGAGGAGGAGGAAAAGGGAGGCTGCATTATAAATTATTTAAAAACCTGCAGATAAGTGTGTGTGTTTTTTAAGTAATCATAAAACCCAGAACAGATTCAAATTTCCAATCAAAAGAACATGATTCGAGCAACTCTTTTTCATGTTACTGTAGGCTGGAAAGGTTTGAGTTCTGTCACTAAGAGGAAGAAAGCTGAGCCCTGTATATTGTACCCAACTTTCAGCCCCAACTACTGATATGGGTGATTTTCTTGGTACAGTGAGGCCTATCATTTATATTGCTCTTCTTCCCTCTCCCCTCCCCTCCCCCCAGATCGATATGCTAATCTTACTGGATAGATATCCTGAACTTTTAAAATTATCTTTCTTCCCCCCCCCCCTTTTAGAAAGAAAAAATAGATTACATTTTGGATTTCGTAACCAGTGAAGCTTGGCACCCAACCCAGTGGATCTGAAATATGGTGTGTGCTGTGAATATGGGTGTCTCAGATCCCCCAAATAGCTTAGTGTTAAAAGCTATGTAATGGAAGGTAATAGTGTGTTGAGCATTAAAAAGAAAACTGATTTGGATTGTGGGGGGGAGAGGTAACAGAATCTGAAAATGAGGAGTGTTTCAAGGAAGTAGGAGAGGGGGGAATCAGGAACTAGAAATAAGAAAGGGAAGTTGAAATGGACAGAGAAGTACTATATTGAAGGATGACTGTAAGGGCTTTTGGGAGAGACTGAGGACCCCTCTAGACTGGCGGGGGTTGGGGTGTCTTCTGCAACATGTCACTGATGCAATAATAGTGCATTCGTGGTGGATTTACACTGGACCATCATTCTGCTTTGTAGTTGTTCTGCAATGCTTCTCCAATTTTGCAAACAAAGTGGGATTACTTATAACTGCCCAGATAACATCATGAAAACGAAACATCAAGAATGCACATTAAAAAGGATGTTTGGGGGGTCCAGGGGGTTGTCCAGGGGTAAATCTGGAGAAGTAGCTTCAGCTTATAAAGGTACCACAGCAAGAGAAACAGAGAGGAAACTGGTGTTCACAGAGCAGCAGAAGTCAGTGAAAATTGATTTATTCACAAAATGGGATGCTGTTTATAAACTCCTAGAGGGCAGATACGTTCATCCTAGAAACACTGTTTCCAGAACAAGCATAATTTACTTTTCAAATAATTGTCCCTTTGCTTGTTTTATTTATGATCTTTATAGAAATGGAACTATTGAGGTTTTTTAGGATCGGCAGGGGGATAGAACATTGTAGTTTTCTGATATCTCTGTCAGGAAGGTAGACTTTTTCCAGTCTGTTAGTGAGGGAGGTTCCACATTTTAGAGAGTAAACATGATGGCTTTATGCACACTTAGGCTTCCCTCAACAAACTTGTAAAGTATGAATGACAGACATAGTTGCATCTTAAACAACCATATACACCTGTCTCAGAATCTAGCCTAAACAGTGTATGTTACAGTTTGCATGTTTCCTGAGTGAACTAGTGGTGTCATATTATTTTATTTACCACAAAGCAGTAAGACTCTTAAGCATGTTCACGAAGGGCAAACTACACATTACACACACAACAGCAACCTGATTGTACATGTTATATGGAAGGGAAAAGGCAATTTGGAGCAGAGAAATTGTGGTGAGATTATTAACCTTAACCCCCCCCCCCCCGGTGTTTCCATGCTTTCTAACATGAAAGATGAATTTTGAACCCTGGGATAGGGTAAGCTGCTGACGACAGGGTCATTTGGAGTGCAGAAAAGTGATACGAAAGGGTTGAACATACACACATGCCCATGCTGTTTTTACTTTATTTATTTTTTGTTTTTGTTTTTAGGGAAAAAGCAGTGGGTGAGAGGGTGAGGTGCTTAATCTTTCCTGAACATGTGCAAGTCTCCTTTGAAATGTGCCTCTCTTTTTAACACCAACCCAACCCAGCCCAGCTCAGCTGGAGAACATGAATTAATGCTGCAATCTTATATAAAGCCTTCCTTGGAGTAAGCCCCATCTAACGCTCTTCTCCTGCCCTGTTCCTTCACCACCACCAGTTCTCCTTACAAGTATCTCTTCCCCATCCCTGCATTTGTTTTCTGAGGAAAGCTCAGGATAGGGTGGGAACCCCATTTTTTATTCATAATATCTAATTCTCATCAACTGGCACTCAAAGACACACTACCTCTCAGCACGAAGGGAGAACAAAGCCATTATGCTAGTATCCATTTTAATTGCTATAATACTATTGTCATTTTCAACAGTTGGCAAGTATTTTAAAAACAAGTATTTTTAAATGGAAAAAACAGCTTTTTATAGATAATCCATCCCTCCATTCTTAAAAAAAAAAAAAAAAAAGTAACAAGCTAGTGTTCTGGAGCAAAATTATAATCCGGACTACTGGGCTAAAGGCATCTTTTTCTAGGAAGACAAATATTTGTTTTGATTCAAAGTGTGAACCGCAATTTTTAAAAACAGTAGAAACAAAATCTGTTTGCAACCTTCTGTTGCTGTTCTGTCTGGATTTTAGTTATCTTTCAAAGTAAATTATATAAAAGCAGCAGTCTTTGCTTGCCTATGGGCGTGCAAACTTTTTGGGGTCAAGCTCCACATTTGATCAGGGTGAAGTGGTTGAGGGCTGCATAGCCAGAGTAAGATGGGGCACTCTCCCCTCTCCCTCTTTCTTACACAGACACTGTTAAGTTGTGAGCGAACATAGCAGACGACACAGTGATTTCTCCAGAGTAGCTCTTTACTTGCAAGCTGGACAGAACTGAACAGCAAACAGCTCAGCCGGCCTGCTTTTATAGGCAGCCGGCTGTCAACATTGTAGCAACAACAACCCAGAGTTTCCCGCCTAAAATAACTGACGTGGACCTGAGTGAAAACTATCTACAGACCTGAGTGAAAACTATATACAGTATCCCCCTGCTGGCCCAGGGTGAAACTTCACTACATAACAGACACTTCTCTCCTCCTGTTGATAAGCAGGTTCATGTGGAAGTCAATAGTCCTTCATATACACACATCCCATCCCATATAGGGCTTTGAATGTTATGCGCTTTGAACTGTGCCCAGAAACAGACAGGGAAGCAGTTAATCTGCGCTAAAGATGTTTTCTGGCCGACTAGTTCTGCATTGTAATCTGAGCCAATAGTACTTCAAGTCTTCAAAGGCAGTCCCAATGCACAACACATTGCAGTAGCCTAATCCCAACTCCTATTGAGATTGTAAACAGCTTTTCCAACCTAGTTTTAATACTCCCAGCAGTGCACTATGAATTTTCCTGCCACTCAGCAGATTTGCATACAATGTTTGCCGCATTGTGAGCCAACTCAGTATTGATAATTCAGTAAATGTTAATGGGAAGGGTATACTGAAAGCAACCATCAACCTTGACTTAAGTACATTATCAAACATTGTGTCTGAAAGGCATTAGTCCCGTAGGGATCTTCTCTTAAACTCTTGGGCTTTGGAAAGATAGAAGCTTCCCTACATCGTAACACCGAGTGAAGCAAGTTTTTCCTTTCTCTACCCTATGCTTAAAATGATTACCATTCATTAGTCAACTCTGTGTTAAAGGGCACTATGTTTGCCTTGAGGCTACTTTGTCTAATTAGCTTCATGGGAAATTAAGAAGGTGCTGTTGTGTTTTTTGCATTCCCCCCTATGAATTTCATGTTGTTACAACTCTTCAGCTACAGAGTAAATTCTGCTACTGCTTTAACAGATAATTGAGGGTAAAACCTGCTGCCTATTTGTAATGTTCTTTATGCTGAAATCAGGACTGAACTCTGTGCTATTCAGGAAGTCTGTTAACAATCTCCTCCTTCTGTTCTAATCAAACCTGATGCTTTTTGTTCCTCCTTTTCAATTAAAACCCAAAATTATTAGGTGATGTATTCACATATCTGCAGTGCATCATGTAATCTGGTCTTGATTGAGAGGCTGCCTGTTTTTTCTTCTTCTGAGCAGTTTACAGTAACATAGAAAGTTGCCTTACAGTGAGCCAGACTATTGTTCTATTTAGCTTAGTACTGTCAACACTGGCTGGCAGCTGATCTCCAAAGTCTCAGGTCGGTGCCTTTCCCTACCAGGAGATGCCAGTATTACTGAACCTTGGAATTTTCTGTATGCAAGACAGATGCTCTGCCACTGAGCAATGACCATAGAGACACCATAGCACCATGAGACTTCAAGCAGACATAAAAGCCATCCTTCACTGTGTTAATGCATAAAAACTTCAGTCCATGTCTGCTAAGTCCCTTTGATGCCTAACTGTGTTGGATTGCCACCCAAAATGTTCTTGGTGATGGTCCTACATCTTTGGTACTCTTTTGCGCTGGAAACACATCTAAGTCGGAGCCAAGAGAAGCTTTCAAAGGTATTGCAAGACTTTCTATGTATTTAAGTCGGCATTCCCTGGATCAAGTGGATACTAATGAGGCCTTGGCTTATCTGTTTTATCCACTTTAGTCAAAACAGTTTAGGTAAGGTTACAGTCCCCGGATTTACAAATCAGTCCCCATACAAAATCAGTTGAAGTTGAAAAGTGTCCCTGGATTCATTGAATTCTTTTTTGTAACCTTAAGTTTAGGTTTCTGCTTTTTACAGAGCTTTTGAGCAGGAAGAATTTGGAATATCAACATTATTATTTCCCTCACCAACCTGCATTTGCTGCTGATTTAGATCTTTCTTTTCCTTCACTTTCCATTTCAGAAAATCTTTGGAAGAACTGGATATGGATAAAGTCACAGCAGCTATGGTCCTAACCAGTTTATCCACCAGCCCTTTGGTCCGCAGCCCTCCTGTCCGACCCAACGGTAAGCACTGTATTCCTACTCACAAGAGATTGTGAAAAGTAGTAGGGATCTTGAACTTAAATTTCATCAGTGGTTGCAATTCATGAAACTATAGTAAGTATCCATCTGTTGCACTGGGAACATACAGAAAAATAAATCCTATAAACCATTATGCTATTAGGGGACCTGCCACCAGTGCATTATTGGACCTTGTGATTAATGATCATGAGTTACTTTTTCTGAACAAGGGGGTGGGGAGTACTTTTGAGCAGATAAACAGCAGAGAGGGAGAAATTTAGGCACTCCTTTTCCTCCCTGATTCTTCCTCTCTGGGCAGAAGCATCTAGGCAGTTTTTGATTTACAAACAAAAACAACAACAAAAAGAGAAGGGGGCATGAAACTTGCTGCTGTGTGTAACAGGTAGCGCATAAGATCAAACTGACATTCTTCTTTAAATAAGACAAAGAATAACAAGGAAGATGGCAGGAAAACAAGAATCAGACTTACTCTCTCTTTGTTTGTTTCAGCCTCATTCTATCAGGCTTTCTTCTCTTTTCAAAATTTTGTTCATGTATAAATCTTTTCTTTTTTAAAAAAGAAAGATAAAGAGAAGTTAAAAAGCCAGAGAACACAGAAATGCCGTAATTATGACTGAACATTACATTTGAAGGATAGGTGCTTTTTTCACCCCTTTAGCTTCTGTGAACAAACAGCATTTAAAACTATGCTTGACTTACTTATTTATTACATAAAATTTACATGCTGCTTGATTGTAAAAAAACCACACAACTCTGATACCAGATGTGCTATATGTCTATAAATTAGTGAAAGTATTGCAGTACTCCCAGGTAGAAACTCTTCACACATTTATAGCTGCAGGACTGTTGCCAACATTCTTTTCTAAAAAACACAGTAACTGATATAGTGGTCCCTCGGTTCTCGTACGTAATCTGTTCCAGAAGACCATTTGACTTCCAAAACGTTCAAAAACCGAGGCACAAAGGGCTGGCTGCAAGTTAAATTGAGAAAATTGAAAACACGCAGCAGAAGCTGTTCAACTTCCAAGGCACGTTTGAAAACAGAAGCATTTACTTCTGGGTTTTCGGTGTTCGAAAACCAAAACATTAGGCTTCCGAGACGCTCGAAAACCGAGGTAGCACTGTATTGAGTTGCTTTCGTCCAGGGGTAAACAGCGTATTTTCCTCCAGATGTTGTTGAACTGCAGTTCCCATCATCCTTGAATTGTTGCCCAACACATCTGGGGTGGGGCTACCATGTTGACTGCCCCTGCTTTATCCAGTGCTGTTCAACTTTAATTCACTTTCCTTTCCTTTTTGATCTTCCGAATTTATAGAGTCCTTAAATGGATCTTGGAAGGAAGGAGGATTCGTGCCTTCGAGTACCAGCAGCAGCGGGTATTGGAGCTGGAGTGCTCCAAGCGACCAGTCAAACCCATCCACCCCTTCGCCCCCTCTTTCTGCCGACAGCTTCAAACCATTTCGACTGCCCTCCCAGACAGACGACGGCATTGACGAAGCTGAAACTAGTAGTCTCCTCTTTGACGAGCCCATTCCTAGAAAGAGGAAGGTGAGCCCAATATTGACGTCATAGGAGACTCAAGTTTGTGTCTCTTGGGGTTAATTTACGAACCTGAGGGGTGCATTGTTTCTTACAGGATAGTACATTCACTGTTTGCTCCAGGATGTTGGCATGCTTTTAAGTGTCCAACCCTGGGGTTTATTGACAAAGTGCCACAGTCAACTTGTCATAGTTTATCCTCTCTCTTCTGCCACATCAACGTAGGCCTCTTACCATCTAGTTCAAAGATAAGCAGTCAAAGGCACTATCAAATTTAAATTAAGTTACAGCGAAAAGTTTGAGCACAGAAAATAACTTGTCTTTTTGAAATAACAGAGATTCCACACTGGAGTGGAATGGAATATTACATCTCTCCCTTTTCACTTTGCAAGTTACGTGTGTGTGTGTGTGTGTGTGTTTATATGTAACTGCATGTAATGCCAATAGGGATGTCATCTTATTTTAAACAATCTCTAGCTGCATTCCTGTAAACTCCCTAGTGCAGCTGTGGGGGCTTCCTTCAAACAAAGTGTATTTCCCCCTTGCAGAGGATCACTTGGAAAAAGTGTTTTGAAAGATGCCATACTAATTAAAGCTGTATTAGCGTTAAGCAGAAATTTACAAAATGGTCCAATTTATGATTCATAGAAGTCAAGCAGATGTGTGAACAAATTAATTAATCTGTATTCTCTCTTGTTTGTTTGTTTTTCCAGAATTCCATGAAGGTGATGTTTAAATGCCTTTGGAAAAACTGCGGAAAAGTACTGAGCACAGCCGTCGGTATTCAGAAACACATCCGGACCATTCACCTTGGGTAAGAAAACTACCGTCCCTTCTATCTGGGAAAAGACTGACACCCAAATCCATTTTACTCAGAAATAACCCTAATTGATTTTGCTAGGATTTATATCCCTAAGCAACAGAGCTTGCTTAGAATCAACCGCTGATCTGTGGTATCTCAGTTCTCTACTTTCAGGTTGATAAAGATTTTGAAGAAAATTCTATGGCTGGTTCCCACATTATGTCGGGATATATTTTCACCTGTATCAAAGTTGTTTCTAAAGTGATTATGGAGATGACATGCAGGTCTAGTACTCGCGTAACGCTAAAGCTAAACAATGGCTTAACATGAATAAGCAAATATGAGCTAAGCTATGCTTTGGCTTAGTGTGCTATCTGAATCTGTGCTCATGGTTTGCCTCACTGTGACTCATAATAAGTCACTATTTATTGTGACCCCTTAGCTTTTAAATTCTAGTGCCCCTTTATTCTGCCTCTGAGGCCTATGTGCCTTGCATGCACACATCAACAAAATGGCACAAAAAGCCCACAACCAAATGAAGAAGGTATCTTAATATTGGTCCAACTGTCAGTTATAAAAGTTTTATGTCACATCAGTTATAAAAGTTGAGAGACATAACTTCTTTGCATCTGCCCATATACTAACATCACAATTCTCCTGCAGTTAATTTAATATGCTACAAATAACTTCTTGGTCTCCACTTGATTTAGGCGTGCGGGAGAGTCTGACTACAGTGATGGAGAGGAAGATTTTTACTACACAGAGATACGCCTCAACACTGATTCCGTAGCTGATGGGTTAAGTAGCTTGTCTCCCGTCTCCCCGTCTCTAGCATCTCCTCCTCCTTTTCCATCACAAGATGTGAACAAAAGTGACCTGTCATGTGCCAAAACAGATGTGAAAGGGATGACACCTCTAAGCCGCTCGGCTCCTACCAATCTCTACCTCGTTCACTCTGACCATGCTTACCAGGTAAGATTCTTTTTCCCATAAGGGTTACTGGCTCAGTGTCATTCACATTTCTAATGTGAATGAACCATGGCAAACATCAGTCTTGTGTGTTCCCCTTCCCCTCCTTTTCTATTCTTTCACGGACAAGAAGCTTTTGATTATTAAGCAAACCACAGTTCATTGTGATGTCTGAATTTTAGGAACTGTGGTTTGTTCAAACTGTGGCTTCCTTCTACTGATCTGTTTTGGGGGCGGAATCCAGAATGTTTATTAGAATCTATTCTTTTCTAATATTACCATTCCTTTCTTTATAATTGAATTCAAGACAGCTGAAATCAATTAAAACATTCAAATTGTCAATGACACAGTCTACCAACCCCCAAACAAGCACAACATCAGAAACAAGCAGAGAGAAAATATAAGCACCTAGCAACACAAAAGAACAAAGGGTGGTCTGAAAAGCGGGCGGGTTGCCTGGGGTCTGAAGGCATAAAGTAATGGGACTAGGTATCCCTCCCTCTAGGATAATATTTCAGAAACTTTACGCCATGATTGAAGGACCTGTTTCTGATATACTCTTGCCAAACCTCAGTCTACAAGGGCACCCAGAGTAGGATACTAGCTACGCAAGGTTACCGTATTTTTCGCCCTATAGGAGGCACTTTTCCCCCTCCAAAAATGATGGGGAAATGCGTGTGCGTCCTATGGGGCGAGTGCAGGCTTTCGCTGAAGCCTGGAGAGCGAGAGGGGTCGGTGCGCACCGACCCCTCTCGCTCTCCAGGCTTCAGGAGAGCCGCAGCGCAAGTCCCACAAGGTCGGGGGACAGCGGGGAGGCGGAACGCCGCCATCCCGCTGTCTCCCGATGTGGTTTGGAGGCTGACGGTGGGGAGACGCGTGCTTCTCCCGGCCACCAGCCCCGCAAGCTCCGGGGACAGCTGGGAGGCGCAGCGCGTCCTCCCGCTGTCCCCGGACCTGATCTGCAGGCGGGCGGCGGGGAGAAGAGCGCTTCTCCCCGCTGCCGGCCCCACAAGCGCCTGGGGGGGAAATAATTTTTTTTTTCTTTATTTCCCCCCCCAAAAAACTTGGTGCATCCTATGGGGCGAAAAATACGGTATATATATATATGAGAGAGAATCGGTCCATCACCATTTGCTCCTGTACACGTGCTTCCCATCCCTGTGCAAGTCTTGCAGAGGAAAGATCTGCAGCCTCTCAGAGAATTAAACTGCAAGTCAAACACAAGACGATAGTGTTCCCGCTATTTATTTTAACTTCATTTTTTCTTTCTTTCAGCAATTGCAAGTAAATTCTGAAAGATCACTGCATACTGCCTTCCCTCTTTCCCCCTCCCCATTCTTGCCTTGTAGTTGCTGCATAAGCCCTGACTTTTTGACTTGTTTCAAAATGATGACAAGATAGCATCATGTGCTTGTTCATGTTCATTAACTGTTCTTTTCACCATTTCATGATAGTTTCTGTGAGAAACTAGCTAATGTCATTTTCTCTCCCACCCACTCTGGTGTTTGTTGCCTCCTAAAGTGCTGCTTCTGTAAGATCTGATTTTTAAAAAAACATTATTGGGTCTGCATATATTGGAAAACCGTTCATTGCTCGTGAATTATTGTGAATGCAATTCTTCTTTCTGCTTGCAATACATATCATTAGACATCCTCCCTGTACCCCTCAGAGAACTGCATGAAAAGTACAGTGGACAGGGAAGGGCCATAGCTCAGTAGCAAGAACATCTGCTTGGCATGCAGAAGGTCATAGGTTTAGTGCCCAGCTAACTGGGAGACACCTCCACCTGAAACCCTCTTCCAGTCACTGTTGGCAGTACTAACCTAGACAGACCAGTGCTGTGACACTGTACTCCTATGTTCAAAATAATCTCTTTCCAAAACTTGATACCCAATTTACGGTCCTTAGTATAAGACAGTTTGCAACATAATTCTGTAGAACAGAGATGTTCCTCCTTAACTGACTGGTGTTTTTTAAAACAGGCCACAGCTCCTGTGAACATTCCAGGAACAACAAAGTTCACTCCCAATGGAAATAGCTTTAGCATCTCCTGGCAATCGCCCCCAGTTACCTTCACTGGCATTCCAGTAAGTAGAAAACCAACAAAATAGAACAACGGGAGGTTTTATTTATACCACGGATTCAGAATCGTCGTCCTTCCAGATGTTGCTGGATTCCAACTCCCAACAGCCCTAGCCAGCATATGGACCATTGTCGTGGAAGAAGGGAGCCGCAGTCCAGCAACATCTGGAGGGCCACAGGTTCACTATCCCTGCTTTTATATTGCGGTACATGCCTGGAAGCAAGCACTGTTGTCCTTTGTCCAGGTGAACATTCCTTTGTAGCAGTGCTCTGTCCTCTTCCGCCTGCCCTGCCCAGATCTGTAATTTGTGGGTGCATTGTTGAGATCAAGAGAGTCTAGTGGGAGCTGAGTAGAAAGACTGGCAAACGAACACAGTATTCCAGCTGTGAATCAACTAGTCCCCGCTGCCAACTGCTTGCATTTTGGACCTTACATTGATGCTTCTTACTGTAACATGCAGTATCAAAGTGTTTCTCCTCTGGCACCACGATCCTGAATAGGTGATACTCCCTAAAGTTACAACAGTTAATTCTGACGTCCTCCAGTCCATTGGATTTGTAAGCCTCATAGGATACTGGCTTGATGGTTTCTCCCCTTCCCTGCATTATTTTTGTTGACATGTGATCCATTGTAATCCCATATTGCTTTCTGTCATTCTTCTGCCCAGTTGCTTATAGCCTCTTTGTTTGCCATTTCTCCCTGCCTTGCATTTCCCCAACACAAATGGCTCCTATAAGTAAATTATGTTCTAATTTTTATTAAAATGATTGTTCCACCATTTAAATGATTGCCATCAGAGCATAACCCTCCTTTTCCATATCAAAGTGTTTTACCTAAGGCCACACGTTCCAAATTTTCCATTTCCTGCAAATGCACGCTGGCTGTACAAAGCCTCTGCTTACTGACAGTGTGAATTAGGCACCGATAAGGTACTGCCCGCTTCTTCCCTCTCTTCACCAAGTGAATCACAAAAGCCTCTTACTATCAACCTTTGGCATGTCTTGGAGGTTTTCTGTGGAGTCTGTGGTCTCCTGCTGAGCTGATAAAAAATGAAAGTAGCTGAATCAATTACATTGCTTTCTGCCAATGAATATTTATTAAATTCTATCAAGGAACAGCTAGCGGTGAAAGGCATCATGCTGGTAGCAATTTGAACAAGAGACTCTTAACAGAACATGCTGCGCATAAAATACTCCCAAAATTTGATTTCATGACAATACGGTTGATCTAGAATAATTATAAAGGGGGCTTGTTCTCTGTGGCGCTGTAGAAAATTGGCTGAAGTAGCACAAGAAATCCAAGAATCTTATTAGTCACTCTATAAACCAGATATTGAAGGCAACTGGATTAGGTGTGTAGGTATTCACAGAGCTTCATGCAATGCCAGTGATCTTTCGCCTATAATGACTTACCATTCCCAACAAAATTAAACCAAGTAAATAGTTCAAGTGAATTAGAAAGTGCATGCTTTTTAAAATTAAAAATGCAACAAAACAGTTTAATATAAAGGATTTTCCAGTTTTCATAGCAATACTAAAATGCATATTTAGATGAACATAATTCCGTGTGTTTCAAATTTGTATTGTTTCAAAGTACTTTTTAAAATCACAGCTATGTGATTTTGACATGTGTTACACTTAACTCCTAGGAAGGTGCCGTAGCTTCCACTAGCATAACAATTTAGTTGAATACGGACGAAAGATTATAAGGAATCAATATCATTGTCTGGAGCATTTTCCCATTTCACTGTAGTTCTCTAGACGAGTCCATATATTATCCCAGAAGCTAATAAAATGTTGAAGCTGAATAATGAAAGCATTAATCCTGAATTTCTCTTGGAATATACAGGTGTGCCTCCAATGGCTTTTCTGGAGTGTCTGATAGCAGTTGATTCTTTTGCCCTAACTTTATATACCAGGATGGTTGCAGGCAGAAATCTCTTTGCAGTGTGCATTAAAATTTCACTGCATTGGCCAAACATTGATGAAGCTGTGTAGGCTTTTCTTGGAACAGGCTCGTTAATGTTCTGTCACTTGAGTAGCAGCCTCCTTGTTTATTATGTGTTGAATGTCTTGTCCTTTACACCCTGTGATTTGGAATGTCATAGGACCAAGTGCCAAAGGGACGTGGGTGGCACTGTGGTCTAAATCACTGAGCCTCTTGGGCTTGCCGATCAGAAGGTCGGCGGTTCAAATCCCTGCGACGGGGTGAGTTCCCATTGCTCGGTCCCTGCTCCTGCCAACCTAGCAGTTTGAAAGCATGTTGTGATGGGATGATGAGCTGCTTGTGCGTAAAGCTTAGTCCCTCAGAGTTTGCTCAACTTAGCAAAGCTCTGTTTTTAGCGGAGCCCTTAAGCATGGCTCCCTCAGTCGCTGGCAGAATCCGACAGTGGGCGTTTACGGAATCTACTCCAGCATAAAAGCTCCTTGACGGAAACGCGTCGTCTAGATTTTCGGCGCGACAGTTTCCGGCGAGGAGTGGGTGTACCTATGGGAGGACCTGTGACTTCTCCGCTGTTATCGCTGGAAGACTCCCTGAGCCATTCCTTCGTCTCTCTCTCTCCCTGATCTCCCACTCTCCCCCTGCTGCTGCCTTCCGCCGCTGCTGAGTCTCTCCTGACTTCTGAGAGCCCCTCCACCTCCTGTCTTTCCGATGGCAGTTCCCTGACACATGTCAAAGTGGAAGTAGATAGGTACCGCTCCGGCAGGAAGGTAAATGGTTTTCCGTGTGCTGCTCTTGTTTTGCCAGAAGCGGCTAAGTCATGTGGGCCGCATGACCCAGAAAAACTGTCTGCGGACAAACACCGGCTCCCTCGGCCTGTAAAATGAGATGAGCACCACAATCCCAGAGTCGTTCGCAACTGGACTTAACTGTCAGGGGTCCTTTACCTTTAGGACCAAGTGCCAGAGATTCATTGCCCTGATGGAAGATTAAAGTGTGTTTTGCTTCTGTGGCAACTAGATATTGGTACTAAGAGAGTGCAGGAAGCAGCGTCTTTGAATTACAGGAAGGTTAAACCTAGGGAAGACATAACAGTTGTGCATAAGTCATGAAATCTTCCTTGAACATTTTAAAGCGAAGTCCAAATAGTCACCTGCTAGGGTTGGGTAGTGCTGGCTCGTTTAAACTGCAAAGTCTACTATTAAACTTCCCCTTGGCCCCATAGCTGCTGGTTCTGGTGGGTATCCCATTCCCCATCTCTTCTCCCGCACCACCATTCATTTCTTTATGATATTGGATATGCCAGAGAATTTGAGACAAATGCAGTAGAAGAGGGATGATGCAGAGGAATTGGAATAAATGTTCAGCAGGGCAATGTAGTATAGTCCTACATGGAACCAGGCTAGTTCAGATATTTGTCGAAGGACACTGCATGTTCAGATGTTCCCCGTCACTTAACATTTCTTTCCATGCATTTGGAGGCGCGGAGGCTGAATCTTTCTTTTTTTTTTAACATGAGACGCATTCAGTTCTGCCATGTGCTCCACTGAATGCTTGGCTTGGCTGTTGGAGAGCCAATGGGATGGAGGAGCCTTTAGGAAATGCAGTACATATAATCCATTGTGTCCCTTCCCATTGAAATTCTGTAATCAGAATTGTATTTTCATCTCTGCTTCTAGATTTCACCAACTCACACACGTCCTGCAGGGAGTGGAGAGCAGAAGCAGCAGATTCAGACCGTTCTGTCATCCCCTCCTAGACTGTCAGTTGGCCTAAGGTAAGAGACGTTTTGCTTTTGACAGCAAATCACTAAATTAACTGAGGGTGTGACTGTAAATTATTTGCTTCCCCTCCATTACATATGTTTCGATGAAATTCTTTTCAATATAACTAGACAGCAAAATAATATTGAAAATGTTTTTAAAATCATTATTGATACATTTTTTTGTTCACAAATCCCATTAAATTCTTTCTCAGTCCAGAAAAATAAGTACAAAGCCCATCTTCCATCTCTTCTTAAAGAAAAGTTTGTGTCCACTGATTTGCTCCTTGGCTAGGAAATGAGAGGGGAAAGGGGGGTGGGAATCCTTGAAATATCAGAGAATATAACTTTGCTCCTTTCTTGGAGTTGAAAGGAGATTGATAAAGGGCATGTGAAGAGGGGTTTTTTTAATGAAATGGGTCTGAAGGAGTGACTTTTTGTTTTACCAAATGAGGATGAAGGATTCTTGCTAACTTCACTTGTAAAGATTTATGCTGCCATCCTATATTCACTTACCGTGGGGGTAAGCCCCACTGAACTGATTGGATTTACTTCTGTGTAGACACTCATAGAATTGCACTCCTAGCAGAATAGTTGCCTCATATTTGACCCTTCAAAGAAAATTTATGGAGTAGTAGAACAGCTGGTTATTCATGTTAAAATAGCTATAGAAAGAAAACCAAGTGTTCCATTCTGTTGAAAATTTTCATTGGTTTACAAAAAAAAACCTCCTTCCATTCACCCCAACCACCACAAAACTAGTCTCAATTGGATAGACTTCTCCTGATTCTATGCTCCTTGAAGCACTTTCCCATTTTGGTTGTCTTTTACATCCTTTTTCAACTCCAGTCTGAGATAACTGGGCTCAAAGTAATCTTTGGATTTCCAGTAATACTTATAGCAAATTCTCCATGTCAGTATTTTAGATGAAATAACCATAAACCAGCTTTCCTTCTCATTATTCTGACAGAAAACCGAGAGGAGAGGGGAAGAAATGTCGCAAAGTGTATGGGATGGAGAACAGAGATATGTGGTGCACAGCTTGTCGATGGAAGAAGGCCTGCCAGAGGTTCATTGACTAAAGCGTGGAAAAAACGATGGAGGGGTATGGAGTGATTTATGGCAGGATTTTCTTGCTACAGCCAGGCTGTGTGATTTTCTTCTTCTTTTTCTGTCCACTTCCTTCAGTGCTGGCTTCTACTTTGCACTCTAAGGTGAAGTAGTTATACCCCAAGAGAACGACTTCTTCGAAGCCAACATGCAGCAATATAGTGGGAAACAAACAAAAACAAAACCTTCAAAAAGTTTTGAAGCAGGAGCAGCTATATGTCTTTTTTTTTCTTTAAAAGAAAAAAAAAGAAAAGAACTCTCTTTAATAACCTTGAACAATTTGCCTGCCGGGACCATGTGTTTTTTCACACTGCATTATTGTCTGTGTTGTGAACTTTGGGATTGGGGGGTGGGGAATCAAGTGATACTTCTTTTCCTAAAATGTTTATGCACCACACAAATGCATAACATAAGCTACAGTTTTCTCAAGAGCAGCTCTCCCGGGAGTGGTGAATAATTATAATGTGAGCAAGTCAGAAGTGGGAAGTGTCCTTTAGAGGTACTAGGATACGGCTTTGCTGGAAAGACAAGCATCCTTGTGAAGAATCTTTTGTGAGAGGTCTCAAACCTGAAGCCCAAGCATGAGTCTTGTTTCTGTGCTAAAGGAGGATACCTGGAGAGGGCAGGGGAATCACCAGCACACCCAAACTAAAAAGTACAACCACAAGTGGGAAGGGAGTCAATAACATTAAACGACCTTCGGTTGAAATAAGAATAAGAACTTGGGTTCCAATATGATCTTCCTAGAAGTGATTGCAGGATAATTCTTTGTGCTCAAGGTCCTGTTAAGGAGGAGCATGGGCAGCCATGTGGACTTTTGTCAGCATTTATTCAGGGATGTGATGATCCAAACCAGCAGCTTCCTTCCCTGCCTTTTTATATGACATTCTGAAATGAACAGATCAGTTAAAATACAAGGCATTATTTCTGGGGGTAAAAGCTACATGGAGGAAAACAGCTCAACAACAACAACAACAACAACTTAAATGCTTTCCAATAAGTAAAATATGAGTGTAGCATAGCAGTTATATGTGTATATAAAAAATCCTTAGGGGGTAAAGTTGTTTCAAGGTCAGAAATAAAAGGTCTTCAAGCTGCCTTGCACTTTGATAGGTCTTGGTGCTTTAGTGTTGGGGTGGGGTCCATTAGAAGGCACAGATTATATTAGTGGGGTGGTGGCTGAGCGAGCTTTTGAAAATCAGTGGGGAAAATGCATACAGGTAGATAGAAATTGTTTGTCTGAGCAGGCCCTACTATAACAAAATGAGATTGGTGCAATAGCACAACGTCCTGGTGGATTTTGTCCTGTGATATTAACTCAGGTGGAAAAAGAATGGTATCCCAAGTTGGGAAAACAAGAGCAAGAATGGAAGCCTATGTGGATGTCAGTCCAACTATTGCATGACTACAAGTCATAGGCAAATTTTATTTTTTGTAAGACCACAGATACTGGTGTCTACCGATGGCTATGGGGGGCAGCACAACATTTAATTGGAGCACAGAATCTATAGCTAGGGTTGGTCCTCATGCAAACTTTTTTAAAAAATAGCTTTAATAATAGGCCTCTTCCTTTGTAGGGTTCTGTACAGGTAAGTCTAAGATTCCAAAACAAGCGTATTTGGGAAACGACTGAGTTGCATCCATAGGGTTCTCCCATGTAAGCAGCCTCAAAAGAAATTCAAGCAGTTTTCTCTAACACCTCCAAAGAACACAATCCTACAGATCTTGAGCTGATGCAGTCAGTCTTAACAGCTGTGGGATAAGGATCATGCCCTCCTGGAGATGTGGCAGTGAAATAACAGAAGGCATGAGTTTGATACAAAATGACATTTAAAACAACAATAACGAGTAGTCTTGTTACTCTACATGGCAACTGTTTAGATCTAGCCTGACCATTAAAGTTAAAGAAAAAGTAATATTTGAGAGGCAGAGGAGTGAAGCCTTGTTTTTAGTTGCATCTTCAAATGTAAGCGGTGTTTGACAAGACTATCAGCAATGCATAGTGTTTATGTGATCAGGAAGCTAACTGCTAATTCCAGAGTTGTATACCTAATGTAACAGTCCCTCCATGTGTTCATGCTTTAATTTGTAATGTGTTAGGTTGCAGTCATTCTTTTGTGTTGCCATATATCTCTGAGTGTTCACAATGATCTGTTTGAGGTTCACTGAATAGGGATCACCCATAACCTCTGTTTGGACCTGTTGCTTGGAGATGAGTACAAACATTAACCTACTTCCTTAATGTTCAGGGGGAGAAAAGGTAAGGCACAGTTTCATTCCTAATGTTGCATAGGCAATGTTTGTAGAAGGCATGCTTGCTAAAAGACCCAGGTCCAATTCCTGGCATTTCCATTAAAAAACCTTAAACAGGACTATGAAAGACCTCTGCATGAGGCCTTAGAGAGCCACTACCATTTGGAATAGATGTTATTGGCATCGATAGACCAAGAGTTTGACTTTGCAATCACATGTTTTAAGAAGAATGAAGTACCGCAGAAATATTTTGCACTAAAGAACAAATTCTTTATCAATTAAATGTTCCAGTTGAAGTTCACATGGTCCTGTTCTAGTTCTGTGGCGTTTTCACAGGACAATATTGCCATACAAGTTGCAGAATGATAACTCACATTCAAATAAACCATTAATATGACTCAAGGTCACAAAACCAGAAAGTGTAAGGGCAGAGGATGGTAAATATTTAGGCTGTTGACAGGCGGGGCCAGTGGTGTAGCGTGGGGGGTGCAGGGGGGGCCGGCCGCACCGGGCGCAACATCTGGGGGTTAGGGGGCGCAAATCCACGGGTTAGGGGGCGCAAATTACTTGCCTTGCCCCAGGTGCTGACAACCCACGCTACGCCACTGGGCGGGGCGGGGGCAGGTATTGGAAATACATAATAAACTAGAAACCCATAGCTGGTATTTCGTTGCATGTATTTATGGATATGATTGGAAATTCTGTTTCAGGGTGGTTGCATATGATAGGGACTACCAAATTATTATTGGTGCTCTCAAATGTTCAGAGCTGAAGTCAGCCCTTGACATATCTAAATATTCACAAGAGTTGAAAACCAATGTTTGACCCTTGATCGTTTTAGCATTTTTGTCAGGCATTTTCAACTTAACTCTGCATTCATGAGGGCTAGAAACACTGAAACATGATCTTCCCAGGATAGTGCCTGCTGAATATTGCCCATGACACTCTGTCTTAATGCGATAGCATTCATAAAAATTAATCGGCATTGACAACTTATTTCTCCCATCTCCATTTCTCTGCTCTGCAAAGCTTTCTTATACTATGTATGGTTCAAGTCTTGAACGGTGGGAGTGTTCCATGTGGCAACACTGAGATAGGCTTTGTTTGAACTACTGTTTGCCATAGCTAGGTTTAAGGCCAAGCTGCCCTAACATAGGATTTGGTTGTTTACTCAAAGACTGAACCACCTTATAAGACCTACTAGACCTCTGATAGGAAGAGAAGAGCATAATTTTACAATAGATCTGCTTGAGCTTGCCTTGTTGTACATAGTAACTGCTTGTTCTAAAATTGCTTACAAAATAACTTTTTTTATTGTTGTAGAATTTCAATAGGGTTTTGAAACCCAGGAAAACCACAGAAAGTAGGTCACTAGCTAGAATTGTAATTATGCCAGCTTGTCAGGTGTGAAAAATGCTACACTGAACCACAGGTGGCTGCAGTGAACTATTTAAAGGCTGTTTTTTTAAAAAAAAAAATACTTGCTGAAGTCCATTTCAGTGGGTATACTCTGAGTGAAGTTTATTTGGATACAGCCCAGTTTTGAATGTCTGACCATGTCAGAGTTATCCATTTCTTGGATGAACCCGTTGATAACTGTCTTGTGGTTAGTGTTATACATGAAAATTACACCACCACAAAAAAAATATGCACGGGACTTGTAGCTCAGTGGAAGTTTTTATTCTACTCCCCCTTTGAAAAACCGCCTCTTTCATTTCAAAAGAAGTTGAGCATGCAGTGGAAGAAAACAAATCTGAGGCTTCTTGAACTCACACAATTGTTTCTGGTTCTTTGGTTCTTTGTCACTGATTCTAGTTGAAATGTAGAATATGCTGTTGTCAACCTGATCCCTATTCTAAAGATCCACCCCATCCTAAACTGTGACTCTTGCCCCCTAATTGTTATCTCCCCACCCCGCCCTATTGACTCTTAAAATTATGTAAATAAATTATTTCCCTCAGGGAAGGAAAACAAAAAGAATAGCAATATAGTTTTGTTTTAAATAGAATTGGTTGAGCACAGAGAGAGATGTAAAGTATAAAAAGTTTTGTTTTCTAGCCAGATTTATTCCATAAAATTTGAAAAATTAGTCCCTTGAAATTGTTTATAGAAACAAGCATTTATCTTATTCTTGTTTATCTTCAGTAAGGCGGGTTTTGAAAGGTGACATGTGTTTATATTAGGAATTGAATTCCAGTGGACTCTAATTCAATTGGCAGTTGACCATTCTTTCTACAATCACACTGCTCAAGTGTCAGCAACAGAATGACCACTCATTAAAAAAAAGTAAGTTTATTATGTGCAAATAGTGTGTCTTTCAAAGACAAAAAGGTATTTGGACATTGTCAAGCCAGTCATTCCTATGCCCTGTATTAGAGTGGATCAACATGGGACGTCCACTTGCCCCCCAGCGATCCTCTCCCAAAGGAGAAATTAAATTCTTTCCCAGGCAATACCGGTCTTATCTGTACCCAAGGTGTTGCAGAATCCACTTTCAGGCATCTTTTCAGTCCCAAAACAGGCAGCAGATTCAAGGGGGTGCCAAGTGCATGAAAACTCAGTATTGTGCTGGGGGAAAACAGGCAAGGAAGAGGCTGTAAGGCAGCTTGAGGTTTGTTTCCCTTCTAATCTGTGTTCAGATGGGAACTTCTTACCAGAGCTTTTTTAAAATTGTTTGTTATTTATTTTTTCTTTATAGATTTGTTTTAATGAAGCTCCCTCTGTGTTTACTTCATGTCAGCAAGATAGAATTTTAAATAAAAATGAAATTTATTCATATTCCTGCATATGAAAATACGGCATAATTGGCCTTTTGTGGCTACACATACAAGAAACCCAACACTCCCCTTTCCATTTTTTTTTTTAAAAAGGCAGTGCTTTTGTATGTGAATGAGGGGCCACCAATCCTTTATCTGAGCATAATGTAATACTGTTTTTGTATAGTCCCATTCTGTCAAAATGCCTGGCCCTCAAGTCCAGTATATAGTGCATGATTCCTTTTCGTGATCAGAGCTCTCATAGGGATGTTGATCTTGCGAGAACTTTAACTTTTGCAAAAGTTTTGTGGGAAATGAATACTAAAGTCTGCCCAAAGAAACACAGAGAGAGAGGTGTTGTTCTGTATATTAAGAACATAAAAAGAGCCTGCAGGATCAGGCCTATGAACCATCTAATTCAGTCTTTTAAAAAAAAAAAAATTGCCAACTGGATGCCAATGAGAAACTGATTATAATCAGTTTGCAAGCGTGTTCCTTGGAAATTTGGGGTGCCCCAATGTGAATATAGTAATGGCCAGTAAGCTGCTAGGCGTTGCAGGTGTTCCAGAATCAATTGCACAAGACAAAGAGTAGGAGTTGATTGGCAGACAAATTAGAGTCAGGTGGTTTGTCTGAGGAAAAGAGGTTTTTGAGCATCTTTGTTCTGTGATTTTCTGTCTTAGGAGTCCCTGGTTCAGCAAAACACTTAAGCTCATGTTTAATTTAACTTGCTTATGTTTTTTGAATTAGGACTACTTAGCAATGAAGCTGAGTCCCTCACACTATTAGGGTGCTAGAATGTGACTTATTATATTTCTAATATTGTATTTATACATTTTACATTGCACGACAATCTGGATTTTTTGAGGTGCCATGCCATTTGTTGTATAGATCCAGAAAGCTTTTTTTCTCTCCCACAATTTATATATAAAAGGGAGAAGTAATTAAAGATATGCCAAGAAATAGCAAGTTTAATTGGCTCTTTACAAAATGTTGTAAAATTAACCTGTCTCGTGGTGGTCTTAGTGTCTGAGATATGCAGTAGTTATAGCAAAAAATAAAAAAGGAAAGCAACAACAGCCTTACTGAATGGTGCAATATTGCTTTTCTATTAAACAAAGGGCTATCTTGTTGAAGAAAAGTATAAGCCACTGTGAAGAATAATTTTGCAGCATCTTACTAGCAAGTCTGTATAGCCAGAACTTTTAGCCAATCTAATAGGTTTCCAAAATGTGTTGAGAGTACATAAATTTCAATAGGGATATAATTTGAAAATCCGTTTCAGAGAGGGATTTTTCTTGTCATTGTCAGTTTGAATCCTATTCTCAGGGCCATATGTCCCACAGGAAAGGAAGGTTAACTAGTATTCTAGTCCTGAAAAAGTCTTGTATGTTTTAAACTAGTCTCTGCCTAGTTCTGGCATTTAGACAACATGAAGGTAGCTTAAAATTTGATTTCAAATCTTCTGGTTTCAAAACATACTTTGAATTGACCCACAGTCCTAGATAATGATTATTTGTTTTTAACCACAAGACTGAAAGCTTTTCAAACATCATAAGGCATGATCTCCCCCCCCCCCTTACATTCTTCAAAAGAAAAAGAAAAATTGCTATCTAAAACCCCTAAAGTTAGCCAAAGATTAAAGATCCAGGGAGCAGGTTATCTTGTTGTTTGCTTTTTCTTTTCTTTTTTAACCATTGATGTTCTATTGTTACGGATCTGGAGGAAGGTCAGTGTGAAGACAAATATTCAAGCTATATCAGAAAGCCCTGTTTAGGGATACAGTAGTCATGCAATTCAGGTTATCAATATCATATACCTTACAATGCACTCAAATTGTACAAAGGTGGCAGTACTTTGTATCAGGTGAACAGATTTCTGGTGGGGGTGGAGAACAGAGGCTAACGTACATTAAAAATCCACTACATTTAGCAAAGCATTAGTATTTTCACAGTCTCCATTCATTTCATTGGGGCTTGTGCAGGGGTCCTACACAATCCAACATTGGAATTAATACAGCAGTGGTAGATGGCAGATTGTTCCTGCCTTCCCCTATGTCTTCTCATGTCAAAATAATTGAACTTTTTATCTACTGTTGAATGATCCTTGTGGTATTTGTTCATTTGTGTTTATGTGATATAAAATGAGAACCTGGAAGAAATGCATTGAATTAATTTCACTCTTAGCTTCTGTGGGTTGTATATATTAGATCTAGTAGACACTTTGACAGAAGCCTCTTTGATCCAGTAAAGGTTTTCCTCAGCATGTCTGAAAGGAAGGATATTTTCACAATTCCTTTTCCACCCCTGCAACCTACCCCCAAATCTGCTCCTGGGGGTTGTGAGACACACACACACACCTCAGAACAGCCTGGGAGGTGACACCTGGGAGCTGCTGGATGTATTTGGCAAAAACCACCTCCCTCTCTTGTTCCATTAATAGAAGCTAGTGCTGGATCCAAGGGGTTTCTGTCAATGAAAAATCACCACTGAATACAACACTAAATCTTTCATGCCAATCACTATGGGTGGTGGTCAACTCAATAACTGCACAAGCAGAACAACTTGCACAAGATGACTTTCCCCCTTTCTTCCCCACAGGCCCCCTAAATCTGTTTGGGGAGTTCCCCCAACCCACTGGAGCAGACTTGGGAATGGCACGAAGGTCACACGGGGACAGAGGTGGGTTTAGGGGAGAGCAACTGGGTCGGTCACATTGGAGGCAGAGTTGGAGGCAGTGCCACAGCTATGATGTAGAATGGAAGGTGAGAGGTGGGGGCACCAAATATTGGTGTTGCACAGGGACCCACTGAAATTTGAGACCGCAAGGTCCACTATTGAGGGGGAAGACGAGAAGTCGTTCCAGTTGCACAGCTATTTAGCTGAATACCACCCTATTTTCCATATACTTAGTCAGGCTTGTGGCATAATTACACAGGTAGAGTAAATTAATGAACATGATCTGTTGCAATTGCCAAGCTCTGATTAAATATTTGAATATAATAAAACCTTCCTCGGGTTGCAATAATGGCACCAGTCCATCTTGACAAAGAGTAGCATGGCTAATTATAATTTATAGCGGATTCCCCCCCCCCAACCTAAAAAAAAAGGAACTTTGTTTTGCTCCAGAAACGTGGTCATTTTCTTTTAAAAGTGGAGGGTAGGGGAGAAACCATTTTGTCCTTAGAAAATAATATGTATCTGAAGTCTGGGATCCTAAGTTCATATTTGGAAATAAGTTTCAAATGAAATAGTAGAGCTGATTTTCAGACAAAATTGGTAAGGGCGGCTGCAGCTCCTGTCATTTGCTGGAAATAAGTATTTAAACATATGCTTTAATGTCAACAAGACAAACTATAGACTGTTAGAAAGTTGAGGCTAAGAACCTGAACTGCAAGCTTTCCGTTTTCTTACAGTTAATCGAGATTCTCTTTAAATGTTTAGATGTAGATGTTTTAATCAGATTCTGATGTTGTGGAAATATCTTGGTTCTGACTAAGGTGACATAGGCCCGGTCTGAATGCAACATCGCCTGTTTTTCAAATCATAGTTTGTGAAGCAGGAACAAGGGTCAGGCCTGCATACTCTTCCCTGTCCCCTCCTCTTGAGCATTGGCTTCAGTGTGGAGATCTTGCTTTGCTTTTAAATCAGAGCTCCTTGTGGTATCCAAAACAGGAAACTGCTTTAATATCAGTTTACTAACAGAGGTGTTAAATCATAAGACAACCCTGGGAGACCTGTCTGAATCCGACCTACTTTTGGTTTTTGACAGACGTGGCAAAGTTGCAAGCTGTACATATGTTCAGCCTCTCTCAAGGCCAGCTTAGTGTGTAAACTTCACTAAACAAATCAACTTGTGAGAAGGTTAGCCTATGACGGGGAAGTTTGCCTGGCTCTCTACAAGCTTGGAAACCTAGGCTGTAGTCTACAGAACTACTTTTCTGAAGTTCTCTTGCAGATTTTTGCTGAACTTTTCTAAGATTTTCTGGAGTTAAAGGTATCTAGCAGAGTTTTATAGCTGCAATCACTGTTGAATGTCTATGCTAATTCAACTTTTATCTCCTGTTTGTGTCTCATGTCCATCTCTGAGCTACGTTGCAGCTTATAGAAGCTTTGACTTATTTGTGAATTATGCTCCTAGCCTTCACATGTGAGAAGTTATGTTTTAATATGCATGTTCGTCAGGTTCAGAGCTTTCTAGAAGAGAAGTGTAAGAGATTTCCATACCCTTTTTCTCCCTGTCAAGATTGTATTGCTGCTGAAAATGTATAATTTTAGTGAATGTTGGAGAGGCACATGGTACAATAATAAGCTTTCTTTTTTCGGGGGAAAAGCTAAGTTCCAAAGTGTACATGGAATACATGTTATCAAGCACACTTGGTAAGCGCAAAAGCACTAGTTTATATTTAAGAAATTGACAGTACAATCCTAACCATGTCTACTCAGAAGTAAAACTTACTGAATTCCATGGGGCCTATTCCCAGGTTAGGATTGCAGCCTAATATGTCAATCTTAAATATTTAATTCATGTGTTGAGTTTGGTTTTCTAGGGATTACTTGCAGAGTTCTGTAAAACTGCAACATATTTATACTAAAGAAAACAACAACCCGTTAACAAAAGGCTCATTGGGATCCCTTAATTACCGTATTTTTTGCTCTATAAGACTCACTTTTTCCCTCCTAAAAAGTAAGGGGAAATGTGTGTGCGTCTTATGGAGCGAATGCAGGCTGCGCAGCTATCCCAGAAGCCAGAACAGCAAGAGGGATTGCTGCTTTCACTGCGCAGCGATCCCTCTTGCTGTTCTGGCTTCTGAGATTCAGAATATATATTTTTCTTGTTTTCCTCCTCCAAAAACTAGGTGCGTCTTGTGGTCTGGTGAGTCTTATAGAGCGAAAAATACGGTAGTTTGGCGAATATCACTTTAGATTGAACATGTAGATTCTGATAACAAAAAAAAAAGGTTTCAAGAAGGAAATGTAGTTAATATTATTCGGTTACTGCAGGGGTGGGGGCACCTTTTCCAGACCTAGGGCCATGTCCCCTTCTGGGAAAGTTCCCAGGGAGAATGGGATCTGAGGCAAAAAGCAGGCAGAGCAACAAATGTGAATTTTACCTTTGTAAAGGCTAGTTTCTACAGAGACACTCCACATCCTATAGTCTCAATCCAGGCAAACAAGAAGCACTATCAGAGTTCAAGGATGCATTTCAAGGCAGGTAGGGGGTGTAGCCTGTGGAAAGTCCTGAGGGCCACATTTGGCTCTCACACCTGAGGTTCCCTGCCCCGGAATTACTGCTTCCACAGTTAACGTTTGCAGGAAAACTGTGTTTTGATTTATGTCTGCTCCCAGAAGAATCTATGGATTTTAATGAATGTATCTGTAACTGTGAAACTATGCATTTTTCATAAGAACATGTGTTACATTATACCTGTTCAGAAATCTTCCTAAAGGTCTACTAAAATGGTTAAATACCGCCCATGGTGAATTGCTCAAATTTCCATTCTTGGCACACTTCAAATTCTGCTTTAGAGGGATGAAAAGGAATGGCGTCGCGGAAGAAATGTGTATTTCTCTCCCTCTAGGCCAGGCTTCCTCAACCTTGGCCCTCCAGATGTTTTGAGACTACAATTCCCATCATCCCTCACACTGGTCCTGCTAGCTAGGGATGATGGGAGTTGTAGGCCAAAAACATGTGGAGGGCCGAGGTTGAGGAAGCCTGCTCTAGGTAATGCAGTTTTAAGACAAGGGAAAATCAAGTGAACTGCTCTCATGTCCCATTTATTTTTAGGCAGGAGACGTGGGTGTTTGTCAGTGGGCCTTAACTGTGAGCAGGTTAAGTGGTGCTTGCAGTGGGCTGTCCATTCTACATCCTGCTCTATCAGTGACTGTGTACATTCAGCCCTGTGAGTGGTTACTTGAAACTGGTTGCCATAGAGAGTCAGGTCAGTCTTCCCCACACTGATGCCTTCAATATATTTTAGACTACGACCACCTCCGTCAACTCCAGCTAGTGTTGCTGTGCTGGATAGGATTGTTTGGGGAGTAATAATCCAAAATATCTGGATGGACACTAAGTTGAGGAAGGCTGGGTTAGGTCATCAGGTGGTTTTGATCTTTTCAAATACCACCAGCCAACTTAAGAAGTAACTTTTGAAAACCTAGTCAAGATTCTGAATATGCCGTTGTAACGGAGCAGAGCTGCAGAGTAAAAATGGTGTTGTTAAATTTTATTTTTTACTGTAGTTCTAATGAGTTAAAATCCTGCCATGTTTTATTGTAAACACAGTGCCAAATATTTCCTTTTGCCTGATTAACAATACAATTTTAGGAAAACTAGCATCCGTCCAATACAGGATGAAAGTCTCTTGCTAGTCTCCTAGGACTCCAGTTATACAATATGATGTTCTTACAACTGGGGATCTATGCAGATTTTGAGGAATCTGCCTGCAAACATCATACTGAAGGGCTGAGCCTTGAACAATGCGCAGATAGAGCTACAATTACTACATTACTAGAGGGCTTTTTCACAGTAGTATATTGTGCTCCCTGTGCCAAGGAGGTGACTTTAGGTTAGCCTCAGATTAGAGTCAAGCATACCTCGGAGCAGGGAGTGGAATTTCATCCACCAAAATTTAGCACGAGTCTATCTGGGGAATAACTGCAGCCTACCTCTAGTCTGACACGGGGACAGGAGGCAACTTATCCCTAGGTGAATGCTGCAAAAATTACTAACGTGTTTCAGAACCTGTAAGACTATGTCATATGCCTGCGGTTTCACTTCCACTGGAATCAGTGGAGCTCCTTCCAAAGAATGCAATGAGAGTGAGTCATCCTTTGGTTTTCAGGAGGAGTTTCTTTTATTGTCTGTTTTAATATGGGGAATTCACTTTATAAATATTTGACAAAGAGAGCTTCCAATTTTGGCACTAATGGAAATACTGGATACTTTTAATATATATTTAGAAGGTTATTTGAAAAGCAAAATGTTCTGTCTTTTTATATAATTTTTAGCCAGATACATATACTCTGATTACTACTTCTGTGGATTCCTATCAGACTGTAAGTGCAAAAAAACAAAAACAAAAAAAAACTAGTTCAGGTTTCAAAACCCAGGGGGTAGAGGACAGGGGAACTGACTGTTTTGAAGTGCTTTGCTAGTTTTTGGTATATTGTGTGTTTGTATATAAATATATCTATATACATTATAAAGATATATAAAAATAGGCCTGTAAGGTTAAATGTTTTGTGTTTTTATCGCTGTACTCTAAGGAAATAAAATGTGTTTTGTATTACTTTATGAGTTAATTACAAAAGGCTTTATGCATTGATCAAAATGTTTTCTAGCTATTTTACACCAGAAGTTGATAAATAACTCTAATCCTATGTAAATCACAACATTGAGTTTAGAAGTGGAATTTGAGATTTTTAAGCTGGCTCTGATGGATGGCACCAGATAAAATGCACTTTCTTTGTGGCATGTAATGTATTTTGCTCTCAATGGGCTTTAAAACAAAAGACCACAACATGTTTACATCTTTTCTTGTGCCCTCCTCTTCCCCCCTTCCTTTATAATAATTGCAAAAAATAAAATATTTCCTCTTGGAGGGGGGGAAGCAAACAAATATCTGAGTTACTGAAGTAACATTGTTCAAGAACGGATTGTTTGGAATAGATTAGTATGTTGGTTTTAAAAAACAAATCATTTTAGTGATAGTCTTCAGTATGTGAGCTCTGCTTTGTGATGTTTGGTTGTGACAAATATGCTGTTGCTTATCTAGTCTAAATATCATTGTTTTCTTGTATTTTACTGTTAATGGCTATTCCATTAGTTGCACTTGCTTGAACTGAGTCAGATGACTCAGAAGAAGTCTTGCGGAACTATTGAGACTGTTATGATGTCCAGAAACATTACTTAAATGCACTTATAATTGATTTACTACCATGCAGTATGTTGAACTGTTTCATGTAATAAAGGCATTTGTTGTATAAACTTTGTCGTGGGGACAATTTTCCTTGGGCTACTTTTTGTGCTGAAACAAAAAGATGGGGGGGGGGACACCAGCAAAGGCAGGGGAACACACAGCCAAATCTAATGTACTAATCCACTTATTGGAACATGGAATTTAAGCAATTGAAAGGGTTCAAAAGTCCAACACATGTGATGGCTCTTCTTCGGAACAGATTACAAAACGATGGATGGATATAAAGACAAGACCAAAAAAGCAAACAAACCCCAATGTCTTTAAATAATTTTAAACACCAATATTTGTACATATGTTATAATGATTTGAGATAACTCTGATTTATATACGCTAGACCCATTTCACTAGTGGAAGGGAAGCGAGACTGTAATATTTTGATACACACTTTTCCTTCATGTTTGGATAGTCCTAAGAAGCAAACATTCTTGCGTAAGTACAGCTATGCTGAAGACCACTATTGTAATAAAAACTCCCTTTGCTCAACCGTGTACACCATGGGTAGGCAAACTAAGGCCCGGGGGCCGGATCCAGCCCAATTGCCTTCTAAATCCGGCCTGCAGCCGATCCAGGAATCAGCGTGTTTTTACACAAGTAGAATGTGTCCTTTTATTTAAAATGCATCTCTGGGTTATTTGTGGGGCATAAGAATTCGTTCCATTTTTTTCTTCAGAATGTAGTCCGGCCCCCCACAAGGTCTGAGGGACATTGGACTGGCCCCCTGCTGAAAAAGTTCGCTGACCCGTGGCGTACACCATGCAGGAGTGCTGGCTTGGCCCCACAGCTGTAGTTGCATGGCCCTGACACCTAAATTTGTGGGTGCCTGGCACCTATGACACCATGAGATGCTAAGCCCTGTGTACCTATTCAAAATGGTACCCAAATATTGGAATAAAATATACCTGCAAGAATATTCTCCATCACAAGACTTTTGCACCTTTACCAGTCCAGCATGGATTCCCTGCAACCTGCATGGATTCTATATCCAGCACAACAGCACCTAGAACAGAAAGACATCAAAACTAGCTGGAAACCCATCTTATTATATATATGTCTTCGTTGAGCAAATCTTTATCATAGGTTGCCCTCTTGTGGTGAGAAGGTGTGTTTGCAGCTTTAAAATCCCTAAAACTGCTCTTTACAAAGCAGCTAACGCCTGTCGTCTTTCCAGATAGTCGATACAACTGGCAGTGCTGGTGGCGCTGATAGGAACTGCAGCTTAGTAACATCTGCATCCATTCCCACTAAATTAAATGTTATTAAATGTCACATTCTCACTAAATTAATTGGAGCAAAAGCGCAGAAGGATTCTGCCTCAGAATCTGTTTGGACGGTTGGAGCTCAGCTCCAGGGCCTGCGACATCATAACGAAAGCGAGTGTCTCAGATGTTGATGCCTCTGGGCTGTAGGAGGCAGGAATACCACATCAGAAGATGCCAATTCCAGAAAGGATTGAGATTGTGCCTCTCTCTCTCTTTAAGGTAAAGGTAAAGGGACCCCTGACAGGTCCAGATGCGGACGACTCGGGTTACGCGTACATCTCGCTCTATAGGCCGAGGAAGCCGGCATTTGTCCACAGACTGCTTCCGGGTCATGTGGCCAGCATGGCGAAACCAGAGCAGTGCACAGAAACGCTGTTTACCTTCCCACCAGAGCGGTACCTATTTATCTACTTGCACTATGACGTGCTTTTGAACTGCTAGGCTGGCAGTTTAAGGTAGGAATGGCCAAAATTGGCCCTCCCCCTGTTTTGGGACTACAACTCCCATCATCCCTAGCTAACAAGACCAGTGGCAGTTTAAGGTAGGCATGGCCAAAATTGGCCCTCCAGCTGTTTTGGAACTACAACTCCCATCCCAGTGGTCAGGGATGATGGGAATTGTAGTCCCAAAACAGCTGGAGGGCCAAGTTTGGCCATGCCTGCTTTAAGGCAATGAAACAGTTCGGCAGTTCAATGATGCAAGGGATTCAGAGAGGGAAAGCTATACTTTTTAATTATTTTGTATGTTGTTATTGACTGGGGTTTTTCCCCCTTCTTCCTAACAAAACAGGATCAACTGACCTATTCTCCCTTTCCCCTTCCTAGTGCATAAAAATCCAAATTAAAAGAAAAAGATAAAGTAGAAATATGATGCAAGGGGGATTAAGATATTGCACAGGTGATGTAGACCTCTCCAATTGTCCCACTAGCACCTGGGTTGGGGGCCACAGAAGGATGTGTCTCTGTTTATGATAGGGATAGCCAGCTGTACAAACCTGTACAGAAATATTTTTTAAAAAATCATGAAACAATAGCTTTTACAACTCAGTTCTTACTATCTTGGTTTGAGGGAATGAGTACACATATCAGGATAAAAGGCCTATTGAAGTCAGACACTAGTGGCAACAAGATTATCTATCATGCAAAAACATATGTACAATTTGTGCGCCCAATGTTTGAGCTGTACAACTCCGTAAGTAACACTTTTTCACAATAACACTTACATGTGTGGAGATACACTGGGCACAGATACAAGCTAATGGGTGAGCAAGCTTTTTTTGCATTCCACCACTGATTCCAGTTTTTTGAGTTGCACATCTTGATTTCTAGATTGGCAGCTGCACACTGACAGCCATTGCCTCTAAGGGGGTCAATATACATATCTGGTGTGAGGAGAAGACATAAATCACAACAAATTGTACTGCTTTGTGGGTAGGCAGTGCCTTTCCCCTTGCCCTGCTACAGTTGCCTTCCCAGAAACTTTTATGTGCTACTTTCCCTGTGAGATTAGAAGCCCTGCAGCTAAAAGTAATTTCTTTGTTTAAATATTTATCAACCACAGTCATAAAAAAAACCCACAACATACAAATATTATAATAAGATCAATGAAAACATTGGTAAAAACATCAATAAATACTGGTTGGCAAGAATAAATTAACAGTTCAAAGACCTGCCTGAATAACACTATTTTAGGAGGAGCCTAAAAGAATTGTTGCCCTAAGGCTATGTACTGGTCTCCCCTTTGAGATTCTCCCACCTGTGGTAAGATTTTTAGATTGGGTGTAACACATGTCTTTTCAGATTAGGATGGCTGCATAGTTTTATTATGTAAAACACCTTGAATCTTGGGAAAGGCTGCTAACTAATGCAAAACAGAAAACAAAAAAGGGAAAGCTTGCAGGGGGAAATGTTAATAATATAACAAAAGGTCAGGTCTCCTCCTCCCCCCACCCTGCCCCATTGGCCCTTTAGCTCTGCCCTGTAAGCATTTGCACAGAGAACAGGTCCCAATTCTCGTGCAAAACTCCCAGGGGCTGCATTGATCCACGGGGGGGGGGGGGGGAAGGTGCAGAAAGAAAGATGCACCACTTTTTGAAGATGGGTCACATATTCCTGCTTAGACTGGATGGCTCAAGTAGAGGCTCCAATGGGGAAATTCTCAGCACTCAGCTCTTGAAACATTGCAGCCATTGCTGTAGTGGCCCATCTAGACAGATGGAAGGAATTAGTGGATTCTCACTGCAGGGGTCACAGTTGCAGATGTCACTGGGAAATTCAGTGCTACTGCAGCAGCAGCCTCCAAAACAGCAAAGACGTAAAATGGAGAAGAGGAGCCAAAATCCCCCGAAGTCATGTGAGGGGTTAGGTAACCTGGGCTGGAATTCAAACCACTAATCACTTCAGAAAAGTGGAAGAGTATGCTCCCGTTTGCACTGCAGCCTAGCAGACCAATCCTATCTAGAGCTTTACCACAGCTAAAGCAGAGTGAGATCAACACTGCCCTGCCTGCTGCTGAGACCTATATTTAACCCAGTTGCTGTATCTCCTTGTGCTGTGCTGTACAAAGGGAAAACGGGGCCCCTTTTTCTACTACCCACAAAGCTCCTTTACAGGCCAACCAAGTGCCTTGTGGAAAATAAACTTGCTGAAGCCTTGGCCCCAGGTTTCTTCTGGGGCTTCCTTCCAGCAGGAGAGGAAGGGAGTGAGAGGCGCATGGTGCTATGTTCCACAGCATTAGAAGGTTTTTCATTTTACTTCCATTATTCTTAGATACCTTGGGCACCTTTCGACACAAACGCTCACCAGAAGATGAATGTGAAGCTGGAAACAGATGCCGCACTTTCAAAACGCTTTTCAACAGCAATGCATTTGCTTATGTTTATGACAAACCTAGACAGCATCTTAAAAAGCAGAGAAATCACATTGCCGACAAAGGTCCATATAGTTAAAGCTATGGTTTCCCCAGTAGAGATGTATGGAAGTGAGAGCTGGACCATAAAGAAGGCTGATCGCTGAAGAATTGATGCTTTGGAATTATGGTGCAGTCCCATGGACTGCAAGAAGATCAAACCTATCCATTCTTAAGGAAATCAGCCCTGAGTGCTCACTGGAAGGACAGATCGTGAAGCTGAGGCTCCAGTACTTTGGCCACCTCATGAGAAGAGAAGACTCCCTGGAAAAGATGTTGGGAAAGATGGAGGGCACAAGGAGAAGGGGAAGACAAAGGACGAGATGGTTGGGCAGTGTTCTCGAAGCTACGAGCATGAGTTTGACCAAACTGCGGGAGGCAGTGGAAGACAGAAGTGCCTGGTGTGCTCTGGTTCATGGGGTCACGAAGAGTTGGACATGACTAAACAACAACAGCTTGGGGAACAATGGGTAGGAACAGGGTTTTCTGGGCCTGGAACCCTATTGTGGATGGAATACTCCACCCCACTTGCAAAAAGAAGACATATCATGTGCAAATTTATGGCCTCTTTTACAAGTGAGGTGGAGGGGTCACACACAAATAATAATATGTGTGACAGAGTATCAACAAAGAAAGGTTTTCCCCTTAATTGAGTTTCCATACCGAAACAGGATTAACCTATTGAATTTCCGCCTGCCATACAGCAGGTGGAAGGTGCAAGAATCCTGCTTGCCACCCAATGCCAATGTAAACCATGCAAACAACTTGATGAGTTGGAAACAAGTTGTGTTCCTGCAGGCCTTTTGTCACTGATCTTAAGTGGGCAATTCAGCATCTCTTTTGCATGCAGAAGGCCCCACGTTTGAGCCCTGCCATCCCCAGGGCAGGCAACGGTTCCCTGGAGAGGAGCTGTCAATCAGTTTAGACAATACTGAGTTGGGCAGTCCAATGGTCTAATTTTGTGTAGGGCGGCTTGCTTTTCCCAACTCCCAAAGAAAGTTCCTCTTATAGAAAAATGTTACCGAGTTGCACATCACAATTTAAAAATAGCATAAAATTCCACTGTCATTTTCTAAAGTGAGGCCTCTTGAATGCTTTTGGCTTTTATTTCATTTCACCTTAATATGGGCTTTTATTTTTGTATTACATTGTAAGTCGCTTTGAGCTTACTTTTCATTTTAAAATGACTAATAAGTATAATTTTTAACAATTAAAATATGCACATTATTCTAGTAATAAAAGCAGTTAATGCTTTTATTTGGCATAATTAAACAGTCACAAAGAACTATGCAAGCTGTCAAGTGCATCAAAGCTCTTAACCAGTCTGGAAGAAAAAACAGAGGATGATAAACATGATGGAAATCTCAAGCCAGATGTTTGCAAGCTTATTTCCAGGTAATGTTCATATGATTGCATCTTTTTACAGCAATCATAAGCATGTATTATTATTGTTGTTGTTGTTGTCATCATCATCATCATTTATTAAATTTGCATACCATCCTTCATCAGCAGGTATCAGGGCAGCTCACAAGGTAAGAATATAAAAACACAAAATATATGAGAAAAACAAGAACAAAAAAAACCTAACCAATAACCCGCCTCTCTTTTTTCAGTTATATTTCTATCGTTATCTTGAATTTTAAAAAAAACTGGTATCGCTAGGTCAAGTTCATCTGTTCTGTTGAATAACACTAGTTTTAATTGGATTTTGAATAAATGTGCAATTGATAGTTCCTGTTTTGCATTTCATTGTATTATTATCTTCTTTAGTGAGTCGTGCAACCCGCTATTCTGAATAATGGTGGTTTCTTTATAGGGAAGGGTTGCGGGCTGTTTGTGTAACGGGGGGAGGGGGGTGGCTTGAAAAGTTTGGGAACCAGAGAGTTAGAAGAGGACAGCGTCTGCATTGACGAGCCTCTCAAAGAGTCTGCGTAGGAGAAGGAGGAGGAGGAGGAGGAGGAGGGAAGGTTTCTATAGCAGCGGCAGAAGCCAAGCAAGCAAACAGCGCTGAACTTGGACCAAGAGTTGGGCTTCACAGCGTTTAGTAGCTTCGCCCTCGTAGGAGTCATCGATGTGAGCAGGTAAGTGTATCTGGCAGGGCTGATCTGCATCTGAATACTCTGCATATAGAGAGGATTGGCTCTAAGGGAGCGACCTCCCCGCGGGGCAAGGAGTTTGGATGGGTTTTCCAGAGACTGGCCAGCAGAAAGCGAAGCTGAAAGGTCCACACGCCTCTTTAACTCCTTGAGGGTCGTTTTCCCACCCCCCTCAAGTCGGACATAAGAGAAATCTTCTAAATCATTTCTTTAGCTTGCTGCCTCAGTTTTTTTGGCAAAGCTGAAATGGTTTTTAAGGCACATCTTGTGGATAAATGATAAAGAGTGCAATCCAATGCCTGCCTACTCAGCCACGAATCCCAGTGGGTTCAGTTGGACCAGGTAAAGTGGGCACAGTGGTTCTTGCCTAACACATTAAACTTTTATGCAGCTGGTCTTTTTAGCTGACCATGTTTTTAATACATTTTTAATTAAAACAAAACGGTTATTTCAGCTTCTCCCCCCAACAGTAATTATAATCGCATCAACAATGCTTCCTAATTGCAAGGTAAGAGCTAATTCTAAAGGAATGGTCATGCAGTCATAATAATACCTTCATTTCCCCCCCAAATATAGATTATAGGATTTGCTTCTAACCAGTTCTCCAATCATGCTGAGTGGAGAATTTGCACAGCAGGTAGAAGCAAAGGTGTCCCAACACACACACACACACACACACACACACACACACACACACTTTACCCATTACATTATACAGGACTTGGACTAGCTTTAAATAATTACAGTGGACATGATATCGCTTAATGCCTACAACTGATCTCAATATTTATACAATATTGGTCTAATAACTTGTTTCAGTGTGAATAATATATACAGATGGAGACGAGGGAGGTGAGAATAGGGGTTCCTTTGAGTTAGACATTTTATCTGTATTTACTATTGAAAATGCTTAAATATACTTGTAACATTTCAGTCTCTGACAAAGAAGCTGATTTCTACCTGATCCTATGTGAGTATAAAATAAAGCAGTTACCTTGAGACCTATGAGGGAAGCCTCAGGCTAGCGACTGGAACCCTGCATTTTGGAGCATCATTAATACATTAAAGATTGTTATCCACCCTACCTGGAATATAAAGATAAGACAACGCTTCAACAAGATAACATGAACATTCTACCCAAATCTATTTTTCATCTGGCTCATTTATAGTTCAGCAAAATGCCCACTGTAGCACTCTGAAAACAATTACTGGCTATTACTATGATATCAGCTTTGCTACAACAAGCATATGTTGTTGCCACTGAATGGGAAATCTGCTGAATATCAGGATCCCAATCCACATTGAAAGATGGGGATGGCCTCATTATACAACATGCAACGTGTCATTATTATTTTCTTGCATGACCTGCAGTCATCTCTTTCAACTTGCTTAATAAACACACAAATACACATCACTCTTCTTCCCATTAGTTTGATTGGTAATTTTTGTATATTGGTCTTTGGTATCCTCTCCTTATTGTTAACCACTTTGGTTTCTTTTTGAAGATAAAGTGGGATGTAAACTTACTAAAATAGATAAAATCAAACAAACAACAGACCTGTCTCTTGGCTTCAATTTTTTTTTATTAAAAAAAAAAAACCCCACCTTGAATTTTGTTACCTTTCTTCCTGGAAGTAAGTTTTCCCCCCCAACAATAATGCAAGGTGGTATACAAATTTTAATTTAATTTAAATTAATTAATTAATTAATTAATTAATTAACAATACCTTTGACATTTGGCTTGCCATTTTTTTAATGTGACACTGGGGGCTGGGGGAAGAAAGGCAATATAAACTGATTTGGAAGCTTTTCCAAAACTCCTAAGATTGCAGAAGGTGTAAAAATTAATAAAAAGCGGGTTGCATCTAAAGGAAGCCTCCTGTTAGCGCAAGGGCTTCTGCTTGCACAATAGGACTCCCTCTGCATCCCCCCAATTTCAAGCCTTTATAAAATGAAATTTCACTGGCAGGAATCAACTCCAAAGGAGGAGGAGGAGGAGGAGAAAGAAGAAGAATAATTTGGATTTGATATCCCGCTTTATCACTACCCAAAGGAGTCTCAAAGCAGCTAACATTCTCCTTTCCCTTCCTCCCCCAACAACAAACACTCTGTGAGGTGAGTGAGGCTGAGAGACTTCAGAGAAGTGTGACTGGCCCAAGGTCACCCAGCAGCTGCATGTGGAGGAGCGGAGACGTGAACCCAGTTCCCCAAATTATCTATTGCTCTTAACCACTACACCATGCTGGCTCTCAGCATGGACACTATAGAATAACGTAGAAGGGGATTCTGAATCTTCATTAAATTAATGCCATGAAGCATGTACTTTAATAGTGAAATACTGCAACGTAAAAAAACTTGGCATTTAAAATCTAACTAAAAATATAAAGAACTCCAAAAGTCCTGCTTAACATAAATCTCTGGAACAGGCTGACGTTGTCTCCTGTCCCTGGTTGGAAAAAAAGTGGACAACAGCAGGCCAGGGATCATAATAGGCTGGACCGATCCAGAGCGATGTTTAGCTGTGCTTTAACTAGCTGTGCTGTAACTGTCTATGTTGTAATATTTATCTGTATGTCATCCAGTATAAGATAATGCAGGGTCACAATTACTTCATTGAAGAATGATTCCGATTTGCCTTACCAGGTCTTCAAAGCCAATGCCCAGCCTCCCCTCCTCCCACCCAAGTCCATACCCAAGAGCTTGAATGCTTGAATCTCCTTAAAGTAACAGGCCCATTTATGCCATATGGGCTACGCAGGCACAGGATTTGCTTAAAACTGAGGGACAAATCCTAAATCACAGAGTCTAGAGGAGAACACAAACAGAATTGAAATTTGCATTTTGTTTTGTCCAGATGTAAGCCAGGACCAAGCAGAACTGAAAAGGCATAACTGGGAAGAGAGGGAATTCAGGAGGACTAGGGAGGAACTCCCCCCCCCCTTTGTATGTTAAAAATGTGCTGTCCTGTGTGCCCCCTAAATCTGTTCTGGGAGTTCGCTTAAACCTCTGGACCAGATTTGAGGAGCATGGGAGGGGAGGAGTCTCATTACGCAAATGGAAATTCTTGCACTGATGGGATGATACCACCCATTGCTTTTTCCTTACCTGTGCTGTTTCAAATTATGCTTTGTTTCACCTTTACACCCCCCACCACCAGCACAATGGACTCTCTGGGCGCGATTGAAGCAGAGTACATAAAGAATTTGCAAAAACAAGTCTGCTTACTGGAATGTGAGACGTCATATCTATATCCTTTGAAGTAATACTGTTTTAGTAGAAGTAGCTATGAAAACTCTGAACTGTTCACACACACTCACCCCACAAACAATATTTAGGAAACTGGAATATTGTGAATCACAGTCTTTCTTTTTTTGGAAAACTGTCATTCATTGGTTTTATTTATACATCAGTAAGCCTTTTTGTTTTTTTACTTGTTCAAAAATATTTTCATGTTCCTTTATTTAGAAAACACGTGTCATATCTTCTGTTAATAGGACAGTATACAAATTTGCAATTTTCCTTGCTGTAACCTGAACACGATTTTTGTTGTATGTTTGGAGAGGCAGCAGCTTCAGCTAGGTAGAGTTAAGAACATTGGAAGCTGTCTTAGACTAAGTCATACCAATGGTCCATCCATTCTTGTGTATGAATAGGCATGGTGTCTATTTGTTGTGAGAGGAATGGAAAAGACAACTTCCTGCTGGATTGTAACTCACATGGTATGTGGGATTGTAGAAAGGTGGTCAGCTTGGATTTCCCTCCTCAAGCAGCACAATTCTTTGGTTCAGCCCCAATATTATATAGAGCAGGCTTCCTCAACCTCGGCCCTCCAGATGTTTTGGGACTACATTTCCCATCATCCCTGACTACTGGTCCTGCTAGCTAGGGATCATTGGAGTTGTAGCCCAAAACCATCTGGAGGGCCGAGGTTGAGGAAGCCTGACATAGAGCCACTCCAGAAAGCATGCTATCCTCTGAAATCTAGTAATCAGGAAATGAAAAGAAAGCTGAACAGGGCTCAGAATCAGATGAGAATACAAGATCCCTCATTGTGGATGTTGTAAAGTGGCAATACGGAAGAGTGCCTTGGGTTGCTGAAATTTGAACATGGGGTTTTAAAGTAATACAGGCATGTCCAAAGTCTGTTCTGGGGGCCTAATCTGGCCCGCTGGTTGGTTCAATCCAGCCTCTGTGGCAGTTTATTTCCTGGGGTGAAATCCTAAGAAACCCTCAACAACTTTGGGGTAAAATCATTAAAAAGCACAACAACTTCAATCCAAAAAAAAAAAGGTCAACAACTTTGGTTGGCCCTTTGGTTGGCCCTCACGGCCCTTCACTTCATTAAATCTGGCTGTCTTTGAAAAAAGTTTGGACAGCACTGAAGTAATACCTTTGAGGAAAGCTTGAGCCTCCATCCTTCCATTTTTAGGCTTTGACTACTTTTGAATGAGATGTGTGCAGGGTGGATAAAAATCAAATAAATTTTTAAAAATAAAAAAATCAAATCTTTTTGATTTAAATCTTTTTTTATTTAAATCGGATTTTTTTTGAGTGTGATGCAAATTTAATCTCTCTAATTTTTTTAAACACAATCTCATATTCCCAAATATAAAATATTAAGAGGAAGATGCCCACTGCTGCTCATTCTCATCATGGAAGTTTATGGTTTCTCATTATGTCTGATCTGAGCTTAAAAATAGTAACTGTTTGGTGGTTTTTAGTGCAGTTGATTTGATAGATCTTGTTAAAAATGATAGCGGAAAATAATTTTATATTCAACATTTGGAAAGGCAGGTACATTTAAAACCTGAAGACAAATGTTTGCTAGTTCTGAATGGCTTGTATCTGTAAACACACACCTGCCTTTAAAAATTTGAGCAATAATTTTGAGAGGGAATCTCAAAACAATTTCATTTGTAGTCTCCTGTAGTTAAACCAAGTATACAAAAAGAACAGGCTCCATATGCTTATCACCCTTGACAAATGCCTGAAACCAAACTACATTTGAACACAGTAATTTGAAAAATATCACATTTCCACCACACAAGCTCTTGCTTTGCTTCCAATATGAAGTCATCATCAAAAACTTAAAAACTTAAAAACAGAGATCAGAGTTAGTCTTATTTACACATTTTTCCTAATCTCATCAGGATTTAAAATGAATTAAAATGAATGGGGATCTTCAGTCATCTAAAACTTTGCATCCAAGGAGAGCACTTTCAGAACATTTATCTTTATTAATTGCAGGTGATAATTATTTTTCCCACTCCCCAGCTACATGCACAGGGTGCCAATTCTGTAATATATTCTCAGTGATCTGCTATTTTATTAGTGTGTAGTATCAGGAAATCCAGCTCATCCAGATAAGTACTGGAACACCCAAAGATTGGGGCATTTAGAAAATTGGGAGCTAAAAATTATAAGCATTCATACCTCTAATTCTAAAGGTCCTTGTGTAGTTAATAGGAACCGCATGTTTGTACCTGCTTACACTTACGGACTTCGAACACTGGCAAGCAAAGATATAATGCAAGACAGCTGCTCAATTCAGAAGGCTCTTGGCAACTTATGGACACATACACACAGCTTGGACAGCAGCAGAGATGAACATATGTTTTTAAAGATGATCATTAAATGTTACTTTTAATGAAACACCTCAAAAACACACTGATATCTCAATAGGGTAATGCATACATATTCATTTGAATGCTGCCTGCAGTTACTTTGAAGCACAGGATAACTGAGGTTTAGAGGTTACCCTACATAGATGCTTTTACAAATGAGTTAAAGATGTCTCTGCTTCCTCGTCACTGCCTGCAACGCTGCTGTCTGTGGATGCTGTGACATCTTCGTTGGTACCCTTGCCATTATCTCCTCTCTCAGCTGCTTCATCCTTTGGGCCACCCTCAAATGCACTGTTAACTTTAGATGGCTGAATGCCTTCTGGAAGCTGGACCCCAGAATCTGTGTCACATGCTGTTTTCGGCATTTCTGAATTTGGACCACCTAAAAATTTCTGCCAATCCTTCAGTCTCTCTTCCCTTTCTCTTGAAGTCTCCTCAACCTGGTAATCTGTTACACCATCCCAGGTCTCCACAGAGAGCCGACGTCCACCAAACCATCGCTCATTGAGTGCCTGTTTGCAGACATCTCCTTCTTCTGCTTCTTTAAATGACACAGAAGCAACACCATCTGGGTGCCTATCAAATAGAATGACTTTCTTTACGTGTCCAAACTTTTCACATTCTGTCCGAAGATCTTCTCTTATCTCGTTTAGCACTAAAGGATCTTCCTCAAAATCGCTTGGGTGGAACATGTTCCTGATAATGATAACACGCTCGTGCCGCATTCGAACGCTGCCATCTTTCTTCTCCGGTCTCCAATCCAGCAGTTTTTGTTGTTGAGACAGCTTCTTCTTGTAGTCTTTGCATTTCTTCTTCTTCCTGCTGGCATCGTACTCCCCCTTCAGTTGAAACTGTGCAACTTCCACATGCAATTTGCAGCCTCTAATTTCATTTTCATCCAAAAGTTGTAATGCCAGTTCAACAGATTCTCTCTTTAAGTAGCAGCAGAGCCCATCTCCTTTGAGATTTCCTTCTTTGTCTTTGTAAAGTTTAATTTTAGGCTCCTCCGTTTGCGGATCACGCATAACAATACCACATTTTGACATAACCTGCACAAACTCATCTTTTGTAATGTCCGGTGGTAAACCTGTCACATAGACATTCGTGTTTCTCTGTTCTTCAACATGAAACCATCCTGCGTCAGGTTTTATTCTCTTTCCTTTCGGTTGAAGATCTGTTGCCTGATATGCTTTTGGATCTGTTGGCTGCTGGACCTTGGTAGTCTTTGAGTCTGCAGGAGTTTTAGATTCAGTATTTGCAAGAGATACAGGTGAATTATCTGAACTTTCAGTGGGAAAGCCATAGTTAGCATGATATGTTGCCAGGAAATCTTCAGTAACCTTTGGGAACCAGGCCTTCTTGTCACAATCCCACTCATACTGCGTCCCGTCCGCTGGGTCCATGTATGTGAAAGGGTCCTTACTGCCTTCCTCGTTCTTCTTGCCATACAGCTCCTGCAGCCACAGTTGCTGGTAGAACTCCTCATTCTGATCCAAGCCGCCAATACTCATCTTGTTGCCGGAGCCCAGGCTGACAAGGCAGAAAACACGGGACGACTCAGCAGCGACTCAGCTGCCTCCTACTCGGGTGTCGCCGGACCTCACGAAGCCTTAAATCAGATTTTAAAAATAAAATGCTTTTGAAGGGAAAATCTTTCTAAAGATAGTTTTCTATTTAAGTTACATTATAGTCCAAAGGTTATTCATCAGGAAATAAGGATTTGTTTCAAGTTTTTCATGTGTGCTAAAATTCAGTCTAAGGTGGTTTTTTTTAATTGTTTAACCACATCAGTTAACAAACATGGATACATATGCTATAATGTTGTCGTTTTAGTGAAATAAATCATTTAAATTGTTATTAAGGAAATGATCATTTTTCTCCTTCCAATAAAGTACAGCAGAAAAGTTGTCCAAATATAAGCAGTTAATTATGAAATTATTGTGAGGTTTAATAAGTTATCTGTCTATGTATTTCTAATAGTATAACCAAATCAGTAGCTTTTGATATAACTGTAAAAACTACTCTGAAAATTTAATATTCCAAAAATGAAACCTTCATCTGGTTGTAAATATTAAGGTTATATCAGCAAGAATGAGTCTTTCTGTAAAAAAAATGATTTAAATCAAGTCTTACTGACTAGTGATTTGAATCTTGATTTAAACTGATTTGATTTAAATCAAATCCACCCTGGATGTGTGTCCAGGGAAAAACCCAGCTATGATCCTCAGAGTCCCTTCCAGCTGTACAATTCTATGACACTGCAATCCTATACATGTCTACTCAGAAGTAAATCCCTCCGAGTTCCAAGTAAGTTGGCAGAGGTTTCCAGCCTAAATTATTCAAAATAAATATCCACATCTTAAATAACCCGTGGTAAATTTAAAAGTGTTATTTCACATACACTTTTAAATATGGTTAATGCCACAAGCAGTAAATGGTGGCATTAACCATATTTAAAAGCGTATTACTAGAGGGGGGAGTAATGCCTACCACAATTTGATGATGCATGTGAAATGGACCCTGCTTTTTGGCCCTTGATTCCATAAGTGAATGCATCCAAAAACATATGCAGGGTTGACTATAGTAACAGACTTTTCCCTCTGTGAGAGGCAAATTGTGACCAGCTGTGAGTGCTTTTGGCTTCACAGAGACTGTGAAACCCTTTCTCTTAACATCAGTTTATCTCAGACAAGAAATTTAGCTGTAAGCTTAGCTGGCAGCATATTAAGTCTCTGGCAACCAGAGCTTAGTCTTTCATCTCTACTTTACCTCAGGAATATGGAAGGCCATCCTTTGAGGGGCAAAGTACTGCATTCCTTTTATGTTCTTCATACTGACAGCTTGAAGTCAGATCTCTGTCTGCCTATTCAGAAACAGGCCACAACGTATCTGCCAGAATTATTTTCAGTGCCACTGGAAAGCCATGCAAGGAGAGAGAAGGCAGTTCCTTTATGTTTAACTTTATCCTACAGAGAACCTTTTTCATTATCCTAATAAAAGAATGACTGGAAATTTGCACACCTCTCAAGCGCCATCTGCAAAGCAGCAGCATGCCGCATTCCTGGGAACTGTAGCTTGTGAAGGCTTCTGAGAGCAGTTAGGACAACCCTGGTGCCCTCACAGAGCTACAGTTTCCACAGCGTCCTGGGAAAAGGAATTGGCCATTCACCCCCTTTGAAAATTGTAGCTCTTTTATTGTTTTATAATTTGAATTCAAACTGTAATGCAGCAAAATGCAGTATAAAAGCAATAAAATCTGATTTAAAATATGTACTGTTTTAAAATGCAGACATAATAATAATTTTATTTTTACTCCTGCACATCTGGCTGGGTTTCACCAGCCACTCTGGGCGGCTCACAGCATATATCAGAACTTACTAAAACATCAAACATTGAAAACTTCCCGATACATTCAGATGTCTTCTAAAAGTCAGATAGTTGTGTACTTCTTTGACATCTGAAGAGACGGTGTTCCACAGGGAGGGTACCACTACCACATACTGTGGACCAGCTGAATGAAGCTCACAGACCACCATTTGGGAACCCCTCCACTAGTAAAAACTAGGCACAGAACAGGCCTGGAATATGCCAGTACATCATATGCATGAAGTGTTATTGTCAGTAGTTGTGTCTTCTATACCCCTTTATATGTGTGTCTGCTATTCTGAGGCTAACACTTTGTGTACCTGCTAAAGTAGGCACTAGCCAGGAAAGGCTTCTAACACAAATATGTCAATTATGCTAGTTTAGGCACAAAAGCAGTTTCCTGCTTTTACCAGCCAGGACACCCATGAGTCACTCTTTGTTGACTTATTCAAGGCCACATGTCATGACTAACATCTATTTCACTATACACAACTCTCCTTTCACCCAGGGTTATATGTAACTTTTAATACCTATTAAGTAAACTAGGCAAATAGCAAGACATGTGAGTGATTAGAATGGGAGATGTTTAACTCTCCCATTGGGCTCAGTGGAGCTTACTTTAGGATTGTACCCATTCCCCAGCTACCCTCCTCAAATTTGCATACAGGATTGTTAATGTGATTGCTATTTCCAAAACATATGAACTGACCTTCCAACATCTCAAACAAATGCTCCTTAATTATCCATCTTAAACTAGGGAGAGGGCTAAAAAGGCTACAAGTGTCCAACCCCAAGTTACCAGAGAAGCTGAAAAAATACTGCAAAAAATAAAGGTAACTCCCAAAATTTTCTTGCCTTTGGATGAATTCTATTTGTAAACAACTGCTAATTTGTAATCTGTCAACTGTCATCGGGACTCAAGGAGCTAACCTACAGGCCTGGAAAGCTTGAACAGGGCTTTTTCGAAACTCCCTTCCTACAGAAGGTCCCTGTGTCCTCCAGAAAGCCACTTTATGTAGACTTAGAGACCCTTCCAGTGTGAGATCTAGGAAGGCATGAGGGGCTGCCCAGCTCAAGCAAAATGATATGGGAAGTCTCTGTGTATGTACAGAAGCACTTCAAGCATGCATACGTGGTTCTTTGAATCAGTGTCTTTTTCAGTCCATTTTACTACAAAGAGTAATTAGTTTTGATGCATGGTCAGGCTCACATTTGTTTCACAGAAATTTGTTCTCACAGTTGCATGGTCACTGCATTTATATAGGAAACGTCACTTAGGAATAGGTATTAACTGTACACTAATAGTATACAGATGGGACGCGGGTGGCGCTGTGAGTTAAACTGCAGAGCCTAGAACTTGCCGATCAGAAGGTTGCGGTTCGAATCCCCGTGACGGGGTGAGCTCCCGTTGCTCGATCCCTGCTCCTGCTAACCTAGCGGTTTGAAAGCACGTCAAAAGTGCAAGTAGACAAATAGGTACCGCTCTGGAGGGAAGGTAAACGGCGTTTCTGTGCGCTGCTCTGGTTCGCCAGAAGCGGCTTAGTCATGCTGGCCACATGACCTGGAAGCTGTACGCCGGCTCCCTCGGCCAATAAAGCGAGATGAGTGCCGCAACCCCAGAGTCAGTCACGACTGGACCTAATGGTCAGGGGTCCCTTTACCTTAATAGTATACAGAGGTGTTAGATGTAAGCATAAAACCTCCCGTTATGGACCAAATACCCTATTCAAAATAAACCTGGCAGAGTCGGCGGAAGAAGATTGGAAGAAGTTCAAAGACTACTTGCAGAAATATTGTAAAATTAATGAATGTTAGGATGATGTTGGACAGAAATTAAGTGGTTTCCAGCTGTAATGCTTAAGAGATATGAAAAATAAGGTTTAGAAATAAGTATAAACTAATCGTGAGGATTTGATGAATTAACAATTTGAATTGGAATACAAGAAAGGGAGGTATGAGGAGGTCTGGAAAATAAGTTAAAAGAGGATAAGTAATGGAAATCTTATGTGTTTTTAATTATTTTTGTATTTTTCTTTTTCTGTATTTTTGTTATCTTCTTATTTTTTCCTATTTTGTCTTTTTCTGTTTTCACTTTACATTGTATTATTTCTTTTTTGAAACTTTAATAAATATTCTAAAAAACTAAACAAAAAAAACCTGGCAGTCTCAACATAACCCATCTTCCAGTTAAACCTTCTAAATGCTCCTAGCCATTTTCACTTTGGCAAGGCAGCATAGCTGGCTCTTATGAATAAAATGCAGAATACTTCTACCAGTATTTAAAACAAGTAGATATTGACTAGACGGAGAGACAATCAGAAATCACATAACTGAAACTTAAAAGTTCACTTGCGGATTACATGCAACGCAAGTTTCAGTGCAGTCAGCTTGCTCAATGCGACAGCATTTGAACTACTTTGAGAATGTACCATTTGTCCACTGATGTGCAATCTCAGTCTTTCAGAGGACCATAGTGCATAAAAATTCATTAAAAATACATAAATACCTCCAGCCTCATTACCTCAGTCCAGACAGAGCAATGCATATGCTGGATTGGAAGTCACAAGCACAACAAATTTATTAAAGGCAGAGCTGAATCTTTGCATCTAGCTGTCTAGATTATATGATCATTTGTAGATTAATTGTGGATTAATTTGTTATTTGGCTTCAACATTTGTCTTCCACATTTGTATTTGCATGATGCTAACCTACAGTGTATATTTTAAAGGAACTAGAGACTGCAATAAACACAGCTCAAATAGAAACTGTACAGAAAGAAAACAGCACCAAGATAGTTGAAGCTGAAATCCGTGCAATATACAGAAGACTTCAAATACTATCGGGTAATAATGAAATGTTCCAAGAGTAGTTGTTCTTACAATCAAGATACATTCATAAATAATGAACTAATGCTAGCTTGGCTTTTGTATACAGCTAGGATACTTCTCTTATGGAAGAGGCTAACTTCCAACTATACTAATGATGGATACATCTTCAGTTCATCCACTTTAAGCACTATCCATTGGGTAAAATGGCAGGTGGAATGGACAAAGTCTTATTTCCTGGATGCCTGCTTCCCTTCCATTTTTTAAAAAAGTTGCCAAGTGTGTAAAACTATGCGCACAAGTTAAATGTGTGCAAGTTGCAGGCTTACTGTACACATCTTGAGTGCAGATGCTACATTGCTTTCCAACACAGTGTGGCACTACCCTTTTCCCATGCAACCTCCACTGGATCAAGGCACAAATGCCTTTCTTTTTCACTGGTAACTTCACTCCAGAATGAGTTTCTAGAATATGCCCCCCTTGCAAAATTTACCACTGCCCTCAATACCTTTTTACAACAAAACTGATACATGTCTCAACACTGACTTACAGTCCTGGCTTAAATCTTCCTAGCTCTCTTTCAAGAACTAGGGATATTGAAAGCTTACACAAATATTTAAGGTTTTGCATGTATATGAATAGGCATAACTTGTATATGGCTTCCTTGTTATCAGGCTGTAAACTTCTTGCTGGGCTTCTTCAGCTGCCACAACCTAAAATACTGCTTGTTATGACATTGTACGCCAAACTGTGGATTGGGCTGTACATCAGAGTATCTCACAGCCCAATCATAAGCATGCTTTATTTGGAAATAAGCCCCCCTTAGCTCAAAGGGACATGTATCCTGTTCAGTATGGTCAGAGCCAGCCCAGCCATTATGCGGAGTGGGACTGCTGCCTCAGGTGGCAGAAAACCCCTAGATGGAATGCCCTTTGTTGCCCTGCCCTGTCCATCTCCACCAGAGGCCAAAATCAGTGCAATATTGCCTGTAATTGCCAGTGGCAGGGTGTGTTGCAGTGGCAGAGCAAGCGGTGGCAGTAGCAGGAGGAGATAGGTGGTGGCAGCAGTGACAAGGCAAGGGGGCACTTCCTGTTTCACCTCAAGTGACAAAATGGGACATACCCCGCTGAGCATGGTTCTTAGAAAAACTACCTTAAGAATATCTGGATGTCTTTTAAAACATATATCACCTGAAAAGTTATCTGCAAAAAGAAACTGAAGTTTATGGGAAGATAGTAAAGATTTTAAATGCTGGAGTGAACTTGATAATTTCCTGCAGATGCAAATGCTAAAGAAAAGCTGGCCTTAATAGAGGATGCTACAAAACAGAAGCAACTGGCTGACATCTCCACTCAGAATGTTTCGCACAAGGCAGAAGAACTGCTAAAAATTCAGAGAAACATACAGCTCACTGCAAATTCAGTGAAGGAAAAAGAGCACGAGGCCCATCTTTTGGAATCTCAGGTGAGCTATTCTAACTTCATAATAAACCCATCTTTCATAAATGTTCTGGATATGAGGAATTGCTGTCACATTAAGCTGTTAAGCCAGCATGGTGTAGTGGTTAAGAGGGGTGGACTCATAATCTGGTGAACTGGGTTCGCTTCCCCGCTCCTCCACATGCAGCTGCTGGGTGACCTTGGGCTAGTCACACTTCTCTCTGAAGTCTCTCCGCCTCACTCACATCACAGAATGTTTGTTGTGAGGGAGGAAGGGAAAGGAGATTGTTAGTCGCTTTGAGACTCCTGAAGGGGAGTGAAAGGCAGGATATCAAGTCCAAACTCCTCCTACTCCTCCTCTTCTGAATGATCAAGAGATAAAACACTGGACCCAGCTAAATCAAATGACACCACTGAATACATCCTGTTTTCTTTACCACAAACTCTAATGCAAAAAGTGGCATCCAGTGATGTCCGTCAACTGGTACAACAGGAATATACTTGTTCAATGGGACTTTCAGTTTCTCTCCTCCTCACTGCAGTCCCCTATGTCCCCCCCAAAATCTGCTTCAGAGAGTCCTCCAGCCCTTTGGGGCAGGTTTTGTGGGTGTGCTGGGGGGTGGGGAGAGCAAGCCGAAGCCCCGTTGTCATGCCAGCAGGCCCCTGTTTGTACTATTGCTGGATCTCACTCAAACCGTATTCTGGAAGCCGTATTCACTTCAAGGGCTTTTTCATATACCTTTTTAGCTTGCACATAACAAAAGCGCTAAATTAATGCCAGCTGAGCACTGCAGTGATGTACCTGAAGAGCTGCATCCTCATTATTTTTATTCCAGGAGCTCAAAATTACTGCAAGCATAGATGGCACATCACATACAACTAGTCAATAGGTGCACTAAATGCCCATAAGCAAAGAGCTTTTCAAGTATGTTGCTAATGCGGGTCAAGATGCAGCTCAGCTTCTGCTCATCCAAGACCTACTGGAAGAGACTTTTGGTGTGGAGGGAGAGATGTGCAACGACATCCAAGGCTGCAAGTTGTTACCTGTCATGCCAGCAGGAAGCTAATGAAGAATTGCATGCTCCCAAGGCACAAAATGGGGGACGCGGGTGGCACTGTGGGTTAAACCACTGAGCCTAGGACTTGCCGATCAGAAGGTTGGCGGTTCGAATCCCTGCGATGGGGTGAGCTCCCATTGCTCGGTCCCAGCCCAGCTCCTGCCAACCTAGCAGTTCAAAAGCACGTCAGAGTGCAAGTAGATAAATAGGTACCACTCCAGCGGGAAGGTAAACAGTGTTTCCGTGCGCTGCTCTGGTTTGCCAGAAGCAGCTTAGTCATGCTGGCCACATTACCCGGAAGCTGTACACCGGCTCCCTCGGCCAATAAAGCGAGATGAGCGCCGCAACCCCAGAGTCAGCCATGACTGGACCTAACGGTCAGGGGTCCCTTTACCTTTAAGGCACAAAATAAACAAATCCAGTGCTAGGAAAATGCAATATCCCAGTTACCAGCCTGTTGCTTGGAAGAAGTCATCTCAACGCTGTGTAACCAGTGGGTAGCAACTGTGTATTTATTGTATTATAAACAGATCACTTAAAAAATCCTTCTGTATTTGAACCTTTTTCTCACTAGAAGTAGTAATCAATTCTAATGATCAGAGTAATAAAACATGGTGGGGGCACAGAATGTTCAGCGTTTGCTTTCACAGTCTGCTTTATTCAGCTTCAGCTGCAGATTCAGCAGCACCAAGCTACAGAACAAAAACTCACAGAAAGCAGATCAGAATGCCTACAGCTGCAGGCATTACTTCATCAACTAGAGGAGAAATTACTTATCGGCTCCCAGTCCATGCAGCAGCACATTGCAAAAGAACTTAGGTAGGCAGACAACAACTCCCTGTCTTTTAAAATTTTCATAACTATTGAGCCTCTGCCATTCTCACTTGGCTGACCAATGACTTGTGTATGAAAACGTGGCTGTACAACTTATTAAAGAGTGGTTCATCTTCACAGGATTTACTGTTGTGCTTGAGATGGTGAACCATTAGAACTTTTGGCTAATATATCGGAGAACTAGATGCTGAAGATCTACTAAACTGAAGGGTGGGATTATCCCTAAAGCTCATAATAATCTACAGCTATGAATGGCTAGCAATTTTTGTTTAGTACAAGCAGACTTCGCTTACAGTTCTGGTGTGCATGAAATGGCCATACAACTCCCCAGATTTATAAAGCAAGGGCATTATAAGATTGTCATATATAATTTTTTAAAAAATATTGCATTGAGAATACCCCATATGAGCCAATATCTATAATTATGTGCATTTAGTGAGGAGAGTGAAAAATTAAGGCAAGTCCTCAAGGAAAAAGAGCTTTCAGCTGATGAGGACAAATATTTACGTGACAAGATGTCAGAAGATTGTGGGCATCTGACAAGGGAAAATGGCCTCTTACAAGCTCAAGTGCTGAAAGCAACTAGGCAGCTGAGCAGAGTAAGTATTTTTCTAGTATTCAACATATTAGCTCTTGGTCTTCAATTTCTATCTAGAAAAAGATTTAAAAAGCTAACAGGTGAGCTCCATTTCAAGATTTTCAATATTAGTTTTTTATGTCGTTGTTTTTGGTTGGGGGGGGGAAGGCACAGATTAAAAACAAATAAAATAGATGTGAATAGTTTTGCTAGAATGCTTTTGCTACAGAAGCTAAACAAACAGAACAAGGCAGTAGCTCATTGAACATGATGTACAAGTCCCATGGCCAGTGCAGCCTATACCTGGATTTCTGCCAGGGCCCAAGACTGGCATTGTAGCAGCTTTCCCTTACTATACATCAGGCATCCCCAACCTGCGGCTCTCCAGATGTTTTGGCCGACAACTCCCATGATCCCTAGCTAACAGGACCAGTAGTCAGGGATGATGGAAATTGTAGTTCAAAACATCTGGAGGGCCAAAGGTTGGGGGTGCCTGCTATACATCTTATTATGGCCAAGTAGCTGGAAATAGCAGCAGAACTCTGTGCTATCTCTCGTAGCAAAGAAATATTTCAATAAGTTGGCTAGAATATGACCTGGCAACTAATTAATGCTTCTGCAATGGCAATGAAGCAGATGACTTGCTTGCACAGCAGCAGAGAAAATGTCAGAAAACAGGACAAAGCTAGTCATACACAAAGCAGTTGCGTGGCTGTAGTCTTCTTGAATGCAAAGCCTCTATATCAACAGATCAATGAGTTTATACTGCAGAACCAGAGAACCTATTGCAACTCCCTAAGACAGGGCATAAGTGTGCCCAGACTGGTAAGTGCTAAAAGCAGATAGCATGGGACTTCTCCTAAAATGTGCAACTATAGCACAAAACACCCAAAAGGGTATGTCCCATATATCTTCAGATTGTACCAGTTCACACAGGCATGCAATTTGCTGCTGTTGTTGAGAGGTTAACAATTGCCCTGAACTGAACAACAGCAAACTGCATCTGTTTTGTATACAGCATGCTCTTCCCCCTTCTCACAAGAGATGGCAAAATGGAGCCCCAGTGGCACTACTATAAAGCATTATGCCCCTGCATGGGTGGCACTCTAGCCTTAAAGAGCTTGCAGCTCCTTTAGACTGGAACACTGGCAGGCACCTATAGTCCTCCAGATGTTGTCAAACCCTTAACTCCCAACAGTCCTAGCCAGCATGGCCAACAGCCAGATGGGAGTTGTAGTCACAGATCTGGAGGGGCACAGATTCCTCACCCCTGGGTTAGAATATAAGGAAAGCTATTTCTGCACTCTATCCCTGGAGCTGTTCTATATTCACCAGTGTGATGTGGCACACTCTTAGCTTTAAGGAATCAGTAGGTCTTTGAGGCTAGGAAAAGGAACAAGTATGTGACTTGTTTACTGAAGCAATGCTGTAAGATGGGAGAGAAATAGCAGCATCCCAGGCAAAAGGATGTGTACCATGTCCCTCGTTTATTACTGCATAACTGTTTTGGCTAATGTACACTCTTAACTCGTATCAATGCTATAGGAGAAACAGCTGAGAGAGGATGAGAGCACGTCCCATTCAAGAAGAGCGTCCGAGCTAGCATCAGAGAGAGAGAGAGAATGGCAATTAGAGAGGGAGCTTACCTACTTGAAGACACTACTTCAGAACGAAAGACAGAGAGTTTCGAAGGTCCAGGAGCAGGTCTCTGCACTCTTACATATTTTAAGTCAACTGCATTGGTAGAATGTAAAGCTTGCTGCAATTAGAGCACTTCACACATTTTTGAAGGTGAAAAGAAGGGACCTGACTATTGATATAATAGCAACTTTCCAAATAGAATTGTGCTGGATGCAGCAATTTAGAATAATATTTGTACAAATATTGTCCAGGGATCAAACTTTGTGCTCATGGTGTTGATCTGACACAAAATTTGCAATGAATCCAGCACCAGCCATTTCCCTTTTATTCCAAATGGCCACTTTGCTCCTTTGAAATATGATTTTGTGTATCTATACAGTCAACGGCTTACTACCAGAGTTTTTAATACTGTTTTTCTAAATTGTTGTAACCCCACCTGGGACTCTCTGGTGAAGGACAGGCAAGAAATCTCACAATGATGGTGATGTTGATGATGCAGTCTTACTAGAGAAAGCTGTGCACAGTGGCGTAGCGTGGGGGTGCAGGGGGGGGGCAGCCGCACCGGGCGCAACATCTGGGGGGGGGCCGCTCACACTCGCAGCTCTCTGCTCGAGTGCTAAAATCCACGGGTTAGGGGGCGCACATTACTTGCCTTGCCCCGGGTGCTGACAACCCACGCTACGCCACTGGCTGTGCACCAGTAAGTCTGGTGACTGACTATAGATTGGCAACACCTGCTTTGTGCCTTGCTGGGTAAGGAACCTGGTTCTTGAAATCCCATGCAGATTTCTACCAGGAGGCAAGTGGCCCAAAATACCTCATCACAGAAGATACGCTTTAGGCTGTGAAATATCATTTTAATTTCCAATCAGTGCCTAGCATGTTTCCTGCATTAAGTACAGAAATGTAATTTAAGGAGAACGGGAGATGCATGAAAACAGTGCTTCAGACCACATGTACTTATCCCTCTAGAGCAACTGAGTATCTGGTCAGCTCATTGATTCTACATACTAAGTAATGGTTACACAGTTAAATGGGCTGTATATTCCAAAACTAAGGATTGTATCCGCTGTTAACCCTACTCAGAGTAGACTCACTGAAATTAATGGTTATGACTTAGGTTCATTGGTTTCCATGGATCTGCTCCAAGTAAAATATTTGAGTACAACCCTAAGAGAAAAGCAACTGTCCTAATGTTACAATAGCCTGAAAGAACACCCCACTGCTAAGTAAAAGGTTGGCATTATAGCAGTAGCCCCAGCTCTCTTCTAAACACACTTGCTTAATCCCATGCACAGGAAGCCTGTGATGCTACAGTGAGTTATCAGGGCAGGGGGAATTAAAATTAGAGCAATGCCTAGACATTAATCAATGCTAATAGAAGCCATTGGTAAATAGGTACTTCACCTCCAGCAAGAAAGGAAATCTATGGATCAGAATGGGCAGCTGCTTCAGTCGCAGCTAATAGATTTAGAAAAGAGACGTGGCAAAGTTCAACTGGAAAATTCCAAGCTGCAAAGAGAAAAGACTCATTTGGTAGAGCACATTGCTCACTTGCATAAAGAGGTAAGTTTATCTGTGCACTTCTCAAACAGCGTTTATTTTATAGCCCACACTCCCAGTACAAGTGAGCTTCCACCTCCATCTAATTCTTCATGCAACACATGCACCGGCACAAAATACGGGAATGGCCATTGGCCTCAGGCCACAACCTAGACCACTTTGTGAGGTGTGTGATTGTATTTCATAGCAGCTGGACAGGGTGGGGCGGGGGGTGGAGAATCAGAATTGAGACTGTGGTGCATCACAGAGTGTTTAATAACCCTTTCTCTGCTGCACTCCTGACAAAATCTTCCACCTAACTGCTTTTTTTGCCAGGGAAGGAAAGCTACTATCGATACCATTGCAACTGCATTATATCAGGGGCAGGGAGAGCATCTATTATGTCCCTTTAAAAAATCCACATTTGTATACCACCTTTAAAGAAGGTACCAAACTTTTCAAAGCAATTTACAAAATAAAAATCTAAAACAGCATGGGCGTAGGGGGACCCCAGACTTTTGTTGGGGGGACAGAACCAACATGATTGGTCAGTTAGTTATTTCTATTGTTTTACTTGATGGGGGGCAGCTGCTCCTTGCCCCCCCCCACTTGGCTACATCCATGTGAAACAGTGCTATATATGAGCATTAGGTACATTCTAAATAAAAATATAGGTGAGAGTTAAAACTGAAGTGTGGAATATAAAACTAGCAGGCAGACAAGACATGTGAGAGCTCTTATTGCTTTGAGTATAGAATTTGCCAACATCATCATTTTTATATATTAAATTTGTATACTGCCCTTCATCTGAAGATCCCAGGGTGGTTCACAACAGAAAAATACAAAATGAAAGCCCCCAATACATAAAACAAAAACAAACCAATAACCACCGCCCCCACACATTTAAAAAGCCATAGGATATTAATGTAATTTATACTTACCGTTGCAAAATGTAAGTGAACCTTTGGTGGAAGTGGAAAATAAAAGGACAAAAACGATCTCATTGTGGAGGAGAGGAAAGGAGCTGACATGTGACTTTATCAAGGATTCTCCCAGCCTACTGATAATGTAACAACCTCCAGGTGTGAGTGCTTGTTAGGAAGCTGCTGTAATTTATTCACTTTGGAGGACGTTGACCAAATTGTGAGACTGTGTGCAAGCAAAAGAGCAAATAAGAACTTGCCAAGTCACGGCTTGCTGCTGTTATTAAAGCACTGCATTTGTATTTGTGCACTTGCCAGGACAACTTATTTTAGCCATATAAAACCAGCATCAATTAAAGGGCTCAAACCACTTTAACTCCTTCTCTATCAAAAGTATGGCATCCAAGTCAGAATGAATGCAAGTGATCTTGCCTACCAAATGTTATGCCAATTGGTTACAGCTGGCCTTTTGCTGGTTCTAGCTGATGCCACAAGCCTAGAAAGCAGGCTTCTCACCCCTCAGAAAAACCTCTGCTGGCTTTCCTGGTGGCCAGGAAGTAAGATATCTTTGCCACCATCACAGAGTAAGTTTCTTACCTGAGCTTAATCACAGTTTTTTATTTTTTGCCACCTGTGCTCTAGTTGTCAACCCAATTGCTTCATATCCCTCAGCTGCTCAGAACAAGGCGCCACTACAATTTGGGTGAATATACTTAGGAGTGATTGTTGATCACCTGGGTCACCTCACCATTCCCAGAGGTCAGGCCTCAGTAGAACTACCAGCTAAACTGCAGGAAACCCATCTAAATCCCTGCAAGGGCTAGGAGTGCCTAATAGGTCAAATGTTCAGATAATCTGTGACTACTGAGCCGTTTCTAGCTCCTCCCATAATTGTCCCCTAAACCAGTACAGAAGATAAAAGTTCAGTTCATGTCCCGATGCATGCGCTGGTCTATATATTGAGAGGTGTGTGGTATTCATCTTATGCCATACAGGACAAGGCAGCCTCAGCATGTATGTTCCAAGTCCCAAGACTAAAGCCTTAGAAGTCACCACTACCACCACCTCAAAGACCATGCCCATCAGTTTGGGCAGGAAAACTTGATAGTAGCATGGACAGTACGCCAAGAAAATCCCCATCCTATCTAGGGCCCCCAATCCCAGGTTCAAAACTGACTGTTGGCACAGGGCATCTGACAAGGGTAGTGGAATCCTTATGGCCCCGAAAGAATCATAGAACTGTAGAGTTGGACAGGACCAAATCTTTTTTCCCAACAGGGGGCTTGAACCAACAACCCTGAAATGACAAGTCTCATGCTCTACCGACAGCTATCCCATGGATGTGGGCAACCTGTGGCCTTCCAGATGTTGCTGAACAAAAACTTCCATTATCGCTGCCTGTTGGCTGTTTGCCAGCGCTGATGGGACACCTGGAGGAGCAAAGGGTTTACCCATACTGTCATAGGCCGAAGCCACTCTGACTCCCCCACTCTCAGCTGCACCTAACCACATCGATGAGATTTTACACTGATCACTTCATCCCACCAGATCAGTTAACCATAGGTTTGGCAAATTCTTCCAGGATTACGTTACAGTTGGTTTATCACCTTTCCATTGGCCAACCTAGCATGCACCAGCAGCATCTTAAGGCCAGAGGGACTGCAGTTGAGCCACTAGTTGTCAAGGCTAGGAGAGAGGATGAAAGTGGAGGCAGTAGAGTTGTAGGACTTGCCATTCCTGCACTGCCACAGCACACTCTGTCCCTTACAACCCTAATGGGAACTGCACCTTCTCCCTTGAACTAAACTCCAATATATCAGCATATTGAGTAGAAGTCTGTTTTCGAAGGAGCTGTCTTACTTCATTTCTACTGACAGGTTTTGATCCCCCTATCAATGGCAACTGAGAGAACCTGTTATTTGCAGAACTCTCAGCTCTCACAAAAGTTTTAGCTCCCCTTCACTATCTTTAGTGAAGACAAAGGCGTATGTATTTCCTTACTCAGAGAAAGCCCAACACCCCTCAAATGGCTGTTCAACAGAAAACATGCAAAATGTGGCCATCTATTCATTATATCTCTCTGACCCCAAAATGGTTTGTCAAGGAATCACATCAAGTTTATAATAGCCACTTAGTCATGATGGTTCTTTGAGCCTGGAAGTTCCACAGAAAGGATGCCACTCAGTACCAGATATTGGGAAAGACTTGGGAGAAGCCTTCATGTCACAGAAGTGGCCATTCCAATGGTGGCTTCCCACTTCTGGAATACTCTCCCAGGCAACATGGCTGTCTACTTTAAAGCCACCAGGCAAAAACATTATTTAGCCAGACCTTTGGCCATTAAATTGGCAGGTAACATTGTGGCTCATCCTTTTATGGCAGATCCTTTTAAGTGGGTTGGATGGTATTTATTCTTTTTATATATACCTTGCATAAGCACTTTAGGACTTGTTTTATTGCTTTTTTATTTAGTTGTAATATTCTGTAAGTTGCCTTGAGACACTTAACTGTAAAAAGTGCCCAATATATCTAGTTGTTGGCATCAGTATGTCTTGGGAGACAATGGAGGAGTGCACCTTTGGGGGTGAAGTCAAACCACTGGGAGCGGTACATATAGTAAATCATAAAAATAATGTTATGCTGCGGGCTTCCCAAAGGTATCTGGTACACCACTATGGGAAACAATGCTGCATTACATGGACCTGCAAACTGAACCAGTTTTGAAGTATGTAAGCAACACTTGGTTAAAACTCAGAAACCAGATAATCAGCAGGACATCCAGGTGTCAGAGGTATCAACATCAGTGCTGTACCTAACTTTTCCACTCCCCATGATTAGGAAAATCCGGATAAAATTGGCATAATAGTCACAGAATTCAGCATTCCTTGATAAAGAATAGAGATTTACCTTTGTGAAGTGACTGTTAAGGCTCATTTTCCCTAGGTTAGTCTTACTGCCCTCGTTTGCAAGGAATCCAGACCTATGTCATTACACAGTAGAGCATGAGACCCTTAACACCAGGGTGATGGCTTCTAGCCCCACATTGGGCAAAGATTTCTGCACTGCAGGGTATTGGACTAGATAAGTGCCTCATTGTCCTTTCCAACTCTACAATTCTGCTCAATATGAGAAGTCTGACACAAGTCTCTTTCCCCCCTGGTTCACACCCTTATGTCACAAAGTTGTTGGGAGGCTAAAAGTTCTTTGGAGATATGTCCAAATTACTAACTCCATTGTTGGTAAGTTCTCTCCCACCCCAAAAGAAAATCTAAAGTCCGTAACTACAACAATGGCAATAAATTCCAGAGTTATAACTATGTTGGTCAGCAACAACTCTGGTAGTGTTTTAAAAAGGAACACATTTATTGTAGCAGGTGGCGCTGTGGGTTAAAGCCTCAGCGCCTAGGACTTGCCGATCGAAAGGTCGGCGGTTTGAATCCCTGCGGCGGGGTGCGCTCCCGCTGCTCGGTCCCAGCGCCTGCCAACCTAGCAGTTCGAAAGCACCTCCGGGTGCAAGTAGATAAATAGGGACCGCTTACTAGCGGGAAGGTAAACGGCGTTTCCGTGTGTGGCTCTGGCTCGCCAGAGCAGCGATGTCACGCTGGCCACGTGACCCGGAAGTGTCTCCGGACAGCGCTGGCCCCTGGCCTCTTAAGTGAGATGGGCGCACAACCCCAGAGTCTGTCAAGACTGGCCCGTACGGGCAGGGGTACCTTTACCTTTACCTTTACCTTAAGTTTTCAAAGGCGAGAGCAATCTTCTTCAGATACATTGTATGCCACAAATTGGTGTTGTGTTTAAGGTGCCACATTGTAGTAAGTGACAAGATACTTAGCGGAGAGGAAGGCATGTGTCTTATGTAGAACCACCAATTACTTACCCGGAACGCTTTCGGAAGAACTACATTTGGACTGACCACTCAATATAGATGATTGTGTAGTGCAAGACTGTAAACATCCCCACCACCACCTTATGGGCTAAAACTACTGCATGTTGTTGTTGTTGTTTTTGCAAATCAAACTTTTCAGTGAGTCAAATGCTCATCAACCATTTTATACATATTTATATATGCAGTCAGCAGTCAAAGATAAAGAATGATTTTTGAGCAGAGTTTTATTGCTGTTTCAAAATTAACATGTCTTTTCCCATTATCCAGATTGCTGAAAAGGAAAAGGAATTCAGTTTTCTGCACAGCCATGTTAACAGCTTGTCCTGTGACCTCAACAGTTTGCAATCTCAAGTCGATACGGCATCTATTCTGCAGAAAGAAAAATGGAAAGAATTCTCCAATATATTAACAGCAAACAGAGCATCAATGAGCTAACTCTGGGAAGCAGTCATTCTTTTCTGCTGTTACTTTAACTCATATTTCTAGAAGATTTGCTCAAATTTAAAAGCTGCATGTTGTGCCACTTGATAAATTTTGTTTAGGCCATATTCTTACAAAGATAATATTCAGATATGAATAAAAATAGACCTCAGTCGCAGTCTAAAAAGAAAGTAGTCATTAGCATATCCTCAGCTAATCAGAGAATGGCATCAAGGTATTTTTTAAAGCCCTTTCAGTGACCAACATTCAACAAGTGGACAGGAAATGTTTTATGAATTCATTAGTCCTAAGTGAACAAATGGAATCTGCATTGTATCCTTATTGGCAGTAAGAACTTCCATTACCATTGTAAAATTAGAAACCTCCTTCATCCAGATTATGATTCCACACTGAATTGCCTTAGACAAAGGGACAGCAGTTGATAAATTAATGACACCCTGCTCTAGAGGGAGGAAGCAAAAAGTTAGATATCCAAGTTGTCTTCACACAATAGTTCCTGGAAAACATGTAAAATGGGGTAAAGGGGAGTTACAGCTCTTGGGACACTAACTCTTGTGCAAATAATTTCAAATGACTCTGGAGAGGGTAGATTTCGTCAGGCTACTCAATACGCTGAATCAAATTATTTCATTTTCTAGAGAAGCTGTAGAGGGTTAGTTTTAACCAGGCCTTTGGTTATGTGGCATGTGCTAACATATAACTGCACTGAGGGGAGGGGAGCATGGATGGCACCCTTTAGCAATGCTAGTTCTAGACTATATTCTACACATGATCTTTCAACAGCACAAACAAGAATTGTATACATGTACCCACCATTTAGTGGCCATCAGAAATTTTCTTCAAATGGCTTATAATCATGGACAAAGAAATACAAGACTTGAGTGTAATACCATGTACAAGAGCATAGAAGTTTTAGAAAAAGTGGCCATTAGGTTATGTTTTAAGCACACGCATAGAATTTCTGGATACACAAACTTCTCTAACAAAAAGTGCTAATGACATACATGACTGAAAGGTGTTTAGTTTGTCTACTGTTAAACCAAGATGTCTATACATGATCAGAGCCAAAAGTATTTGGAGAATTTGTACCTTACTCTAAATGTATAATCACTTTCCAGAAAGCAATTTAAAAATTAAAATTGACTTCAAAACCAAAAGTGTGAGGAGAACTGCTGCGCTGGTTTATAAAAGTAGTAAGAAAACCTTTTTCAGAAGTCAAATGATTAGACATATTCTAAATGACTTTTTGATTAACATTTCACTTGACCAAGAGAATTATAGATTCTAGCATAGAGGTCTGAGATGCTCAGGTTTTGGCTGCTTATTCCAATAAAATAATCCTGACAATGCTAAAGAGACAGCGTATTTCGAAACAAGCAACAACATAAGACAACACTTTGAGACACGCTATTAAAAGACTTGACCAAAGATCCAAATAATTAATCTGAGGCCAACATAAGTTTAAATATGTCTACTGTAAAATTTTGTCCAAAAAATATAACCCGAACAAAAAGCACAACAATTCTGTAGTGTACCAAGTGTATATTTCAATTTACTGTATGCAATCTAACAACAAATTTGGTCATAATTTACCAGATATACATAAATGATTTAAGTAGCAAAAGGAGATTCGGTTTCAAGAGAATAAGTAAAATACATTAAGAATGTAAAGCCAGGTCCAGTTTAAGCATTAAGTGAGTAGTATGCGCTAATAAAGCAGATTTAGGTGGATTTTGGATATATATATATATATATATATCTTTTTATATATATATAGATCTACCAATTGTAAACTATTTTAAGGGGAATAAATGGGGAGGAAGAATCTTTATACTATAACTTACATATTCACAGAGCAGAACATTTACTTAACGTTTAAAATACTTCCCATTCATATTATCTTTGCCCACTATTTTCTACTTTGGACCCCACCAGAATTACACATTACTCATTTCAGTCTAGAACGAGAATAAGATGTATTCAGTTTTTTAAAAGTAAAACGCAAGAGCTACCCATCTGTCAGGTTTACAGTGATGTGGATTCTACCAATGAAGGTTTTGGATAGAAAAGGTTATACATTTTAATACCCATATAATCTCTGTTTCATCCTGCAGAAACAGTGTCTAACATTAAGCCATTGTTGTATTGAAAGAAGGGATAATAAAGCCGTCTCTTTAAATATATATATATATATATCTACTTCAATCAGATGGAGCACCATTAAGATTCCATCTGTCAAAGCAATTAAGTTTACCACACAACTACCATAATTTAGTTATCAGATATAAAATAGGAAAATATACTCATTTTAAAGTTAAACTCAAATATGGTGACCCCTCAACTTATATAATACAGTACTATCACACTGGCCTAGCTATGTGTTATGGTAAATGCTGTGCATATTTATTCATTGTGACATAGAAATATATTGAATGCAGGTAGCATTCAGGTATCTCACTTGCATTCAGGCTACTTGAAATTGAGAATTCTAAGCATAAAAAGGTGCAATACCCTCCCTTCCCTCAGAAAAAGGCCTGAAATCATTGGTACAATATAACAAGTTTAGAAAAGATTTATGGCTACAAAAATTCAAGTTTCAATATCTCATCCAAAAACAGAAGCAAAGAGCATTGGGGATAAATAGCTCTAGCAGTTATACTAACAAATACCAATTTTTTTTAAAAAAAAAGTTCCAGCAAATTAAGCTGCCAATTAAAATGTAGTTTGGTATATAAAAGAACCCCCAAAATAGGAGAGAAGCAAAAGTTCATTTTGTGTTCACTTTAATGAAGAGCAATGGGGCACAAAAAAGAAAGAAAAATGACAGCCTCATGTCTAATTTTCCACATAACAAAAATAGACAAAAGCAGACAAATTGGGTTGAACTATTTAAACAAAAAAAAAAGCCAATTACATTTACTTCTGTGACACTCCTCAGATTCTAGGACTCTATGCTTTGTGATGGACTGAGGTATACAGTAGTGAATAAAAATGATAGCCAATAGGAATAGTGCTAAGAAAACATAAATTAAAACATGGGTAGCCATGCCAGAAAGTGTCTAATATAAAGTTATTTAAGTGACAAGGAGAAATTTACTTCATTCCAATCACAATCCTCCTTGTAGCTTTAAGTCATTATTGTATTTTTGGTGAAAAGTAGCTTTATGCAAACTCAAGATATCAAAAACCAGAAAGTCAGTAAATTAAATATCAATGATTAAGTTCTCCAGGACTTGTCAGCTAAACCACATCCTGACAAAACTAAAAGACTTAGCTTCATGTCATCAAGATGCTGATATTTAAACCATTGAGGGGAAGGCAAGGGAGGTGCAGCAAAATCCCCTTTCAGGAAACATGAGCCGCTAGCCCAAATTAGCTGCATTTTGTTCACAAACTATGATTGGAATCTCAATGGAGTCAACTCCAAAGATTGCAATTTGCTTCATTTGTGTTAAAGAACACATGGATGTGTAACACAAGCACAGTTATTACTATGCTTGATTAGGACCCAAATAGCTATATCCTATAAATAATAAAAAATACATTTCTTTTGATAATTGACTGTAGATGTGAGGACTCTATAATTCAACCAAATGGCTGTATGGTTTACAGTCCTGTGCAAATATCTTAAAAAAATTAATAATCCTTTTTTTGCTATAAGGCTTTGACCCTACGATTTTCACAGCAACATAACTTGCATCCAGCCTGTACCATGTTTCCAAGCCTTCAGTCCAAAAATTCAACATGGTCAATCCATGTGACGTCCAAATAAAGCATCTTAAGAAGATCAAGCCACCTCAGTCTTCTAAAGGCACAGAGACTTCCCCAGATTCATCCCATCGAGTCTGGTCGTTCTGTTCTTCTACATCATCAGGCAGCTCTTCGTCAGCCTCCCCCACTTCATTTTCTTCAAACTCTTCATCTCTAGGAAAATCTGTGTCCTGTACCTGGTCTACTCCTTCTTGCCCTCCTGGTTGAGATTTATCTGCACAGTCAACGCACACACCATAACGTCGAGATCCATGTCTTATTCCAACACTGGCTGCTAGCATGAAAATCTTCTTACACACCATACATTTGTACTTTTTATCCTTTTTGTGAACCTGCACAAGAGGAATCAGTGTCAATAAGTCACTTATGTTTCATATCAATCACAATTTGCTTTGACCACTGCTATTAATCCAAATTATAGTTTCACACATTTTGTATTAACTCTTTCAAAGCATGAACTCGAACTATTAATAGTTGACCCAAAATGTTGAATTTCACAAGACGTCAGAAATACACCAGTGTTTCTGTAGTACAGTTAACTCACAACTCACGTACATTTAACGCTCAAGCATTCAGCTTTACGTGCCTGGAATTTTTTTTTAAAAAAAATATTTTAAAGAGGGAGTTTATGGGAAAAAGACTTTGGCAATCTCACCCACCTTTGAACCCAATGTGCCTTGACTGTACATTATTTTGGCTTTGCGTACCATCCCCATAACATAACTCTCATGTAAGTTGAGAGTCACCTCTGTAACTACAATAGCTATTGTCATTGTTATACTAGATACCTGACTTAAACTACAAAAACACTTCTATTCCTTACTGAATCCAGAGTTTATGTTTAACTATGCTATTCCTGGGCAGTGATTTAGAAAAGTATCAAAACCAGAAAGCAACTTTCTGGAAATACAATTAAAACACAATTTTATTACAAGCAGAACAGCTTAGCTGTCTTATTGCCAGTGTGCACCAATATTACTTACTACAGCGAATGCTCAGGCAGTTTTAGACAAGTAACACAAGCCTGAGCCTTCCTTCCAGCCCCAGAGCTGCAGAGGAAGACAGACAATTCCCTCTCCCCAGCCCTGCATGACAACCCTATGACACTACTCTCTAAAACATTATGACAGGGCAATGACCTGAAAGTTCAAGGTCTCAGAAAGTGAATGTTGCAAATGTGCGTGAATTTGGCAGAAGTCTGCAACCCTAATCCCATTTACTGGGGAGTAAGCCCCACTGAATTCAACAGGACTTGCTTTTGAGTAGATATGGTTAGGATTACACTGTTAAACACATTAGATTGAAGAATTATAGACAAGGAAAAATTATTATCCACCACACCAAGCTCTCCTCAACAGTTCACTATAGTAATTTAAAGCTGTTACATACCAAGGAATGCCTTTTTACATGTTCTCTACGAGTAAATAGCTTTCCACAAATGTCACAGCTGAAAGATCTCACTCCTGTATGAATGAGCAAATGTCTCTTTAGTGTTCTTCTGTATTTGGCTACGTAGTTACAGTGTGGACACTTCAGTTTGTTCATGATTAAAGAAGAGTCACCTAAAAATCCAAACACAAACAAATTTAATAAGTAGCAATTTGACACTTAGCAGTTGGTCATGTCCACTGATTCAACATGTCTTCCCAGAGTACATCTAGTTGAAGACAGCCCTATAAACGCAGAAGAATCATATACAAGAAAAGACATGGTGACCATACAAATATCAACCGATAATATAGCAACACACAAAAAGTGCTTCATGACCAATATGCAGATGTTACTGAAATCTTTTGTAGTTGGTTATTATTATCATTATTCCTGTAGGAGAGCAGATGGGAAAGGAGTAAGTCAGAAGGCAGGGTCAAAAATCTTCAAGACCTATCCAGAGAAGAGAACCATCTCAAATTTGGCCTGAATATCTACCCGTAGGTAGAAAGTTGGGTTTCTCTGGAGCTCTCTGGCTTCTTTGCCTCTTCTCTTCTCCCCCCTTCTCTAAATAGAAGAGTTTCACACTTCAGGCACTCTTTGTCCACCATCAATTCTGGATGCAATAACAACACTTGTTTTTTGGTGCCTCAGTGACACTGGAGATGGAGTTTATCCAACTTGATTACTAAGAGTCAGTATGAGTTTCTCAAAAACAAGTCACACCAGATGAGTCTCATTTCTTTTTCTTTTACAGAGTGTTACAGGCTTGATGGATCAAGGGAATGCTTTGGACATAGTATATCTTGATTTCTGACAAAGTCCCCCATGATGTTCTTGCACAGAATATCATGGTAAAATGGGCTGTTAAGGCGATTTCTAGCTGGTTGATAGACTGAACCCAAAGAGTGCTCATTAATGATTCCTTATGAACCTGGAAAAAAAAGGGCAAGTGAGGTGTCACAGGGTTCTGTCCTGGGCCTGTTGTTGTTCAACGTCTTTATAAATGACTCGGATGAAGGAATTGAAAGGATGCTCATCATATTTGCACCAAACTCGGAGGGGGTAGCTAATGCTGCTGAAGACAGAATCAAGATTCAAGATGACAACAGGTTGGAAAACTGGGCAGAAACTAACAAAATGAATTTCAGTAGGGACAAATGTAAGGTTCTGCACTTAGGCAGGAAGAACCAGGTGCACAAATATATGGTGGGTGACACATGGCTTACTAGCAGTACATGTGAAAAGGATCTAGGGGTCTTAGTGGACCACAAGATTAACGTGAGTCATCAGTGTGATGCAGCAGCAAAAAAACCCTAATGCTATTCTAGGCTGCATCAACAGAAGTATAGAGTCTACATCAAGGCAAGTAATAGTCCCACTTTATTCTGCCTTGGTCACACCACACCTGGAATACTGTGTCCAGTTCTGGGCACGACAATTTAAGAAGGATGTTGACAAACTAGAATGTGCAGAGGAGGGCAATCAAGATGATCAAGAGTTCTGGAAACCAAACCTTATGAGGAGCGGTTGAAGGAGTTGGGTATGTTTAACCTGGAAAAGAGACTGGGAGGAGATACGATAGCCATCTTCAAATATCTCAAGGGCTGTCACAAGAGTGAACAAGCAGGTTTTCTCCTGCACTGGAACTAATGGCTTCAAGTTACAAGAAAGGGGATTCCAACTAAACATCAGGAAGAACTTTCTGACAGTAACAGCTGTTTGACAGTGGAACAGACTCCTTCCAGAGGTTGTGGACTCTCCTTCCTTGGAAGTTTTTAAGCAAATATTGCATGGCCATCTCTCATGGATGCTTTAGCCAAGATTCCTGCCTTGCAGGGGGTTGGACTAGGTGACCCTCAGGGTCACCTCCAACTCTACAATTCTATGAACTTGGAGACTTAATAATATCTGTTGACCCTGTTTTAGTTCTGGCTTGCATATCAGATGAAAGAATACCAATGCAATGCTCTTCTCTTGGGCTTTACCTGCACCTTCCTAAAAACTGAAAGGAATATGTATATCAGACATGGCTGACCAATTCAGCCTGAGAGCAGCATTACACATGCATACCACATACATAGAGGCACAACACACAGGCATGTAGTCTCCAAGCTCACCATTGCTCCATCTCAGATCCTATAAGCAAGGGGAGATCTGCATCCCCACTGTCTCACTTGTCTGGGCAGAGACTGAAACCTTTCTACTCACCACTGGCCATCTCTATCTGCTCTTTCACTATTAATCAATTATTACTGCAAGTGTTAGCTGTTTCTGCAAGCAGTGACTACTCCCAAATATTATTGTGAGAGACCATATTTCAGAGCTGGTGGTCACCAGTGCCACCTAGTGACTTCAAATGGAGAACAAGATTAAAGTAACATTGTAGTTCATCAACAGACAGAAAAAAGTTCCCAAGTATCATAGATACTGTCTATGAGCAAATAGTTTATGAGAAAGCTAATACAGTGGTACCTTGGGTTAAGTACTTAATTCGCTCCGGAGGTCTGTTCTTAACCTGAAACTGTTCTTAACCTGAAGCACCACTTTAGCTAATGGGGCCTCCTGCTGCCGCTGCACCACCATTGTGCGATTTCTGTTCTCAACCTGAAGCAAAGTTCTTAACCCAATGTACTATTTCTGGGTTAGCGGAGTCTGTAACCTGAAGCGTCTGTAACCCAGGGCACCACTGTAGTAAGACAGTTATTTTGCTTCCTGGTGAAAGTTAGAAATCACAAATATAAGAATAGTAATTGCATAGATACTTAATACTTGCCATTTTCCCAGGTTTCTTTTGGCCAGGATTCAGGCAACAAGCCATACTTGAAATCGTTTGAAGAACCTGGTAACAATCCAAACTTGAAATCACTTGAGATACCAGGAAACATTCCAAACTTGAAATCATTTGAGGTACCTGTTGAAAGATGTTATAGGAGAAAATTATATAAAAAATATTAAGTACACATGATTACTTTATCTATACAGTAGCCTGTAAAGAATGGTAGATATTATTTTAAATGAAGACATTTTTAAAAAATTCTATCTTTGGCAGAAGCCACTGTGAAGTCGTGAGACTTGTATACTGCTGCACAGGCACAAATGGTCATGCACTGGCATTTAGCTAAGCCTGAGTACAAACCCTGCAACAGGTGATGGTGGGTGGGTAGTGAAACAAACTGTACGTCACTGTCAGTGGCTAAACAGATTTCTTTACCCGCTCAGAGGAACAGCCTGACATCCTGTACTGCCACAATATTGTGGCAGGCAAGCACAGATTGATGAAAAACAAAACCAAAGTGACTTTCCACAATCTATTTTTTATGGTAGGGTTGCAAGGACAAAGAACTCCCTATAGCTTTTCATTTGTTACGTTTTCATGCTGATCTTCCTCCCAAAGGCATACCAGGTTGCATACAGGCAATCAAATAAAATAAAGACTCACAAAAATTGTAGCAAGTGAGGAAGTAGTAACAGTTTCGGAAGGACCTGCATTTACCCAACATTTCTCCCCCAAAGCTGGTAGCAGAAGAGGTGCTATCAAAAAGGATCTAAAATATGGCAGGAGCAACAGAAACTCTCTCCTGAAGTCCTCACCACACTAAGCACTTGTGGTTTTACATTACAGGCACACTATCAAATAAAACTCCTCAGCAGTCATTCCCACCTACCACATTCAAGAGAAAATCCAAGCAGCAAACAGATAGTAGATCTGCAACTGAAACTAATTCATCCTGGGAGATAAGTGAAACTCAGCCTCCACAGATGAACTTGGACCTAAACAGCCACACCTACTAAAATGGTTGTACACAATGTGCAAAGGGAAAGGAGGTGCACTTGAGCATTCAGCTAAAGTACCTGGTCATTTGTGCACAGCCCAATAAGCTGCATTTCACGATCTAACCGCATTACCTGCAGCCCAAGCAATATCACTATAGTAAATACCTTCCCTCACCACAAGCTACTGTAAGCTTCCCACAATGCTCTCAGAAGTCAATGTACCTAGAACCAATCAGGATGCAGCAGACTACAACAGCATGGGAGCATCTTCTCTCCATATGCCGCTGCCCTAACATATTGCCACCCACGTTCGGAACTCCCACTGTTCTCTAGGCACAGTTTGAGACACAGAATTTCACTAATGTTAGGCGTTTCTGAGCTCTGGGTGCAGTACTGCATCTAAGATGTCAGACTGAAACTGCCACTGCTGGAAGGAAAGGAGGACCTTTTTCTGCCTCCCACTTCCAGCCACGCCCTGAAGACTGGAGAAGGGACCCTCATGCGAATATTAGGGGGGTGGCTAGGGGAAGTATGGCTTTGTTTTTTGCAGTCTTCAGAGGACTAGACCATGTGAAAAATGAACATGAGACTTTATCTGCAGTTCATTCATTTTCAGCTTTGCATTCTTGTTATAAAAAAGTGCGCCGAGACACTCTGTTATGGCGCCCATAACCTAGATTTAAGGTGCCATGTAGCTCCTAGCTTTCATATCTCAGTTTCTAACACTGATTGCTACTAGTGTCAATAAAAGTCTTACCATATATGAAATCCTCTTACTCCCACAGGCACACCTACTTGACTTATTGGCCAGTACAAGTAAGATCTTGAGCAGAAAGCATAATTCTATGGTAAAGCTAATGCTCCACAAGTCAAAGTCCCAAGTTTGATTTCCACTGTCTCTGGCAACTGAGGCCTGTTCCAGGAACATTCAATACTGTATAATGGATTAGCTCTGCTTTCCCCAGCTATTTCTATCAGCAATCTAAGCTTGTAACTGTCATTGTTAGCTACCCTGGGATGATTTTTACCTGCCCTCGGCTTCCTTTATAGTATGGACAGGAAGAAATAGTAGTAGTAGGTAACAACTATATTTTAACCCTTTCATCCTGGCAACATCATTCCAATGGCAATCATGCATGAGGATCCTGAGGTGCTGGTCTAGGGACTACAATTGACTACAATAGAGTATACTTCTATTCAATAGTAAATCAAATCAAGTGGGAAAATACTGTTAAAAGAGTAGACCCGCTTAAATCAATACTTAAGTCTTAGGTTCACCAATTTCAATGGCTTAATACTGCAGCAGTGTACTTTTTTATATATAAAAAATGTTCATGTTATTGCATTCTAGAGTTAATGTCACATGCAGTTTGGCCTTGAGAAGGAATAATGCCTCTTAAAGATGGTGCTTGCCATCCAAAGCTTTTATAAGTACTTTTATTTTTTTAAAAAATCTGCTGCTGATTCATTAAGGCACTTTTAGTTGATTAAACTTTTAAAAATGATTAATACTCCAAGTCTAGATTTTACCCAAACAGTATAAATCAAAAGTTTCTGCCAACTTGAAATATATTTATTTTAGCCTTTCCAAGATTGATGCAACAATTCTTTAATAATTGAAAGAGCTACAGCAGATGGTACTTTGCTGCCGCAACAGTGACAGAAATACTTACCGTATATACTCGAGTATAAGCCGACCCGAATATAAGCTGAGGCACCTAATTTTAGCACAAAAAACTGGGGAAACTTATTGACTCGAGTATAAGTCGGTTCACCACACCACAAACCTGGTGGTGGTGGCAGCAGCGGAGGAAGAACAAACAGCCCAAAAGGGCTGCTTTCGGGCTGCTTGTTCCTCCTCCGCCACCACCAACAGCGGCAAAGGAGGAGGAGGAAGGAGCAGCCTGAAAGGACCCTCACTCGAGTATAAGCCGAGGGGGACTTTTTCAGCATAAAAAATGTGCTGAAAAATTTGACTATACAGTATTTTATTGTCTTGCAATGAAGAAACCACAGGTCTTCAAATTGGCTCTTTGGAGTGCATGACGTGCAGCTTGCACACCAGTTGTCACCTATGCTGCTTCACTATGAGTATGTACCTTGTAAGCCACTGGGCTGCCTGGATCTGCAAATGTAGGGGAAAGCATCTCCGTGCAATCATGTGAATATCCCACATCAAATTCACTGTCCCACAGGCTTACCAGATGAGATACAAGGCTACTAAAATTATTTATAAAAGCTAACAAAAACTCCTTAGAACAGTAAGTTTCCAAGGTAAGATGGTTTAATTTGAGCCACAACGATCAGGAGGGAAATTGTGTCCAAGATACAAATCTTGACCGGGTAGCATTCTGTCTATAACAAAGGCATTATTCTTACATCCCTGTCTCCCCAGACACTCCCCCATTTATATAAATGAAACTCAGCAATATGCAACACCACACTCGTTTGCTATGGCAGGCAGACATCAATTCTTTGAGGTTCAATCTAAGCCTGTTGAAATCCTCTATATCATATTTAAATCACTGAGGCTTTCAACAAAGGCCTTCAACAATTTAGCCAAGAAGCCTGTTAGGCAGCAAACTGGACAAATCAGTAACAGAGTCTCCATTCTAAGTGTGATCCCTAGAAAAATAAAATTCATTTGAAACTGAAAGCCAACTTCACAAAACTGTATCCTGCATATCACAGCAACCCCAATCATCACCTCCTTGCTAAGCACTGAATATTTACCCAAACAGGAACTAGCCAATATAGGTTCAGTAGTCTTACACAGAAAAAGTGTCGGCAATGCAGCCCAAGTTAGCAAGATGATCCATTCCTAGCCATGAACATGGCACTAATGCACCAGCAGCTGGTATCAGGCCAACAGTCCAAATATTCCAAGTCTTCATATCATTTAACCCACCCTTCAACATTATCTCCACACAAATCTACAACTGGCATAGGTTTGACCCTGCCATCTCTCCACCACAGAATTAGATTCCAATTTATGTATTAGTTTTCATACAAAAATACATATTAGTAGGAATTATCCAGCCAGGGCTTAATAATTGTTAAGAAGAGGTCAGAAAACATAGGTGTCCAGAAATTTTAGCTGTGGATCAGTCCTTGCTTTCAGGTCAGCACTGTCCTGCCCATTTTTCTTCGGAAAGAAATGTGTGGGTTTCTCACATATAAAATGAGATGCTACTATTTCCCTTCTTCTAAAGAATTCTTCTCTCTGTGTGCTAAGATATGTAGAAAGTCTGATGGAATGCAATTCTCTTACTGCTACCAAACACTTGTAACAAAACAAATTACAGACAACCCCCAATTTGTGCAGGGGTTGAGTTCCTGGGGGCCCCCCCACGCAAGCCCCCCCTCACCCCACCCCTTTGCCCAGCCATTTCTGGGTTGCAGCAATGCATGTGTGCACTGAACAAGCGTAAAATGGCCATTGCCTGAACACTTGCATTTTGCACCAGATACAAAGACTAAAAGTAGAAGAAACTGTTTCAGACTTTCTCCAAAGCAGAATGAGACACAAGATCCCATTCCTCCTCTAAATACCAGTTGTCTCCTGTGCTCAACGTATTTTTTTTTTAAAAAAACCCTACACCTCCATATTTCATGCTGGAAATCTGGATTAGTAGGCATTATTTTCCTCAGTAGGTGTGGTCACTGATAGAATTCAGTTTATGGTCACTATTGGTGGCGATATGGAAATGTTTGCAGGCTCAGTGGGTAAAAATGTTTAAATTTTCTCATAGATTTTTGATGTGTTCTGGAATCTATAAACGTTTTAACCTACCCTAAGGACAGATACCACGGAAAGAATGATGGTACCGATATTACCATGGAATGTTGCATATTAAGCTAATCTCTGAACAAGAAAGTACAAGACGATGGATTATTCAAGTTAAAAGTAATAGCAACATGGAAAGTAATCTTACATGTCAATTGCTTAATTTTCTCACAGAATCCCTTAAAGACCTACATCATTGTATATATCCATGTGAATGTACAAATGAAAATGATTTAAACATTTAAATGCACAGAACACTCAAGGCACAGCTGCATGAGCTTTGCAATTTTCAGAACAAGAAAAGCAAAATTTTGCAAAAAAAAAAAAGTTATAAAATTAGTCTGAATAAATAAGTCAGCATGTAATAGCCATAGAAAATGGGTAGGGTATCAAATGCCTGTCTACTAAAAACCCGACTGAACCCTTCTGGCTATGAATATTTCATCAGCCTGAACAACTAAATTTAAAACAGACAGATTTAATTTTATCTTAATTTTGCAGGCAATGCATTTTTATTTTGCAGGCATGCAAAATAAACACCGGTTTGTTGCAATACTACAAATAGCTACTGACAGATACTATACAAATAGACTATTCCGATAGGTCATACTCCAACATAAAGGGGACAGAAGAATGTAGTCTCATTCTTGAGGACTGTTTGTATCATGGCCTGAATATATACTCATGCAGTTAAGTCGGCAAGTCAACCTAGGATTTAGCAAGAGTAAATATTTTGAGTGTGTACTGAGAAGCACTATATGAGCAAATGTGTTGTGCAGATGACTCACAATTTGCATGGGGGGTAGGTTCCAGGAACTGCATGAAAAGTCGAAATCGCCTATAGCCAGAACGACCCCAGAACTGCCCCCACACGACCATCGCTACCTGTGTGAGACCTTCTCAGAGCCCAGTAAGCAAGGAAGAGGTCTTAAAACAGAACTTTCCAAACCTTTTACGTTGGTGACACACGTTGTAGACATGCATCATTTTGTAACACAGTAATTCAGTGTTACTAGCAAATTGGAGGTTAACTAACCCCTTTCCAGCCCAAGGAGGAGGGCCGGGAGCATTTGCATGACAGTGCAGCCAACACACTTAACGTTTCAGGACAGTTTGGAAAGCTTTGCCTTAAAAGCTCTTTCTAAGACAGAAAAACCTGGCTCAGGGAAGATTTCACATGAGCTCTAGAGATCATTGCAAGATATCAGATGGCTAATAGGCTAGTTTCAACACACTTACGTATCCTCCATCCAGACAAGGAAGAAGTATTATCAGAGTGCAAGGACTCATGAAAGCTAGGCAAGAACACTTAAAGAAGGTGAGAAGCAGGGTGAATGAGGGGTGTGGCTGGGCAGAGACTCAAGAGCTACATACAGAGACCTGGAAGGCTGCATTTGTCCCTGTGGCCCAAGGTTCCCCACTCTGGCCCCAGAGAATTATTCTAATTTAGCATGTTTAATGTTGAACTGGGGAGCTTGCCTAATACAGTGGTACCTTGGTACTCAAAAAGCTTGGCTCCCAATGCCATAAACCTGTAAGTGTTCTGGTTTGCGAATGTTTTTCAGAAACCAAATGTCAGACGTGGCTTCCACTTGAGTGCAGGAAGCTCCTGCAGTCAATTGGAAGCCGCGGCTTTGTTTTCGAACAGTTTTGGGAATCGAATGGACTCCCAGAATGGATTAAGTTCGAGAACCAAGGTACCACTGTACTGGACTTGCAACTGACAGACAATCAATGTTACTAATGAATTTATAACACAGAACTTTTTGCATGAGAAAAAGGTACTGGAAACTTTTCTAAAGATTTTTCTACTCCACTGCTCCAAAAGCTTCCTGATAATTGTTATATAAAACAATGTACTCCTGAGTGTTTCAGACTCTTCCATCTTCTGTAGGACATGAAAGTAACTGGTCTAATGCAGAAATATACACCAAATCAATGAACATGCTAACATGAGCCAAAAGTTACTTCTTAGAAACTGGTTCTAATTGGCAAAAAAATGAAAAATACATATTTAAGAAAAAGCCTGCCGCACCCCAGCAGATAAAAAGGTCTTTGGTGGTAATGTGAACCCTGTCAGGAGCTATAATGCCAGGAACCCATATGATGAAATAGTAGCCTATTCAGAACAAAGTGCAAACACAATAGGACTAGAAAGCTAGAACATTTAAAATTGCTGCACCCACAATCTTGCTCATGTCATTAAGTCAAAATCTTCACCATTATTATAACTTAAAACACAGAAATTGTGTTAAGATGCCTATCTAGTAATTTCTTCTTAAATATGTGATCTTGGAAAAACAAATTTAATAACCAATATAAAATAATTACCTATGTGACTTAAGAACGCTGAAGCAGTGGGCAACTATGAAAGGAAGCAGCCTTTCAGAAGCAAACAACATCTACACCTTTTGTGGCACTGAAAAGTCAGGTTGCCCCACCATCTCCCTTTAAGGGTTGGCCCATTTTAAATCAAATTATAAAACCAACTGCTATTCCCGCTTTTACTTATAAAAGGCTCGTGTCTCAGAGCAGCACAGCAAAGGAAGCATTATTTAAGAGTCCTTGGCACCACTACCTTAAATGTATCACTTCTAAGACACAGAACAAAGTGGTTGCTACAATAAAGTAAATCTAATTTTAAAATTAAACTAGCCTAAATTGGAAAAGTGTGTTATAGAGGAACAAGTTTACACCCAGACAGCACATTTTACTCCACGTGAGAGGTTGTTCTAAACAGACTTACGACAAGTCAATGAATATAACAAACCATGGTGCTTAGGATAACTATGCTACTAGTATTTACCTGCTTCTTCTTTGATAAACTGCAAGTCTTCTTCTGGATATTGGACCGATGATTGAGTAGCTGCACATTCTTCTAATGTTTCTTCATTATTGGGTGGTATATTGTAAACAAATCTTTTAGCAGTTTGGTTTTTCCTTCTTGCTTTTCCAGGTTCTTGAAGCGATTGTCCCTGTGAGCTCATATCATTCCATACGAACACCTTTCCCTCACCTTGAGATTCATTTTCAGCCGTTTCAGGTGAGCTGTCCTGGACCCAATCATGCATTTGGTAATTTTCAGATTGGCTCTCATCTATGCAGTAGCCATCATTTTCAGTTTTTATACTGCTTGCCAAGTTAGTAAGATTTCGTGTGGCCCAAAAACTAGCAACTTTCTGATCCCTTGAAGACAATCCATCCCTGCTAACAGACCTTCTATTGTAATCCACAACAACAGCTTCTGGGGCTTCTGATTTTATACTTATATTTAAGGCATCTTTGATAAAATTGCGACAGGATTGGACAACCTCTGTCATTTGAAGGTAGCTGGCCACTGACATTACTTCAATTGCATTCTGGCTTGTAAGCACAAGGTTGCCAGAATATAGGAAGTCCAAGATGACAGAGAAGCCTTGAACAGCAACAACATCTAAGTAGGTAACAGTGGTTTGGTTACGGCTTTCTTTGTTTGTAAAGCAATATAGAGTCTTGAAGAAACGGCTGCCTGCAACCAGGATGTTTTTGTGAGCCCTGAAGACCTTTCCACTCACTACAATATGAACATCACAAAGAATGCCCTTTTTTCTCTGCTCATTTAGTTCTTGTAATAGTTGATAGCAGTAAGAGTTCTCATTTGGCCTAATGTTGTAATCACAATCTCTCTCATTAGCCAATTCCGATGTTACTTCAGATTCCTGTAATTGAGAATGGAGAAATTAAGAAGTTAGCATCTAAGTACTGACTTTTTGGTTTTAAGTTCCAAATGAATAAGGCTATTTTTTTTTTAATTTCTAACTTCCCAATTAAATAAGTATTTTGTTTAGTGCTCAACACACAGCCGCCCCATCGTTCAGTTTAACAAAACATACACTTAAAAAGTGGTATCATGCAGCCAACACAAATCAAGGATTCTCAACTATTTCAACTCATTATTTCTTTATGATAAACTTTACTACCAACTGGATTAGAAATGCCTTTTTGATAACAAGCAGATAAGTTATATTAAGGATACAACCTCATGCTGTTTCCAGCTGCTTAGGAGAAACAGGCACTGTTCCCTCACTGAAGAATGCAACTGCACTTAGAATCACAAGTTGGAAGTGACCACCAAGGGTCATCTAGTCCAACCCCCTGCAATGCAGAAATCTCAGCTAAAGCATCCATGACAGATGGCCATCCAAGCTCTGCTTAAAAGCCTCCAAGGAAGGGGAGTCCACCAGCTCTTACTGTCAGAATGTTCTTCCTGATGTTTAGTTGGAATCTCCTTTCTTGTAACTTGAAGCCATTGGTTTGAGTTCTACCCTCCAGAGCAGGAGAAAAAAAGCTTGCTCCATCTTCCACCATGTGACAGCTCTTTAGTTATTTGAAGATGGCCTATATATCTCCTCTCAGTCTCCCCTTTTCCAGGCTAAACATACTCAACTCCTTTAACAGCTCCTCAGAAGACTTGGTTTCCAGAACCCTTGATCATCTTGATTGCCCTCCTCTGCACATTCTAGTTTGTCAACATCCTTCTTAAATTGTGGTGACCAAGGCAGAATAAAGAGGGACTATTACTTGCCTTGATCTGGACTCTATACTTCTGTTGATGCAGCCTAGAACAGCATTAGCTTTTTTTCCTGCTGAATCACACTGTTGACTCATGTTAAGCTTGTGGTCCACAAGACACCTAGATCCTTTTCTCATGTACTGTAGTAAGCCAAGTCTCCCCCTACCTTATATTTGTGCTACTACTTCTGCCGTCCTAAGTGCAGAACCTTACTTTTGTCCCTACTGAAATTCACATTGTTGGTTTGGGCCCAGTTCTCTATTCACTCTGCTAAGGTCATATTGAATCCCAATTCTGTATTCAACACCGTTAGCTACCCCTCCAAGTTTGGTGTCATCTGCAAATTTGATGAGCATTATCTCATTTTTTTCATCCAATGACCTCAAAATAAGGTGATTAATCCTTTGCTATAGAAATAAAACTCAGCCAAGCACACACTGCAAGGAGTGTCTACTCATCCCTGCTTCACTTCTAGATAGTCCCAGCATAAGTCCATTGGCCATTCTTTACTCCTCATGATACAGCCTACAATATTTCCCTTCCAAGCCGGGAACTATGGATTCAAATCAGGAACACCAAGAAGAGCCCAAAATGGGCGTCTCGTAAGCCTCATTCACTTGCACTAACAAGGCAATTCTCACATATGCTAGCTAACAGAACTACTAAAGGGGGAGAGCAATATTCCCAGGTGTTCTAAATCAATAGCATTTTTTCCTATCTCTTTCCAGCCTCCTATTCTCTTCATTCCTAGCTAGCACAGTGAACAAGTATATATTCCCTGTTCTCTCTGCACCCAAGGTTTTTCACAAGCTTTCCTCCAAAATTTATGGGCTGAATTCTTAGCTAGCCTGCCACCTTAGTCCTATCTAACAATTTGAAGAGGAAATATTTATATAAATATAGATAGGACAATTTTATATCTTGATTAACAAAGCAGTTATAATAAGGAGCCAGGAAGGAGTGGAGCAGCAGTTCCACTGGCACATCCAAAGCCCTGCTGACCCACATTGGCCAGGGTGCACATGTGCTGCTGTTTTTAAATTAATTTTTGCTATACTAGCTCCAGGCTAGAGTAACCAAGGATGAAGCCCTTGAAGTGATCCGTGGAGCTTTGGATCCTGCGGATCCAAAGTTGAAGGTGCGCCTGTTTCAGAGTTTACTGACACAGCAGAGCCCCCTCACAAGAGGAGGTCCTCTCACCCTCCTCACCCATCCCACAAATTAATAGTCAGTGGTGCCTTTCTTCCTTGCACAAGTTACACACCCAGAAAAAGTAGAGATGATTCCACTGTCTTTGCCTACCAAACCAATAATCTCAGTTAACACAATTAGCAATGGGGCTAGAACTCTTTGTATCCTAGGCAGAAAGAGGACCGGGGCGGGCGGCGGGAGAGTAACAGTAGCACACACATACGCCTTTGATACTCACCTGAAGGCAACTGTTAGTTGCTGCAAAATGCTACATCAATTTCACCTTTGTCATGCACACTTTTAGCCTAATCTGTCCTGTGCAGCAGCTCTACACACCAGAAGTTGGTGGTTGCTCTAGCAACACAAACCCATGTTGATATATGGGTATAAAGCCAGAGGCTGGGATGTGAACCCAGTTACAGTAACTGCTGTATCATCTAATAACTTGATACAGCTGGTAATAGGATATAGCTGAAAACGTATGACAATGTAAGCAATGCATTTGTTAATTGGAGCACAATTAATTCAGGATTCAGCAACCAAAACCTGACTTTGGCTTGTTCCCAAAGTGCCCCATGCTTGAGCAATAGATATTTAGTGGTTTTATTATTCATTATCGTTCATGTTAAGTCTTTATGATTACCTTATTTCTTGTTTTAAAATCTCAGTATACATATTGGAGAACATGCGACAAAAATACAAGTAAGACCTGATGCCAGTGTCAATATAGCACCTGAAAAAAGTTACTAGTAATGTAAGAACTATCCCCATATGGGACAGCTGCATATTCCTGCCTTGCAGGGGGTTGGGCTCTATGATCCTCAAGGTCCTTTCCAACTCTACAATTCTATGATACTGTGTAAAAAGTGATTCTAAACCAGTATCATGCCAAACAGTTCTTCTCTAAAAACTCATGTGCCAAAGGTATTTTCTAGAAATTTAGTTACCAATTACCAATTTGTGGGGTGCGAGAAGAGCAATAGCAGATCTGGATTGCACCTGGAAAGGGGCGGACTATACCTTGTGGTAAGAGTGGCTCAGAACCCTGCCCAACTGCCAAATAGGATTAGAAACTGGCTCAATCTCTGTATTAAAACAAGCTATGATTAACAGTAACTACCACTATGCCATGGCAGCTCTAATGCTGAACTATAATGAATGCTAACTAGTGAAGATGCAGGCAAGCCTAATGGTGAATAACAAGACCGCTCAGGACATCCCAAATTGTCAACTCATGTCTGAACTTGGATCAATTACCAAAAGACTGCCCAATACCAGAATTCTTTGTAAGAATCTAGCAAGCACTAAGTAGTAGTAGTAGTAGTAGTAGTAGTAGTTGTTATAAATTTTTATTTGTATCCCGCCCTCCCCGGTCAAAGCCGGGCTCAGAGCGGCTAACAAGTAGAAATAGCACAGTGTACATAAAATCACATAGTCAATTAATTAAATACATTTTAAAATCAATTCAGAATCAAATTAATGGCAACCATTGTGTTAGGGTCCTATGAGGATTACAGAAGGAGAGAGGGGGTCAGACTGTGCCTTGGCCAAAGGCCTGGCAGAACAGCTCCGTCTTGCAGGCCCTGCAGAAAGATGTCAAGTCCTGCAGGGCCCTAGTCTCTTGTGACAGAACGTTCCACCAGATCGGGGCCACGGCAGAAAAAGCCCTGGTTCTGGTCATGGCCAGCCTAACCTCCCTGTGGCCCGGGATCTCCAAGATGTTTTTATTTGAAGACCGTAAGGTACTCTGTGGGACATACAGCCATACCTCAGGTTATGAACGCTGTGGGTTGTGCATTTTCAGGTTGCGGACTGCGCCGAATCCGGAAGTACCAGAACGGGTTACTTCCGGGTTTCGGTGCTCATGCATGTGCAGAAGCGCAAAATGATGTCACGTGCATGTGCAGAAGCGCCGAATCGCATCACGCGCATGCGCAACGTTGCGGGTTGCGAATGCGCCTCCCGCACGGATCACGTTTGCAACCCGAGGTATGACTATACCAGGAGAGGCATTCGCATAGGTACAAGGGTCCTAGGCCGTATAGGGCTTTAAAGGTTAAAACCAGCACCTTAAACCTGATCCTGTACTCCACCGGCAGCCAGTGCAGCTGGTATAGCACCGGGTGAATGTGATCCCGTAGCAAGGACTCCGCAAGGAGTCTTGCCGTGGCATTCTGCACCTGCTGGAGTTTCTGGGTCTATCTCAAGGGCAGCCCCACATAGAGTGAGTTACAATAATCAAGCCTGGAGGTGACCGTCGTGTGGATCACAGTGGCTAGGTCAGGGCGAGAGAGGTAAGGAGGCAACTGCTTAGCTTGGCGGAGATGAAAAAATGCCGCCTTTGTTATAGCTGCAACCTGCGCCTCCATAGAAAGGGAGGTGTCAAAGATTACACCCAAACTCTTAACAGACGGCCCTGGCACTAATTGCGTCCCAGCAGGAGATGGGAGTTGGCCCCTCAATCCCATATCGTCCTGACCCAGCCAAAGGACCTCTGTTTTCGAAGGATTTAACTTCAACTGGCTCCCATGTAACCATCCAACCACAGCTGGAAATATTCACTGGTGGTTGATTTGTATCAACTTGCTGAAAAAAAAACTTGAAAAACTGTGTAAGGGGGCACATAAAGATGTTGAAAAGCATCGGGGAGAGTATCGCACCCTGCGGCACTCCACACACCAAGGAGTGGCGCAACGACAGTCCCCCCCCAAGTGCCACCCTCTGTCCCCGACCAGAGAGAAACGAGCGCAGCCATTGAAGGGCTGTGCCCTGGATCCCCACATCAGCGAGGCAGTGGTACTAGGTTAATGTGCAGACAAATCAACAGCTAGCCAAAACCGCTGAGCTACCATTTACTGCCTAATCCTATGGTCTTGGGAAGACCTATATTTACTCATTTCTTCTGCAAGCTGACCTACATTTGTTCATTTCTTATGCAACTTAATCAATTGAAAGGCAAGGTACAAATCTATAATTGGTAGCAGGGTTAGAAACTCAAGATGGCACCTTTACTCTAGGTTACAGTTGCCACAATGGAATGTCTAGGTACCATTTTTTCATGCAATGAAATTTATCATTATTATTCGTTTCATTTCTATACCACTTTATATTTTAAAGCAAAAATCTCAAAGCGGTTTACAACACATTAAAACATCAAATCAAACAATCCAGAATAAAACAAATTCAAGCTTCAAAAAAAGTATTTCAGATCCTTCTCTAAGTGACATAGCAGTAGTACCCTAGGAAGCCGGGGGGGTGTACTGGTTAAAGTGCTGGACTAAGACATGGGAGCTTAGGATTCAAATCCCCACTCAGTCATGAAGCTCACTGGGTGACTTTTGGCCAGTCACAGCCTCTTAACCTACCTCACAGGGTTGTTGTACAGATTAACTGGGGGGAGGGTTTAAACCATGCACTCCTTAGAGAAAAAGGTGGGATATAAATACAATAAATAAGCTCTTCTGTTTACCTGCTTAAGAAAGCTGGAGAGGCCAGCCAGATGGAGATGTCATCTGGCGTCCAGAGATCTCCACGTGGTCAGTTAGACCTGCTCCAGTCACAAAATGCACCTGGCGGATTTCTAACTCTGATTGTACTTAATATTTTTCTATAAAAAGTTGCAACCTATTCAACCAGTCTTTCCCTCCAAGACAAAATGCTCCTTTTCATTCCGAATCCTCAAGTCAACATACGTTTTAAAAAGAAAAAGGTAAACAGTCAACAAGGCTGATGGGATTATTTTCAATCCCAGCAAAGAGCTGACACTTAAAACTATGGCAGATTTTGAAATATTTTCTTCACACCCAATTATATAGAAACAATATAAATAATTTCATGTCAGTGCTGGTCTTCAGCTGTGATTTCCACATTTTTAATTATAAAAAATCTATTTTTTATTTCTGAAGTTAGCAGTTATACCACACTGTTGACCACTACAGTTTACATTTTAACTTTTTAATATGTGATACAGTTACTTACATCACAATCCTATACATGTCTTGGAGGCAAGTCCCAGTAAGTTCAATGGTGCTTACTTCCAAGAGACAAATTACAAGACTGGAGCCCTAGAATTTCAGCTAAACAGGATAACTACACCCCACTGCACCTCTCCAGATATGTATGCCAAGACATCTACATAAAAAATAGAAAATATTAAAACATAGGTGTACAATTTCATTAGAAATGCACAGGGTATAAATATACCACACCTCTGCTTTCCAGCCACTAACAAGCCTTGTGACTCAGTCATATTTGGGCTAGAAAACTGGGGTTGGAGTTTTTTGCTGTATTTTATTAATTACTGACATTTTTAAATATTATATATTGTAGTTTAAATTTTTTTTGTAAACCAGCCAGAAAATATTTAATGATGGATGACAATAGAATAGAATAGAATAGAATAGAATAGAATAGAATAGAATAGAATAGAATAGAATAGATAATTAAATAAAACACAGCTATGTTTAGTGTACCCAAAGGTCAACATTTAATTGTCAGTCTGCAAACAGAGGATGGTATCCAACAAAGTTTCATTAGCCACAGAATTTCTGGCTGAATGATGAAACTTCCTCTCCTTCTCCTCCCCATGTGCACCCAAATGTGTTCTGGGAGTTCCCCCAATACTCCAGAACAGATCTGGAGAATGCATGGGGGGAAGGAGAGGGAGGTTTTCCTGCTCAGCCAGAAATCCACTTCTCTGGATACTGCCCACAGCAATAGGACTTGCCATTTCTCTCCCCTGCTGCCCCACAAAACTAATACAGAATTGGAGACTCCAGAGCAGGAAGGGCTGCTGTGTGTGCAGGCTAGAGAGGAGGAAGGGAAAGTTCATCCATGCAACACTGGATTTCACCCAAGCAATTTCACAAGTATTGTTATTGTGTGTCTGATTTCTGAAGTGGTTTACAATGCATGGACAGGGAAGGGGTTGGGTCTGTTCTTTACACTAAGCTAACTAAACACACAGCTTCATGAACCCTAGGCACTAGAAATTTAGAAGCAAAGATGATAGTAACAGAAGCTGAAGATCATTTAGTTTTCAAGTTAAAGAACTTTAGCTCCTGCTGAGCACAAAGCCTACATATTCAGGCAGAAGTGTGCCATGCGCTTTTCAAAGTGCTACACTGGAAAGAGAACAGAAATCCTACTTGTCTTACTTCTCATAACTGAAAATCATCATTAAAAAAAGCATAATGAAATTTTCTTTGCAATGTGCTGTTGTGATAATCACACATCACCTTTTCTAGACAAGGCAAAGTTTTTACCTAGACATTTGACAAAGGGAAACAAGTGAATGGATTCCATACATTCTACAAGAAAATTCAGATTGCTATTTTATACTGCTGCTCCCTCAAATGTCTGTGAAATGCAAGGTGAAATATAAGATGTGCAAACGGGAGGATTTTAATTAGCTTAACAACCTAATCCTCAAACAGATCTTCAGACACAAGCCCAAGAGATTTGGAGACTAACGCCCTACATCTATTTTCGGGATCCTTAAACTGAAGAGAGATCAGCTTCCTGTGCCTATTTAAAATATTATACCCCATATACTCCACTGCATGAGTCTAAACCAGCTTTCTCAATCTGTTGCCCTCACAATGCCTTGGAGTACAACTCCCATCAGCCCAACTGGCATGGCTATGAGGAAAACTTCTGCATTTTACATAATTAAGTATGGAATAAGGAAAGCAACAACTACACTAATTGGAGCTACTCATGTTTTACTTTGAGGGGGAGATGATTTGTTAGGCTTCCCAGATATGCTACCTACAGGGAAAAATATAACCACTAAAGTTCAAATAGAAAGAAAGAGATATAAGACTTATGGAAAATATCTCCCAAGCAAAATGTATTCAAGTCATTTAGAAGGAATCAGAACAATGACTTCCCATATCTGAGACTCCTGTAAACTTGAAACTACAGCTGTTACCCACCACTATCTCAGTGCTGAAATACAATAGCTGTTATAAAGAAATTAGAATACGTTAACTATTGAAATGCTAATGTTTAAGGACATACTCTGTAGGACACATTGCTTTCACTAGTCTCCAACACTCTATTCATTAAGATCAGTACTGCTACAGATGAGAAACAGTTTTTCAGCTGTTTTTCAGCAAGTTGATACAAATACAGCCACCAGCGAATATTTCCTTTCCTTTAATCACAGGGAAGAATTCTATAGTTAAAAGACTGAAAAGATGCACAGTGCATAGAAAGCACCAAACCAAGCTCTGGGTGTTTGAAAGACATACTGTCCTTTTTCCAGCACAAAAGTTTCAAGCAGGAAAACCTAGAAGTTTATAAAATTGAAAAGGCATTTATTCAATAGTGCTTAAAGCCTAAGTGACTATCCATGCTAAAAGCAGTAGGAACATGTAGCACACGAAGACAGAAGTCAATAGAGAAGGTCACAAATTTAAGCTGGCCTTCAAAGCCAATCATCATTACTATGACCTTGCCCCTTAAGTACCAAATATTGTACTGTTCTGAGGAAAGCATCTTCAAAAACAAAGCACAAACGCAGTGAAAACAATCCTTATTTCCAGCTCCAAGCTCAGGAAAGCAGAGGTGTCTACATTCTGCTTCATAAATTACCTCCTAGGCACCTGTACAGAGATTTCCCTGCCCTAATCCTGAGACTGGAGTTGTAAAGGAACTGCCAGTATTGCTTCCTCTATTTCTCCCTCCCATCTCTCCACCAATTGGGGGGGGGGGGGCAGACACAACAACCACCTCCATTCCCAGCACCTGTCAACAACAGGTAATGTGCTGCCCATTCCCCAGCTCCCTCTTCAATTGCAATTGGTCCAGGAGTGTGTTGATAAAGGTCAGATGCAGCTCATCTGTCCAGCACTCACTGGTTCTGGCAAGGAGGCAAGAACATACCAGTGATTTTTTTTGGGGGGGGGAGGTGCTGGCCTACCATGCTTAGGGTGAAAGTCTATTTATGGGCCCCCCAGATGAGAATGTTTTGGAGCCTGCCTATGCACAGGCCCTATACCCATTCTAGCCTCTCTAGTACTGCCCTACTAACCCAAATGAGGTAAGAGGCACACTCACACCAAGACATGGAATGGTGGGAAAAGACTGTGTTGTGGTTACATATATTCTGTAATATGCACGCAAGTTTTAGGGGAACTGCCATAAATTTGAACACTGTCTTCCACATGGCCAATTTCAGTTTCTCAGTTATGAAGATCCTTGTGCTGTCTTATGCCAGGAATGGAAGACCTGTGGGCCCTCAGACATTGATTGCTGGGCTGTTTAACTTCGATTCTACTAGTCATACTGACTGGGAGCAACAAAATCTGGAGGCCCTGGGGCTCCTACCCTTGCCTTAGGCCAAGTCACTAGCCATAAGCTAGCTCCAGTCCCGTCTAATAACGGGACTTTGAATGTGCACAACCATCAGATGACCACATGATTCAGATGTACATGGGCATCTGTTTCATTCACATATCCCTTAGCTGATTCTCCTAACCAATCTTAAATTATTTTTATGAAACTAGAAATGCTATTCTGAATTCCTAGAAATGTAAAAAATTCTACTTCACCACTATTTTAATAAATGTAGAACCAAACATACTATGTAGATATTTAATCATCTATATCCAGGTTTGCAGATGCAAAAGTGTCATGTGCAACTAATTTCAGTATCAGTTTTACATCCGGAAAGCTGAGGGAATTTCTAAAGTTTCATAGTATCTAGGAATACAGAATATTCCTATTGGAGTAGGCTAAACAATTAATGTAATATTGCAAACCTGCACAAAAGCTTCTACGCAACTCACTTGGTTTCATCAATATTCTACATATAACCATTGCACTGAAGATAATGAAAGCCACTCAAAGCATCCTTCAGAACTATTTATAAACTATCTGCTGTCTTTGTGTGGGGGTGAATTACACCTTTCACAAAACTCTAAGAACTCTTCAAAGTTTCATTTCAGACAATTAGACCTAGTGTGGTGTAGTGGTCAGTGTTACACTAGGATCTGGGGGACCAGGGTTCAAATCCCCACTCTGCCATGAAGCTCACTAAGTGACCATGAGCCAGTCACTGCCTCTCAGCCTAACCTACTTCACAGGGTTGTTGTGGGGATTAAATGAGGACAGAAAGAACAATGTACATCATATTGAGCTCCTTGGAGAAAAAGGTGGGATATAATGCAATAAATAAATTTCAGTATCATTTACAGATTTTTCCAACTGTGGTTATTTGTGTTTTTGAAGCATAGGGCGCTCTGTTTTAAAGCATCATATATGCATCTTGATTCAGGGCCTATGTGGTGGTACAAAGACAAATGTGCACTTTACATTTGCACAGGGATCAACTGCAGAGATTACTGCCTGCCAGGTGAACCTTACTTGTGTCTTCCCCATCTTTTACATTGGAGAAATAGATTGGAGAAACAAGTAATTACCATACAGGAAGCTATTATACAAGGTAAACATTATGGCAGCTCACAATGTTAAAAGGTTATGTGGCAGTTGGTAAAGCTTCTAAACAAAACTAACAGACAAGTCAGCTTGAAAACAGACGGCAGAATAATCTGCTTACTGGAGACAGAAGGTGAACAGAGTACAATGTGCCCTCAAACCCAGGCTATAGGGAAGAGGAGAATCCATTTAAAGCAGCTCGCACACGTGGGCACGCTGCCTCGCACGAGACTCCCCAAAGGAGAGATGCCCCCCCAGCCCTGACCCCCCCACATCAGCCGCCGCCCCCCGTCGAACACACTGCTCCCCCCCCGCCCTGATTCAACTGACCTGCTCAGCAGTGACAGGCTCGTTGAGGCGGTGCTCGGTGGAGATGTGGTGCCTGAGAAGCAGGGCGCGCTTGTAGTTGCGAGTGCCCTTGCAGAGCTCGTCGTGCCCTCCGCCGCCGTTGCTGCCGCCGTCCGCGGAGGTGTTCGTGGAGGCGGCGGCGGCGGCGCACCAGGCACAGGACACGAGTCCGGTCTGCTGGCAGTACTGCAGCCACGGGAACTCCTTGAGCCAGGCGCTCTGGAAGGAGACGTGCAGCTTCTGCAGGAGGGACTTGGGCCGGGCCGCCAGCGGGAAGTGCTGGATGCTTTCCCCCTCCCCCGCGCCCACGCTGCTGACCTCCGCCTCGTCTCCCCCGGACCGCCTGCTGCTGCTGCAGCTGCCGCCCTCGGCGCCGCTGCCATCGCCCAGGCTGCCCCCCTCGCCGTCCTCCTCGTCCTCGCTGCTGTCGCTCAGCGACCCCCCGTCCTGCACCAGGTCTTTCCCCTCCAGCACGCCCACGAGCTCCAGGTCCTCCTCCTCGCCGCCGCCGCCGCCGCCGGCCCCCCGCCCGTTCAACGGCCGCCGCGGCCAGGCCGCCCCCTCGCAGGCATTGTTCGCCGATGCCGAGCCCCCGCCGCGGAAGGCCAAGGTCCGGCGGTTCCTCTCGGCGAACATGGGGCCCACCGGGGCGGCGGCGGCGGCAGCAGCAGCAGCGACCGGCGCGTCGGCGCCCACCGAGTTCGGAGGGGTGGTGGGCAAGAGCAGGAGGTCCTTCCCGGCGGCGTCCGTGGCCTCCAGCTCAGGCACATCGAACTCCACCGTCTCCAGCTCCACTTCCTCCTCCACCCCCTGGCCGTTCAGCTGCTCGGCCTCCTGGCGGACCCAGGCCTCGCTCGCGCCGCCGCCCCCGTTAGCCGTCGGGACGCCGCCTCCCGCAACAGCGGCGGCGGCGGCCGCGCTGACCAGGCCGCCCCCCCGGAACGCCAAGGTCCTGCGGTTCATCTCGGCGAACATGGCGGGCGAGCGCGCGCGCGCCCCCCGCCCGCCTGCCTCCCCACCGCCCTCGCACCCCCTCCCTCTCTCTTCCCGCCGCGCGCCCAACTGTCGCCCGCCCCCCCCCCTCCTAACCGACCGCGGTGACGGGTAAAGACGACGGAGGCAGCGAGCCTTCGCGGTTAGGTTCCAGTCAGCCTTCCCGAGTAATTAAAAAAAAGGAATAAGGGCGAGGGGGGGGGGAGGCTGAAATCTTATCCCGGCGCTCTCTAGCCCGTGTGGCCGCCGCCGCCGCCTCCTCCTTCTCCTCAAGCGCTCGCTCTCCCCCACAATGGATCCGACTCCGCCAGCCCCAGCAGCAGCAGCAGCAGCCCTTCCGCCCCAGCAGGCCCCGGCCCAGGTCGAATGGCAAATGAACAACGGACTGCGCCCACAATGCACTGGGGCGGCGGCGGCAGCAGCAGCAGCCGCCGACGCCGCGGGGGAGGGGAGGAGAAAGAGGGAGAAGGAAGGGGGGCAGGGAGGGGGGCGAGGAGGAGCCCGAACAGCTGGCGAGTGTCAGGTTTTAGTGCGCGCTCGCGTCATGCGCGCCCGCCCCGCCTCGCCACGAGTTGGCAGTACTTTCCGTGCGCGGCGTCCCCCGCTCGTCGTCGTCGTCGTCAAAGCGCCCCCCTCCCACTCCCTTCCACACAAAACACCTTTCCGTCCCCAAAGACACGGCGCGGCTGTGCCCGCCCCTTCGCTGAGGGAGGGCCCTCCACCCTCCTGAGGCGAAACTCCCACCCCTTTGACATCATCGCCCTACAGCGCCCAGAAGTGGACATCTTGACTCGCCCACCACACCGTGGGCCGCGCCGCGCCCCGATTCCCCTTCCCTCCCTCCCCACACACCCCGCCCTGAGGACACCGAAACCTTTCTCGGTTACGGCTCGCTGGAGAGCCATCTCGGCACCCCGCCCTGGGCGATAAGCGAAAACGACGCTCCCCCCTCAGAAGCGCTCACACAACAAGGCGCCACGCACACACAGAGAGAGAGTGCATAACAGGCTCTGCTAATCTCCTTCCCTCAGAGCACACGCAACGGCGTGGCTTCTCCCGTCCAGCAGCACCCAGTGGGAGAGCCTCGCTGCGCCCTTGAACCCGGCGCCCGCCTCTGAAAGCCGCTCCGCCGGGGCTGTGTGGGAGGGGGTGAACGCGCGCCGTGTTTTGGAAACGCTGCCCGTGGGCTACGACGCCTCGGCTGCTCAGCGAGCTCCGGTGCCAGGCCCCGGCATAATTACTTTTTGCAAATGCATCGCCCCGAGTGCCTTCATTGCGCTTATTGTGAAACGGGGAATTTAATTATAAAGGTCATGCACGTGCTGCTGCGAGTCAGGGTTGCTCTATTGACACGCGCGCGCGCGCGCGGCCGTTGCGTCACTCGCCGCCAACCGAAGCGCTTCTCTCCCGGGCGTGTTGCGACCTGCGCAGCCTTCGAAACCGGAGTTGACACACTCCAGCGACCCGAGAGGTTGCGACGGGGTTGCTAAGCCAGCGCGGGGGAGGGAGAGCCGGAAGGAGCGCCTCCTCGGCGGCGGCTGCAGCCGGGTCCCCGGCAGGGCTGCGAGCGCCGAAGCCCGTGGAAATGAAGAAGTTTCGGTGAAAATAAAAGTTTGGGATAAGGCTGAGGCTGCCAGAAGCCGGATAAAAAAGTTACAAGGCGCGCGCCGCTCCGTTGTGTTGTAATGTTTCAAAGCATCAGCCGCCCGTTTTCCAAAGTTTCCCGCTAGGCGGAAAGGAAAACAGAAGCGGGCCATTCAGTAGCTAACCAAATACTGCTTTGCTGGTTATTCTAATAGGACTTTTCTTTCTCCGACCAAGGCATTGCTTAATGAAACAGAGACTTAGGTTTGTTTTTTTTTAAAAAAAAAACACATTTCTAAGGAAGATCCGCATCCAAAAATATTTTCTCTGCTTTATGGATGGTTATAGCTGGCATATTATTAATAAATTAAATTAGGTTAGATAAATACACATATTGGCAATTGTAATGGGGGGCTGCCGGACAAGGTATAGTCTCTTACAAGGCGGGGGGGGGGTGTATTACCTTTAGGGAGCCACGCTGTTTTCAAATAGTTATTGTTAATATGCACTTATGAAGCACCTGCCTTCTAGTGGTGCAGTTATGGAAAAATAAGGCAGTCCCTGCCCACAGTCTCACAATCTAATAGATACAAGACCTAAGGGAAAAGGAAAGAGCAAAACAAGCACAGGATAAGCTGCTTCAACAGAAGTATAGTGTCTGGATCAAGGGAAGAATAGTACCACTCTATTCTGCCTTGGTCAGACCACACCCTGAATGTTGCGTTCAGTTCTGGGCACCACAGTTTAAGAAGGTTGTTGACACTTGGAATGTGTGCTGAGGAAGGCAACCAGAACGATCAAGGATCTGCAAACAGGCTTATGAGGAATGGTTGAAGGAGCTGAGTATGTTTAGCCTGGAAATGAGGAAAGTGAGGGGAGATATAATAATAGCCATCTATGTGAAATGGAAGAGGGAACAAGCATGCTTTTTCTGCTCTGGAGGGTAGGACTCGAACCAATGACTTCAAGTTACAAGAAAGAGATTCTGACTAAACATCAGGAAGAACATTCTGACAGTAAGAGCTGGTGGACTCCCCTTGAGAGGTTGTAGACTCTCCTTCCTTGAAAGTTTTTAAGCAGAGCTTGGAAGGCCATCTGTCATGGATGCTTTAGCTGAGATTTCTGCATTGCAGGGGGTTGGACTAGATGAACCTTGGAGTCCCTTCCAACTACAGTTCTATGATTCTATTATTCTTCATTAAATCTTAACTGGAGCAGCTGCTCCTTCACATATGGGTGTCATGTGATTCTGGAAATCATTTGTTGGTGGTGGTATTTGGAAATTGAATGAAACAAATAGTATGACTAAAATGTGCATTCATTTTTGAAATGAATTGGATTTACATTCAATTACATTTTCTATATCATGTCAGCAACATTCACACATGACCCACCTTAGGGCATTCATCTAATAAAATACATTTTAGATAATGAAATGAAATGAAATGGGAGAACTCATGTAAATTAATCAAAATATATGCATATGAAGAAAAATCATACTTTTGAAGGGAAAAAGTATACTTTTTTTGCATGATACATGGACATGCTTCGGGAATCTTGAGCAGAAGCCAAGCTGGTCTTTTTGTACAGGGCTTCAATAGTGACTGTCTGTGGTATGGACTTCCAAGGAGAGTGGAGTTACGGTAAGTGTAAGATGAAATAACTAGGGTGTGCATGCACACCTAAGAAGTTATTGCTGGGATACCCGTCCACCCAGCTTCAAAACCATAATGGATTTGCCCTAACTGGTTTGTGATGAGCATCTTCAAGAGGCAGTAGTTTACTTCATGGCACATGATTTGTTGCAGTTTTCACCATTGCTAATAATCTAAGTGCACATAATCATGCACATTTTAGTTGATTATTTGGTTTTTAAAACTGATTAAATCTGCATACATCTGCATGAGTATAAAGAAGGCAGTTCTAAAGTGGGGAAAACATTTTGGGGTAAAGTATGCTCGGCATCAGCTTTGACAAAGGTTTAGTAGTCAACACAACTATGATCTTAATGTTTAAATATTCTACCCTTCAGATAAGTTAGATATTAGCATTTAAAACATAGTTTCTGTTAGCATTCTACAGAGTGTTTTACGGTTCCATGCAAAACACCCAGGGATGCAATATTTCATCACAATATACACATAGACACCCCTACACCCAGAATTTCTACTTCAATTTCATGTTGTCAGCCTGTTGGTTTCAACCTCGGTCATTTAAAAAATGGTCTAAAAAGTCAGATGATCCTGTGTACTCTAATCTGTATCCTGGAACAACAGCTGGCCTATTAATTATAATGGAATGCTAGGCCTCCTACACAATGGCTATTCAAATAATTTAAGTAATTTTGAGTAGGAGGTTTCACCTCATGAACTTACTCCAAACTCACTATCTCCCATGCCTCCCGAGATATTAGAAGCCACAACTGGATTCTAAGCAGCCACTAACATTTCAGCTTTTTCTTTTTTGGACATTGCAATGAGCTTTAACACCATAGTTTTAAGGCAGATTGCTGTGCTGAGAATAAAAATTTCATCCAATTTAGGCTGCACTCCTGAACAATTATTCTTTGGAATAAGCACCATTTAACTTACTGAGACTTAGTAAGCATACATACTGTGCTGTTAGTCTGGCAAACAAGTTCTCTGATGTTTTTCATTGCTCTGTATATCGGGCTACTCATGAGGAAGTGAGTTTTTAAAAAATGAATGTAGGCCAGTTTCAGTTTGTAAGAAAAGAAATACTTATTTTTCAATCTATTAATAACTGGCATTCGTTTAGTGCTTTCAAGATATTATCTAGTTGCAATCCTAACAACACCCTGCAATGCAAGTCAGTACAGTGGTACCTCAGGTTACATACGCTTCAGGTTACATACGCTTCAGGTTACAGACTCTGTTAACCCAGATATAGTTATTCAGGTTAAGAACTTTGCTTCAGGATGAGAACAGAAATCGTGCTCCGGCAGCGCGGCAGCAGCGGAAGGCCCCATTAGCTAAAGTGGTGCTTCAGGTTAAGAACAGTTTCAGGTTAAGTACAGACCTCCGGAACGAATTAAGTACTTAACCTGAGGTACCACTGTCTTATCATCTCCTTTTTAAAGCATATTGTTGCAGGGGAGATAAGGAAGGAATGAGGGCAGAGATTTGCCTAAATGTGCCTAATAAATTAATGGCAGAGGCAAGTTTGAAGGAGGAATCTCCTGATTCATAGCTCATTCTCTCAGCCACAATGCTACATCAGCTCCACTCATGTTTCAGGATTTCTGGAAGTGGAAAATCCCTCTCTTTATAGCATTTTCGGGACAGTTATTACACTGCAGTGTGCCATTTATTACTCAGCAGTCCTCTTAACTCACAACTACAGGAATCCCTCTTCCATTTGATGCACATGATTCTTATTAGTAAGAAACAAAAAGGCAATTCTTGCTCCAGGGGCTTTGGCAAGGGAAGGAGAGTCTATAGATGACGGAGAGGGTAAAAGGAAGAATATGCCACTATGAAATGAATTACAGTGAGCCTCCTTGGCTGCAGTTGGGACTTGCCAGCCAATCCCAGTGGGGCTTGTTGTCAGTGCTATTCAGCTGACCAGTGCCGTCAGCAGGCCCTGCTTGCAAAAGAAGAATCGGGAACTCACTTTAAGATCCCTGTTGTTCCTTTGTAGCTACATCCTGTGCCACACATAGGATGTGGTTGGGGAGAAATGGTCTGGTGGTTCAACAGAGGTAGAACATAGCCATCAAGGCTAGGGACCATTGGCTGACCACTGCATTGCACTGTCTCTCTCCATATTACATTTCACATAGAACATAATAAAACTGTACTGGTCAAAGAAGTCCCTTCCCAGAGAGTCTAGGTCAGCTGGCACAGGGCTAGTTCTCTGAAACCATTTCTAATAACCTGTCAGCCTGGTCCTTCATGCAGAGCCCAATCCCATCCTAGATGAGACTGACTCACATCTCCTTGGACACATGAAACATGGGCGACAAAAAAGAGCGCCTGTGGTAGCTCATAACCGCCTTCTGGAAGGGCAATAGTTCCAGCACCATGTTCTGGAAATGTCCATCCATGTAGGTATGGAAAGACTGCAGAACTGTTCCCACATCCCACATCACAGATAGCTGCTCCAGAAGTCTACCAGGGTGGATGGGATCAAAAGCCACCAAGAAGTCCAAGAGAAATAACAAGGAAGCACTCTCCTTGTCCTTCTCATGACATAGCTTATCCTCCAGAGCAACCAAAGCAGTTTCAGTGCCCACACCAGGAAAGAAATCGGAATGAAAAGGATTTTTAAAAAACAGACGTCATCAAGAATTACAGGAGTTCCATCACCACCACTAACTTAAGAATCTTGTGCTCTTCTTTTCTGAATAACTATTCTTCTTCCTTTTGCATTGTCCAGGTAGCCCTGGACAGTGACCAGATCAGCAATCACAACACCAAACAGGAAGCAGGGAAAGCAACACAGTGCTCCCAGTGTGCCAGTGTGGTGTAGTGGTTATGAGCGGTAGATTCGTAATCTGGGGAACCAGGTTCGCTTCCCCGCTCCTCCACATGCAGCTGCTGGGTGACCTTGGGCCAGTCACACTTCTCTGAAGTCTCTCAGTCCCACTCACATCACAGAATGTTTGTTGTGGGGGAGGAAGGGAAAGGAGAATGTTAGCCGCTTTGAGACTCCTCCAGGTAGTGATACACCGGGATATCAAATCCAAACTCCTCCTCCTCCTTCTCCCAAGAGGATATAGCATGGAGAACTGGCCCTGCAGTAATTCTCTCTCTCTCCCCCCCCCCCCCCCCGCTGCTTATGCTGCATACATTAATCTCTGCTATGGCTACAATTAACAGAGCCAATTAGTGAAGCTTTTCCTGTGGCTGTGTTATTCAAAATGAAGGTGGTCATTCTAAAATAGTGGTCGGGAAGCAGGGATATCACTGCATGCAGAAATAAAATAGCATGTCTGGTGGAATCCATCTTTCATATAAGCTTGGTTGTTGTTGTTTACTTGCAGCCTTTGGTTTCCTGTAGTGGAATAATGAAATCTGCATTCTAAAACCTGCAGTCTGACATCCAGGAAACCACAAATCTCTTGACTGGGGAAGGACCATAGCTCAGTGGGGAGAGCAAACGCTTCACATGCGGAAGATACCAGATTCGATCCTAGCCTCTCTAGTTCAAAGGATTAGATACATAGCAAGCAAGGTGAAACACCGCTCTGCCTGAAACCCTGGAGAACTGCCGTCCAATAAAGGGCAGAATAGTCCAGGCAACTTCCTGCATTCCACGTGGTGCTGATTCTGTTGCCCCACAGCTAAATGGACTAGCAGTAGCTATCAGCATGGGGGTTGCCACAGCCCTTTGGTTTCAAAACCCTCTGTTTCGAAAATGCCCTAGAGTGAATTAACATTGGATTCATTCACGTGTGAGGGATGGGTTTAATGTAAGTTTGTGGCTGTAGATCATCAAATCCTTCAAAAGACCATTGTTGTGCAGAAGTGTGTCTGATACATTAGATTTAATCCTATTAGTCTTTGAATTTAATGGGATCAGGATTGTGCTATTTTTTGCTAAGCATTGGTGATAAAGGCTTCCCCGTTTTGTTGTTATGTTAATATGTTTTGCCGGGGTTACTGCTAATGGATGTTTTCCCACTCCCTTTTTAACATTGACATTAATTCAATTACCTGTGGTTTGTCTGCTTGATCGCATTGCAGAAAGGACGAGTCCCCTCTTTTCCTCATTTTCTGAATTTGGGAAGCTGTCTTAGACATCTTCCTTGTAGATATGTTCTCTCTCATGAAAAGGATCAGGCATAAAAGTTGGTCAGGGAAACGTAATACAGTGGTACCTCAGGTTAAGTACTTAATTCGTTCTGGAGGTCCGTTCTTAACCTGAAACTGTTCTTAACCTGAAGCACAACTTTAACTAATGGGGCCTCCAGCTGCTGCCGCGCTGCCAGAGCACAATTTCTGTTCTCATCCTGAAGCAAAGTTCTTAACCTGAGGTTCTATTTCTTGATTAGCGGAGTCTGTAACCTGAAGCGTATGTAACCTGAGGTACCACTGTAAATGGGTCCATATTACAAGACTGTTTACATTGGTGTCCAAGCAGAGATTCCCCCCACCCCCACTACTAAATTCTGCTAGAAACTTCAGAATGTCTTTTAGCATACTATTAGAATGGGATGGGCAGATTTTCTTTTCCGAATATAAGTTAAAGATTGTTCCCTTTTGGGAAAACTTTTTCCAGCCCATAAGTAAGATTATGAAATGCCTGGTCCAATTAGATCACCAAATAGCACAATTATATTATTTTCCTTTAGAAGTCCAAGGAATACCTGATAAAGATCTCACTAACCATTTGTTGCCTGCTGCCAGATTTTTAATTGCCAGTATTGGAGGACTCTTAATGTAAATCTCTTTGAGTGTGGCTTTCACGGATATGGGACGCTATACTTATGGACAAACTAGTGGCATTACAACAAGACCACCATACTGTAAAGAAAAACACAAACTTTGAGTTAATAAAACTCATATTTCCCTAGTTACCGGTAATTCATTTTTAATTTTATTTTTTGCCAGATTTGTACTTTCACTTATCTCATGCTTGCCACAATTTCTCCACTGCATGCCTACTGTATGGACAGACTGCATATGAGAGACTGGGGCTGCTATCCAGAAACACTTTAGATTGGCTCTTATTGTGTCAGGGAGTAGTTGGCCAGATGAAATTAAGCAGAGGAACTGACCAGAGCACAATAGAGGACAAAGGCCTTTCTGGATGATTTCATCTGCAATGAGTAAGCTAAGAGTAAGTCCTGTTGACCTCAACATTGACCTGAACTTTTAAGTAGAAACGTACAAGATTGCATTAAATAAAAGTAAATTTTTCTTTCTTAGAGTTGTGCTGTACTTTTTCTAGTGCTGGACAAGTACTAGTAATATTACTTTTTGTTCCCATATAAGAAATATGGGCTGTCTAGGCGACAAGCTTGTTGCTAGGAAGAGGACTGTCCTGCTTGTGTTCAAGGGATGATGCTCAGTGGTAGAGTAGTATGTCCCCATGTTCAACCTTCAGGAACTCCAGATGGGGCAGCTTCCTATGTTTTGAGAAAGCAAGAGGCATGTGCATACCTGTGCTGAAAGGAGGGAGATTCAGCTGTCAAAATTAAAGCAATGTTTAGAAAAGTAAAATGTTCACTAAGAAGAGAAGAAGAAGAGTTTGGATTTGATATCCCGCCTTTCACTCCCCTTCAGGAGTCTCAAAGCGGCTAACATTCTCCTTTCCCTTCCTCCCCCACAACAAACACTCTGTGAGGTGAGTGGGGCTCAGAAACTTCAAAGAAGTGTGACTAGCCCAAGGTCACCCAGCAGCTGCATGTGGAGGAGTGGAGACTCGAACCTGGTTCCCCAGATTACAAGACTACCACTCTTAACCACTACACCACACTGGCTCTGGCTAAGTGGTGGATATTACTGCAGAGGAAGAGTAAGCCTTGGCAATAGATTGCATGCACACCATGTTCAACGGCCAGGCCACAGGGATGATCACATGGGATAATGGGGAAGCACACTGTCTTTAAATAAATATTTTTTTTAAAAAAACAAACTTTTAAAGGTCAACAAGTGCTATGGGCACTGTGGGGGAGAGAAGCAATGTCATTAACGATGTGGACAATTTTCCATGACACTGGGACAACCATATCTCACACTACACATGCAACACCAGCACATATGCTAGCTAGTGGGGGAAAAGTAAATACAATTTTATCAGTAACAAAAATGTTTGAGAATTAAAGGAAAAAACAAAAATATATTATCTCATGCTCTCCTCTCCACGCACACACAGACAGAGAAACAATATCAATATATTTTTGACACATTTGCAGCTCACTTGAATGTTCTTTCGCTTCGGTTTAACTCTACTGCCCCACCTAGAGACAAATGATAATACTACTTTGCAAAAAGTATTTCTTTGTATTTCTTCACAGTCTTTTTTTTTTTTTAAGTGAGATATCCAAACTTCTTAGGTGCATAATGGATTATTTCTGCAGCGACATGAAGAGGCTTAAAAAACAAAGGACCATTTAAGAACCTGGAATGTGATTCATTCTCTTTTGAATCAGAGACCCAGAGCTTGGTTTCAGCGCCAGCCAAAGGCATTTTGCCGCCTGAGGTGGAGCAGGATATAGTGCCACCAACAAATCAAGGTGCACAATATCCAAGGCCCGCCAACTTGACACCTGAAGAAGAAAATCCTACAAGCTGCCCTCTCTCCATCACCCAGCAGTTAAAACACAAACACCACCAAATTGAATAATGAACAATTTGTTGCCCTTTCATGACATCCCTCCTCAACCTTTTACAAGACTGTTAAACAAGGACAGTTTGGGAGCCAGTGTGATGTAATGGTTAGAGCAGTGTTTCCCAACCTTGGGTCTCCAGCTGTTTTCAGACTACAGTTCCCATCATCCCTGACCACTAGTCCTGCTAGCTAGGAATGATGGGAGTTGTAGTCCTAGAACAGCTGGAGACCCAAGGTTGGGCAACACTGGGTTAGAGTGTCAAGACTAGGCCCTGGGAGACTGTGGAGCTCCCCGCGTGACCTTGGGCCTGTAAAGGTCTCTCAGACTAACCCACCTCACTGTTAGAATTCCTGCTCCATGACTGCAGTCATGGGATTTTTGTCTATCACATGACGGTGTATGTTTTGACTCCACAGAGTGGGAAGTGATGGAGACAGGATGTTTGTGTTACTGTGTTCCGTGAAGTGGGACTATTGTCCTTTGTTCATTCTCTTTGCTATCTGATGCTAGAGAGAGAGGGAGCCATGTTGCAGTGCTCCATGTGTGTTTATATGTAAATTAAGTAGATTAGCCAAAATGCTGAGTTGCTGAGGTCTGTCACACGCAAGTTGTGCAAACTCTGCCGATCCCTAAGTGTGCCGTCAGTTGGCATCGGTTGCTGTGATGTTTGGGCTGAAGAAAGCTTTTGAAGCTCCCGAACAATTGACCAGGAGGGAGAGAACATGCTAGTTGGGCATGTGTCTCTGCCAGGGTCCTACTGAAGTGTAGGCTAAACTCCTGACACTCATGGGATTGTTGAGGAGGGATTATATGAGGAGGAGGGGAGAACCATATACACTTCCAAGAGCTCCTTGAAGAAAGAGGTGGGATAGAAACGCAGCAAATAATAAATATAATAAATATAATAAATATAATAAATATAATAATAATAATAATAATAATAATAATAATAATAATAATAATAATAATATTTCTCCTCTTAGAGCTATGAACTCTCCCAGTTGACTCCTGACAAACACTGCTGAGAAAGCAGTGCAGAATTCCAAAACACAAGCAATATCAGCACTCACACTAGCTTCATGGCACATTCCCTGCTCAGAAGTCTGCCCAATTAAGTGCAATAGATCTAACTTCCATGTAAGTGTGGAAAGGACTTGGGCAAAACAACAACAACAGTGGCCCATGTCTTTAATGCAACGGGACAAAATTTGCACCTACTTCCCTTTGTATACTACATCTACCCTCTGAGGTTATGTGACAACCGGTAGCTGCCTTGCCCGCAGTCACGAGAGATGGGGGAAGTACTTGGCACAGAGCGCATAAAGATGCATATAATTAGCCGCATGTATTGTATCATTCATTCTCACTGTCCACAATTTTCCATTCCCCCGTCCATAACACTTACCATTTGCCGACTGAGCATGCTCAGTTCTCATTGAGCTGGGGGAGGGTGCCTAAATAGCAGTGTACCTCTGCATATCTTGGGGTTTCTCCCAACCAACAGAGATCTTCCTCTTTGGGTGGGTGTGCGATTTTCATCCTCCCCACTCCCTGCCGCGATCGCCAGAGCTCCTCAAAGGGACACCCGCATGTCCCAGCAGGCTAGTCCAGACTGGGGGGATGGCATTGCAAGTGTGACATCATGTATGCGCGATGCCCCCCCCCCCCCAATGTTGGGCCCAACTTGCTAGGCCTGGAGATATGCTCAGATTTCCTGTACCTTCTACCAGGTAAAGAGGGACCCTTGGGAATTGTCCACAACCAGCCCAGCCTTGAATGGATGGTGTTCCCTGGGCTATTTGGTGGGTGGTGGGTGTGCTTAGACTCCAGCTATATATAACTAACAACTTCCCATCAGCCTGTGCTCAGTTTCTAACCAGAGATGTGCTAGGATTTAAGTGGGCCGGGAAATCGCTTTTTGTTCTCCCAAAGCCCTTCCCTCAGGTGCCTTTGCTGCTGGTTGTGGGTCCTTCATACCAAGGAGGGGGAAATAATCTGCACATGCACACCACTTAGACAATGCCATGTTGGTCAGTTTATATGTGTGCTGGCATCTGTCTGTCTTGGGAGACAATGGAGGAGTGTGCCTTTGGGGGGAGAAGTCAAGCTGTTGGGTGGTTGCAGTGCTTGCTGGGGCTCTAGAGACTGATACAGGAGAGACATGTTTCGTTGCAGCTGGGGTAGATGAAGGCATCCGGTTGCGCTGCTGTAGATTAACCATGACGTTTCTTCTCTCTGTGCTCCTCCCAGCGGTCATTTCTCCTCTGGTCAATGCTATGGATACACAGCTTGGTGGCCTGTCTCCAGGCACTGCAGTTGTCTGCAAGAGATTCCCCCGTGGCACAGTTATAAATCATTGAAATAAGTAAAGAAAAAAGAAGGTACGGTATTGGTTTATTTTAATTAATACTACATTTGTTCTCTGTGCTCTGAAAACTGGTTTCAAGGATCCAAGATGAACTTTGGTATAAACAACTCCTTGACCTTAGTATTTACTTAAGAATTAAGTTCTATAACTTGGCTAAGTGAAGTCAAGTCAACGTCTTCTCGATCCAGCTTAAGAGCACAACACAGCCATTGTCTTCATTTTTGTTTTCTAACTCGTCAGTCTTCCTGAAGACTGTGAGTCTCTTTTCATCATTTATATCCTCCCCTGGCGCTACAGTTGCCTGTCACTGAACTTTCCCTGGAGATGTTCCTGTTCTTAATTGGAATTCATTTACATTTCTAAGATCATAACAGTGCTCTATCAAGTAACAAAAGCACTGAAAGCTAATCAGTATCTTACCTTGGGCAGGGGTGGGGGGTGGGAATCGGTTAATATGCAATTTCCCCTGGTATCTCACCTCCTACATTAGATCACCAAATATGCTAAAAATGAACCTAGTTATCTGAGTGTCCCCAAAATGGTATCAGTGAGCTTGGGAAAAGCCCATGGGAAAAGCCCATGATTTGCCAAAGAACAAATATCTTTAGACCGCATCCTCTGCCAGACTAAGTACATCATCAAAGCCATATGATTGAGGCTGCTCAGTGGGCACTGAATGTTGGCTTGCTGTTGGGGCAGGGGGTGGGACACTGGGGATGGGAAGGAAGAATGGAATGGAATATCCTGGAAAAGGGCAACCAAAATGGTCAAGGGGGTGGAGAGACCTTGAGAAAGGTTGGTTGCAGGAAGAGCTGTTCAACAGTGGAACGAGCTCCCTTGGAAGGTGGTGGTCTCTCTTTCCTTGGAGATTTTAAAGCAGAGGTTGGATGGCCATCTGTCATGGATGCTTTAGCTGAGATTCCTGCATTGCAGACGGTTGGATGAGATGACCCTTGGAGGCTTTTTAGTTTAGAGAAGAAGTAAGAGGTGGCATGGCAGAAGTTTATAAAATTATACCCAGCATGGATAAAGTGCATTGAGAAAAATGGTTCAACCCTCTCTCCTAACACTAGAATTTGAGGACATCCAGCAAAGTTGAATGTTGGAAGGTTCGGGACAGATAAAAGGAAGTATTTATTCATGCAGCACATGCTTAAACTATGGAACTTGTTCCCACAGGGGGTACTGATAGTCACCAACTCAGGTGGCTTTAAGAGGGACGCGGGTGGCGCTGTGGGTTAAACCACAGAGCCTAGGACTTGCCGATCAGAAGGTTGCGGTTCGAATCCCTGCGACGGGCTGAGCGCCCATTGCTTGGTCCCTGCTCCTGCCAACCTAGCAGTTCAAAAGCATGTCAAAGTGCAAGTAGATAAATAGGTACTGCTCCGGCGGGAAGGTAAACGGCATTTCCATGTGCTACTCTGGTTCGCCAGAAGCGGCTTAGTCATGCTGGCCACATGACCCGGAAGCTGTACGCCGGCTCCCTCGGCCAATAAAGCGAGATGAGCGCCGCAACCCCAGAGTCGGCCACGACTTGACCTAATGGTCAGGGGTCCCTTTACCTTTACCTTTTACACAAATCTAGCATTGCCTGAGCTCGATTGAAGTGCAGAGTGTTTGAGGACCAGGACATTTGCAGGGAAACCAAAATGCTTGATTACAAAGCTATTGTACTATCAACCTTACTGTATTCTTGTGAAATGTGGACCACTTATAAATGCCATCTCCAACTCCTCGAAAGATTCCATCAACGGTATCTCTGAAAAGTTGGGATGACAGGTGAACCAATGCCAGCATACTGGAAGAAGCAAAGATCACCAGTGCCGAAGCAATGATTCCTCAACATCAACTTCGTTTGACTGGTCATGTTGTGCGGATGCCTGATTATCGTCTTCCAGAGCAACTACTCTATTTCAAACTTAAAAATGGAAAGCGTAATGCCGGCGGTTAACCAAAGAGGTTCAAAGATTCTCTCAAGGCAAATTCTTAAAAAATGTAGTATAAACACTGACAACCAGGAAACACTGGCCTGCGAGCACTCCAGTTGGAGAACAGCCTTTACCAAAGGTGCCATGGGCTTTGAAGATGCTTGAAGTCAGGACGAAAGGGAGAAACGTGTTAAGAGGAAGGCACGCTTGGCAAACCCTCACCGTGATCAACTCCCACCCAGAAACCTATGTCCCCACTGTGGAAGGAAGTGTGGATCCAGAATTGGCCTCCACAGTCACTTTTGGACTCACTGTTAAAACTGTGCTCATGGAAGACAATCTTACTCGGCTACAAGTGATTGCCAAAGAAGAAGACGACACAAATTCATGGATGGTAAGACTCTCAGTAGCTACCAGCCATGATTGGTTCTGTTCTATCTCTGCTGTTAGAGCTATCGTACCTCTGCAGGTCAGCTGCTGGGAACTGCAGATGGGCAAAGTGCTGCTGCACTCAGGTCCGGTTTACAGGCTTCCCAGTGCTTAGCTACTGTGAGAAGAGGATGCTGGACCAGATGGACTATTGGCCTGATCAGCAGGTGTATTCTTAGGACAGCAGAAACAGTCCACACAACAAGGTGCAGGTCCCACTGATTCTATGTACAATCCACTGTTTTGTTCCTTGCTCTTAAAACAGTCCTTTAAAAATAAGAAAAAATCCCTCTTTTCAATATTGCTATTTCCAGAGAAGTAAACAAACAAACAAACAAACAATAATGCAAAGGCTACAGTCTCAAGCAAACTAACAAAACCTGCAGAGCAGTAAACTCAGAAAAGCACAGGTTGTAGCAATAAGCTGGAATTTAAAAGGCATGGGAAAATAAGACATGCAAGAGAATATAGGGGTGGTAGAAAGCATGGAGAAAACATTCGAAAAGGCCACGCACCACCATCCAAAACCCCCCCACCATTCTCTGCTCATCACCTGCCTGGGGGCACTCAGGGCTTCGAAAGGTGACCTTGGATTCTGGGCAGGTAAATGTGACGAATCCATTTTCTTAATTGTGTGTGTGTGTGTGTGTGTGTGTGTGTGTGTGTGTGTGTAGCTTTTTTTTTAATCAGCACAACTTATCACTTCTCCACTATGAGGGAAAGACTAACCGGAGCAAGTCAAAACATGCATTCAGATGAATGCCTGGCTCCTCAACACAAAGCTTATTTTTCTGGCACTCTGTATTGAGCCAAAACAAATAAAGCAATAAAATAAAATAAAATAAAATGGTGGCATGTTCCAGAGTGGAAAAGAAATATCTGTCCCAGCCAACTTTGTTTCTTGGGCACTTGTACCACGGAGTTGTACATGCGCAGGTGCAGCTCAGGACAGAGGAATTGTTGGCTCAGCCTAAACAATGTGTCTGCAAGGGGGGGGGCGGAGTGACTAGTTGCCTACAATGGATAAATTGTGACTCTGGAAGGAACTCCTGCCAGCCGAAAAGTTGAGAAATTAATTATGAGAGAGGGGTGTGTGGTAGGCCACACTTTAGACCACTTAAGCCTCAGCTTGAGAAAAAGCAGTTATTGTCTCTGTGTCTCATCCTGCTCCCTTTCTGCCCTCAGAGCCAGTGTGAAATAGTGGTTAGAGTGTTGAACTTGGACCTAGGGGATGTTGATTTTGCAGTAGCTCGTGCACAGCGGAATGATGAGGAGTACGTGCCACATACTCTATATTACGTTATTTACACTTCAAAGCTGGTAGATTACAGAAAAAAAATCTTGCCTCTGCCGGAGCAGCGAAAGCAACCTCTCTCCTCTAAAGCACGAAGAGAACACTGTGAGAACAGTGAAAAACAGGAAACCAGTGTACGTCACATCCAGTCTCCTTTCCCGTGAGAAACTCCAACAGCAACTCTGACTGGAATGTAAACATTGTCTTGTGACAAGCATTTCGCTGCACAGTGAAGAGAGCAGAAACCAACATCCTCCCCCTTTCTGTGAACATCACTGGGCAGCGTGTTCGTACAATATCAGTACAAACCCAACTTCTGCACATAGGTACAGTGTTGATCCCTTGATACAATCTTGGACAATACATCAGCAGGAATTTCATTACCTGGCATATAGGACACCATTACGAGTCCCTTCTGAATACGTTCCCTAGCATGTTGCAACTTCAATTGCAAGTGCTTCGTGCTTTGCTTACAACCTTCAGAATTCAGCAAAGCCAAACATGCTTTGTTGTCCTGGTAAACCTGGATTGGACATTTGACAGGAATTTTCATGTCTTTGCACAATTGTAACAACCATTCACAATCCTTAAGTGAATAAGACAGTGCATTCAGTTCAGCTTCACAAGTACTTAAGCTAACTGTTGTTTGCTTCTTGCATGACCAATCAAATAGACCCTGATTGTACATATAGCAAACTCCAGACGTACTTTTCCTGTCTGTAGTGTCACTTCCAAAACTTGCATCTGCAAATATCTCAAGACCACCAGACTTCTGATTGTTAAATCTCAGTCTGTAATGCATAGTGCCTTTCAAATAGCGCGCTATGCGTTTCAGAGCTTTCCAATCCTTACCAGTAGGATTGTTGACTTGTCTGCTTAGCAAATTACAGCTAACAGCAATGTCAGGTCTTGAACATCTGGCAATGAAGTTTAGCTTGCCTAGCACACTTCTGTACAGTGTAGTGTCAGAAAATGCTTCTTCAGTGTCATCTACCTGATAACCTGTTATCATCGGTGTGTCTACAGGGTTAGCATCCATCAGGTTTAGTTTGCTTAACACATCAGCAATTTTCCGTGACTGGTGTACTAGAATGTTACCATCTTGATCTCTCTCTATTTCCAGAGATAGGTAGTTGTTTACCTCACCAAGATCTTTCATGTCAAAGTGCTCTTTCAGTTGAGCTAGGGCATTATTGTACATTGTGACATCATCCCAAAAGAATAAAAGATCATCAACATAAAACAAGCAATACAATTTCTTTTGCCCCTCCTCTTTGACAAATACACATGGATCAGCTTTCCCTTGCTTAAAACCTTAGAGAAAACAATACTTCAGTGAGTTTTGTGTGCCAACACCGTGCACTTTGTTTGAGACCATAAAGGGACTTCTTCAGAGCACAAACATATCCCTGTTTTACCTGTACGCCATCAGGTGGAAGCATATAAAGAGATTCACCTAGAGATCTGTACAGAAAAGCTGTATTCACATCGTGGTGACTAATGTGTAAATTCTCCTCTGCAGCTAGCTTGAGCATAAGCCTAATGCTCTCATACCTCACTGTGGGTGAGTAGGTCTCGTGATAGTCTTCACCTGGTACCTGTGCAAAACCTCTGGCTACCAATCTGGCTTTGTGTCTGACTATCTTGCCATTTTGATCAGTCTTCGCTTTGAAGACCCATTTGCTTCCAAGCAGTTTCATTCCTGGAACTACTGGAACAAGTTCCCATGTTTTGTTCCTTTCCAAGGAATCAAGCTCAGCTTTCATGGCATTTAACCATGGCTCAGCTTCCTTTGAATCCAAATCCTGGATTTCTTGGAAACTTGAAGGTTCAAATACCTTCTTGGAGCTTTTAACAGCTGTTAGTGCTATCTTGGCAAACTCATCAGCAAATCTCTTTGGAGGTCTGCCTTTTGTGGCTCTTTGTGACCTGCGAATTAGCCTTAGGTCTTCAACACTTTCCTCTTCCTTCTTAGGAGAAAAGTGGCCTATTGTGAACAATGGTTCCTCCAATTCTTGATCAGAGCTTTCAGAGGGTCGCATAGAGGCTTTCGCACTCTTGAAATCCTCTGAATCACCCGATTCAGTTTCAGACTCAGAATCAGAACCTTCATCAGTGGGTGTGGGTTGTTGCGGTTGCTTTTGACTATCCTCAGTCTCATCACTGTCATCAGGATAACATTGGAAAATTCCCACATTCTCCCCCCACTTGGCATTGTACTCAATACTTCTTGTGAGCTTAATTGTCTTAGAATCAGTCATCATTATTCTGTAAGAACCTTTCTGATAACCTAGAAAGATACCATGCAATCCACGCTTGTCTAACTTGGAGCTTTGTGGTGAGTGAACCCACATGTCAGAACCAAAAATTTTCATGTGTTTGATGTATGGCTTCTTGCAAAACATCTTCTCATAGGGGGTACAACCAATCGCTGAAGATAACCTGCGATTATAACTGTAAGTAAAACCGAGAGAGCTTCGGCCCAATAACTCTCTGGAAGACTGGCATCATGCAGCAAGGTTTTTAACCCTTGAAGCAATGTTTGATTTGCCCTCTCGCAAAGTCCATTCTGCCATGGCGAGCGAGGACTAGACAAATCGTGTTGAATTCCTTTCTCAGACAGAAAAGCTTCAAACTGCTGAGAAGTGAATTCCCCCCCGCGATCAGTGAAAATAATTTTTATCTTCTTACCATGCACATTTTCCAACCAAGCACAGAATTCCTTGAACCTTGGAAAAGCCTCTGATTTCTGCTTGAGATTATACACATAAATATACCTGGAAAATGCATCAATGAGAACCATGAAGTACCTGTTTCCACCCAAAGAGGGCGCTAGTGGACCAACCAAATCAGCATGAACAACCTGGTATGGTTCTGTAGCTTGCCTACTAGACACCTTACCTTTCGCAGCCATTTTCACCTTGTTTGCTGCGCATGCCTTGCACTTCATGTGGTACCTGCAGGGTTTAATAGTCATACCTTCAACCAAGGCAGGCATTTTAGATACTGCCTCAAAATTCAAATGACCAAATTTTCGATGAAAAACATGAATACATTCTGCATGCAAACTTTTGTTAGAACCTGCAATGCAACAAGTGTCATCCTGCACAACATCATCATAATACAAAACATACAAACGATCAACATATTCAGCATGCAATACATAATCATTTTTCTTTGTGATGATGCACCTTTTGTTTTTAAAGGAAACGTCAATTTTCCACTCATTCAGCTGTCCAACGCTGAGCAGATTATGTTTGGCATCCGGTACGTAAAGCACATCTTGTATCGATAAGTCCAAACTGTGAAGAACAACAGTTCCGTAGCCTTTACTGGGGATTGTGTGGTCATCCGCCTGGTGAATCGCACCTTTCTGCGGTGTAAAAGACACGAACAGTCGCTTATCGTTGCACATGTGGTGCGTTGCAGCCGAATCAACAATGAAGAAAGATCTAGACTTCTTCTGGACCTTTGCAACCTTTGGAGTGAAGCGTGAGACCATTGCCTTGTGCTGCGTTGTCCTGGACACCGGACTTTTGCCTCTGCTTTGGCCTTTTCCACGCGATGAGCTTCCGCTGCGCTGCTCTGTCTTGGCCCTGGGATATTTGCATTCCCTCTTCATATGGCCTAGACGTCCACACGAGTAGCATTTCACTGCCTTCAAAGCTTTGGCGCCATCTGGTGGTTCCACTGCACTCTGGGATGACGTTTGTGAAGACTCCCCCTTACCCATGCAGCTATCACCCTGGCGGTCTGCTTTATTCTGAATCATGGCAGTATCACAGGCTACTCTGAGCTGAGCATGTGGCTGATTGGCATCAGATTCCCCTGTTGCATCAGCCAGCCTTCTGCAGCTAGCCATCATGACTCTGGCATTAGCCTTCTGCGTCATCTCTGCTGCTTTAAATCAAGCTGCTTTATACAAGCTGCGTCTCTGCTGCTTCAAGCCTCATTCCAAAGGCAATTTTAAAAGTTACTTTCGGTTTCCCCCAGCATAGGAGCTTGTTCTTTTGAGCCTTTGCCTGTGCCCGGCAAACGGCTCTAAAAGTTCAAAGTCCAGCCATAAAGCCATTAATTAGGAGCTGGCAGGCTGCCCGGAGCATGAGCAACATACCTCTCATCAATCATCCTGACGCGCAGAGATATCGTCCGATCCGTCCCTCTGCATTCCGATCCTTTTGCTGGCATTCTGATTCGAATTCTAAATTCCATTCTCAAGATGACTGCGTTTTCTTCTGGGCCCATAACCAGGAATGTTGATTTTGCAGTAGCCCGTGCACAGCGGAATGATGAGGAGTACGTGCCACATACTCTATATTACTTTATTTACACTTCAAAGCTGGTAGATTACAGAAAAAAAATCTTGCCTCTGCCGGAGCAGAGAAAGCAACCTCTCTCCTCTAAAGCACGAAGAGAACACTGTGAGAACAGTGAAAAACAGGAAACCAGTGTACGTCACATCCAGTCTCCTTTCCCGTGAGAAACTCCAACAGCAACTCTGACTGGAATGTAAACATTGTCTTGTGACAAGCATTTCGCTGCACAGTGAAGAGAGCAGAAACCAAGAGGGGACCAGAGTTCAAATCTCCACACAGCTATGAAACTCACTTGGTTACTTTGGGCCAGTCACTGCCTCAACGCCTAGCCTACCTCACAGGGCTGTTATGAGGATTAAATGAGGAGGGGGGGGGGAACCATGTACACCATCCCGAGCTCCTTGGAGAAGAAGACGGCATATAAAGGCAAAGAATAAATCGGCAATTTGTGGTGGCCCATGAATTGTCAGGCTGCCCCTTTCCTTGGCAGGCAATTAACAAACTTTTCTTGAAAAGCAAAGTTCAGCCATCCAGAGAAAGCCTTGGAAGAAAAATATTCTCCTTCTACAGATTTGCAAACACTTTTTAGGTGCCTTCGTGCTTTGTGAGGTGGGGTGGATTCTTCTATTCCTAGAAGCCCCCCATTCTCTGATATTGTTGGGGCAATTTCTTCTACGAAATGGTTAAGTGTTGCCTTATTTCCAGGTTGTCTGGGTGTATCATCTCTTCTGGTAGATGTGCCTCTGTAGATATAGTTATTCCTGATTTAAGATAGCATTAGTTAGTTAGTTAGTTAGTTTATTTTTTAAAAGATCGGTTATCGCTCATGCTAAGCCTCTGTGTCTTGCTTTCATTAACAGCTGTGAAAGCTTTACGTGGCTCACCAGCAGCATCTGAGAGGGTAAGATGGAGACAGAACGATAATGATTGATCATGACTTCACCCTATTGCAGCAGAGGATAGAAAAGACTGGGAAAGCAAACCGGTGACCTGGAAAACAAGCTCAGATTAAGAAATGTCAGGTCAGTAGGCAATAGCAAAGGAGCACATATAGGTATAACAAAGATACTTTTGTCACACTGGATTATGATGGTATGGGGGATGGGAAGATACTGTTCAGCTCCAACCTCATTGTGATGAATGTTATGAACCTGGGAGAAGGAAGAAGAAGAAAAATCTCTCCCATAGACACTCTCAGTATTCCCTCTCCCCATTGCCATTTTTGTATTGACACACAGCCATACACATGTTTCTATACACAACCACACACACACTCAAGAGTTTGGAGAATGGACAGTATTTTCATAGATTATCCATGAGCCATCTTATGTATGCAGATATATATTTTTTTTAAAAAAATCATTAGATACTAGAAAATGCCCCTGGCATTCTGCAGCCATAGATAATGTTTTCCATAGCGATTTTGCTGTCCTCAGTGCGGAGATAATTCAGGTGTGTACATTCATGTGTCTTCCTGCTGAGCGCTGCCTGGTGGTATGTTCAGCATGCTGGTTCTGTTGTGACGAAAACTTACATCGCATAAATAACTTTAAACAAAGGAGTAATCCCTCTGGAGGAAAGAAAAACTCTTTCCTGCATTCTTGAATCCCCGTCAAACCAGTTGATGTGAATGTTAGGAAATGAAAGCATAAATATGGCATCTAGTATCAACATCTATGTCTCTATATCAATAAATAAAAGCAAAGCTTTGAATATTGATAATATAAGCACATGAGTTTTATTGTACACATAAATATGTGTCCAGGCACACCTGCAGTACAGATTTATATCAGCAAAACAGCAAAAATTGGGGAGGCCATGCATCCTATTTTATAGAGGACTGTCCTTTGTTTGGAGGGCAGTCCAGTCCAACTCAGTCCCAAGATAAAGGAACACGTGATGGTTCTTGGAGTTGGCCATCAAACAGAGCACCTGGAAAGCAGAATAAGCAAGGCACACAGAACTTGCTCAGTCTTTCCCACAATGGTGGTATGTCTGTACACTAAATTGCAGAATTGCATTAGTGTCTGCAAAATTTATGCAAATCAGAAGTTTTTTGGTCCTTTTTTGTGATTGTCTTAAGTGATGTGTGCATGGGCTCCTCCACAGAAAATTATCTGAATAGCACCCTAGAGATGTTCTTGAATCAAGCTCCTGAATTAATCACTGGCTTCATATGCGCTTAGGATAGTTGAAATCATGGCACTTACACTATTTATAACCAGAGCAAAATACTGACCAGTCCTCTGAGAAAAATGCATATGGAAAAGAAACTACCTATTGTGATGGTAAGGAAGCACTGAAAATAAAGGAACATTATTATTCTGCAGAATCAGGCTGCTTGACTTTATAACTCTGCTTAGCATTAGCATTTTAAGGCAAAACATTAATGAGAGAACTGTGAAAATCCATCACACTAAAAGAGATCAAATTTTATGATCAATATGTAAATTGGTTCCTGGGCAGAGGTGAATAAATCATGATGTAATATCTAGATTTTATTAGACTACAACATTCATGAATATATTCTTCAAGGACAGCTTTTACTTTAATAAGTATCTTGGCTGATTATCTCTCATGTGTCCATCCTCAAATTGTGCTGAGTGTGTTTCTACCTTACAATCCTTGAAACTGGTTTCACTCCAAGTTTTCACTCCATTGGCAGCCTAGATAATGGACCACACGGTAGACATTAGCTTGGCAAAGTCTCAACTCTCCCATCGCCTTAAAAGGCAATATGCTGTTGTCATGGACTGGTTGGATACAGAGGAATGACGGGAGGAACCAACTGAGAAGCCACCAGGGGAAGAAGACTTAGAGCCTGGGGAGTGGTGATGGGACAACAATGAGTGGTCAGAAGGAGAAGAAGAAAGAGAAGACTTGGGGGAGGACGTGTCGGAAGCTGAAGAAGTAACAGGGCTTACTGAGCTGGGAGAGTCTGTGGCAGAGACAAGTCCAGAATCAGAGGCAGAAGCTGAAGCAGGTGAGTGGGAGGAGAGAGGCAGTGACGAGTCAGGCCGGTGAAGAGTCATGGGTGTCTCTCCCTCTTCCCCCACTGTTTCACAGATCCAGAAAAGGGATGAAATGGGTGGAGCTGTGACAGGTTTCATACAGACTCAGTCTCTGATTGCTTGGGAAAAGCCCTGGAGATGAGGGGACTTAGATGGCTGCGAGGAGCTGGGGACTTTCAGTCTTGGCAACTGATTCATGGGGTAAGACCTACCAGGGATGAGCTGCTGTGCTCATCATGCCTAATGCTTAATAGATTCCCCCCATTCCATTCTACATCATTGTTTTGACGCTCCCTGCAGGGTGGCACCCAGTGTGGCTGCACCAGTCTTGCTACCCCAAAACTGCCTCTGTGGCTAGTCTAATGCCCTCTGGAGATGGTTAGAGTCTACCTCCCATCAGCCACATTGTCCAATGGGCAGAGATGTCCAACAACATATTGATACAGAAGGGGGGCATGTCTTCTTCACCTTCTTCTTCGCTACAGTATAACCATTTATTTCCAATTGTCAATGTCAAAAGGGACTAAAATCTATAAAATTCATAGAAACTCAACGTGCCAATTTGCTCAATTTCTCTAGGACTCCATGACACCACCCCTGTCCTCCATAATCCCTCAAGCAAGGTGTCAAGACCCTAATCCTGTCAAATCACTCTGCCAAGCCTTTCCTCCGGGCAATGCCAGTACATGGACCATTGTCTTCTCATCACTGGTACTCAGGATGTGCTTATCTGCGCATATCTCCAGCTCTGCATATTCCCCCCTCCCTCCTCCATATATTAATCCTGTGTAACCCAACCTCTTCTTAATGTATTCATGATGCAATCTGTGTAACCCAAACTCTTCTTAATGTATTCATGATGTAACTGGGATGTATTTTGCACTGTATTCTGGGACATGGAGGGAAGTTTCAAAAGTTCATGTCACCCCTTTCTCACTGTTCAATCTCGCCTTGAACCTGTTGCACAATAAACTTGGATCTTCTGCAGCTTGCTCCTGTCTCCGGGTGAGCTCATTTTCCTCCGCAGGGACCCTCGGACTTAGTCCGACGAGCTGGGTGGCAGAGCAGCCTTGCACCCAGATTTTACCATAACAATATGGATACCACATCAGCTACCCTCACCATAGGATACCAATGTGAATTTCGTGGAATGTTTTGTCATTTCTGTGGGTTGTAAACTGCCTTGAGTACAGTAATATAGAAAAGCTTTTTAATATTGTAATCTTTCACTCCTTGGGCACTTAAGAGTTAAAGGCCAGCACCAAAAGTGCCTTAGAAAGCCCCATGACCTCAGAGTTGAAATTCTAAGTAGCAGAACAGGTTTTGGTAATGCATTTGGTAATGCATTCAAAATCCAAAGGCTATGATCTCTGCTGCACAATTGTTAACTTTTTGGCAATGTTTCACCTGACCTTCTAGCACTGATAGACATCAAAGGGTCAGACTTCTGTGTGATAAAAATAATGGCATTGCTATCTTGCACTTCCAAGTATTACCTTCTTCTTGAATGGTCCACATTTATTTTAACCATTTGAAATGGATACGTAAACACTTATCAGGGCTCACAGAAATGCATTCTCCTCTGGATGAAATGTGACAGCTGTCTGAGTGCTTCTACTGATAAATGACAATAGCTTAGGGCTAGGGATTGCATACAATCAAATCCAAATGAACATGCAGGAAGAGCTATAAACAGGTAAGAAGCCCAATACATTGGATTTAGGACATCTTGCACAGCTGTTATTTCACACCTAAACATTTTGTTGAAGGGAAGTACCACTGAGAGGAGATTAGAAGAATGCCTTTGTTTCTGCTTTAAACAAACCATAGTTTCTCTTCCACACTTAGAAAGCTGTAGTTTGTTTAAACTTCATTCAAAGAAGCCAAGGTTCCAGTTTCAACTCCTGGCTTATTTACTAACCAGAGTTTAAGCAAAACACAGATTCCCCCCAGTTCAGCTGTAACAAAGAACTCTTGCTTGTTGAAAATCTCCTGATCTTTTTCTCTAGTGCCTGTTAGAAGAGAAGCACACAAGATAAAGCTTGCTCTGGCTTGCTCAGGTAGTAGCAAACCAGGGTTTCCTGTTGTGTCTGAATCATTCATTCATATAGAGAAAAATGGGGGTGGGGGTGTTTCTGATAGGATTTAAAAAAAAAAAAACCACAGAAATTATTGAGCTTTTTTTTATAAATATGCTAAAGAGTATGATTTTTCAATTGGAAAATCCAGATCCAGGATGATGTGCCGCCTTTTGGAAATTTCCCCTGGACATCAATTCTGCCTTTGAAATCTCAGTAATGTCTGGGAAGATCCAGACACGTGGCAGCAGTAGTTTCTGATAATTGATAACTTTGGTATATTTTGGTTGTTCAAATCAGTGTATGTAAAAACAAAACGGAAAACAAATTTCCTATGGGCACCTATGACTGGACTTCACCTTGAGTTAAATATTTAACAGCAACATCCAACCAAACAAGTGTCTCAACACTTCTTAAAGCAGTGTCGCAGGTAGAAACAGGCCCTTTGTATCATTCTACATTTTTTAAATTGTAGAATCAGTGTGCGTGTGTGAGAATCTTTAAGCCCTGTAGGCCTCTGTGTCTGGTTCTTGTGATTTTCTCCAGGGAACATCCTCCTGTCCCTCTCTCACCCAGTTCACCGACCTTGAAATTTCCTCCTAGCTGGAATGTGTCCTTGACTTCTAATAATGACTTTTGCTCTCCTGGAAGATGGAGAGGCTGTGTATGAGATTGTGCACCAGCCTACTGTACAAAGGTAACTTTAACATCCATTACTGATGTGTTCCTCAGAAGGTTACCCAGAAGAGAAGGCTAAAATAAGTTTCCCTACCCCTCAGTTACACCATGATAGCTCTCCTTTCCCTTTCATTATGAAAAGAAAACCCACCCTCAAAAAACAAAAACAAGTAGGTGGCATAATTTAAATTTAAGCAGCATCTCATGATACAATTAGGAACAGAATCAAGAGCAAAGGAACACATTTTAGATTAAACACCTGTCTTGCTAAGGCATGATTTTCAAAGGCTTATTTCCTAGCGTGAATTGAGTTCAGAAGGAAATCAGCTATCTTATCATCTTCGTACGCCTTCAGATAACAAAATGGATATACTTTGTTAAAAAAAGATAACATGATAATGGTGATACAAAGAGGGGATAAAACAAGAAAGTCCCAGCATGTCTTCTTTTCATCTTTCTGGTTTTCTGCAAGCTTCCTTACATGAAGGATTTGTGTGTGTGTGTTCTCTCTCTTCTCAAGTCTTGTCAAATGATTCCGAACAAAGTGTGAGATTAGTTTGGTGGTCTAAGTACCTCTAAAACATTCTTGGCTGTGTGCATGTGGTCGCTTCTCTCCTCAGGGATCGCCGGGATTTCACCTCTTTCCGAGCCCTGGCAGGACAAAATTTAGAAAGGAAGACCGTTGGCTCATGGCTCAGTCAGCAGAGCATGAGGTTCTTAATCTCAAGGTCATGCGCTCAAGCCCACATTGGGCAAAAGGTGACTACATTTAGTGGTGTAGCAACATCAGGTGGTACTCGGTGCAGAAAATTTCTTGTCACCCCCCCCCATTGATATTATTAAAAGAACATAGCTGTCAGCTTACAGATTTGAAAATAAGGGACCAGCAGCCTCGAAAATAAGGGATCAGCAGCCAAAATAAGGGATTTTCAGGGCACAGGTATGTTCAACTTCTGAAGCCCCCCGAGCCAAAGGCAGAAAGCCCAGCCAGCAGCCAAACGAAGCCTCAAGCGGTGGTTCCCACACTGCAGCAACCCGGCAAAGGGGATGCAGCAAGGAAAACCACCGTCACCTCTCCGCTGGGAAGCGCTGAGCAAAGGCGAGTCCCCAGGCAACGTGGCCGATTTGATCGGCATAAGGCATGCAAGCTCCACCCCCCAGTCGTTCTTAGACTCCTTAATGGGTGAGCAACGCAGCCAAGCAAAACAGTTGGAGCCTCCCTCCTCCCTGGCCAGCAGGGAGGGAGGGAGAGGAGCTGCTTCCTTTGAAACCCGGGAAATTTAAGGGACATCATCAATAAGGGACAGCAGCGGGACATGGCTCTGGGATAAGGGAATTTCCTGCCAAATAAGGGACGGTTGACAGCTATGAAAGAAGGAAAAATAAGATACAGTTGCAAGTGTTATTTTCTGGTTTATTTTACTTAACATTGTGAGCATATGCACTTAAAACCTTTTTTTCACGATGGGAATTTCTTATTTTAAAAACACATATTTTTGCCATTTTGTCACCCCCCCCCTCAGTCATGACACCTGGGGTGACCCGCACCCACTGCACCCCCCTTCCTACGCCACTGCCTACATTGCAGGAGATTGGACTAGATGACTCTCGGGGATCCGTTCCAACTCTACAATAGTCTATGATTCTTTGGGAAAGTGTATGTACGTTTATAAACAAAGAAATTAAAAGCACCACAAAGACTCTGACTTGCCCCTTTGGGAAGCAACTGGTAAATCTAATGCAAGTCAAGAACTACTGAGAGCCAGTGTAGTGTAGTGGTTAGAGCATTGTACTTAGGCAGCATACATGCCCTACATTTGAAGCATATGGCTTCCCCTAAACAATACTGGGAACTGTAGTTTGTTAGAGGTGCTCAGATGTGTAACTCAGTGAGTGGCAAATCAAAGTTCCCATGACTCTTTTCTGGGGGACGTGCTTTAAAACCCTCGGTCCAGTATACCTGAAGGAGCGTCCCACCTCTATCGTTCTGCCCGGACACTGAGGTCCAGCACTGAGGGCCTTCTGGCAGTTCCCTCACTGCGAGAAGTGAGGTTACAGGGAACCAGGCAGAGGGCCTTCTCGGTAGTGGCACCCGCCCTGTGGAACACCCTCCCACCAGATGTCAAAGAGAAAAACAACTACTAGATTTTTAGAAGACATCTGAAGGCAGCCCTGTTTAGGGAAGCTTTTAATGTTTAATAAGTTATTGTATTTTAGTGTTCTGTTGGAAGCCGCCCAGAGTGGCTGGGGTATAAATAAATTATTATTATTATTATTATTATTATTATTATTAAATGTATGGTCTGCGTGCAGCCTCAGACCAGATAGATCCATATACAGATCCCCACTTGGCTATGATACTTACTGGGTGACTCTCTAATTTCCATTTTGCTAACTGTTGGATTTAGTTCAGAGCAAGCGTGGGGGAAATTTTTTGATTCAGTTCTCATCTAAATCCAAATTTATGAAAGCTGTTGTAATGGGATATGGGGTTGCTTGTGCGTAAGCGCTGAACCGCTCCAAGCTGAGTAGTTGGCTTAAAACTTTCCCTGACCTGACTTCGTGGGTGTCTTAATCACTGGCAGAATCCGTCAGTGGGCGTTTCCTGAATTTCTTCCAACATAAAAGCTCCTTGACACTGAGTCTCCGCCTAGATTCCCTGCACGAAAGCTTTCTGCGCAGAGTGGGTGTCCCAAGGGGAGGTCCTGAGCTCTCTGCACTGGTCTCGCTGGAAGCGTCCCTGAGCCTTCCCTCCGACGCCCCCCCCCCCCCCGACGCCTCTCCTTCCTCATCGGAAGCGCTCCCTCTCCCCCTGCTGGTTGCCTCTCCAGCGTCGTCTGGGAGCCTTGCCACCACCCTAGGCTCCGATGGCAGTTCCCTGACAGCTGTACTTTCTAAAACAATATTAGAACCAAACTACAGCCACCCTCCAAAATTCATATTTACTTGTATTTTGTGATGCTGTTCTCCAACCAGTGCTTGCAAAAATGCCTATATTGTGGGAAATGCACAAAAAAGGAAAATGTTTCTGAAAATAATATACAAAACATACTTACATTGATCTGATATTCTCAGAAACCTGTGAGCTTCATTGCAACCAGGTTCCAGGCTGTTTCGTGATATATAGTTATCCAGTAAGTGGCAGCAAATAACTTAAGAGTAACCAGCAATGAATTCAGTAAAGCAAGTTCACATAGGCTCTCTTTGATGAACTCCTAAGGCGCTTTCAAGATTTGATGTTTCACTTGGGCCTTTTTCTTTCTTTTTTTACAAGGAAGGTAAAGCCAAAAGAGGCTGAAATTTGAGGAAAGCAGAATGAAGGGGACTTTCAGTTAGCAGTGTGAAGCTAGAAAAGAAGGGTTGGGGCAGGTTAGTAAAGTCTGATAATAAAATTTGGTTTATGGGACTGAGACGATGTAGAAAAAACCAACAGCCTTAAAGGTTAAAGGCAAGGGAATCTTGCAGACCCCTCTGACCTTTCCTGTTCTGGTCAAGTTCATAGGCATGAAACCACCAAAATTAGTGTTAGATGAAAAGATGATTATATCTGTTTCTTCACAAAAAAATAAATTGAGGTGCTTAATATACTTCCAAAATTACATAGAAAAGTGAAGGTATAAAAGGGCATAGTCGAATGGCATAAAGTGTTGCAACTTCGCAGAAAGGCTGTGCTCATTGAAATATGCATCTTGCCAGCTGAAGGTCTCAGGTTCAGTTCTTGGCCTCTCTAGGTATAACTGGGAAGGATTCCTGTCTGAAACCCTGGCAGGCTGCTGCCAGTCAGTGTAGACAGTACTGAACTAGATGGATTAGTGGTTTGACTCAGTATAAGACAGCTTCCTACATTGCTATTCCCCCCCCCACCCGAAATTAAGTACCGTAAGTCTTGGTTTGGTCAATGCTAGATAGAGACCACCTGTAAACTCTATGACGGAAGAAAGGGAGGTGGTGGTTTTTTCCATTCGTCTTTTAGGAATCTCAGTGTTTATTACTCACTATAAGGTGTAGGTGGGACGCAGGTGGCGCTGTGGGTTAAAGCCTCAGCCTCAGGGCTTGCCAATCGAAAGGTCGGCGGTTCGAATCCCTGCGGCGGGGTGCGCTCCCGCTGCTCAGTCCCAGCGCCTGCCAACCTAGCAGTTCGAAAGCACCTCCGGGTGCAAGTAGATAAATAGGGACCGCTTACCAGCGGGAAGGTAAACGGCGTTTCCATGTGCGGCTCTGGCTCTGGCTCTGGCCAGAGCAGCAATGTCACGCTGGCCACGTGACCCGGAAGTGTCTCCGGACAGCGCTGGCCCCTGGCCTCTTAAGTGAGATGGGCGCACAACCCCAGAGTCTGTCAAGACTGGCCCGTACGGGCAGGGGTACCTTTACCTTTACCTATAAGGTGTAGCAAACTGCTCCATTAAGATTCCACCTTTAGTATCCAATAAGAACCTTGAGCAGATTCTCAAGGATATTCACCTAAATTGTTGTTGCTTAAAGCAAAACCCTGAGGTTCAGTGCGGTTCCATTGGAGCTGAACTGTATTCCAGCCATGAAAAGGCAATAAGGGAGTTGTTGCAGGGTTCTGTCACTTTCCTTCAGCACCTCTGGACCAAAAAATAGATGGGATAGCTTCCACCTGCAGTGGCTTACTTTTAAAATAGTCAGGCGCAAAGTGGCTCAGTGGTAGAACATCTAGCTTGCAGGCTGGTGGTCCAGGTTCAGTCCCTAACATCTTCAAGCTGTGCTGGAAATGTCCCCTGTTTGAAATCCTGGGACTCATTTAGACTGGTAAAGAAAAAGTGATTTACAGTATATGCGTTGTATGTGCAATATAACATTGTGCCACCAGATGGTGATGTGGAGTCCCATTTTTTCCTCTACCAGTTTTCCCTGTTTAAATTTACAACGCTTTAAACTGAAATGCTTCTTTGTTGTGTCTAGTGTCAGGAGTTTGTCCTACTCTCGAGTAGGACCCTGGCAGAGACACATGCCCAACTGGCATGTTCCCTCTCTCCTGGTCGATCGTTCGGGAGCTTCAAAAGCTTTCTTCTGTCTGAACATCACATGACTGATGCCAACAGACATCGACACACTTAGGGATCTGCAGAGTCTTTGCAGCTTACGTAACAGACCTCAGCGACTCAGCATTTTGGCTAATCTACTTTATTTACGTATAAACACACATGGAGCACTGCAACATGGCTCTCTCTCTCTGTAGCATCAGACAGCAAAGAGAATGAACAAAGGACAATAGTTCCACTTCACGGAACACAGTAACACAAACATCCTGTCTCCGTCACTTCCCACTCTGTGGAGTCAAAACATACACCGTCATGTGATAGACAACAATCCTATGACTGCAATCATGGAGCAGGAATTTGGCCCTGGGGAGCTGCTGCCAGTCAGTGAGTGTAGAGAAAGGTAAACTAGATGGACCAATGGTGTCACTTGGCAGAAGGCAGCTACTTATGTGTTGTAATTGTGGTGTAAGGGAGAGATTTTACTTTCTTGGGCTCCATGATCACTGCAGATGGTGACAGCAGTCATGAAATCAAAAGACACCTCTTCTTGGGAGAAAAGCAATGACAAACCTAGACAGCATCTTAAAAAGCAGAGACATCACCTTGCAGAAAAAAGTCCGTATAGTTAAAGCTATGGTTATCCCAGTAGTGATGAATGGAAGTGAGAGCTGGACCATAAAGAAGGCTGATCGCTGAAGAATTGATGCTTTTGAATTATGGTGCTGGAGGAGACTCTTGAGCATGGGTAGGCAAACTAAGGCCTGGGGGCCAGATCTAGCCCAATCGCCTTCTAAATCCAGCCCGTGGATGGTCCAGGAATCAGCGTGTTTTTACATGAGTAGAATGTGTCCTTTTATTTAAAAAACATCTCTGGGTTATTTGAGGGGCCTGCCTGGTGTTTTTACATGCTTTTATTTAAAATGCATCTCTGGGGTATTTGTGGGGCATAGGAATTCATTAATGTCCCCCCCCAAAAAAAATATAGTCTGGCCCCCCACAAGGTCTGAGGGACAGTGGACTGGCCGCCTGCTGAAAAAGTTTGCTCTTGAGAGTCCCAAGCACTGCAAGAAGATCAAACCTATCCATTCTTAAGGAAATCAGCCCTGAGTGCTCACTGGAAGGACAGATCGTGAAGCTGAGGCTCCAATACTTTGGCCACCTCATGAGAAGAGAAGATTCCCTGGAAAAGACCCTGATGTTGGGAAAGATGGAGGGCACAAGGAGAAGGGGACGACAGAGGACGAGATGGTTGGACAGTGTTCTCGAAGCTACCAGCATGAGTCTGACTAAACTGCGGGAGGCAGTGGAAGACAGAAGTGCCTGGCGTGCTCTGGTCCATGGGGTCACGAAGAGTCGGACACGACTAAACGACTAAACAAGGGTGGCACTGAATTCGAGAGCCAATGAGGATCTCCTATGCAGGTTTACATTTTACTCAGGGTATGTATCTGCTTTGAGCATTTGGGCTCCCCCGCACAGAAGTGCAGGGTACAAAATAGAATTCATAAGCTATTTATTTATAAGTGCATGCTATTAACAGGGTTCTGTCCAGAACGCAGCCTTATTTGTGTTAGGGGGTATGGGTACAGAAGCAAGAGTCACCACAGGCTTATCATTCTTTTGCTTTAAAAATTAACACACTCTTTATAACCTCCCTCCTAATTAGCAGAAGCCAGCCATTCCCTGGAGAATAGCACAATTCTTCTGCAAAATAAACCTTTGTGGGAGGCTCCTGGAAACAGAGCACCAGATGAGTAGCTGATAAATTCTAGAGGGGAAAGTGTGCTAACCTGCTTGCAGGGGAAAAAATAACATAGAGTCCCATGCCACCCTAAAGACTGGCAAGTTTGTGGCACCAGTTTGGAGGGGATCCAAAATTTCAGGGTTTCTAGTTAGTGATGCTAAACTAGCTGGCAGGAGGAGGTGGGGGATGTTATTACAAAGTGAAGGGTGGAGACCAAACAATGCAAGAGATAAGAGCATCCCATTATGATGCAGAGCCAACTGCAAAGAAGTAAAAAGGGTCAGTGATTCAGAGGGAGAATTACTCTATTTAGTGGGCTGCCAATCCTAATCGTGATTGATCTGTGATTGTGTCAAATCTGCATACTGATAGCAGCTCAGCAGCATTTTTTAAAAATGAAATATGGGGTTCAAACTGTTGTTTCTAGGTGGGTGGAAGCATGGGAACCGCTAATAGGATCCCTCCTCCTTTGTAATGCCATTAAAACCTGAGTACTGTACTATTTCTTTATTTAAATATTTATGTTATTTGGTAACTGCACACTCATGAAAGGGTAGTATAGCATCTTTCAACATCTTGACAGGCTGAAATGTTCTCTTGCCAGTGTGTTACCATCTTCAATGCCTGACTTGTGTCCATTTATTATTTTTGCACAGAAACCTGTGTGGTTTGGCTGATGTAAATAATTGAATGCCACTGCTGGAGCATTATGGCCTGTATATATACATCATATGTTCGGGCATTTGCTGGTGAATACTCCCTTGATGGTATGGCTGAAGATGTGAGGTCCTGCAGTTGTGTTACCTGAACAGATATGAGGACAGAGTTAGCACCAAGTCTTGCTATATGGCTACTTCCTGGATTTGTATATCCATTGGATGGTCCATTGTTGGTGATTTGCTGCTTCAGGTTGTGTGTATGCGGGGTGGGGTGGGGGACTCTCCCCATATAAGCCACCTCTCCCTATATAAACCAATGTGGCCTCTGTGATCAGCATCTGAGGCCCTTCTTTGTGTACCTCCTCCATAAGAGGTCTGGAGGGTAGCAACACAAATTAGTTGGCAGCAGCAGCAGGGCCTTCTCTGTTGTGGCTCCTTGTTTGTGGAATACTATCCCCAGGGAGGTGTGCCTGGCTCCTTCATTATACACCTTTAGGAGCCAGGCAAAAATGTTCCTCTTCAACCAGGTCTTTGGATTATTAATTTCATTGGGCCTTTTAAATGTGTTTGGGGGGGGGGGTTATTGTTTTGTTTTGTTGTGTTCTAACTATTGAATTGTGTTTTTATCCTGTATTTTTATATTGTGAACAGCCCTGAGGTCTTCGGCTGTAGGGCGGCATATAAATTTAATAAATAAATAAATATGAATGGAAAGCCAGGCATTTCCCTGCAAGGCCTCTGAGAAATAGTGAGTATTTTCCTCAATATGCTATCAAATAGGTGGAGATGCTTTTAGCTAGGAGCTGTAGATGATGACTATTTAAACAACAACAACATTTCATTATCATTTTCATTATTAATGCTGCGTGCCCTTCACCCTAGAGTCCCAGGGTGGGTCGCAACAATTTGAAATGCTACATTAAAAATGGGTTAAAACAACTTATAATTACAACAGTAGGATAGGTCCTAAAAATACACATCTCGGGTGCCAAAGAAGTGCAAGTTCAACATATTCCCAAAACTATAGTGGATATGCCAGAAGGAGTGCCACATTTTAGGGACTGTGACAGAGAATCCCCTACTCTCAGGCCACCCCCGCACCCAAAGCATCTGAGGGCAGTGGAGCAACCAAGATGGCCCTCTCAGTTGACACCTGAGGGTGTCTGAAGGGAAGGAAGTGATCTTCCAGATATTTGGGGCCTAAGTGAGTTAAGGCTTTAGACACTAACATGCATAGGCACCATTGGGACCCCCCAATGTTTCTTTGTTTTGTTTTTTGAGGCAGCTGGGCCCCCTCAGTGTTCGGAGGGCATTTGATATTGATCCCTGGCTCCTTGTGATGTCACACACGTGAGTTATCTTGACAAGATGGACCCCCTACTAATGTGAGTCCCTTGAATTGGGCCCAGAAACAAAGTGGTAGCCAATGCCGCTGTTTTGTTGTTGTTGTTTAGTCGTGTCCGACTCTTCGTGACCCCATGGACCAGAGCACGCCAGGCACTCCAGTCTTCCACTGCCTCCCACAGTTTGGTCAAACTCATGCTGGTAGCATCCCCATTACTTTTTATATCGGTCCTGGAGGTCCTGTTAAACATGATTAGGGGGGATCAGCTGGTAAAAGGGATTCAGGTCGGAGCCAGACATTACAAATTGAAGGCCTTTGCAGACGACTTAGTATTGACCTTGCAAGAGCCAGACACTAGTACCAAAAGAGCTTTAGAATTAATTCAAGTATTCGGCCAGGTCGCAGGATTTAAGTTGAACAAACAAAAAACCAAGGTACTGGAAAAAAACTTAACAAATGTTGAAAGAGAGAGATTCCAAGAGGAAACTGGGTTAGTGGTGGCAAAAAGTGTAAAATACCTGGGGATTAACATGACATCTAAGAATATAAACTTATTTAAGGATAACTATGATAAGTGCTGGACTGAGATAAAGAAAGATTTAGAAATATGGTCAAACCTGAAGCTTTCCTTGTTAGGTCGAATTGCAGTAATCAAAATGAATGTATTGCCTAGAATGTTATTTTTGTTTCAGACACTACAAATTGTGGATAAACTGGACTGTTTCAAGAAGTGGCAGAAAGATATATCTAAATTTGTCTGGCAGGGCAAAAAGCCCAGAATTAAGTTTAAGATACTTACCGATTCTAAAGAAAGAGGGGGGTTTGCCCTGCCGGACTTGAGACTGTACTATGAATCGGCAGCTTTCTGCTGGTTAAAAGATTGGCTACTTCTTGAGAACGCAGATGTTCTATATTTGGAAGGATTTGATAATAACTTTGGTTGGCATGCATATATCTGGTATGACAAGGTTAAAGTGTACAAGGGTTTCAAAAATCACATTGTCAGGAAAGCGCTATATAATGTTTGGATACGGTACAAAGATTTATTGGAAAATAAAACTCCCAGGTGGCTTTCACCTATGGAGGCCAAGGAGGTAAAGAAACTTAATATGAGAACTAATTGGCCGAAATATTCTGAAATTTTAGAACAAGAAGGTGGTGAACTTAAATTACAAAGTTATGAGAAAATAAAGTCCAAGGTACGAGATTGGCTCCATTATTTTCAAATAATGGAGGCTTACAAACAAGACAGGAAAATTGGTTTCCAGGTGGAGAAATCGAAATTAGAAACAGAACTGTTAGAACCCAATACTAAGAATTTATCAAGAATGTATAACTTGCTGTTGAAGTGGAATACATTAGAGGAGACAGTGAAGTCTGCTATGGTTAAATGGGCACAGGACATAGGTCATGACATTATGTTTGCTGACTGGGAGCAGTTATGGACCACAGGTATTAAATTCACGGCATGCAATGCCTTACGAGAAAACATTATGAAAATGATTTACAGGTGGTACATGACCCCAGTCAAGCTTGCGAAGATTTATCATTTGCCCAATAATGAATGTTGGAAATGTAAAGAGACTGAAGGTACCTTTTTCCACCTTTGGTGGACCTGCCCAAAGATTAAGGCCTTCTGGGAAATGATTTATAATGAAATTAAGAAAGTGCTTAAGTGCACCGTTAATAAGAAACCAGAGGCATTTCTCTTGGGTATGGTCGGCCAGTTGGTGCCGAAGAAGGATAAGAATTTCTTTTTGTATGCTACTACGGCAGCAAGGATTCTTCTAGCAAAGTATTGGAAGACACAAGAGCTACCCACGCTGGAGGAATGGCAGGCGAAAGTGATTGACTTTATGGGATTGGCAGAAATGACCGGCAGAATTCGCGACCAAGAGAAAGAGACTGTGGAAGAAGATTGGAAGAAATTTAAGATGTATCTTAAGAACTATTATAAAATTGAGGAGTGCTAAAATGCTGAGGGAAAGGAAGACGTAGAATTGCAGCGGTAAACTGTGTTTGATTTTAGGGTGGAATTGAAAAGGAGAATGAATTTATATTTAATTGGCTAAGAAGGGTTGCTGAATAATGGCTTATAATTAAGGATGCAAAAAGGGAAAGGTATGGGGAAGTCCGGGAAAAGAGGGCTATGGAAATAAGGTTAAGAAAATATGATTTTTATGTTTGTTTTTATGTTGTTTTTGTTTATGTTAAAAAATTTGGAAATTAATAAAAAATTTATTTTAAAAAAAAACCAAACTCATGCTGGTAGCTTCGAGAACACTATCCAACCATCTCATCCTCTGTCATCCCCTTCTCCTTGTGCCCTCCATTTTCCCCAACATCAGGGTCTTTTCCAGGGAGTCTTCTCTTCTCATGAGGTGGCCAAAGGATTGGAGTCTCAGCTTCAGGATCTGTTCTTCCAGTGAGCAGGGTTTATGCGAGTTATTTCCTAGGAAGTGGGCGGTAGATCAAAATTGTCCATCTCCAGACTGGGACGGTCTTCTCTGATTGATCTGTTGCTTCTGCAACACAGATTGTACCAGGACTCCAGCAGAGGGAGCTAAAGAGGACTTTCTTCCAGGAACTGGAGATTGAAACAAACTGCCGGGAGTCCGCTAGTTCCCAGCCAGCTCGTGCTTCCTGTCGTTTCTTTTAGTGCTACCTATCCATAAATAAATCAAAACTCACGAGAGGATTTTCTTGGCTCCGGCTATGCACTTTGGAGCCGCTTCAAAAGTTTCTCCTTCCTAAGTGATTGTATTTTAAAAAGTCTAACCTACGCAGTTTGTGCAGGACGTGCAGAACCACTGATGTGTGCTTATTTATTCTTTCATAGGCCACCCTGTATTTGCAAGTGAGCTACCCACACAATAGACCTGACCAGGGGCGGATTTAGGGGAGTGTGACTGGCACTGGGTGCAGAGACTTGGGGGCGCCACAGGGGACATCAAAACTATGATTTAGAATGGAGCATGAGAGGGCATGCCAAATTTTGGAGTCACACAGGGCACCGCTGAAATTTGAGACCCCTAGGTCTGTCACTGACCTGACCAGTGTCGAATTAACCAGGGGCCAAATAGTTTAAAATGGGACATTTAGAGCTGAAGTCAACTTACCCAGCACACTAGTGGAAGCCAGTGCAAGGGCTCCCACTAGGACAATGGGGCTTCCCACTTCTCCTCCCCCTCGCCACCCGAATCCACTCCAGAGGGTGGGGAACAGCACACAGGGGAGGAGAGGGGATGGTTGGGTGCAGCACATAGATGGAGAGTGGCTGGGCTAATGGGAGTCGTAATGTAAAACATCTGGAGAGCACCAGGTTGGCCAAGACTGGCTTAAATCAGATGTTTTGTGGCAGGATCATAATTGGCAAGAGAGCCAGTGTGATGTTATGCCTATAGTGCTGGACTAGGGCAGGGAAGACCTGGATTCAAAACTCACCTCAGTCATGAAGCTTACTGAGTATGTTTTGGACCTGTCACTTTCTCACAGGGTTGTTGTCAGTATGAAATGGGTGGCGGAGCGAAGGACCATGTATGCCACTCTGAGATGAAGGGTGGAGTATTAATATGGTACCTTGTTGCTAGCACTGAGGTCACAGAAAGTTGCCTTGTCCTTGCACTCAGAGGATTGGTTCCTATGGCTCAGTATTGACTAACTTGTGGTGCTCCAGACCCTAAAACTCCTGTCAGTGCCATCCAGCATGGCCAGGGATGATGGAAGTTGTGGCTTGGCAGCATCAGGGGTATTTGTGTGCCACATTGACTGTTCTACACGGACCGGCAGCAGTTTTCCAGGCTTTTGGAATTTCCAAAACCCTACCTCAAGATGCTAGCACTCCTGACTAGATTTAAGCTGCTTCAGATCCACTGAAATAAATTGTTTAGACAGTTACAGGTAGGTAGCTGTGTTGGTCTGCCATAGTCGAAACAAAATAAATAAAAATTCCTTCCAGTAGCACCTTAGAGACCAACTAAGTTTGTTATTGGTATGAGCTTTCGTGTGCATGCACACTTCTTCAGATACCTGGTGCTTAGACATTCCAACTTATATATTTATTATTACATTTATACCACATCTTTTTCTCCAAGGAGATAAAGGTGGCTGTTAAGTTGTGGGTGAACATATCAGACGACACAGCAATTCTTCAAACAGCTCTTGTTTATTCACAGGCCAGAACAGAACAGAACTGAAGGGTTCAGTCAGCCTGCTTATATAGAGCTCCAGTACAATGTAACTGTAACAATTTTCTAAAACTATCCAATCACTGAATGTCACTTTTGATCCCTTATTTGCATAACTATCTACAGTATCCCCCTGCTGGCCCAGGGTGAGAACTTTAGTACATAACAGTGGCACACATTGTTCTTCCACTCACCATTTTATCTTCACAACATTTACTATGAAGTAAATTAGGCTGAGAGACAGTGTCTGGCCTGAAGTTGTCAATACAGCTTCATCAGTGGGAATTTGAACCTGGGTTTCCTTGGTCCTAGCCCATTATTCTGACTACCACGCCACAACTGGCTCTTCACACTCTACCCTGTGAATTTTCCTTGGAAATGAGGATGCCGAAAGGAATCCAGAACCAGACTTTGCAATAGGTCAGGTCCCTTCCGAGGGACATTTGCAATGGAGTAAGATTGGAGCACAAAACCCACAGTAATGTTTGCAGCAACCACTTTTAAGTTGCATGGAATAAACTTGTCAGTGTGGCAGGAGTATTTGACTTGGAGCATTTGTAGGTTTTGGCTGGAATCTGAAGCAGCAGCAGATGTATACACCCCCCCACACACACACACACCCTTAATTTTTTTATTTAACCTTCCATTCAACAACATAGTTATTGTGGCACCTCCAAGGCTCCATGCCCAGTGTGACCAAACTGGTTGCACTCCCCTAAATCTGCCTCTGGTGAAGAAGGGAGGAAGAGATGGCAATGCAGCCATATTTTTAAAATATTTCTTCCCCCCACCCCCGCATAAGTTTGCACAAACTTTCATCATGTTGTCGATGAATTTACCAAGACTACAGCTATGAATTGCTTTCCACAATCCATTACCTAATCAAATTTCGAGTCCTTGTAAGGAGTCATCCACAAATGACTTTGGAACTGAACAATTAAATATATTGTAATAAGTTATTCCAAGTGTTTACTTTCAACTGCTGAGGTGATTCCTGCTCAAAAGAATATCACAAGGAGTGGGATGAAATATTTTGAGTACCCTGTATTAAAATAGGAATGTGTTATTCCCTGCCCCGGCCCTGTTTTCAAGTTTAGTTTCAGATTTAACATGCTTAAGCATTTGTTTGTTTCTTTAGACCTCATAACAAGAGTTCACTAGAAAGCTTGCAAAACAAGGAAACAAATCTTAAAATACAATATAAAAGCTGCCATCAACTGATTAAAACAAAGCACTTAGTCGTAATACATTTGCTGGACATTTTTTACTTGCTGTAGTCATTTTGATTTCATCAGTATGACGTGTTTCTGCAGCAGATGTCATTAAGCTGTTGCCACTGAAGGGCAACGAGTGTAAACTACTTTCACGGTCACGTCTTTCTCGTCAAGGAATCCTGGGAGTTGTAGTCCCCGGTAAACACTGAAAATCTGGGCGCTGCTGTTTAAGGGCTGCATACATGCACATCCTTCTTAAACCAGCTTCTTAAACTAGCCAACCAACCTCCTGACTGTGAGTCTTAAAGCCTTTTACCTGGTTGAGGCCACGTTAAAACGAGCCAGATGGCACCCTATTTGGGCTTTTGCCTACGTAGGGATGGCAGGAAGGAAGCCCAGCTGTGAGCAGAAGAGCAATTAATAATTAATGGAGTCGCAGGGCATCCTTTCCCGCATCTCTCTGAGGATCAGTGTTTACGTGAGCAAGAGATGATTGGATTAAAACTGGCAGCCTTATTGTGTTAAGTGAGATGACGTCAGCGGCTGCTCAGCCAAAAATGAAAAAAGAATGAAAATGAAATCAGCTCTTTATGAGAGGGGCAGAACCATGGATCGCTGTTCTATCCCCCGTAAAATAATCCTTCACACACTTACCTTGCAGATAAGAACTGCTGTAATTGTAGCAGCTCCATGAGTGAGGCAGGAGGATTCTAGGCAAGGCAAGAGAGCACAGCTATGGTGCCCCTTTGCTGGAAGTTGCCTGCCGCTCTTTTGTGCTGGTGCATTTGCTCCGACTGCTGTACAACTGTGCAATTTCTCCCAGCTTTTTTTTAAGGGTCCAATCCTGCGTTTCCCTGTTTGAGGAACTGGCACGGTTGCGACCATGCTACATGGCTGTGTTTTTTAAATCACTTTTCAGTTGTAAACCAAACAAATGCTTAACATACAAATGCAACAAAAGGTAGCTTGGCGAATTAATGGAGAAGAAAGCCCAAGACCCTTTAGCAATTAATACATGGAGACACAAGTGAAGAGCAGAACGTAACGCAAACGGCTTAATCCAACGAGTCTCTCCATAGTCCCCTGTGGGCTTGGGTTGGTCGCCTTGTTTGATCATAACTGTGTTTACAGGAGATGAATGGTTGTCCGGGAGACTAAAAGTAGAATGGATTTGTCTTTCCTTTGGCTACTCAGGTTTTCTGCCAGTGTGACATTCCAAACACATGGCAGCTATGGTATTTTGGACAAACCAATAATGCAAGGTCAAGAATGATCCGGGTCAATGATCTGGGTCAATGTTAATATACTGTCAGTGGTTCATTAGCAAAGCCTTAAAAGAATGAAAATACCAGCATCTCTTCCATTCCACACATTCCTTCCTCCTGCCTTTATCTTTATCCTTAGAGAAATGTTATCAGCAGTATTTGGAATCAAATTGGTGGCACTGGGGTCTGCTTGGATGTGCACCATTATTTTGGAGATTTCATACATCACTCTGAATGAATGCTGCAAGTACCAGTTGACTAAATCAATCCGGTTAGAACCTGAGGTTCTAAAGTGGTGTGTCAAAGGTAAAGAAAATGTGACAGTGAAAGTACTTCAAACATGAGCTGGTAACATCCTTGAAAAGGACATTGTGAGCTGATTATTTGATAGCATTAGCTATACTGAGCCTCAGGACAAGGAGGCTTTAGCTCAGGGGTCAGCAAACTTTTTCAGCCATGGGCCAGTCCACCGTCCCTCAGACCATGTGGTGGGCTGGACTATATTTTTTGGGGGGAATGAACGAATTCCTATGCCCCACAAATAACCCAGATATGCATTTTAAATAAAAGGACACATTCTACCCATGTAAAAAAATTGCTGATTCCCGGACCGTCCATGGGCTGGATTGAGAAGGCCATTGGGCCGCATCCGGCCCATGGGCCTTAGGTTGCCTGTGTTATTCTAAAGCAGCAATGCTGCAGCAAGCAAAGGCACCAGCAGCTCAGTCAGCTGCTTGTGGCTGCAAAGCCAGACAGGATGTATGTGACTGTTGCCATGGAAACAAAGGGGCAGTCCATTCTGTACTGAGCACCGGATGTTAGCTCAGTGTGTGTGTCATATGACCTGTACAGGATGTACATGGGTGGAGTTTTGAGTTTTCTCTCTGTTTGTTGAAGAGAGCAGACATGTTTTCTCTATATGACTGCTGAAGACAGGAATAAAACATGTAGATACATTTCTGTCTGTGTCTGATTCCCCTCCCTGGGGATATGCTGGAGAGCAGGGAGGAGGAGAAGCAGTTTGGTGTGTTTTTCTCACAGCCTGAGGAAAATCGCCGGAACGGACCTCGTGTGTTTTTCCTACCGGGAGTCGCCGGAGGGAGGTCGAAAGAATTCAGCCGGTGCCTGGAGAGATAGGCACATACCTCTGACCGAGCCTGAATTCTGACAGCCTGCCCCTGCTTAGCTAGTGTTAGCCTACTATCTTGTACAGTGATACCTCAGGTTAAGAACTTAATTCATTCTGGAGGTCCGTTCTTAACTTGAAACTGTTCTTAACCTGAGGTACCACTTTAGCTAATGGGGCCTCCCGCTGCCGCTGCGCCACCGCCGTGCGATTTCTGTTCTCATCTTGAAGAAAATTCTTAACCCGAGATACTATTTTTGGGTTAGCTGAGTCTGTAAGCTGAAGTGTCTGTAACCTGAAGCGTCCTTAACCCGAGGTACCACTGTATATGCATCACATTAAACAATATTTTACTTTTCCCACATGCAGACCTCAAGAAGGACTCTGTAGTGGCACATGGAGAGAATGGTGTTTTGAAATACCAGTACCTATTTTCTTTATGATGTCTGAAACCAAATCAAAGTGAAAACATTCCTTCCTGACCTCCCTTGCCCAGGAGCCTTATGTTGAGAGATTTTTTTTTGGGGGGGGGGGATCTTGTAACTTGCTTTCACTAACAGAACCACAAAACAGGATGCAATGCTTTAAAAAGGCAATCTGGTGAGGGGGTTGGTCTCCTTAAAGCTTTTGCTCTCCAGAGATGCTGCATTTGAGCTGAAGAGTTCTTTAAAAAAGAACTTTTTATTTGTCTATAGGCACAGCACACACAAGACTTTAGGAGTATGCATGTTATCTGTCTTTAGAAACCTGTCTGTCTTTTCAGTTACAGGTAGGTAGCTGTGTTGGTCTGCTGTAGTCAAAACAAAATTAAAAAATTCCTTCCAGTAGCACCTTAGAGACCAACTAAGTATGTTATTGGTATGAGCTTTTGTGTGCATGCACACCTCTTCAGATACACTGAAACAGAAGTCACCAAACCCTTATATATAGTGAGAGGGTGGGAAGGGGTATTACTCAGAAGGGTGGTGGGAATGGGTGATTGGCTGGTAGGTGTGGTAAACTTCTGGTAGGTGTGGTGACTTCAGTTTCAGTGTATCTGAAGAAGTGTGCATGCACACGAATGCTCATACCAATAACAAACTTAGTTGGTACCTAAGGTGCTACTCGAAGGAATATTTTTTCTTTTCAGTAGTATGCATTGAAATAGGAATGTTAATTCTATCCCCCTCCCTGATAAACTATTTAAAATACAGTATTATCTTTTTCTTAATCCATTAGTTTTGTTATTGTAATGAAAGTGAGATTTTGTTAGTGTCCATAATTGAATTGTAAAGGCTAAAGGCTGAATTACTTAAGAAGTTAAGGAGTTAAAAGAAGTTTAAAGCTTTTAATCCTAAGCATGCTAAGAAGATGCTGCTCTTTCGCCTCAGGTGTGAGGCTGTTTAAGGGGAAAGAGGACACAAGGTGACTGGGAGACTTCTGAAGACCAAGTGAAAGAAAGGTCTCTTTAACCTTCACTTTAACCCTCTGATTCAGCTCAGCTTTACCTACGAAATTCTCAAGGAATGATTTTTGAAATCCCGCAGAAGAAATCAGAAAGGCATGCTAACCACACAGAGAGGCTTTCAGATAATAATTAAAGTAACGCAAGGCACATGACCTGCTCTGTAGCATACTAAACTTGCTGGTTAATCAAGCCCTGGTTCTTAACACCATCATAAAATTTGTCATGTAAGTCCAATAAGATGAGGTTAGCATGCTCCTTCGTCTCTCTTTATAAGCTTCTGACAGATTCATGATATTGTGTTAACGTGCTATATTTTATTTATATACTTTAAAGCCCCCAAAGCAGTGAAGAACATATCTAATTCAAAATATATATACAATAAATGTACCATCAATTCACGCAATAGAATATTATAATATGATGTCATGTACTGGCTAGATGCAAAGGAGTGGTGGGAGGCACTAGCTGGGGAACCCCCAAGGGAACCCCCAGTGGAAGAAGGTTCAGCACCAGGGGGTTGGTGGTGGGATGACAATGAGTGGTCAGAGGGAGCAGACTGCGAGGAGGGAGGAGCAGTTGGAAGCTGAAGAGGCAACAGGGTTTAGTGAGCAGGAAGAGGCTGTGGCAGAGAGCGGATCAGACGCAGATGCAGGAGAGGAGATTGTAAAGGGTTCCCCATCCCTGCTGATACTGAGCTAGATGGACCAATGGTCTGACTCGGTATAGGGCAGCTTCCTATGTTCCTATGCTATCAGATCCTTGTAAATGAGTTTGGCAAAGATATAGAATTATTGATCAACCCCTTTCTATAAAACTGTTGCTGAAAAGCTGCAAAATGGTCTCTGTTACAGCAAGAATACAAATTCTACCTACTGTTGCTATCTTGGTGGCTTTGACTGATTTACCTTTATGTAGTGAAGAAGGAACATTTTTCAAGAAAATTCTCTAATCACATCACTAAATAACAGATTGCCTGCAGGCAAAAATGCCACATTTTCAAACGCCCATGGATCTTAACTTCCAGCAGTGAGAATCTCTGCAGCAAGTGTGATATTGAATAAACACATCATTCCCTTCTTCTTGATAACTGGCTGTGAATAAACTCTTATTTCAAACCCACATATATTTTAAATTAAACATGAATTAAAAGATTTTTTTTTTATTCTGTGAATCAGCCTGAAATATTGTGATGAAGGGTGGAACAACAACAACAACAACAACAACAACAAAAGCTAGGCAAAATTCAGCTGATCACATACAGAATAATCTGAATTGTTTACAGTAAAGGTGTGGGATGATGTACATTGTAATAAATAAAACAAGTGAGCAAATACAAAGCCAGCAGAATCTTCAGAGGAAAGGCTGGTGGATGAGAGAGAGTACACTAATACAACTCACCGCCCCCACATATTCTGAGCTCATTCCAAGCAATTAAATCTACTTATTTTCTTTATTGTGGGGGTGGCTAACCTTTGGCCCTCCAGATGTTGGGCAGCAGCTGAAGGATGCTAGGGAGTCAACCACATCTGGAGGCCTGCAGCTTAGTCATGACTGGGTTTTAATCCTAGCCAGTTTTCTCTTCAGGTTCATCTTCAGGCAGCACAGTGTGGTATTTAGGGTAGTGGAATAGGATTAGGGAAACCAAGCTTCAAATTCCTACTCAGCCAAGAAGCACCCTGGGTGATTAAGGAAGAGACGTAACTCCTCCTTTTCCATGTCCCTGGATGCTGAAGCTGAAACAGCACTGCCTTAGTTCTCATCCTCTTCTCCCCTCTCTGGGACAACTTTCCAAGATTTTAATGCTTTTCCAATAAAACCCCATTTCTGGATAAACTCTGATCTTATCCCTGTTGCTCCCCAATAACCTTACATGGAAACTCCACTACCTTGTCTAAAGTTACTCACACTGTGCTTCTCTATATTTGGAAAATGCTGGTTTCTGGGTCAGCTTTAATGGACAGAAAGCCTGTCCTCCAGCAGAACAGTCATGGTTGCAGTGAGAAGCTGTTCCCCTAGCACCTTTCAGTTAAGTTCTTCCTGGTAATTTGTGTCGAGTAGGCCCAGCACGCGTTGTGCATGTGTGATGTCTTGTGCATTGCATGCTGCAGGTTCAGTGGCCAGTTCCTCCAAAGTGCTCGGCCTCCACCAGATGACACATGTGTGATGTTACACACCTGTGACATTGCATGCTAGGCCCCCTCAATCTTAGGGGGCAACCTGGCACCTCTGGTTGGTAGCCTAATTATGCCTCTATCTCTACAAGGATAACCTGGCTACAGTAATATATGCTCTGCTCACCTCAAAATTAGATTATTGCAATGCATGTTATATAGGACTTCCTTAGAAAATGGTTTGGAAGCTTCAATTAGTGCAGAAGGTGACTTACCTGGTTGTTGACAGGTTTGAAATGAACAGATAACACCAATTCTGCTCCAGTTGCACTGGCTGCCTTTGTGCTTCTAAGTGCTGATTTTGACCTTTAAAACTTCTTATGGTTCAGGACCCCAATTTCCTCTGGAATGCCTCCCCTAATATGAACCTACCTGGACCCTTAGATCTTCATCTGAGTCCCTTCTTCAGGTCCCCTCCTTTACGGTTGTTGTTCCCCATCTGTGGAATGTACTCCCCAGTGAGGTCTGCCTGGCACCTTCATGGGCATATTTTCAGCACCAAATAGTGACTCCCTGTCCCTGGCTTTTGATAAAGACAATATTGTAGGAGTGCCAACTTGGCCTCATGACTGTGGGTGCCTGGGGCTGTGGATGCCACGGAGTGTGCATGGCCCTGGCACTGAAATTGGTGGATGCCTTCATGGGCATTGGCACCTATGCAATATTGTCATTATTAGTATGCTGCCAAAGCTTCCTGTGGCTGTTGATTTTTTTTCCGTTTCATGCTATAAAATATTTATTTGTAGGAGCAGTGGTTATTGTTTTGTTATTGTTCTACTTATTTGTGCTTTTATCTTGTATTTTTATCCGAGAGCCAGTGTGGTGTAGTGGTTAAGAGCGGTAGTCACGTAATCTGGGGAACCGGGTTCGTGTCTCCGCTCCTCCACATGCAGCTGCTGGGTGACCTTGGGCCAGTCACACTTCTTTGAAGTCTCTCAGCCCCACTCACCTCACAGAGTGTTTATTGTGGGGGAGGAAGGGAAAGGAGAATGTTAGCCGCTTTGAGACTCCTTAAAGGGAAAGAAAGGTGGGATAGCAAATCCAAACTCTTCTTCTTCTTCTTCTTCTTGTGATTTGCCCTGAGATCTTTGGATGAAGGGCGGTATATAAATTTAATAAATAATATTATTATTAATAACAGTGTTGTAAGTCACTTGGACTCCTTCTGGTAACAAGCAGATAACAAATCTAATAAATAATCATCATACAGAGACATGTCCTGAACAAGCATGATAACACAGATGTGTGCCTAACAAACAAAAATGTGAGCTTTAAAATTAGTGTCCCCTTACATATGTATTAATTACTGTGTAGACAGATAAAATAAGGAAAGGCGTTTTCTTGAAGTGGTGCGATGATGGTGCCTAAGTATTGCCATTTACTGAGCACCTAAGTTGTATATTGCCTGGGGAGGAAGTTGAAATAAAAAGAATAGTATGAGGCTCACTTCTATGTACATTTTGCTGATTTTTAGAATGTGATAATGTTCGCCTGCTCTTGTGTTAAACTGGGGGTCAGTTTAATAGGTAGCTAATGTATCAAGCTGGCATGGTATAATGGTTTTGCAGTGTTCAGACCTGAACTGGGGAGACCCTGAGTTCAAATTCCCACTGGGAAGCAAACTGGATGATCTTGAATCAGTCCCACTCTCAGCGTAACCCCAGGATTGAGGTTGAATCCTGACGAGAAAGAAGTACTGTTTGGGGGGGGGGCAGGAGGTGGGCAGGTGTGGAGGACTCCCTGGTCCTGAATGGAGTAACTGTGCCCCTGAAGGACCAGGTTCGCAGCCTGAGAGTCATTTTGGACTTGCAGCTTTCCATGGAGGCGCAGATCAATTCTGTGTCCAGGGCAGCTGTTTATCAGCTCCATCTGGTATGCAGACTGAGACCCTACCTGCCTGCAGACTGTCCCGCCAGAGTGGTGCATGCTTTGGTTATCTCCCGCTTGGACTACTGCAATGCACTCTACGTGGGGCTACCTTTGAAGGTGAGCCGGAAACTATAACTAATCCAGAATGTGGCAGCTAGACTGGTGACTGGGAGGGCCGCCGAGACCACATAACACCGGTCTTGAAAGACCTACATTGGCTCCCAGTACGTTTCCGGGCACAATTCAAAGTGTTGGTGCTGACCTTTAAAGCCCTAAATGGCCTCGGCCCAGCATACCTGAAGGAGCGTCTCCACCCCCATCGTTCTGCCCGGACACTGAGGTCCAGCACTGAGGGCCTTCTGGTGGTTCCCTTGCTGCGAGAAGCCAAGTTACAGGGAACCAGGCAGAGGGCCTTCGTGGTAGTGGCACTCACCCTTTGGAATGCCCTCCCACCAGATGTCAAAGAGAAAAACAACTACCAGACTTTTAGAAGACATCTGAAGGCAGCCCTGTTTAGGGAAGCTTTTAATGTTTGACAGACAGTTGTGTTTTAATATTTTGTTGGAAGCCGCCCAGAGTGGCTGGAGAAACCCAGCCAGATAGGCGGGGTATAAATAATAAATTATTATTAGTATTATTATCTCACAGTTGTGTTGTGAATAAGGATGGGAGTGATGTATTATGCTGCCGGGAGCACCTTGGTGGAAGTGTCACATTTAAATGTAATACATTGCCACTGCTCATATTAAAATCTATCCAAAAGAATATATCACATCACTCCAAAAGGAAAGAAATATATAAAAATAGTATTGAGAGCAGATAAATTGAAATGAGGGAAGTTATATTACTATCAAAGAGATTTGATTCTGCTGTGTTGTTATATCATGGAGGTACCAATACCTATTGCATGACACTTCACTTTCCAAAGATTACATTATTACCCATCAACATCTAGCTTTTTCTTTCTTTCTCATAGCCACAGCTGAAACAAATTCTAGTTTATTCAAGTTTTAAGACATATTGGAATTATCAAAATGTCTTTGTCAAAGTGTCTTTGAATTGTATAGGCTTTCAGAAGTGTATTTCTGTGAATTCTGGTAGGTTTCTAAAAAAATATATGAACTCATACAACCTGCTTACTTGAAGTAAACACTGGGGTGAGTCTTCATGAGATGAGCAATAATTCCTCTTCAGGATTCTTGGGGGGAAATGCCATCTGTCCCAAGTGCCAGGTAAGCCTTGGGGATCTTATTCACTTGTAGATTCGTAAGGTGAGAGAAGCACTACAGGTGCATTTAGGATAAAAATTGTGGTTGCATTACTCTCCAGGAAATAGGATTTCCCCTAAAGTTTTGTGGCATACACCCACAATTCTTACCAAAGAGATTTCATATAAATTCTGTCAGATTATTTCCACTGCCACAAAGAGCAGCAGCATATGATATCTCCTGCCCTGACCCGTATCATACAATTGTACGAAAGTCAACAGGACTAAGGTTGCAATACTGGACACAGTTACTTGGGAGTAAGTCCCATTGACCTCAATGAAGCTTACTTCAAAATAGACAGGTGCACGACTGCACTGTATGTCTCCGTATGTTTCTTTACAAAGTGCCCTTTCACTTAAAGACGCAGCCCGCACAGTATGATGTGGCAGTAGCTATGGCAACAAGTCTCTGGAACAGCCAATCAGATTGGGCACACCGGCATATGAATATGGGCCATGCGTATAATTTTTTAATGCACACCCTTTTAAAGAATTTAATTTCTAATGAGTAGTTCAAGTGTGTAATTGAGCATAGGAAGCACTAAAACCTGATGTTCCTGTTTCATATCAAAATGCTTCCGATAAAACACACATGCACACCCCTAGTTACAGGGATGGATCTAGAGAAAAAAGACCATAACTCCCTGCCCTTATTTATTATTTATCTCTTACAGTTAGCTTCCGGCCTCAGGGGCACATCCAGTACAATCTCTACTTTGCCAAAGCTGAGCTGCAGGGAATATGAAAATGTCTCCTAAACTGTAGATCATTCAGAGGCTGGTTTATATAAATGTAGCATAACAATAATTACTGATATAAACATGATTGCACAGCAGTTTCAGAAGCGCACTGTTCATATCCATGCCTGAAACAATGAGCTGCTGTTCTATTAAATAGAATGCCTTAACCCCTTCCTCTAAATTCAGATAATTTTTCTGGCACTTGAGAAAAATAAAGTATTATGTACCTGAGCATCTTGTGCTATACTAACACAGGGCATTGGTACCTATATAATTCTATGCTCACTAGTAATTGTGTCTAATGCAAGAGGTGCAGATTCCGTTTTATTTCTGTTCTGCAGGTCTTCACCCTGAGTCATATATATTGATCTGCGGTATTGCATTTCAGAAGCCCAAAGACACAAAAGTAATTTGAGGTTGCTGTTTTATTTGTGTAAAACTGATGCTTTTCAAGCCTAGAGCAGCGGGCAAGGTACATTGCAGAATCTCAAATGAAGCTGAAATGTGGACAGAAACATTTCTCACGTTGCTAATTCTTGGCCAAAGGGGGAAATACATGTGGCAGGCTGAAGAAATCCATTATTTTGTCATGTTGAGGAGTAGGACAGGAATTCCTCTTCAAAGTTAAATATGACACGGTGAAAATGCCCCAAAGGAAAAAAGTATCTTTGGAAAATATGATTAAGAATTAAAGTGATATGCTCAGTTTTATACTGCTGTGCCTGGTGAAATTGCTGAGGTTCCAGGCCTAATCATGAGAGAAGAGAAATGGCTTGGAGGTCTGTTTCCAGGAGCCCCCAACAGAGGCAAAGTTGAAACTAAATGGCAGGTCATGCTTGAAGATTATTTGTTATTATTTATTAAATTTGTATACCGCCCTGTACCCAGTAGATCTATGAGGATGTTTATGCAAACTTTCCTCCTTATATCTATTGTTGTTGTTGTTGTTGTTTAGTCGTGTCCGACTCTTCGTGACCCCATGAACCAAAGCACGCCAGGCACTCCTGTCTTCCACTGCCTCCCGCAGTTTGGTCAGACTCATGTTTGTAGCTTCGAGAACACTATCGAACCATCTCGTCCTCTGTTGTCCCCTTCTCCTTGTGCCCTCCATCTTTCCCAACATCAGGGTCTTTTCCAGGGAGTCTTCTCTTCTCATAGGTGGCCAAAGTATTGGAGCCTCAGCTTCACGATCTGTCCTTCCAGTGAGCACTCAGGGCTGATTTCCTTAAGAATGGATAGGTTTGATCTTCTTGCAGTCCATGGGACTCTCAAGAGTCTCCTCCAGCACCATAATTCAAAAGCATCCATTCTTCGGCGATCAGCCTTCTTTATGGTCCAGCTCTCACTTCCATACATCACTACTGGGAAAACCTTGTATCTCTATGCGAGAATATATTGCAAGATTTGCTGGAGCTAACATGCCTCCCCCATGAGGGGGTTGGAAGGTGCCAACATGAGAATGGGTCCTTTTTGCAGTGCCTGCCTGTTTGTGGAAGGGAGGTTCAATCAGCGCTTTCAATATACGTCTTTAGCCACCAGGATCACCCCTGACCATTGGACACGCTGAGTGGGGCTGATGGGAATTGGATTCCAAAATCTGGAGGTCTTAGGGTACACCTACACTAGGGGTTCTAATGTGGAATTTCTACTGTCTTCTATGTAAAAGGTGAATAGGAATTCACATGATGAAAGACAGGGGAATGTACCTGCTGAAGAGTGAAATGTAGCCTACAATAAATGGGCAGTGGTATATACCCTTTGAATGCACCCTTAGACACATAACTATGGATATATGTTTGCAAGGTCAGTCTATAGTGAGGTTATTTTTGGTATGCATGGTATTCCTCACTATGCAGTCAAATGCATATTCAAAATGTGCTTTTTTCATTCCGTGTTAGCAGAAGAGAGGGACACACACACGAAAAGCATGTGTCTGGGCAGCAGGTAGAATTATGATAAAATGTGCTTATAATATTTTACTCTAACATGAAAAACGCAGTTTGAAGCTCTCCCAAGCAAATGGCTGGAGGCCATAAGGTGAGTGCGATGGGAATTGCAGTGAGCTGACAAGAATCTCACAAGATAGCTGGGAAGATGGATAGCATAAAGGTTGCAAAATTAAAGCGAAAGGGTTAAATGTATGCCAAATAGTAGTGTGGCTGCATTATGTAAAAAAAAAAAGTGCAATAAACAAAACTATTGTGCAAAAACGAAGCATGCAGCAGATGTAACGGCTTTCCTGGCAGTTCTCCCCAACAGTGTTTTCCAGATAACAGCATCTTATTTATTTATTCACGCAACAATACATACATAGCATGCTAGTGGGATTGTTAAACTAAAGTTCAGCAGCTCATTTCTAAGCAAAGAAATGCTGGATTCAATCCTAGCAGCAAATAAAGGCCGCCCCGCGCCCAATCCCAGATGGTAGCAGATTCTGCTTATCAGTCAGTAGTGAAGGCACTCTGTGCATGCTCAGGAGTGCTGTCACCTCCAATGTCTTGTCTCAGCAAATGGGTTTTCTGGGCTGAACCATAGCTGTCAACCTTCCCCTTTTTTGCGGGAAATTCCCTTATTCCAGCGCCAGTTCCCGATGCTTCCCCGGATTGTTAGATGTAGACTGTCCCCTGGACAGTGGAGGCTACTGATCCCTTATTTTCAAATCTGAAAGTTGACAGCTATGGGCTGAACCCTGTTAGGGACAAACCCCACTTGGCACAGGAGTATGTCTGTTCTCTCTCTCACACACGTGTGTGCTCTCTCTCCCTCTCCCTCCCACACACATAGAGCCCCGCACCGTTACTCTTGCGCCCCCTTAGAGAGGCACCCCCAAAGGAAACGCAGCCAGTCCCCGCCGCCGCGCGCCCTCCCCTCTCCTCCCACACACCTGCCGCGCACCTTTCCGCCGCGCGGGCCAGGCGGGGCGAGAGCCGCTGGTCAGGTGGCTCCGGCTGCCTGCCTGGCTGACGTGGACGCCAAGAGGAACCCGCCCTATATGAGGCGCGGGCGGGCGCGTCGAGTGCGGCGGAGCGAGGAGGTCGGACGGGGCGGGCGGCGACGAGCCGGCTGCTCTGCTGCTGCTGCTGCTGCTGCTGCTGCGCGTCCCCTCGACGTTTCCCCTCCTCCTCCCCGCTTGCTCCCTCTTGGCACGCCCCGAAGAGGAAAACGCGCCCGCGAGAGAGAGCGTCCGGAGGGCGATGGCTGCCGAAATGCACCCCAACAGCGAGCAAGGTAAGGGAAGCGGGAAAGCGAGAGGGCGCTTCCTCCCTCGCGGGGGGCGGGGACGGGCATTGTTCGGGCCTCGCTCCGACCGGCTTTCTTTCCGCCGCGCCCCCCTTTCCTGTTCAACCGCCCCCACCTCCCTCGCTAGCAGTTTTTGCGCTTTTCGCGCGCGGGCTCCCCTTCTCTGTTCGGGGAGGCGCGGCGCTTAACTCCGGCTGGGCGTGGGAGAGAGACGAGCAACTGCTCTTGGCCCTCGCCGTGCGTGCAAAAAGGAAAAATAGGGGGTGTAAAAGTGCACGTTGTTTTTTGGGGGGAGGGTGGGCGTGTCGCTCGGGTTGGGGCTCCCCCGCCAAGCCGCCCCCCTCGCAGCTCCGCTGGAGGCCTCTCTCTCTCTCTCTCTCTCTCTCTCTCTCCCCGCGGGTCGGCTCCGCCCTTCGCTCTCCTGCCTCGCAGCACGAGCCCAAAGAGAGTCCCTAGTGGAAAAGAGGAGCGAAGAAGGCGGCAGCTCGCCTCGCAGCCCCTCTGGACCTTTCCGGGGGGGGGGGGGCGGCGGGCGTCGAAGCACTCGGCCACCCCGTGCTTATCTGGCTCGCTTCCTTCGGCGGCGGCGGCTGCTTCTTCTTCCCCCTCCTCCTGCTTGTTGCATCCGGAGGCGGGAACTGGCTGGCTTGGAGATTTCTATGGCTCCGTGAATGCAGCTGTCGAGCAGAGTCTTCCTGTCGGCGCAAGATGGGCTTGGATCTCGGGGGTGGCTGGGGGCGCCGTCGTCGTCAGTGTGGCTCTTGGCTATAGAAGGGCGCAGGAAGAGAGAGACCAGAAGTGGGACGACGACGACGACGACGACCTGTGGCTTTCCATATGTTGTTGGGTCACCACCACTCTAGCACCCCTTGATGTTGGCCTTGTTGGCTGGGGCTGATGGGAGTTGTGGGGCACCCCAGATATTGTTGGCCTGCCTATCTGAACAGCTTGGTTAGAGCGTGGCACTGATAACACCCAAAGTTGCAGGTTCAATCCCCGTAAGGGACAACTGCATATTATTGCATTGCAAGGGGTTGGAGTAGATGGTCCTTAGGGTCCCGTCTAACTCTTATGATTCTATGAAATCCCATCAGCCCCAACCAGCATGTCCAATGGTCGGGCCTAGTGTAGCCTCATCTGGAGGGCCACAGGCCCACTGCCACTGATCTAGGAACAGAGGTACAGTTCCTTCCAGGAGGCTGCTAGATGCCAAAATGGCATCTTGGAAGGCTTGTACCTAACCCTGTGTGGGCTGGAAGGGGGTCTTCTTTCCAGGCTTGAGTTGGGTGGTTTGAAAGGGTCTGAGGCAAATGGTGTGGGGACAAAGCAAAATGTTTCAGAGGAGACACTAGATTCCTTGCCTCTCCCACCCGTCATTTGTCGTCTTAGGCATTTGCAAGCCCATAACACACCCTTTCTGTTCTGCACCCTACATTAGGGTACTGAAGCCTTTAAATTTGTCTTGTGTGTATGTGCAAGTGAAAAAGAAAAGCAGAGAGATATTTTAGAGTATGTACCATTATTCATGTTCGGGTATTATGGTACATTTATTGCACTTTTACATTTATTGCTCTTTGAGAACAGAAAGCAACACAACACCCACCCTGAGTTTCCATTTGTCTTTTTGTTCGCTTGTGGTCTGCCTGCTTTTCAGACACCCAAGGCTGAGCTCCTTGGATCTGCTGTAACAACGGTAGCCTAGGGTGTGTGACTGAGGAAGAGACAAATGCCTGGGAAAGCCTTTTTGAAGTTTTCCACTTGCTTCAGCTGACTTGAGCAGTTGTTTGTGGGCTGTGCTGAAGAAGGCAAAATACTCCTAGCACAGCAGGTGCCAAATGCCTCTGTGTGGCCAGCAGCAGCCACAGATCTTCTGGTGACCATGTGACTTGGCTTGTCCAGGGTAAAGCAAGAGAGCGCTGATTTCTTCCTGCATCTCAGAGAGGTGGCTAGGGCCTCATTTTGTGTTTGTGCAGGAGAGACAGACTGCCCCACTAAGTTCTCTGGTTTGTTTTAGGTATTGGGATCTTCTGAAAGGAAGTAGTAGTCCGTCACTTTATGGCAGGCATTAGAGCCCCAGAGAGCACGAAATTATCACTGCTTCAGAGTATCTTCAAAGCTCAGCATGGGCCGTGGAAACCAAATAATGGCTAACCACCAAGGTCACTGAAATAGTATCATTCAGTGAGACTGCAAAACAACTCTAGTTCAAGGTCTTACAGTCCTCTTCCATGCTTTATATAACTTTATATAACACTCGCAATTTCCTTTTAGATTGTCTGTTACATTTGTGTTTCTTTTCTTTACATTTCATTTTTTTCAAATGTAAGCTGCTTTATTTTTATAGGAAGATGGGTAGAAATGAATAATGCATTAAAATGGATCAGGGTGCAGACCTCCTAATGAATGAAGTTGGTGGCAAAGTGCCCATTTCTAAGGAGCAGGATTGTGATATTTGGTATTTCAATGAGGCTTGCTCAGATTTTAGTTTTATAGCCTATATGTGAAAGATATTTAGTCAGCAAAGTTGAGCAGTTGAACACCAAGGGTCACATTAAAAACATCTAATAAGCTGGACTGGTGCAGCTGAGTGGGATGTTTATGCTCGATCCACATTAGCATGAACTAGGAGGGTGCATGGCTTGCGTAGCTGCTAGAGCAGTTACAACATCCCAGATGAAGCTTATGAGGTTATTATAGGTCCAAAATGACAGCTGTTGAAAGTTATTTTTGGGTGGTATAGAAAATTCCCAGAATGATGTTTTTCAAATGGAACTATAAATTTTGTTCATTTACAGTCCCTCGTGATAATAACCAATGCTGCTACGTGTTTAAAATTTAGTAGGTCTTAGAGCTGGAAAGCTAAATTTGCCTGTCTCTTCCATTATTTTCTCAGTCATTACAATGAACTCCTGAAAACTGGTCCCTAACCTTCAAAAAGAAAAGAAGAAAGTCAGTACATTATAACAGGGGTCGGCAAGGTTTACCTTGCCTGGGCCAGTTTACTCCAGTGGAGATCCCTCCGCAGGCCGGATTGTGTCCGTGTGTGTGTGTGCGCGCCCGTGATTTCCAGTGTCTGCGCAGACGCGATTTCCAGTGCCATGGAAGTGAGTCCCCGTGCCGCACTGTGCCGGTTTAGCGCAGTGCGTGGGGACTCATTGAGCGGGTGGCTTGGTTCGGGGGTGGCTCATGGGCCAGTTAAACGACCCCCATGGGCTTGTGGCCCATGGGCTTTAGGTTGCCTACCCCTGCATTATAATCTGCATAAAGCAGGCCTCCCCATTTGTCCTGCCAGACCATTTTGGGCAAGCCACCTGCCAGTACAGTGGACCTCACATTTATGATGTCAGATGTAAAGCAAGTAAAAATCTGGCCTTGCTGAAATGGAGTTTGCAGGTCACCGCTGATCAGCTGATTGTTGGGTTTTACTAGGCCCCTTGCAAACCCTTTTGCCAAGACTCCTGCAGGCAAGAGAAGTTCACCTGACATTGTGATATCAGGCAATTAACAGGTGGGTACCTCTGTTCACTTACAAAGCTTGGCTTGTGAGGGTTGGTGAAAATATCTGCTGGCCAGATCTGATTCTCCACCCTAGCCTAAAGTGTCAGATGTAGCTCATAAGCTTTCTACATTGCCTGTTTTAGCTGTGGCGCATGACTAGGCCAAACCCTAGGTTGTGGTCTTTTTCACACGTTGTGTAGAGATAACAGCTATGGCCCTGTGTCACACGTTGTGTAGAGATAACAGCTATGGCCCTGTGTCACTAGACTATTTGGTTGTCCAAGCACAGTGCCATTTGCTTGACCTGGAAATACCTTGAGCTATAAGGCTGAGCAATTTTAGTGTAGGAAACGTAAAATCACGCCAGTGTACTATAGTCCTGTGTATCTCAAAGTAAACATGCTTAGGATTGCTCTGTATTTATTTTGTCATATGAAATGACCACTATTCGCATAATTTCAAAAGTGGCTGATCTAACAATACATGGAAGTTAACTGTTGTCAAAAGACAGTTCCACATTTAGAGTTTCCCGTTCTTTTACTAAAAGGTCAATAACAGTGGGGAGGCGCAGGGGAGAATTTAGATAGTGACCATGGCACTGGGGAAGGACTGCCAGATTATGTTTACCATTTTCCAGGTGAAAATTGAACTCCCTTCCCCCACAAGCTATGTGCTCAGTAAGCAAAGTAGACTGTTCTCCTACAGATGACTGTTTTCATCCTGTGGGCAAACAGCTCTGAGGGTCCACATTTAATTGGGGGAAATGGTATGTAGGAAGAAAGAGTTTAACCTCCTTCCCCAGTGCCAAGAATTATTTTGGGCTACTGTTAGTGCTTTAAAGCACATGCACACACACAGAGAAAATCCTATTTGTGTATTTCTTACATCACATCTTGTTTGGCCCTCATGCGTTCAGTCACATCTGAGTAGCCAATATTTACTAGGAATATTTTTCATAACATGGAATGTGGCTACTAACAGTTCTAATGGTCAGGTCTAAAGTGGGTATTACTTCAGCTGCTTATCTTCAATTTGTATTGCTGTTTCTGCCAGTTCTGCTATCAAGGGTAGGTGATCAAGTGTCAATCCGATCCGTGGATATCAGCAGTGCTCCCTCGTCCTTTTGATGCCGTTTCAGCGTTTCTGAAGAGTTCATGCCTGCTGAGCTATTTCTGCTGACTTCTGCAGAGCAGCTGAATCGAGTACAGTTTTCTGTTTGTGGCTGGGATTCAGACAGAACTGACGGCAAGGAATATAACTTGCAAAATGGCCATGTTTAAGTTATTGGGAAGATTGCACTTAGAAGGCACAAGTGTTGACCCGTGACATATGGCAGAAAAGTTTCCACGGAAGAATGTAGCAATGGAAAAGTTTACACTTCTAGGAATTTTCCACTACTATATATTTCTGTGGAAAATATTTCATTTTTAAGAAATGCATTTTGTGATAAGCTAGTTAGTATAGTGTGTGGCTGGTATTTTGTTAAAGCTAAAATTGTTTAAATGCCCTGGGATTCTTTCAAATGAAAGGTGGTTTAGAAGTGAAATAAACAAATGAAGTCAAAGTTATAAGTAACTTTACTTCAGATAACTAGCACTAGGAAGCACATATATTTATGTGCCCCAGTTCTTGAGGAATGCTAAGATTAGTATGTTAACAACTCTCAATTTCTCTTAAAATATAAGCAATGCAAGGGAAACAACAAGCTGTTGAATTGTATCTTAAAATATCTACAAGTATTTCCAATAAAAATGTCTAAATAAATATTTGAATTTCTTTGAATATAATATTTAAACCATACTAAGTGTGCTTTATTTACAGCACCCTCTCCAATAGCATGTTGGTTCCCTCTTACTTGCCTTTTCTCTCTACCCTTAAAAACCCTGAAATGTTGTAGTCTTTCCTCATACGGAGGTTTTAGCTCCATAAACACGTGGCTGGAACTTTTTCCAGCTCTGCAATAACCTTTCTGAGGTGCCATATATTTCTAAAATGACATTCATTATGATATTGGCAGTTTTATTTTCAATCCCTTTTCCAATGATCCCTGACATGGAATGTACCTTTTTCACAGCTGCTGCACGCTAGTTTGCCATGACTCCCAATTTGAATGCTAGCAGTTCAAACATCATAAATATAAAGTTAAGAGTTTTCGTCCCAGTGTGCTGACACTTGCTGACATTGGGTCATCTTTGCCATTTTGATGTCAGAGCCCAGTTTGGAAAGAGTCTTTTGGAGCTTCGTGCAATCCTTTGTTTTAACCACCCTGAACAATTTGGCATTAGGAAGCTTGCCCACTTCACTGATCACCTCTAGCTCTAGATAACTTATGGACAAGTTTTAAAAACTCAGATTCACTAAACCATTGAGCACCTCACCTCTTACATCCCCACAGAGTCAGATGGGTGGCATATAAATAATAAATTTTTGTGAGAATTATCCATTTGTTTTTATTCTCCGCTTTCTGCTCTTTACACATCCATAAGAGGACTTGTCCTTTTATCCCATGACTACTAAGCTTACTCATGAGTCTTTGATGAGGGGCTTAATAAAAAGCTTGTTTGGAAGTCTTAGACTGCAATCCTCACCATGCCTACTCAGAAGTAAGACCCATTGAATTCATTGGGAATCATTCCCATGTAGGTTTGGTTCAGATTGCAGTTTATAGTACACAGGGTTGACTGGATCATCTCTAAATACTTGTTGACTCTCTGAGAACTCTGAAAAGTTAATTAGTGCTGGTTCTTCTGCAAGATTCATTCTTCTTTATGCTTAGTAATTCTGTTTTTAATACCACTTAAGCTTACTGGCCTGTAATTTCATGGATCTCTCTAACAAAATGGGTGTTGCAGTGAATACTTTTTAGTCCTTTGCTATAGAAGCTGATCTTTGGAGAACAAAAATGGTCTCTTGACACATCTGATAGTTCAGGCAACAATGTCTTCTGTTGTGAAGGATGCAGATAATTCATTCAGCTTTTCTGCAAACGCCTTCCCCGCTTGTAGCAAACATTTTACTTTTTTGTAGTTGGTGATGCATAAAAAGCTCCCAACAATACCAATGGGAGGTTTGTGTGTTTTTAAAGCTACTACTATTTGTGACACTGGGGAGAGACTTATTCAGGGCCACAGCAGGGTTGAATGTTTGAACATCTCTCTCTATGTGGGTCCAATCTGGATCAAGGCCCTGTGCTTGTTTTCAATTTTTAAGAATTCTGACACCAATTCAAGTGACACAGTTAAAAGGAATGTGTAGAACATGCTTGTTTCTATTCATATTGTCATGTCTAGAATTAAGAGTATCGTGTACAGTATTATTGCCATTTGGATGGCCACCTGTCATGGCTGCTTTAGCTGAGTTTCCTGCATTGCAGAGGGTTGGACTAGATGACCCTTGGGGTCCCTTCCAACTCTACAATTCTATGATTCTATCTCAGGGATGACTAATCTGTGACCTTCTAATATGTGTTGGGCTTCAACTCCCATCAGCTTTAGCTGGCATGGCCAATATTCAGCGTAATTTCTGCCATGCTTTAGAGACATTCTGGACCTATTCAGCATGCATAAGTAATGACTCTGTGGGTGTACATGGTCATTCCTGGTGCATCCCCTCTGCTGATGAAAATTATGCAAAAGTGACAGTTTTATTGTATTCTTGGCAACTGTGCAGAATCAGCTTCAGTTAGAATGAAGTGTTAAACGTTTCATAACATTGCCAATTCTCTTTCCTAGGGTTTATTATAGTACCTTCAGACAATGTTCCAAAAATATGTTTGAAGTGGGAAGACCAGTGCTAGGGGAGGTTTGCCTGTCAGCAAAGCCTTTTCAGTATTTTTGGCATAGAGGGAGATAAGATAAACTTTATGCAGGACAAATGAGTGTTTAGACTCCCATTTGACACTTTAAATGGTTTGGAAATACTTTCCCTAACTTTGCCAATATGCATTGAGCAAGTCATCTTTTTTTAGCTTGTGTAACAGCCTGGTCTAAAACTTGCCATTTTGTCTGCATAATTAGGACCTGCTATCCTTCACATCAACACCCACTTGCCACTGGTATTGCATTTCCCTTTAATTATGCACCATCATTTGAGTAATAAGGAATAATGCACCTCTACAATACCCTGCACAAGAGACAGCAGTCCATGAAAACCAGCAGAAACAAGGAAGAGTAAGGAAAAGGCATAGATGCAGATCAGTGCGTCAGATTGTTAGACCAAAGTCTCCCTACAAATTATCAGTGCAAGCTATGGGCTTCCTAGAATTTTGACCCTGAATTCCTAGTTAAGGATTCCAAACCTGTTCAAAGGGCCATGTGCTAATTTTTTGTACAAAATATTGGGGGGGGGGGCACTGCCAATAGACCTTCATTATGTATTGCCTGAATCTGCACAATGATAGGAAAAGGGGAGCTACCAACAGGGAATGAACAAATTATTCTCCCATTCCTAGGAATGCGGATATGGGCAGTGCAGGAGTTTTGTTTCTGTTTGAGGCCACTGGAGTTTCAGCAAACTATAAAGTTTGGGCAACTACCCACGTTTTCAAGGGAGAAACCAAACTATCAAAACTCTTTGTTTTCCTCTTCTGAGACAGTGTTGTTTTCAGAATACAACAATCTGACTAGGCAGTAGGTGCTTTCTGGGGCTCATGTATCTTTACATTCTCAACTAATTTTGACAAATGATTTAGCAAAATTGAGCAGATTCCCTCTGAAGAGGGGAGGATGTCTGAAACCACTTGTGGAAAAAGCAAACAAGACTTGCAGTGCCTGAGCAGCTCTAAAATACGAAATGGGCAGGCCCTGGGCTTAGTTTGTCTTACGTGGCCCAAGGTGTGAGTGCACGTCCACCTACTATTAATTTGAACTGCACATTTCCTTGTATGTGTCCTGGTAATCCAATTGCATTAAAGGCATAGTTTAATCTGGATATAGGTGCCAGAGCAAGCTTTACTTGCAAGTAGGGCTTCCAAGATTGATACTTGTATTATAGTAAGAACTTTCAGCATTTTCATGCATCCTAGTGAGGAAAGAGTGCTGTACAGTGGTACCTTGGGTTACATATCCCTCTGGATATGTAATCTTCAGGTTGCAAATGTGGCAAACCCAGAAGTGTATATTCCAGGTTTCGCCGTGTGCGCATGTGCAGAAGCGACCTGCACGCATGCGGAGAAACGCTCAATAGTGCCGCACATGCTCGCAGAAGGGCGCCTCTGGTTACGGACTTTTTGGGATATGGCCGGGCCTCTGCAACGGATCCCGTCCGTAACCAGAGGTTCCACTGTACTGTATTACAGCCTTTTAAAACAAGCCCACAAGGGCTATTGATATGCAGTTTTAACTGACCACAGAGGAGGGCAAGCTCCCTTCTCCACAGCCAGCATAGAAGCACAGACTGCTGACCTCTTTGCAGGCAAGTACCCAAAAAGAGAGTCTTCTATCAAGCAGATTGACATTACTGGTCCATACACTTATCAGCATAGAATTCTGTGCACTATGACGGCCAGGTGAGTTGTTAACCACGAGTTAAAATGCAAATCTGCCATACTGTTCTGGGTGCACAAGCACCAGTGTGGAGTCAGTCAGTGTTGGATTATGACCTGGGAGACCAGGGCCCCAATCCCCACTCAGCCAAGAAGCTTACCGGGTGACCTTGGGCCAGTCACTATCTCTCAGCCCAACCCTCACAGAGTTTGTTGTGAATATAGAGTAGGGAGGAAGACAACCATGTACACAACCTTCAGCTCCTTGGAGGAAAAAGTGGAGTATAAATCTAATAAATAAATAATAAAACAAAGTGGAGTCACCGAGTACCAAACACATGCTTACTTTATTAGAACAGCACCTTAAAAGCACAGTAAGTAATTCTAATGCGCCTTATGATCTAAAGTACATAGGATAGCTAATTTAGCATCAGGGAGTCAAGTCTATGGATCAGTTGGGAATAAACTCTTAATATCTGTGATGCAATGCTATTTGCAGCTCCCAGTTTCACAGTACCAGCCTTTTGACCTGGTACGGTTAATGCAAACGTGGATTTGTCAAGGCTGTTCTCGTGACAGTTTTCTTTAAGCACACTTTTTTTTAAAGCAGTGTTTACTGACGTAGAAATCAACCTCTTATGTCTAGCTTTAATGTCTTTGCAAAAACCTGAGGACTTTGTGGGCTCTTTCACAACACTGACAAAAGCCGGACAATACCAATAATGCTATGTGTAAACTTCCTCTTGTCGCACCTGTTGCTTAATGTCTGCCCTTCAGTGCAGGTGAAAACCAGGTTTCAACTAAATGGGTTGAATTGCAACTACATGGAGATTTCTGGGTGCTGGGGTGGCGATGGACATCTCCATCGAGCCAGGTGACTCACTCTCAGCAAGAGATGCACATCTTCTGCTTCTGCGCCGCCCCGCAAATCATGGACTGGGCATTTTAGTCCTCCATCATCACGTCAAGGAAAATAAGTGCAGGGCTGAGTACAGGTACATTTTACTGTGCTGCCGCGTTTTCACAGGCTACCTAGGTGGAATTCACAGGCCACAATTAAGAAACCTCTGCCTTGGTCCATAGTTAATACTTTATCCATTTCTCCTCCTTGCCTACTGAAACAAGTGAATTGTTGTAAGATCCAGCAAGGTAGTTGAGATCATAGAATCACAGAATTGTAGCGTTGGAAGGGATCCTGAGGGTCATTTTTAGTCCAATCCCCTGGCGAATAGACATTCTGTTGTGGCGACTGTAACCTAGGTTTCAGGGGCCATTTCATGCCTAGCTTATATAGCTATGTGTTTCTAACACTTTATACAGTATTCTGAAATGAATCGCTTCGTAAAAGTACAGTTCAGAGGAAGTTACTAACTTCATACTCATGACAGCTGGCGAAACAAAACTAGCTTTTAGTAGTTGTGATTAGTATCTCATGACTGTCTTGCTCGATTTCATGCAACAGCCTTACTGTACGTTAAAATCCATTCTGTTTCAAAATATAAATGGGGCAATCTAGAAAACATAGGCTTTCCTGTCAGAAGGATTTAATTCTAGTGGTCCTGGGCTGGAGTGTATCTCTTGGATCGAGAAATGACATAGTTCACGTGGAAGTGCTTTATCTGAACATGAGTGCATGTGGCTAATTTGTGACACCTTGGTCTTTCCATGGTGCAGAGGAGAGCCACTGTGGTTTAACCATAGAGTGGATTATGACTTTCAGATGGACAGGGTTTGAATCTACACTTGGCCATGGAGCTCACTGAGTGGCCTTGGGTCAGTTACTATCTCTCAGCCTTAACCTACCTCCCATGGTGGTGGGCAGCGGGAGAACCTTGAGCTACTTGGAGGAAAAGGCACTCTGTATATGTAATAAATAAATAAAATGCCAGCAGTTGAATAGACTCTTGACATTGTAATAATTGACAGTCTTATTGATCTTGGGGTGTTAAAAGCCATACTGAGTCTAGAGAATGAAGAATAACATTAAAGGGCATTATTTCACGTAGTGCAGAAGGTATTCTCCCCGCCCTCCGAAGAAATCCAGGGCCACATTTTCTCAAAGGGATCCATTTGTTTGCTTTTGGAGCAGGGCAAGAGCCACTCCTCTCTGTTTCTCATCTGTCACTAGGGCTATCAGAAGGCCTTGCTTCCCATTCTGCCCTGCATTCATTACACACAGCAGTGTTTCCATTCTGCTGCAGTTTGTCTCCCACCAGAAACTCAAGTTGTCTCACTGCCTGTTGCGGCAAAATTATTGTCTTTATGTTATCCCATCTTACTCATTTCTGTGCAAAGGAAACACAAGTATCATTTGCAGACTGGAGGCAGCTGTTGGCTGCTGTGGGAAGTAGGACCCTCCAAGAAAGCTTGTATAGATAACGCTGCATTAAGTTAAAATTTGTTTTGCCATATCCATGTCCTTGTAAACTAGCAAACAAAACTAGTGTGGAAAACAAGGGTTGAATAGACACAAGTCTAGAAATCCAAGTAGCTTTGTATATATGTTTGTTTTGGTGCACGGTTTTTTGTATGCAGTTTTCCATGTAAATATTCATCCAAACACCCCCCCCCCCAAAAAAAAGCATACAGACACAACAGAATGTCAGTAGGGGGAGCTCTTTTACTTTATTTATATGGCTGTATGGTATTCTGTATAAAAATGCAGAATGTGTAGAATGCTTACACTCAAGTGTTTAAAGTTTGTAGAAAATTATGTTTGTGCAATTTCTGTGTAAGTGGATGTTTGCTAAAGACATCTTAATAAATACTGGTGATTGTTTATGTGGTCTTAAATAAACAATAGAAACGTCAATATAGGAAGTAATTTCCTGGGTAAAATTGATTTAAAAGTTTGCATATTTTAGAAAGGCACTAGATTCTTAAGACTAGTTCTAGAGTTCCTCTGGTAGAGGTGAGATGGAAACTTGGCAGCTGTGTGCTTTATTGAGGGGGAAACCATGAACCTTTGTGATATCTGCAGATAAGCTACCTTGCAATTCTTTCTTCCTGAAAAACTAGCTGTCTGGGCAACTTGTGGATACTTCTCAGCTTCTGAACTGAAAGATCAGCCAAGAAAGCTATGAGGTATGGTTGTGCAACCCTTGTTTGCAATTATAAAAGCAACTGTTTGATAGCCCCACCCCATGGAACTGGCTTTCGCGTTCAGGTGAACAAATATTTGCACAATTGCACCTAACTTACCTGTGCAAGAGCGTGGGTGGAAGTGGCATCTGCATAGCATGCCATGTTTAGGAGATGGTAGAAGATTTCTCTTTGATTATTGACATATGGGCCAATTACTTGTTCTGCATGCACACATTTAACTGCACCCTGATAGGGCATTTCCTCCCTGATTTGGCAACCAATGAGATTGTACATATTGAGTTATCCTTACATTGACCTTACGTCCCTCAGATAACAGGGCAATATAAATAACTACCATTACACAGCACTGTTTTGTTGTATAGAGACTCCATTTTTGGAAACCGAAACCATATGCCGTGGGTGAAAACAGGATCCAGTCACTCTAGTCTTACTTGGGAGGGGGAGCAAAGTGAAAGGAGCGTTAACTTGCTCACAATTGTTCAGAATCTATTAGTGCTTTTCCCATGGTAGAACTGCTGTATCACATTATATAGTCCAAGGGTAACTGGTATTTAGCGGCATCTTCCAGTATTCAGGAAATATTGCTTCTTCAGTTATGCAATGGGCATAAAAGATTTAGGATGCTGGAGACAACCAAATGGCACCATACTCACCACCCCAAACCGGGATCACTTCTCTTTCTAAAGCTCAGAAATACAAAATGGATGTACATGCATGTAGCTAACACTGTATTTGTCTTGCTTAGATTGAGCGGACTAAAGGTGGAAAAGTAGTCTAGGAAACGGGGCATTGAGGTTCAGTTTATAATCACCCCCAAATTTACAGTGTTTTACAATATTTCTGTACCATTCCATAGCCAGGGTTCTCTTTCTGGCTTATAAAAACGTTACTGTGCTGTCTTAAGTACTGTATAAATAAATATTTAGCCATATATACTGAATTTGTATAACTTGACATTCTTAAAATGTGCTTTTAAATTGCCAAGTACATACTGTATTCTGTTTTCTGAAATTTCTGTTACGCACCACTTCACAAAACACCCATTGAAGTTTATAAATTTGTAAATGGATAGATACATTAAAAATAAAACATAGACGACTGAGAGTAAATTACTGAAACAGCTGCAGGCATTCATAAGTTGCAGAGGGAAAATCTTCAAACCTTTGAAACATTTCTCACAACCTTCTATCGCTTTGAAAACAGTGTTGGAAAACATATTAAATTGATTTTGATATTAGAGCTATTAACTTTTTTCCTGGTCTTGAAAGGCTGCCTGTAGTTGCACCCTAAGCAGGTTTTCACGCTTTGTCTTTCTGGATTCTCCATGGTGGGATATGCTCCAGCCTTCCGCACATCCTTGGAACTGAAGTGGACAGAGATTGCCCTGGCAGTTGTGCAATTCCGAAATTTAGAGGGAAGGATACGTGCTTGTTTATTTGCTGTATTGCTTGGGAGTTCCTCAGCTGTGCCATGACCCAGTGTTGCAAGGCTACGATTGTATGCACAGAGGCACAGCATAAGACTGGGAGTGTGGAAAGGGGTTTGGGTGACTGATGTTTTTGGCTGGTTGTCAAAATATACTTTGTTTTCTAAAAGGAGTCCTTGCAAATGATGATGACTGTCACAGCTGGAGCGTTATTCTTCAGTTGCTATATTCAAAACTTCTGTGCTGTTTCTTCACTCTAACTAAAGACCGGGTCCAGTTCCATAATAATATTTCATTTTGGACCTGATGTTACCAGACACTTCCTGGTCTTTATGGTTTCCTTGGAGTGAAATCTGCAGAGAAATAAATGGGCTTTAATGCCATTCCTAGGGCTGTAGTTAAGCACACAAAATAGGAAATGTTCCTTCAAATCTTTAATGAAAGCAAGGAATGCCAAGATCATGTCTTTCATAATCTAGTTTTATTTCTTTACTTGAAACACTTAAAACGTTAAAATCAATTCCTTTTCTCAAGTAATACAGTCTCCAAGCTACTTGAAAATGACATTTCAGAATCAAACTTTATAGCCCTTTGTAGAAGATAATCCTCTACTAGATAAAATCCTCTTAAATATATATTTTTTTATCTGAACACTCTCCCCCCCCCCCACAATAGTATGGAGTGCCCCAGCTTCTCTCCTTTCTATTCCATTTCAGCCTCTAAAACAAATTGGAACAGAGACGTCAGAGCTATAAGATGCAGTTTATGTAAGAATGATGCTTCTAGTTTCGTGGCTGGCTGCCAGATGGACACAGAGGCCAGCTTTGTGATGTATAAGCTAAAACAAGTTTATAATGCTACCTGCTTTTAAAAATAGCAGTCACTTCAAAGGCAAGAATCTGCTTTTAAACACATTAACAGTTCCCATAGCACAACCTCCACAATCGCTGGCTGTTCATGTTCATATACACATTGACTTGATCCAGGATGTTGACTTATTCTAGTTATCCTTTTGTCCATCGTGTCTCCCCCCAAAAGACATAGAGGACTTTTGGAAGAAGGAAGATCTCACATTCCACTGAGTGTGGAGTCACTGTGCCTCTGCTGCTGTCTCAAATGTTTGTATGTTCTAGTGGGGAGAGTATAATCTGAGCAAGCCCCTAGGTATAACTGTCTGGCAACAGCAGAATATCAGGAAAAGCTAGTCTTTTGAGCATTGAGAGGACGACGATGCAAACCTGCATTTCTAGTGCTGTAAAATGAGCACCTGCCCCTTCTTGCTCTTGAGAAGCAGTTGAATCCTGAGCTGAATTGGGCTGCTTCAGAAAGATTCAGGGCTCTTTTGATGGTAAGCAATTGTCCTCTGAGTTGCCTGAGGAAGATGCTGTTGCTCCCAAAGCCTTTGGCCTGCTTCATAACTGTCACTGTTTAAAATTGCTGCATTTCTCAAATTTAGCATCTAGGCATTGGCGGGGGGGGGGAGGGTAGTTTGTGACCAATGGGTCTAGCTTTCTGCCAGGAAATACCTTTACTAGGGCTCTGCTTTTTACTACTAGTTCTGATCCTTTTGGAAGGGATGTACCATAGGTGTCAACTGAGCATAAAATAAAAACTTCAATCTGTTTTTAAAGCTCTCTGCTAGAATTTTGCAGATGACTTACCCGGGACCCTTGATGTTTCCATCTGCATAGAAATTGCCCAAAGACTAATCCAGACAAAGCCTTGGATTTACTGAGATGGACTTTGGTTTTGAAGATGAAGTGGGTTGTGTATGAGGTGACTTTCTCAAGCGCCAAAGTGGGATCCATACTGAAACTTGTACAGTATTTGGTACATGGTAGTTGCTAGAATGCCCAAAAGCAGGAGTGAAGGCTTTCTTTAGTTTGGAATATAACTCTGAAAATGTTGCTACTTGCGATTGCAGACCTCCTTTGCGTTAATTTTTTCTGCAGGTCTTCCCAGGTTGTGACAATAACATTGAGGGATTATGCTGAAAGCTACACTGTAGAAGGTTCCATTGAGATGTTTCTACATTTGCGGGTTGCTCTCATTCATCATTTAGCTACACACCTGGTGGGAAATTGGGGATACTACCCCTGATGTTGGGGAAGATGGAGGGCACAAGGAGAAGGGGATGACAGAGGACAAGATGGTTGGACAGTGTTCTTGAAGCTACCAACATGAGTTTGACCAAACTGCGGGAGGCAGTGGAAGACAGGAGTGCCTGGCGTGCTCTGGTCCATGGGGTCACAAAGAGTTGGGCACGACTAAACAACTCAACAACAACAACAACAACACCACCACCACCACCAAAGCCAACATGGTAAGATGGACCAGGAAGTTGTAATTTGCTATATTAAGGAGTGTTCTAACCTGTCCTGTTTTGATATGGAGGTGTGTACAGGGTGAATCTGTACTAAAGGAGGAAGAAGAAGAAGAAGAAGAAGAGCACAACAACCCTCTGGTGGAATGGTAACAATGCCAGCCTGTCACTCCTGGGATTAGAGCAGTTTCCTGGAGTTGCATCGTGCGCTCTGTCTCTGTCTGTCTTAGGACCTCTCTCACACAGACTTCTTTGTAATGATCTGCAAGACCTCTAAGACGGGCTTTTCCAGCTCTCTGCACTGTTTCATGTGAGAGGATTCTGGATCAGCCTTGCCACATGGATACAGTGGCACGAGCTGATGCCTTCTTATTAGAGTACCTGCTCTCCTTCAGCAGCCCAGTTAACTGCTGACGGTTGCTAATTCAAGTGATGGTTTAGCAACTTAGTGGAAGGAAGACTAGACTCTTCAGAAGGAAGGAGCATGGCAGTGTGCTTCAATGCCACTCAAGAAGAGGTGTTATGCTGCGTCCCCCAAATTAATCCATTTTAGTAGCATTCTGCTATAGCCATGGCCTCGGAAGGGGTGTTGAATTTTCCCCAAATAGCTGTGACAGACTGCCTCTGCAGTGCAACATGTTTTTGCGTCTGTGTGTATCTATTTAGGTGGCTGCTTGCTGGTTTTCCCAGGACTGCTCCTGAGGGATGATTGGAAAAGAAACCGTGCCTCAGCAGATAATATTGCAATCCAATTACTACAACCAGCGTTGAAGACACTTGATAATGCTTGGCTGAGCCTGAACAAGCCAATTTACATTGCTGCGCATTCAGGTTAATTCCATTATAATTGGCTCAAGTGCCTTGCCCACAAGCAATATACTCTGTTGTCTCATCAACACCTCTGTAATAAAATTAAAGCTTCTGGCCCACAGTTAACAAGGAATTGTGTTAAGATTCAACTGCAGTAGGTACTTACAGGCTTGTGAACAAGTGCACTGGGGGGTTGTGATCCAGAACTTCTCTGCACCTCCTCAACAGACATATATTGGCTCCAAACTCTTTGGGGAAGGAAAGCACAGTTGAATGCTGAGGGTGGAGCTGAACATGAAGTGCCTTCTGTATTGCCTTGAAATATCCACCCCAGCCTTGAAGGGAGGGTGGTAGTTGCACAAGACGATCAGCATTTGCAGAGGAATTGTACCTACTGTCAATCCTCCCCAGCTCCTTTATGCTCACTATTTTGGAAAATGATGAGTTGGGAGTACAGATCTTTAAATAAAGCATCCAGAAATGTGGGGTGGTGGCGCCATTTGTAAGCACCAAAAAAGAACCGATTAATGAGCAACATGGTACATCCAATTTCTGTTGGTGCATGTGGCATATTAATGACCACCGAAGTGCTCAGTGAGATTGAAAGGAACACAAATAACTCATGCTATGTTTTTTGTATTATGTTCCTTAAAAGGTATGAAAATTTAGGTACTTTAAAAGTCAGTCCTATCCACTCCCTCACTTCTACAAATTGTCCTTTGGCTGTAACTTTATTACTCTTGCATTAAGACTTTTTAGAGGCTTCTGGGGGTTTTAAATGACCTGCATAGCTATCTGGGATCAGTGTGGTAATCCATCTAAAAAGAAGCTCGAACTTTTCCATGGTGGCACCCAGCGTATGGAATTGTCTCCAGTTTGAAACATGGCAAGCACAAACTTTGATGGGCTTGCAGTGCTTATTAAAGGTGCATCTGTCCATCTAGGCATTTGCAGGTTAATATTGAGCTTGGGAGGTATGTTTTGTGGATTGTGATGTACCTTATATATCAGATGTGTTGGTTTACTTGAAAATATGTTGTATTGTTGTGAACCGGCCCAGTACTGTTGATGAAGGGTGAGACAGAAATACATTCCATAAATCTTGTTTTTAAATCATGGACAGTAATATTTTACAAATAAAGCATGGTGGTTTTCTTTAAGCTCTTTTGAGTTCTTAAAACCATGTGTCTGCAACACAGCACTAGCAAGATGCCCACTCAATGCTTGAAATGTGGCTCAAGTATAGAGGAGCTCTTGCATAATTCTTACGCCATGAACCGTCCTAAAATCCTCAGATGAAGGACAAGATACAACTCTCTAACAAATAAATAAAATATAAATAAATAAATAAGCCAGCTTTTTTGTGCAAGGGCTTTATTTGGGGGACGGGGGAAGAGGCCTGCAGTGCAGTTGTAGAGCCTTGCATGCAGAAGGTCCCAGATTTAGTACTCAGCAACTTCAGGTGGGACTGACACTCTACCTGAAACTCGAGAGAGCTGCTACCTCTCAGTGTTGGCAGTATTGACCTAGATGGAACAATGGTCTGATTTGGTATAAGGCAGCTTCCTATGTTCCCCTCCAAAATAATCACCACCACTTAAGTTTTGGACCAAACCCTGAAAAATGTGTCTTGCTTCCATATCCTACACAGTCAATTTAGTGCGGCATCCAGTTAGTGCATCTACTGTCCGCTTGCAATTCTGTGTCTGTATTTGTTGCTCATTTTCTCCCCCATTTTCTTAAATGGATCCTTTCTAAGGATAACAGTTAGCATCTTGTTTCTTCCTTTGTAACCTATTGTGCTTGCTGTTGCACTTTCCTGAACGATGGGGAGCCCCATACCCTGTACCACTTCTGAGTTCAGCAGAGCTTGAGAAAGGCTACATTACACGCCAGGACCTTCATCTGAGGTGAAGTCAGTTGAATGACATATCTCTGCAGTTGATAGTGTAGAATGCACAGCAGCAATGTGATGAAGCTAGAAGTAAGAAAAGGGATTGTTGCAGTCTGACGAAGAGGCACTTCACTCATAGAAACCTGCTGTGTGCAAGCAACAAACACAGATTTTTCCCCCCACTAGGAAATTTGACTAGAGCTGTCTACTATATATACAAAGACACACAGGGCTGGCAAGCTACACACTGGAGAATAAAAATCTATTCCATTAATCAGGCATAAAGTCCTACACAGATGGCTTATAGGATAGATTATGGCTGGTAATCCTTTTGTGCCCTAGAAGATTAAGAATATCCTGGTGCAACAGCAGTCAGCTGACGCTTAAAAAAAAAAGACTGAAAACTCTGGTGTAATCCTGCACAGGACTGAGACTTCCCAGAGCCCATGGCAATTCAGTTTACTGAAAATGCCTTGTTGCATAGAGTGGATTTTGGCATACTGAAAAGTTGTAGCCTTAACCATCAACTGCACAAACTGCTGCAGTTAAGGAGTACCTGAGCCATTGCTTTTTAAGTTGGTATCCTATCAATTGCTTATGATTCTCCAATAGAAACCTGGTACATGGCATCTTTAAATCGATGCCTCGGATTTTAACAAGTCAAATGACTTGTGCAAAGAAAAGGAGAGGAGAAGACTGGATGCAGGAGCGACATGAATGGCCCCCATGCATGCTGAGATCTCTGTGATGGACTGGCTGGATATGGATTTATATGAGGATTACAAATCTCCTTTTGATTTTGATACTGGAGTTAATAGAAATTATCTCTACCTATCGCCCAGCATGGCTTTTTCTCCTCCTGGATCTCCTGTGTTGAAGGATTCTGGTAACTGTTTTTATATCTACAGCCTTCTTAAGAGAATCCATACTATAAGAGCAGATCATAGCTCAGTATGCTTTCTGAAAGTTATAGCCTAAGATGTTTGTTGTAATGTGCTCTGTGCTTTTCTGCTGGAATGGAAGTGATCATAACAGGGTTCCCAGAAAGGAACAAAACATAGCGTGTTAGATTTAATGAATGAAGAAATAGGGATGCACTCAATAATATGGAAGCAACTGAAAGCCTGATTTGAATAATAGGTAATTAAATGTTAGTGGAACTTTGCCTCAGAGCTGCCTTAAACACTATCAGGCATAGAGAATGATTTGAGAGAATGGGGAATGTTGTATTAGAATCCAGTACCAAAACAAGCTTTCACATGCATCTGACAACAAGGACTTAGCAGAAGCTGTAAGTTTTCTGTGTTTCTCTGGTCCAGAGTCACCCAATGAGCTTCATGGCTAGGTGAGAATTCGAACCTGGGTCTCCCAGATCATAGTCAAACACTCTCTAAGCATTATGATGCCACACTGGCTCTTAGAGACATGCACAACCAGTTAAATGTTCTTCTGGTTCTTGGTCCAGAGCTCACTTGAACTTCTCCTTTGTGCTGGATCTTGGAAAAAATATGTGTGTTTCCCAAGTGTTCATAGAACATTGATTTAGGTAACTATAGCACAGCCTTCCTTACCCTGATGTCGTTCAGATGATGTTGGAATCCAACTCCCATCGGTCCCAGCAAATTGTTGTCCAAAACATCTGGGAGGGCACTAGTTTGGGGAAGATTTTGGGAGTGGAACCTTTGTGAATTTCAAAGTGCTTATATATATTCAATATAACTGCTAGAAACTATTCCAAACAACTTAGAATAAAATTAGTTCCGTCAAATTTGAACATAGTTTGGCATATTTTCACCCTACCGCCTTTTATTATGCTCAGAAAAGAATGAATAATGCTCAGATTTCAGCAAATATTTTTGCAAAAAATTAAAGGGGTGTGTGTGGAGAGAAATAAATTTACAAACATGAAAGATTTCCTTAGACATCACAAGCTAGGTTTTGACAGACTAGAATTTCTGGTTCTGTAGAGATGGTTTGATGCCTAAGGCACCAAACTTTTAATAGTATTTCATGCTTGCAGGCCACGCTCTGCACAACAGTCTTCCTGCAGAGTGATGGGTTATTATGTACCCCATGACTACTATATAAAGGTAAAGGTAAAGGTACCCCTGCCCGTACGGGCCAGTCTTGACAGACTCTGGGGTTGTGCGCCCATCTCACTTAAGAGGCCAGGGGCCAGCGCTGTCCGGAGACACTTCCGGGTCACGTGGCCAGCGTGACATCGCTGCTCTGGCGAGCCAGAGCCGCACACGGAAACGCCGTTTACCTTCCCGCTGGTAAGCGGTCCCTATTTATCTACTTGCACCTGGGGGTGCTTTCGAACTGCTAGGTTGGCAGGCGCTGGGACCGAGCAGCGGGAGCGCACCCCGCCGCAGGGATTCGAACCGCCGACCTTTCGATCGGCAAGCCCTAGGCGCTGAGGCTTTAACCCACAGCGCCACCTGCGTCCCTGACTACTATATACATCCTATGAAAAGCGGGTTCTTGCTGTGAATATTGGTGCTTTCTACCTTGAGTACACCTGATGGAAATGACCTCTGTGCAATTTTGTCTATGGTAATGAGATCTATGTAAGAATATATCTGAAATGCTTCTTGGCCTAGTAGGATCCTAAATGGCATTAGTAGCAATGCATGTTTAGCAAGGTGGGTAGGATTCCATATAAACTTGTTTACCGATGACCAGTGTCCTTCCAGTACTTCTAGCAATACTATTGATTGTGGAAGAGAAGCAAATCTAACTCTTCCCCTCTCCATTCTCTGTGAAGGGAAGTGACCGGCCCAGGGTTACCCATTGAGCTTCACGGCTGACTTGGTATTTGAGCCCTAGTTTTCCCAGATCCCAATCTTAACACTTCAACTGCAACACCGCACTGACTCTCTTCTCTCTTCTGTGTTCAGCTGTCATTCTGTGCATGCTGAGACAACTTCCCTGCAGCGTGACTGGGAGGCAGCCAGGAGAGTTGTGAAGCACAAGAACCAAAAACCCTTTTGCCCACCATCCTTCTGGGGGATGCAAGATGGCACATTCCTGGATGGATATCCCCAATAAAGTCACAGCACAGCTAAAAATATAACTAGAATAATCTACTCGTATAAAAAATTAAACCAGAATGCACTTACTGCAGAGAACTAGAGGCGTTTGGCAGAATGTTTTGATTCAGTTGCTTGCTGTCTCAGGAAAACTTAAAACACTATTTACCATCCTTTGAGGATAGGTTTTGCATAAATGATTTTTATGTTCCTGTAATGCAGAATAATTCTCAATTGGTTTACTGCCTTCTTGATAGTAATCTGAAGAGAGCTTTGCAGGAAATACTTCCGTTTGCTATTGGAAAAAGAACATTCTCTTTGGTATGTGGAGTGACAAGATTGTATTGGTGTTATTTACTACATCGGTCTTTAGCACCAACCTCTGATTTTCAGACTGTTCCAGGGAACCATATTGGGGGCAGTTATGTCCTTGAGAAGACTGGTAATGCAAAATAGCTTTTCCACCATTACTGAACTTACTGTGCAGCTGCATAGGAGTGTTGGTTGTGCTCTGGGATGCATTCTAGGCATTGGGATGCATTCTGGGCACTGGGAACAACTTAGGACTTCCGGAACAGACCAGTGTTGAACGGTATACCCTCTACAGTATTTGAGTTGTTTGGCACACAGATTTGCAAGTTTCAGATTTCCAAGCTTCAGGAATCAGATTCATGTAAACCAGCGTCTTTGGTTGTCATTTCTGCATTGTCCATATGATCTATAAAACCCTTGCCCAGTTTTTGCCCAAGATGAAGATACCATGAGGGCATGAATATGATGTGAAAGGGAAGGTGTGAAATGGGGAAATCTTGGATCACACAGAAGTAGTAAGGATAGAAGGTTTTAAGAGGTTAGATGAGGCCAAGGCCCTGAAATCTGAGTAGCAGTTAATTCTGATCTTAAAATAACAAAACCCTGATAAAGCAGCTCAGTGTTGTAAATGTAGTTTTTGCTTCTGCCTCTATTGAACTCTGTATTCACTGTCAAATATCGTCTGTTGTCATGCATCCATTCATTGAAACGCTCCTTACAGCAAGATAAATCAGACAGTCCTCTTATCAGGGGCATGGGAAACCTGTGACCCTTCAGTACAGCCAAAAGGTTGGGGATCATGCAGTCCAATGTGTGAGGAGCCACAAGTTCATCATCCCTGCACCATTGCAGTGGTGGGAAACCCCCACTCTTGCTTTTCACACACCCCACCAGCCTTGATGACGAATGTTTGACAACAAAGCAATCTTAAAGTAGTGATTCTTTTTCTTTTTAAAGGTCTGCTGAAAAATGAAGTAATTCCTGAAGTTGGAGAAGATGCTGCTGCTTCAGTTAATGTTGCAGAGGCTTTGTCAGAAGAAGAACAGGAAGAACTTAGAAGAGAGCTTGCTAAGGTAAACCTGTTATGTGTGGCCCTCAAAAATGATCTGATTCACATGTGTGAGACACAGCTGCATTTAATATGGAGTTATGAGGCTGTCTTTCTGATAGTGCTGTTGGAAAATAATTTGTTTTTATAATGGACACAGTTAATGGCCTAAGGTTGCGTGGTGCAGTTCTATAGTTAATTGTGTCTTGGTCTCAGTGGAAGGTCCATGTAAAGCAGCTCTGTGTTTGCTGGAAGAAAAGTACAATATGTACAACCTTGATTTATGGCTTAAGCTACCTCTGTATGCATGAAAGGTTCAGCTGATTTGTTTGCTTCATATATTTGGGGGTTTTAACAATTGCAAATTCATTAAAGGGAAAACAAAACAAACAGAAATACATTTAAATATCAATGCATCCATTTTAACTTACACATATTGATCAGTATATTATTTTGCAAGCAAAAGTAGTTCCTGGTTACCTGTTGCCACACTTGCTTCGATCAGCTCTGTCTCCTTACAGAAGTAAAAAAAAGAGCTGAAGCAGAAGTTGGCATTTGGAATTGCAAATGCAGAAGGCTTTGGTTTAGAGTAAGAGCACTTGAAAGACATCGCAGATGTAGCACTCACTTTGCTCTGATTGTGCCTTCAAAGCTTTTCATGTTTCTTGCTCTTAGTTCTGTAACATTGGGACGTGAAACAAAACATTGTACTGTGCAGCGATGCTGTTCAGGAACTCAACCATTCTTTTCCATTACCCCGCCCCAAACCAACATGGCCACTGAGCATTCTGTCAACACCAAACTTTTGGGGGGTTCACCGTCACTTAGGGGTTGTTGGGTTTTTTTTGGGGGGGGGGTTGCCTGAGGGCTTTCTGTAGTTCTGTTAAAAAACCCCAACAAAAAACCAACAACCCTGATTATCTTGCAGCCTGAACATTGGGAACAGGAGGAATTATATTGCCTTCAATCCATTACAAGTTTTAGATTTTTCTGTTTTGGTTTATGCTGTTTTTAATGTGAATGTTATTTTGATTGTAAGTTGCTTTGAGTTGCTTTTGTGGAAAAAAAAGCAACCAATAACCAAAAGCAACCAATAAGTTCATTAATAAGTAGATGTGAAAATTACCCATGCAATTGAATTGGGGCACTATTAGTTGATTACTGAATCAGAATCTGTTGGTGTTTTGTCTCAAACTGAAACCTATAATTAACATATATTTAAACCCTTAAAGGATGCAAGTGTAATTTGTTCCAAACAAGGAAATGTTCATAGTAAATGTGAAAACATCTGCTCTAAAATAATTCCTCAGTAGCTTATGCTTCCCTAGTTGATTTTCTTCATGGGCTCTATCTCGTAGGTGGAAGAAGAAATCCAGACTTTGTCACAGGTACTAGCTGCTAAAGAGAAGCATCTAGCAGAAATAAAGAGAAAACTGGGGATCAGTTCACTGCAGGAGCTGAGGCAGAACCTTTCCAAAGGGTGGCAAGATGTCACAGCAACAAATGCGTATGTTTCTTCACTTAAATTATTTTGCCTGAATGCAAGGGATGGGCTTGAGATTCCTCATCAGCTGAATTTGGTGGGCTTTCCCAGAGGAAGCCTTTGTTTCAGGATCTAGTGATGACAGGTTATATGTTTGTAGCAAGGACCATTCAGAGGAGACCATTCTTCCTAAAATGTTAGTTTTCTGTATGCCTGAATTCCCTTCGGTGATGGGAGAACATTCAGACACTTTGCATGAAGCCTGAGCTAGGAAAACTTTGTGAAGTGGTCCTTAATGTCTAGGCAAGGTTTAGTCAAAGCAGAAGCGAGGTTCTTTCTAGGGTTGGTTAAAATTGTCATACCATGAAGCATCTGGCTCTTCCAACGTTGTTTAACGACAACTCTCATCAATCCCTGGCAGCATGACCATTGGCCAGGGTTAAGCTGTAGTTCGACACACATATATTGGAGGCAGTTTTTTTTGTTGTAGTTGTCTGTGAGATCGTGGGTGTGAGAAGGCCGTTGCAATTGTTTTTGAACATTGATGTTTTCATTGTGAAAACACTTCCAATGTATTTTATGGGAAGCAATTGATAAATGGAATCAGATACATACTTTCTTCATTTCTACACCACAAACACACACACATCTCAACATTACATCAATTTATCATCCTCATTGCCCACTGTGGGAGCAGAATGCTGGGCTAGATACAGTTGGTCTAGCACTTAAATATCATCTGCAGGACCACAGCTTCCTGTCCCTGCTCTTAAGCACGTGTGTTGAACGTGTGGTCAGATGGTTCATTCTTTGTGGTAAGCTACAGTTGCTGAAAACACCTAATGCAACTGTGTGTAAAAGACTCAATATGGCATTTTGGCACCATCATCTAAGACAAAAGAACCTTGGATGTCTTGCAATTTTCTAGAACTTTTTCTGGTTAAGTCTGATAGGAAGATGAGGCAACTCTGCCAACTGTTTTCTTACCACACAAATTGTATCGTGGAGCAAATATTTTGCCATGTGTGTTGCGAAAGAGATGTGTTATTGGCAAACCTTTTCCATTTAAAACCAAATCAGTTATTCCACGTGCTCTCCTATAGATGCCTTGTTGTGCCTTGTTAGTTATGCCACTTTTACCAAAAAAAAAAAAAAGAGGAGAGAGTTCTAAACCCAGTTTCTCTCATTTTGATAGAGGAAAGGGACGCAGGATACAAAAGCTAACTTTTCAGATAAATTTGATGTACCGAAGCTAGTGTTCACTGGAAATGCTAAGGATTGAAGAAGCTTATATAAGCTGCCTTACTAGCAATGCATGACTTCTTAATTTCAAGTGCACTAGGAGCAAAGTAATACGTATGCCTGTTCCAACACTTGTGGTGCAGGTGTTTGAGAATTGTGATAATAGGTTAACTCTTTTTTTTAAATTTAGGTATAAGAAGACATCAGAAACACTGTCTCAAGCTGGGCAGAAAGCTTCTGCTGCATTTTCAACAGTTGGCTCTGCAATAACGAAGAAGTTGGAAGATGTGAAGTATGACTTTAATTTTCCCCTCGCCTGTAGTAGTATCTGTTTACACTGCATAGGGTTTCAGCAGTGCCAAACACAAAATTGCAAACCCTTCCAGGAGTGCAGAGTTTGTGGATTGCAGCTGGGAACTGACAGCTTGATTCTATAACTAAGCTATTTATTTTGACATGAAGAAGCAGGGAACTACCACCTCTGGCCTTGTGCTAATGGCATTCTATTTTTTTAATGGGTGGGTGGGGACTGTGCCACTTACATGTGAAATGGTCCCCAGTCCATTGAATGGACTAATATTGATCCACATTGAGACTTGCATCTTCCCAATGTGCCTTGATTAGGTTCCTCCTATTCAGTGCACTTCCCAAGATATTTAGGTGCCTGAGACTGCAAATTGTGTTTCCTTCCCGAGTGTTAACAAAGCTATCGCAACATTGTGCTTCTCTCTAACGAAACCCCAAAATCTGCCATCTGAAGCACGCCGCCTCAACCTACCTAATAGTTGGGCCGGTACTGCACTGAATTGATAAGACCAATCCTGGAGAGCTCCTGCATCTAGATGTTCCTTTCTTGATGGAATCATGTTGGAGGGTAGGCAGTAGAGAATAAAACATCAGTTGGAATGGGGTTAAACAAGTTGCATGTTCTCTCTTCTTTGGTTACTTGTACACCGGGAAAGAGAGTAGCCATCAAGCTACCGAAAGCAAGCATGTGAGAGCTGCATGAATCCCAGGCATATAGAAATAAATCAAGAACGTTCTGAGTACCTGCATTTTTGTGAAAACTAACTCCCCTCCTAGAACTGTGGCTTACAAAACTTCTGATATTTTATTCTGTTTATATGTTTTGTACTGTTGGCGAAGTTTTCTGGGGGTGAGGGATGGAATGTGCTTGTGTTGGGTTGTAACATCTCTAGGTATCCTTAGCAGAGCATGTGTGAACTGTAACTTTGGATTCTATATCCTGGAAGCTTTTTTTTTAAGATTTAAAATATTTGCATTGTTTCTGAGGTTGAAGGGCCCAGTTGTTTTTCTTCATTAAAGCAGTGGTGGTGGGAACTTGTGATGAAACCTAATGGTATAACAGCAGCCGCACAGTGACCTGGTTTGCATGTCAAGTTAAGCCAAACTTTGACTGAACATGAATGTATGAAGATGTGGACGCTTGAAGAGCTTGCAGTCGCATTGCTCCTCCTTGGCCCTTTTATAGCTGTTGCACTGCAATAAGGTTTGGCTTAGCATGTCACCTGAACCTGGACATGTCATTAAACAAGCTGTAACCAGCTTGCTTTTGGCTACACCCATGGCTAATATACAGGGAGCTTAGCATGGTGTCCCAATCTGGGCTTGTGTTTAAGCTTGGCTTAGTTCTGTCCAGCTCAACATAGCAGCAAAAAAGGACTGGGGAGGGGCAAAGTGGCTGCACTTTCCTCTTTGGGAGCCTGCACTAAGCCAAGTTTGGGTTCTTCGTTACACTCTGGGCAGCTTTTTGTGTAGACGACACAAAAATTTGCATCTTTCTTATTTCAGTTTGTGAGTGCTTGCACTCAGATTTCTTCACTCAGAATTAAAATCACTTGCATTTAATTGCACAATATTTCCTTGGAACTGCTGAATCTCAGAGCTAGATTTCATTGCTGAAAACTAACCCTTCACTTCTGTTGCTGCCATTCTCTTCTGGAGTGTAGTCAAGTAACATATAAGTGCACTACCTCAAGCTCACTACTTTTACTGTGAAAATCCCTGTGTGTTTATACTGGAACTTTCTCTTTATTTTTAAATGTTTGCTTGGTGTCCTACAGAGTGCACGCATTTACACATTCCTTTAGGTAAGATTGTGAAAAGTTGCTGTAGAGCATGCAAGTAGTCTTTCTGTTGTCTAGTGAATAGCTCCTGACTGACCATAATACTGGGTAACTTGAAGAGGGCTAAAGTAGTTTTCCTTCCCCACCACAAAAACTTTTTTTTTTTAAGTGTTTAATAGATTATTAGAAATACTAGGTTATATCCAATGAAGTCGTCCACAGAGAAGACCCATTTGTGGAAGGGACGTGGGAGGTGGCATATGGCAGCTCTGAAGAGCACTTCAGTGTTGTTAGCCATATATAATATGTGAAATTCAGGGGAGGCAGGGAGAGCCCTGTGAAGTTGATTGCAATAGCAATGCAATTAAATAAGGAATGGAAGAGGTGAAGGGAGCCAGGGAAAGAACAAAGGGTTTCTGTGGTGAGTGGAAGGATGCTGTCTGGATACCACACCCATCCATCCATGGACAGGTGCCTTACCTGTTGAGAGCCAAACAGAGGGATAGACCTTGAATACAGGTTTCTCAGAGGTCAGGTCTACCCCAGGTTTTGCCACCTCTCAATCACAAGATGTACCAGAAATGTTAGACCTGTTATTTGATAGTTACATATGTTGGTTTGAATTGTTTTACTAATTTTTGCAAGTTCCTGTGAACCAAGCTTCCCCTGGATTGAGCACTTAAAACATATTGAATAGCCTGTTTCAAGGGAATGTTACCAATGATCAAATAACAGCAGATTGACTTTGTAGTTAGTGTTAAGAGAGTCTTAGCGAGAACAGTTTCGTTGCACCTAGCACAAACCACACTGGTGGGTGGGATTCAACCAATGAGTCCCCTTAGTGGAAGCCCTGTGCAAGGACTTCCACTTGTGCAGTGAAGCTTCTCTCCTCCCAAATGACTTTTTGTTTTTTTTATAATAATATTTATTAAATTTTGTATAACCAATAAAAAACATACATAATAACATAATATTTTCCATTATCCACATTTCATTCTCAACTTTGGACTTCCTCACATCTCTTGTTCCTGCTTTCTAAACATAAATTTTACCAGCAAATTATTAACTTGATTTAGTTCATATAATATAATTTTCCAATATTTAATGTCTCAAATTTTGGGGTTTAACATACTCTTATTGAAGCTTAATCATAAAATATTACTTATCCCAAATTTATCTTTTCATCTTCCAATTGAATTTAAATTTATATTCTTTATAACTAGTTTGTTGAAGCCATGTTTTTGCTAATCTTACATCTTTCTTAACAATCATACAATTTACAATATTTTTGTAGATAGTCCTTGAATTTCTTCCAGTCTTCCTCCACCAGTTCTTCTCCCAGGTCTCGGATTCTGCCCGTCATCTCCACCTTCTTTTTGGAGGGGTATTGGGAGAATCACCGAAACAGCACATAGGGGGATTGTTCTATCTGGCAAGCCTGAAATGTTTGCCACGATGGAACTATTATCTTAGCATGGCGTTGAATTTCTCCCTTTCAGATAATACTCTTCTACTTTACTGGAGCAGAATTTCAGCACAGAAATGAGCAATATCTTTTCTTATTTACCTAAAACTCAGATATTTTTCCTGTCCCCTCTCTAGTTCCTTCTATTATATGACTGAATGTTCCAGACCTGCTGGGGAAAGTAGAAGGGGATAGTGCTGGGCACATAACACATTCTTCCAGTGGAACATCTGAAGAGGGAGATTTCTGTTGCCTCCACAGTGAGATACCTGGGCACCAAACAAGAACAGAGGCAAGATAATCCTCCTTTGGATGGCGGCACTGGAACAATGAAAAGCAAACGATATGTCTGCTGAACTTCCCTGTGCAGGATCACAATAGCCAAAAAACATCTTACCTTTTAATTCTTAGCAGTTTTGACTATTGCTCACTTGCAACGCTGGGCACTATATTCCTTTAGAAACATTGGAAGTTTCTTTATACTGAATCATAACCAGTTGGTCCATTAGGTTCAGTGTTGTCTACACTGACTGGCAGTGGATTTCAGGCAGGGTTCTCACAGCCTTACTTTGGAGGTGCAATGGATTGATGCTGGCACATTCTGCATGCACAGCAAATGCTCTGCCACTGAGCTATGCCCCCTTGGGGTGTGCTGTAGCTGCAGCAAGCATTTCAAGAAGGATAGCTTGTCTTTTAACACCTGGTACAAATCCCAGCCCTAAGCAAGTGGAAAGTGTGCTGTACTTTTTCCAGTTCTGTTGTCAATGATTGTGCAGCACTTTTGAGGGAAATTGGATCTGTGGCAATATAGGTCAAGGGGATGCAGGGATAGCAGCAGAACTGGGGCTGCTACCCGACAACCTTGAGGCTGCTTCATCGCCAAAGAGCAGAACAGCTGGAAAATCAGGAAGAGGAAAACAGAAAAGAGCTTATGTGTGAGAGAAAGTAGCAACGAAGATGATAGGGCAAGAAAGTGAATAGATGTTAAAAGGTGAAAATGAGAGGTTAAGCCAGGCATAGGCAAACTCAGACCTCCAGATGTTTTGGGACTGCAACTCCCATCATCCCTAGCTAACAGGACCAGTGGTCAGGGATGATGGGAGTTGTAGTCCCAAAACATCTGGAGGACTGAGTTTGCCTATGCCTGGGTTAAGCACTGATGCGCCTGGGGGAAATGATGTGGTGAGTTAGAGGTGCATGTTCACACATGCACCTTGACTCACTTTTGGGGTATATGTGGTGGTATGAATGCCAACTTCCTATTATGTAGGTGGTGGGGTTTTGGTTCTCTATGCCCAAGCATTCAGAGGAGCTGTTAGCAGTCTTCACAAGGCTAAAAAAAATCAGATGTTAAAATATGACCCAGTTACTTAAACTCCGTGGTAGAAGACAACCTACAGTGTGAACCACGGTTTGTATCCCGCTGAATCATACTCTTTGAGCAGACCCATTGAAATCAGTTCAGAAATTAATCATGACTTAGTTGGACTCAACCCTATGTAGCTAGTAGTTGGCAGACTAATTGGTGTTGCCCAAACTGTATATAGAAATAGTTTATATAGGAACATAATTGAAACATTCGGACCAGCTTAAGTGAGAACCATTTTTGCTTTTTCTCTAGATGGAAAGCGTTTCTGTAGAACAACCTGTCCCTTGCTATGAACTGATAGCTTTCTATAGCTTTGTTTTAGCTTCCTGATCATCTGGAACATGTCATAAAACTGACTTGTTTAACAACCTCATCACTAAATCTGGATAGGCTTGGCAGCATCTAACGGCCTATAAAGTAACAGCTCACCATAACAGTGTAGTGACTGCCCCAAGGCATTATCTACTCCTGTGTTGCTGAAGGAACAAGCATTATTAGTATACTGAAAGCTATTGTGATCCACTGTATAGTTATTGATAGTCCAGATCCGATTCTTCCTTGCACTTTTCCAGGCTGGGTGAACAGATAAAATAATAGGTGCTTGGTATATCCTGTAGGATGGTTGTGAGGATGAACATAAATATACTATAAAGAACATGAACATAAAGTGCTAATATAAAAAGAGGACTGGTTTTTGGCAGAAGCTGATTGGCCCCATTCTGAAAACACATTGATACTGACTAATATGCTGAATCATGTTTATATCCCTAGGTTAAGGTTTTAAAATTCTGGGTGTACTTACTCCTGAAGTTTACACCCATCTGATTAATCTGTAATGTTTGGCATTCTTGACTAAATCTGATCAGTTACTTTAAGAACCACCCTGTGGAGTTTGTTTACTAACCTAGCATGATGTGCTTATATGTTGCTACTGCTTCCCTCTTTGTGGTGCATGGTGACAGATTTGCATGCCTGTTTTGAGTGTGTTGGATAAATATTCTGATAATGTTTTGCTACACAAAATGGCAGGAACATGGCACACGTCTCCTCATAATCTGATTGATTCTCCTTTCTTTTAACGCTGCCGTGTAGTATACGTTGTCTACAACATTCAATTAGCATGCCTGCTATGAGGTAATGTATGTAATTGCATTAAGTTTCAGTTCCTATTCTAATGTAAGCAGGGACAAATAATATTGATTGCTGCAAATGCATATTTAAAACAGGTAAGGGTGTATTTGACTTGCCCCATATAGAGTGTTTGAGTAATGCCATTTTGTACTGAAGCAGGAACATACCCTGCGTTGTCACCACTGATTCTGTGGATTTTTGTTAGAGTAAGGAAGGTGGGAAAGGAGATAGATAGATAGATAGATAGATAGATAGATAGATAGATGATAGATAGATAGATGATAGATAGATAGATGATAGATAGATAGATAGATAGATAGATAGATAGATATAGATAGTTTCATTTGACCTATGTGCTTCTGCATAACTGCAAATACCAGCTGTGGAGAACATCACACGGTATCGTATGTGACGCATAGCATCGTATATGATGTCTGTTGTAGAGGGTGGAGAATCAAACCTAAATAAAACAAAGGAATAATTGGGAGCTTTAAAGTGTGCTGCCTATGGCTTCTTGGCAAATGGGGTTTTCATTTGGTGTATTATATATTTGGTGCCAAATGCAAGGTGGGATAGGCTACACTCCAGCGTTCAACTGATTGGTGCTGACTGAAGCTCTTACTAAGATCAGTTGCACAGAACTTTCTTTGCAGCCCAGTTTGAGGTTAAGCTGGTCTGTAAACGGAAATGTTTAATCTGACAACAGATGATTGAGGTGGGTGGCCCAACTTGTCTGGCAAGTGCCCCCAGGAAGCGTGTGTGTCAGAATCTGACCCACTGGCCGGATCTAGCTCCCCCTCCCCTGGCGTATAGGATTGGGCTGGAAAATAATGAAATATAAAAAAGGAAATTGTATAATTGGAATCTTGCAGGCTACTGACTGGCACCATAGCTGCATCTTAAAAGTACTGTTCTGCTCTTCAAGTTTTTCTTTAAGTGGTTGGCCATTGCATATACATTTTCTAAGGCCAAACAAGAAATGTAACTCTTGTTTTCCTTCCTGAATAGAAATTCCCCAACATTCAAGTCCTTTGAAGAAAAAGTGGAAAACTTAAAGGTAAATCTAACGACAAACTTCATTCTTAAAATAAAATTTAAAAATTAGCTGAGATTTCTAAGAATACTTGATCTGTAGGTATTCTGCTTCCTTGAAACAATGCAGAACATTTAACTACTATGGTGTCTACTAGCAGTACCACACTGTTGGGAACTAAATAAAGCTTAACTTCTGCATTGTTGGAAGAGAAAACAGAGGACAGGTTATTGGTTCTTAAGGGGACCAGAATGAAGTGTGCTCAGTAAAAACAGCCTGAGAAATGCATTAGCAGGACAGTGTTAGTTTCCCCCTTTCTCTCCCCATATACCAATTTGAAGCACAGTTGAAACTCTCAGGAAGTCAAACTTGCATTGAATTAGGACATTAGCTTATGCAATGCCTTGTGTGCCCTACACCCTGAGGATATGCTTAAGGTAGGCTACTAAAATTATAACTGATTTATATAAATTTTGTACACCCGTAATATCATTATTATTATGTGCCTTTTAAAAGAACTCATGAAAGCAAAGAAAATAAATCTTACTGGGCAGCATTTTAGCTACTGACCTTACTGGATTTTTTTTTAGTATGTCTGTCCAGGTGTAGCATTTCTGCAACCATAATTATGCAAATTGGCATAACCATCTTTCTACCTTATCTATAAGGCACAGAGATGGTTGTTTTAACATGTTGCACGTCAAATTGGGGATTACATCATTTATCTACCTCTGGTATTTTACTACAAAGTTTCCACTACTATTGCTGGGGCTAAACCTAATCTGTATGCTAAGATGCTCATGTGTACACACTTTATTCAGTTGTATCAGCCTGTTTTCTGAAAGCTCAGAACTGAGACTGTTCCCAATAGAAATACATAATGGATTTTAAATTGCCCCATTAATTACTGCATGAAGAACAACATTATTCTGTATTCAGGCTTCTGCTTTGGACATTAGGAGAAGGAAGTTTCATAATTGTGAGACAGCTATGGGAAGCACCTGGGTTCCCTTGCTGTCTAAACTTGGATTGCACAGAGAGACAGAGAGAAATAATATTTGGGTATATAGCCATAGGCTGTTAACCATAATTGCAGTTTAACTTCTAAAGAGTGTAATCTGAAGTCTCTAAATCTCTCTTCAGTATAAGGTTGGGGGAACCAAGCCTGCTGGGGGTGACTTTGGAGAGGTCTTGAACTCTGCTGCCAATGCCAGTGCCACAGAAGCTACTACAAAGCAGACTGAAGAGGAGACTCAATGATTGTCCTGCCTTCCTTGTGCTACCCACTGCCAGATGCTGCAAGCAAATGCTGAAGCACAACACCTCTGCTGTAGACTCTTCCAGGATGTCCTTCTGTTTAGCACTTAGCTTTATAGCTGTTCAATGTAAATCGTTTCTATAGGTTCAGAGTATTTTTGAAACCGTAAAATACACTCTTGCCTATGTTATCTGTGGGATGGGGAATTTTTATGCATTTTGAGTATTTAAAAAGATTTATTTCTGGTCCAAAGAAATCATTAAGGTTTTACAAAAGGTTTAGAAATGGGAAACTCAACACTGTATATGATGGATGCTGGGACGAATAGCAGTTGCTTCATGCCATGTCTCTTCATACTTAATTCACTGCCAAAACCTTTGAAAACTTCATTGTTGTTTTAAGTGTGTACCTTTAACTGGTTTTGTTGCAAGAGGTTCCACAGGCAGAATAAGTTTGCTTTGATATTGCAATGTTAAGTTCTCAGTGTACGTGTTGTGGTCTTGGTAAGTGGACACTGAAAGTAGGGCGATTCCAACAAACATTCACTATTTTTATGGTTTCCCTAAAAAAAATAAAAATCCTGATAGTAAACTTCTCTGAACTGAACTGAACTAGCAGAGATGATGTTTTCTCCTGGGTATTAGAAGTTGACTTCCAAAATGTAAAATGAGGCAAGCTGTTAACATAAATTATATAGGCTGAAAGCCTACTGCAAAGGGAGTGGTTTAGAGGCACCATACTTATAAAAATAAAATGGTTGCTCCCTTCCGCTTGCTAGTTGATGAAAAGGAACATTCGACTAAAAGTCCATGTTATTTCTGCTGCTTATAACACTCCTCCCTCTCAATCAATCAATAAATTAAGTGTATGGTACCAACAGTGCAAAGTCGGCTATGCATTTCCATTTGAGGGAAATGCACATTGGAATGTAGGCAATATAGACCCAAGCTCTGAATTGGCTGCAGTGGAAGATTGGAATAAGATAAAGTGGGCAATCTCACAGCCTGGAAATACAAAAATGAGCATGGTCAACTCTTTCTATGCTTAAAAATGTTCTCTTAACTAAAACCTGTTGCTGATCTTGTAAAAAGACTTGGCTTCCTAGAAGCTAAATGCACTCCCACCTTGTATGTATACTATGTGCCTGCATTAGACAAATTTCTGGCACACTGTAAGGTTATATTTAGGAGAAGTGTTTTGCCACATTAATCACAAAGCTTGAAATGAACTAGAACACATTCTTAAAAGGTGCATTGCAACTTAGGCTTCATCTTTATAGCTGCACCAGAGCTGCCACAAATAATGCCTATTAAGCAATTTTGCTGTATTTGACAGCGTTCTGTAGCATTTCAGATTTAGCCTCAATACTTGATTACTTGTTAAAATAAAAGCATTGTCTTCTCAAATGTAAAATGCTACTTTGAGTTGGCTTGTGTCTTTTAAACAAGGTTATCCTTTTCAAATGAAGATCTCAATTAGAGTTTCTAAATATGCATTTGAGAGAGCACCTCCTTTCTAGATGGGGTTGGAGGAGGAGCGAGCATTTTGCTCACTGATGCAACCTGGGCACCCAGATATTGTGATGGGATGCTGTTTTAGGTCATATTCTCAAAAATCATGTCTGGACATCAGTTTCAGTTTGGATCTATTTTTAGTTTCAAAGAATGGTCATATACCAAGTAAGTACTGGAATTCCAGGATTTGATTGGGAGAAAAAAGTCCAGAGAATTGGGTGTCAAGCTTTGGGTCTTGATTGTTATTGAGTGTTGTTATACTTACCTGTCCCCCACCTAAAACGCTTACTCTGTCTCCAAAAATATTTAGGTCTTACACACTGTTTTAAATATAAGGAACTTAATCATATGCGGGTGGCGCTGTCTATGGAAGCTGCCCAGAGTGGCTGGGGAGGCCCAGCCAGATGGGCGGGGTATAAATAATAAATTATTATTATTATTATTATTATTATTGTCAATCAGAAGGTTGGCAGTTCGAATCCCCACGATGGGGTGAGCTCCCATTATTTGGTCCCAGCTCCTGCCAATCTAGCAGTTCGAAAGCATGTCAAAGTGCAAGTCGATAAATAGGTACCGCTCTGGCGGGAAGGTAAACAGCGTTTCTGTGCGCTGCTCTGGTTCACCAGAAGTAGCTTAGTCATGCTGGCCACATGACCTGGAAGCTGTCTGCGGACAAACACCGGCTCCCTCGGCCTATAGAGCAAGATGAGCGCGCAACCCCAGAGTCGGCGACTAGACCTATCAGTCAGGAGTACCTTTACCTTTTAATCATACCTAAAATAGGCTAGTCTCACAGTAGCCACAAGGTGGAAGCACTTGAACAAACTATTTTAAATGAAGATATTGAGATAAACCATTATATTTACAACAGCAAGAGGGCGTTTTGTTTTCTAAACTTTTGAAAAAGTAATGTGTCAGGCAGGTTTATGTCTTGTGCTGAAACCAACCAAGCATCTACTTCTGTTACTTTAATATCCCAATTTTTCGGTAACAGAAGGATCACAAGTACAGTACATAACTATAGTCCTCTACAGTCTTGTTCTGCTAGTGCCATAGGGTTAGACGCCTGTGCACAAATTCTTGGGAATCAACAATTTCTCTCTCCCCCCCCCCTTTTTGTCTTGAAGTTAGTCCTGTTTAATAAAACGGTATCAGGGCAATGGAAAATAGCAAACATAATACAATTCAAAGTGGTGTGATTCATTATACTTAAACTATGATTAACATTCAGTGCAGTGCACCAACCTATATCACCTGCTTATATAAAGTATTTGACACTGTTCTTCAAAAGTTGACTTGGAACTTACCTAGATTTCAAATTCATGTGGTAGACCCTTGTACAGTGGTACCTCGGGTTACAGACGCTTCAGGTTACAGATCTGCTAACCCAGAAATAGTACCTCGGGTTAAGAACTTTGCTTCAGGATGAGAACAGGTTCTCCAATATTGTGCTGCATTTTGGAGAAGACTAAAACAGAGTAGCGGGAGGTCCTATTAGCTAAAGTTGTACGTCAGGTTAAGAACAGTTTCAGGTTAAGAACGGACCTCCAGAACGAATTAAGTTCTTAACCCGAGGTACCACTGTAATTCATTGTTGTTGGACTACAACTCCCATTATCCCAGACCATTGTCCATGTTGGGTAGGATTGATGCGAGGTGTAGAATCATAGAATCATAGAGTTGGAAGAGACCACAAGGGTCATCGAGTCCAAGCCCCTGCCAAGCAGGAAACACCATCAGAGCACTCCTGACATGGTTGTCAAGCCTCTACTTAAAGACCTCCAAAGAAGAAGACTCCACCACACTCCTTGGCAGCAAATTCCACTGTCAAACAGCTCTTACTGTCAGGAAGTTCTTCCTAATGTTTCGGTGGAATCTTCTTTCTTGTAGTTTGGATCCATTGCTCCGTGTCCGCTTCTCTGGAGCAGCAGAAAACAACCTTTCTCCCTCCTCTATGTGACATCCTTTTATATATTTGAACATGGCTATCATATCACCCCTTAACCTCCTCTTCTCCAAGCTAAACATGCCCAGCTCCCTTAGCCGTTCCTCATTTGGAGGACCATTTTGACCATTTTGGTTGCCCTCCTCTGGACATGTTCCAGTTTGTCAGTGTCCTCCTTGAACTGTGGTGCCCAGAACTGGACACAGTACTCCAGGTGAGGTCTGACCAGAGCAGAATACAGTGGCACTATTACTTCCCTTGATCTAGATGCTATACTCCTATTGATGCAGCCCAGAATTGCATTGGCTTTTTTAGCTGCCGCGTCACACTGTTGGCTCATGTCAAGTTTGTGGTCAACCAAGACTCCTAGATCCTTTTCACATGTACTGCTCTCAAGCCAGGTGTCACCCATCTTGTATTTGTGCCTCTCATTTTTTTTGCCCAAGTGCAATACTTTACATTTCTCCCTGTTAAAATTCATCTTGTTTGTTTTGGCCCAGTTCTCTAATCTGTCAAGGTCGTTTTGAAGTGTGATCCTGTCCTCTGGGGTGTTAGCCACCCCTCCCAGTTTGGTGTCATCTGCAAATTTGATCAGGATGCCCTTGAGTCCATCATCCAAGTCATTGATAAAGATGTTGAATAAGACTGGACCCAAGACAGAACCCTGTGGCACCCCACTAGTCACTCTTCTCCAGGATGAAGAGGAACCATTGATGAGCACCCTTTGGGTTCGGTCAGTCAGCCAGTTACAAATCCACTGGGTGGTAGCATAGTCAAGACCGCATTTTACCAGCTTCTTTACAAGAATATCATGGGGCACCTTGTCAAATGCCTTGCTGAAATCAAGGTAGGCTACATCCACTGCGTTCCCTTCATCTACCAGGCTTGTAATTCTGTCAAAAAACGAGATCAGGTTAGTCTGACATGACTTATTTTTCAGAAATCCATGCTGACTATTGGTGATCACAGCATTCTTTTCTAGGTGCTCACAGACTGTTTGCTTAATGATCTGCTCCAGAATCTTCCCGGGTATTGATGTCAGACTGACTGGGCAGTAATTATTTGGGTCCTCTCTTTTCCCCTTTTTGAAAATAGGGACAACATTTGCCCTCCTCCAGTCTGCCGGGACTTCGCCTGTTCTCCAGGAATTCTCAAAGATGACTGCCAGTGGTTCTGAGATCACATCTGCCAGTTCTTTTAATACTCTTGGATGCAGTTCATCTGGCCCTGGAGACTTGAATACATCTAAACTAGCCAAGTATTCTTGTACTATCTCCTTAGTTATTCTGGGCTGTGTTTCCTTTGCTGAATCATTTGCTCCAAATTTTTCAGGTCGGGCATTGTTTTCTTTATCGGAGAAGACTGAGGCAAAGAAGGCATTGAGGAGTTCAGCCCTTTCTGTGTCCCCTGTTTGCATTTCACCATCTTCTCCTCTGAGTGACCCCACTGTTTGTTTCTTCTTCCTTTTGCTACGAACATACCCATAAAAGCCTTTTTTGTTGCTTTTAACCTCTCTAGCAAGCCTGAGTTCATTCTGTGCTTTAGCTTTTCTGACTTTGTGTCTACACGTGCTGGCTATTTGTTTGAATTCCTCTTTGGTGGTTTCCCCCCTTTTCCATTTTTTGTACACATCCTTTTTTAATCTTAACTCAGTTAAAAGTTCTTTAGATAGCCACCCTGGCTTCTTTAGGCACCTTCCATGTTTCCGTCTCATTGGTATTGCCTGAAGTTGTGCTTTTACTATCTCCCTCTTAACAAACTCCCAGCCATCATGAACTCCCTTTCCTTTTAGTATTACTGTCCATGGGATCTCACCCAGCACTTCCCTAAGTTTTATGAAGTCGGCTTTCTTAAAGTCAAGAAATTGAGTCCTAGTATGCTTGGCTGCTCCTTTCCGCTGTATAGTAAACTTCAGAAGAGCATGATCACTCGCGCCTCATGATCCTTCCACTTCTACCCCACTAACCAGGTCATCAACATTGGTTAGGACCAGATCTAAAATGGCTGTTCCTCTTGTTGCTTCTCCCACTTTCTGGACAATGAAGTTGTCTGCAAGGCCAGTGAGGAATCTGTTTGACCTTATGCTCTTGGCTGAGTTTGACATCCAACAAATATCCGGGTAATTGAAGTCCACATGCAGGACCGTAGGTTAATTACCCCTGCATTATAGTAACTAACAGATCCATACTTGGGGCCATTTGTGATAGTTACCCACCCTTCCCCTACTTCCTCTGGCACATGCACCCCTCTGGCCTTAGAGAGGAGTGGTGATGTCTCTCAAGTAACACTGGGTTTTGGAGCATAACATGCACAATATGCACAACAAATCTAGCTCTGTTTTAGTCTTCTCCAAAATGCAGCACAATATTGGAGAACCTGTTTCGGTTCAGGGGCCATTACCAGAGGCCTGGGGTATATGCTCATGGCAACCTGATCTATAGAGGCTGGTCAAAAGCTATATACAAAACTGAGCATACCATTGGGCAGACTGAAGCAGGCATATTGTTTGTAAGGAGATTTCTTCTTCTTGGTATGCTACTGCTGGTTTAACAGTGACAAGACTCCACATCTTGCCTGCCTGGCTCAAGAGGGTCATAAAAAGGAGCAAGCTGGGTTAGGCCAATGGCCCATTAGTCCAGCAATTCTTTCTCGCAGTGGCCAGCCAGATGCCTATGGGAAGCTTTCAAACAGGACCTGTGTGCAATAGCACTCTCCCCACTTGCTATTCCCAGCAATTGTTCTCCACCAATCTAGCAGCAACAAAACAAAGTAACTCAGGTGAAGGAGCTATAACCACGACCAGTAGGAGAAGTGGATGAGTAAGAGTGGCAGTGGTGGTGAAATCTCTTGTGCTAGCCCTGATCTCAGCCTCATGTACCTCATAATGTTGCCTCAGGAGAGTGAGGAAAATTCTCAGGGAAGATTCACACCCTGGCCGGCTCTTTCTTGATCTGCTGCCCTCAGGCAGAAGATATAGAAGCATGATTAGTCACACCAACAGGGTAAAGAACAGCTTCTATCTGTGGGTTGTTAGGCTGCTGAATGAAAAGATAACAACAGGGCAACTGACTTTCAGGTAAACGAGGGGAATTAAGGCTAAGAGAAACGAGGGGGGGTGCTTGTGTAATCTCACTGTGTACAAGTTGTACAATGACAATAAAGCATTTCAATAAGCTTGTCATGAGAATAAAGGGGGACAGAATCGGGGATGGTACCTTAAGCTTCTTGAAAAGGTGGAATATACATACTAGTAAGTGGCTTCATTGGGGCTAATGTTTGTAGACTAGAGTCGTACTTTGGTTCTCGGAACGCTTTGGTACTCATCTGTTTTGGCTCCTGAACGCCACAAACTCGGAAGCAAGTGTTCCAGTTTGCAAATGTTCTTTGGAAGCCGAATGTCCGACACGTCTTCTGATTGAGTGCAGGAAGCTCCTGCAGCCAATCGGAAGCTGCACCTTGGTTTTCGAACATTTTCAGAAGTCAAACGTTTGAGAACCAAGGTACGACTATTGGTATAATTTTACTGCTATTTTAAGTAGCATTAGAATGATTTTACATTGTGGGATATAGGACAAAATAAAATAAAAAAGACAGTAGCTCTGCATATTCTCCATTTTCTCTATACCCTGTCATAGGTGAGATCTGCAACAAAATGTTGCAGTGTGGGGATGCTCCTGTGTGGAGCTTCAGGCCCTGTTTCAGGATTCTCCAAACCTCACTTTGCCCTCTTCTTCCTTCCACCCTTGGTCAGCATCTACAGTGAGCTATTCTGGGGTCCAACCAACCCCCCTGTCCTCGGCCCCACCCCATTATTATTATTATTATTATTATTATTATTATTTGCATTTCTGCTCTTAAGTTCCAGAGGTTGCTCCTTCCTCCCTCGTGTCTTTCTATATAAGGATCTACATTCTACAATGTCTAAATGGCCCATTAAGTAACTGGTAGCTACAGCTCCCATAATTAAATAAGCAAGCTTGCTGTCTGGCTTAAGCGCATGCGCGGTTCTCTCTCAACAGGCTGTCGGCGTTCACAAAGCCAAGACACTTAAGCTCCTTTCCGCATCGCGAGCGTGGTCGGCCACGTGACGAGATGATTCCTGGCGTGATTTCTCCTCAAGGGAACGGGCGGGCGTCAACGGCCGTCGCTGACGCGCGGGTTGGTTGCTACGGAACTTCATTCGGGCGGAACTGCAGTGAGAAGGGTTGTGCCTCCCTAGGCTACTTCCGGCGTGATGCCCAGATACGTTTAAGCCTTTCTGCCTCTCGGGGCGGGCTTTGAGAAGGGACCGTTTCCGGCGCAGGAGGAGCTTGGCTGACTGGAAAGCGCGTGACAGGTGTTTGCCATGGCGGCGGCCGTTATCGTCGCGAGACACCTGAGAGCCTCTTTGTTAGAGGCGCGAGTCCTCTGCGGGGCTACAGGAACGGCATTTGGCTGGCGGCGCCAAAGTCTTTCGGGGCCAGGAGGCGGCGGAAGCGAGGTGCGGCGCGTTCGGACGTGCACTCCTTACCCTCCCCCTGCTTCCTTCTAGGATGGCTTGAGTTTGTTCCGGGGCGGAGGGCGACAAACCCGGCCCTGCTAGTGGATGTGTGTCAGTGGATGCTTTTTTGTGTGGGAATCTCCCCTCCCCTCCTCCCAGTCCCTTCTTTGCCTCTCTTTTCCCTCTCGCATTTACTTCTGAGAGGTACTGCCTGGCCACGTGTGTGCGCGTTTACTCGGAAGCCGGCCCCGCAGAGTTATATGGAGTAATTAATTACCCCCTGGTAAAATACACAAGGGCACAAGGAGAAGGGGGCGACAGAGGACGAGATGGTTGGATAGTGTTTTCGAGGTTACCAGCATGAGTCTGACCAAGCTGTGGGGGGCAGTGGAGGACAGGAGTGCCTGGCGTTCTCTGGTCCATGGGGTCACGAAGAGTCGGACACGACTAAACGACTAAACAAACAAACAAAAATACACAAGAGAGTTGTAGCCTTAGGTTTCCACATTTGCTTGTAGGTAAGCGACAGGGGTGGTGCTGTGGGTTAAACCACAGAGCCTAGGACTTGCGAATCAGAAGGTTGGCGGTTCGAATCACGATGGGGTGAGCTCCCGTTGCTCGGTCCCAGCTCCTGCCAACCTAGCAGTTCGAAAGCATATCAAAGTGCAAGTAGATAAATAGGTACTGCTCCGGTGGGAAGGTAAACGGTGTTTCCGTGCGCTGCTCTGGTTCGCCAGAAGCAGCTTATTCATGCTGGCCCGGAAGCTGTACACCGGCTCCCTCGGCCAATAAAGCGAGATGAGCGCCGCAACCCCAGAGTCGGCTACGGGACCTAATGGTCAGGGGTACATTTACCATTTAAGCTCGTGGAACGTAGCAGGACTGGTTTCCAAGACGGGAAGATCTGAGTCTGTGCATGTTTACTTGGGAGTAAGCCCCGGTTATTGCCCAATGTGGCTTACTCCCAGGTCAGAGTGTACATGGCTGCAGCCTTGGTAGGTAGTGTAAAATAGGGATGAGCAGATTCAGATCTACTGAATAGATTTCTACTAGAATGCTGCTACCCACCAACTGGAGTGGTGGATCTGTGAGACATACACTAATTTGGGCATTTAGATTACTCACATGTAAATTCTGTTTTGTTGTTGTTCAGGGAACCTCCATGAAAAAAGAGTGCTCCGAGCTTCAGACCTCTGTCAAATATGTGGAGGGCTGTAAACAAGATCAAAGTGGTCAGGGCTTGGCAGTGGCCCACCCCCCATCAGCCTGATTGTTTACACACACATAATTTGACTGCTTAAATAGGTCTTGTGAATTAAATAATTCTGAGCCCAGGAATTTGTTTCGAGGACCAGAACAAAATAGAGCTCACAGGTTTTTTTGGCCGTCGGTTTTTATTATTCATGATGAAACCGAATAAGTACTCACAATGAAGCCAAATTTTTGGAATACAAGCTCCTTCATTTGGGTATATTTTCTTATACTTTTTTATATAAACAGACAACACCATGGGCAGGATATACATTTTTGTATAAACAGACAAAATAAATAAAAGACTGCATAAGTTTTTGCTTTTGAGACTGCAGTCTTCAAGAATCACCAACACTGAAGTAGGCATAGCGCACAAACTAATCTGAATAAGTGTGCATAGATTCAGCATATAAAACACAGTGAGTATTTGTTTCTAGCTCTTTTTTATCAGCTAATATGCAATATTTAGGTTTTAATTAGAAAAGAAAATTATAGAAAGAAAATTTAACACTTAAACTCATAGCTTGAAGTAGGAACAGAGAAATACCCAGTCTGTGTTGGAGTCTTTTTCTCATAGTCTCTTGTTATTTTCTCTTTAGTTCCTCTCAGGAAATAGCACTTTCTAACAATTCTCAGTGGATCATTTTGCACAGTCCAGACATGCATTTCATTGGGCAAATACATATTTTTAACCTAGCTTTTAATGGAGTTGTACACAAGACTGAAGGTGGCGCTTGGTCCTGGAAGTCCTTTCCAAGTCACAGCTTGGAATCTTAGGGTATTCAAACAGTTGCAGCCATCCTCAGACGTGTGCTCAAACAAGCATAGCATATGAACCAGGCTATATTTCTGATTGTGACAGCTGGGAAATATGGCTCTGGTTTCGCAGACTGCTGCTAGATATACAATCTGGTTTGTTGCTTTGTACTGAAAAACCGTTCGACCCACTTAAATCTGTAGAAAAGTAATTTTGTGGAGCAGCCCCAAATCTTCTCCAAACAGCTTCTTAATGTGTTAGGGAAAAAATGTAACTTGGGAAGCTTTTCTTTCCAGAGCTACAAACTAGCTATATTTAATCTCCAGAAGTCTAAGAATGAGGCGAATATTTCTTGGACAAATACATTAACGAAGTACATAAAATATGAGGCCCTGTCTTTAGGTTAAGAAGTGACACACAAGAAAAGAAAGGGGGAGAGGTTAGAGGTATGAGATCAGTTAGAGGGTAATAGATTGGTTAGAGTAGCATGTATGGCATACTTTTCTTTGCATATATCTGGTTTGTGTGAGCTACAGATATGTATAAAAACATACCTTTGCAAAACTTCATTTTATGCATGTGTTTATTCTTGCTGTATTACTTGCAAATAACCCCACAAAGTGTACTTCTTCTTTTTTAATGGCAAACTGGGGGCTGGCAGAGGAGGGAGGAAAAACTGCATTTCTATACTAAATGTGCAGGAGGAGGAGGCTCTGTCTTGTAGCAGCCCACTTGATTTCTATGGTGGGAACTGAGAAAGGATGTTTAAATTGTTAGTTAATTGTTAGCACTCCATCTACCCTCTGCTGGCCCACTCATATGCAATTCCTCATCATATTTGGCTATCGGTTAGTGCCTAATATTTATAGTTGCCTTTATTTCTAATTCAAAACTAGTGATTTGTTTGTAAGATGACACACACAAGTGGTATGGTATCTTGGATAAGAATAGTTTGGCTCCAGATTTAGCTGACAAATTATTCTAGGTCAATACTTCACTTAGGTTGCTCCTGCTGTTTGTTTTCTGTCGGCACGCCTAACACATCAGACTGCTATTTTTTAAGCAGTGCTAACAAGGACTAGGAGTGGTTCTCATGTCTCTTACTGGGTTGGGTTGTATCTATGTCTAGTGTTTTCAGCATCTAGGTAATATTTTTGGTTTCATGCTTCAGCAAATGTTCAGATTGTCCATTGTAGATTGTTCTTCCGAGTCAGAATGTGTTTGTATTCTCATTACCTTCAGTTCTCACCTTATTAACTTTATTTGCTGTTGGCTTGTGTATACATATAAAATGTACATACACTAATATGTTTATTGACCACCATGTGCCAAATAATGGTACAAAATCTTTTGTCAGATAAACCAAGTAGTTTCTAAGGTAGAAGGAAGTTTCTGTTGTTGCTAATATGTGCTAGCATAGTTATTCTTTTGGTTTTTAAAATTCTGTTTACCCAAATGTTGATGACAGTATTTGAAAGAGGTTGTGTACTTGTAAAGCAGAATGGTGCTAATATATGTTTCCACTTGGCTTGTCACTTAAAGCTTGTTATTCAATTTGTTTGCACTTTTTTATACAGTATGCTTATTTTCATTCATTCTATCAATATTATATTAAGTAATATATGAACATTCAAAGTTTGTCTATGTATTTGCTCCAGCCATGCAGACTTAGAGCAGGGTTGGCGAACCTTTGGCCCTCCAAATGTTACATATCTTTTACGCATGCTGGTTGGGGATGATTGGAATTGGAGTGTAACAACATCTGGAGGGCCTAAGGTTAGCTACCCGTGGCTTAAAGGGAAAAACTATGTTGTTATCATAAATCCTCTTTTCTTTTCTTGGTTATGGACCGGATTCTAGGACTCAGTTGAGTTGGCATCCTAACCTCAGAGACACTTACTTGGCTTTGTGCATTTGCACCACTAGGATAGCTTTCTTAGAGGGGTGATAACTTTCCTGTTTTCTAGTGGCTTTATTAGCTGCTAGGATGATGCAAATTGGGATGGTTCAGGACAATGTCTTTTGTATGCCATTTTTTTTGTACCATGAATGTCATGAATGATCACTGTGAAAGTAAGGAAAATATGAATATCTGGATGTCACATCTTCATTCACTGTTAAGAAAACATAAGAACAGCCTTGTAGGATCAGGCCAGTTGCTTGTGTAGCCTAGCATCCTGTTTTCACAGTGGCCATGCAGATGCCTGTGAGAAACTCACAAGCAGGACCATAACATAAGAGCTCTTTCCTCTCCTGCGATTTCCAACAACTGGTATTCAGAAACAGTGGAGACAGAGCATAGCCAACATGCCTATTAGTCACTGATATCCTTATCCTTATTCTCCATGCAATTGTCTAATCAGCATTGAGAGGGGTTTTTTTTACAATCAAGCGGTGTATAAATTTTATGAAACAAGCAAACAAACAATCCTCTTAAAGCTAAGTTGGTGGCCATCACTGTCTCTTGTGGGATCGAATTCCATATTTTAACCCTGTGTTATGTGAAGAAGTACTTTATGTGTCCTATATCTTGAAACATTCAGCTTTACTAGATTTCAACAAGTTCTTGTGTTCTTAACCATGCTACTTAAAAATGTTCTAAATTGAAACTCTACACCTGGCAACAGAATTCTGAGGGTAAAAGGTAAAGGTACCCCTGCCCGTACGGGCCAGTCTTGACAGACTCTGGGGTTGTGCGCCCATCTCACTTAAGAGGCCAGGGGCCAGCGCTGTCCGGAGACACTTCCGGGTCACGTGGCCAGCGTGACATCGCTGCTCTGGCCAGAGCCAGAGCCAGAGCCGCACACGGAAACGCCGTTTACCTTCCCGCTGGTAAGCGGTCCCTATTTATCTACTTGCACCCGAGGGTGCTTTCGAACTGCTAGGTTGGCAGGCGCTGGGACCGAGCAGCGGGAGCGCACCCCGCCGCAGGGATTCGAACCGCCGACCTTTCGATCGGCAAGCCCTAGGCACTGAGGCTTTAACCCACAGAGCCACCTGCGTGGCATAATTACATAATTACATAATTACGGTAGCTTTTCTACCATAAGCTGCCCTTTGGCAGTAACTTTATAGCAGCTCCTTGTTTATCTGGCCTTGTGGTAATGCTCAGTTTGATCATATCTTAGTTTAATTGAGCCAAGTGATGAACATTCCTTTTGGTGTGCATACAGGCAGGTCCTTTTGCTCCTCCCTTTGTGGCAAGAACACGTAAATCAGGAAGTTTTCAATTAACTATAGTTTTGCCCTGTTCTGATCTTTTGAAGTAGCCTACAAGGCTGGGCAGGTGAGCAGTTGCAGAACCTCAGAGAGCTCTGCCTGTGACAGAGGTGGACTGAGACCTTCTGAGCTTTTTCCTTCAGCCCTCTTCTAAGGTCCATTCCCTTCATGAGAACTGCAATCTTCACAGCAGGATTAGGGAATATTTGGCCCTTCAGGATACCCAAGGGTTCTCCACCACTGCCTTAGAGGAACAATGTTTCATTTGTAGTGCTGCAGCTCAGCTGGTGCAACAGACTTCAGTGTGTGCAATGCACCTTTCTTTTGTCCCTTCCAGCCTCCTAAGGTAAAGGTAAAGGGACCCCTGACCATTAGGTCCAGTCGTGGCCGACTCTGGGGTTGCGGCACTCATCTCACTTTATTGGCCGAGGGAGCCGGCATACAGCTTCCGGGTCATGTGGCCAGCATGACTAAGCTGCTTCTGGCGAACCAGAGCACGGCACGGAAACGCCGTTTACCTTCCCGCCGGAGCAGTACCTATTTATCTACTTGCACTTTGACGTGCTTTTGAACTGCTAGGTTGGCAGGAGCTGGGTCTGAGCAACGGGAGCTCACCCCGTCGCAGGGATTTGAACCGCGACCTTCTGATCGGCAAGTCCTAGGCTCTGTGGTTTAACCCACAGCGCCACCTGCGTCCCTTTCCAGCCTCCTACATGTTCCCAAAACCAGCTCTGGGAGGTTAGGGACCCTCCAGAGCACATTTAGGAGGCACTAGGCAGGAGGGAGAAGAGGAAGAAGAAGTCACATTAGAGCAGTGGAGCTTTGTGGCACCTAACTATATAGATTTAACCCAAAGTGCCTTCCAATGAGTGCTTCTGCACTCTCTGTCCTGTTGGACCTCCGTGGTGGGTTGGGAGGTCTTTGGTTCTTCAGACCCAGGGAAGAAGGTGCCCATGAGGATTCCATTTCTATCTCCATCAGACCTAGCTCTGTTAGTTCTGGTTTATGTTGCTCCTGCCCCCAGTTCTTGATTTAGTGATCCCCTGAACACCAACATCAGGCTCAGAGTTTGACTACTTAGCTGGTGAATCTGCAGCTCTGTGTTTTGATCGCCAGTAGGCTCTGAGGTCATGACAGGTTTCCTGTTTTGCCCATACCAGAGAACTGTGGTTAAAAGCTTCGGAACATGCCTGGATAGGAAACCATGATTGGAAGTTGGTTTGATATTCTGGCTTGCTCCCAAGCTGGTTCAAACAAAATAAGTTAGTTTCCTTGCTGACACAGAAGTGAAGGGACTGCATGTGCAACTGAAAGGCTCATTCATATATCAGCCTGTGCTACTTCCTTGATAAGAAGCTTCAGTAGAATCAGTCCCAATCAAGTAAATGTCCTTGGCTGAGGGGTAGCCAATATGGTGCCTTGCAGATGTTATGGGCTAAAACTCCCATTGGCCCCAGCTAGAGTGATCAGTGGTCAGGGATTATAAGAGTTAATAGTTCACAACATCTAGAAGGCACCTTGGTGGTTATCCCAGCTTATCATTACAGCAGTTGATAGGACGTGCTAGTTTTGACACACTCATTTGGTGTGAGAGTGGAATTACTCAATACCAGTCTTTTCTCCACATAGCAGGTTTTAAAAAATAGCTTCAGTAGTTTTTTGACTCTATATAGGTGGATCATTGAATGTAGGCTATTACTGCCTATTGTTGTCTCTAGATTGGGAATCAAATGATCTAAAACAAAAGTATGCTTATTTAGTGTTTTGTTGAATGAGCTGGTGCACCAAATGTGTAACTAAAAGAAAAATTAATATTTTTTTATTTAGGTTCCTTCCAGGAAGGCGGAATCCTTTGCATCCATGTTGAGGCGCTCTCCTTTAATTCAGATGGGACCTTGCAAAGACAAAATTGCCATTGGAGAAATTTTCCACATCACAGAAGATGATCTGTATATAGATTTTGGTGGCAAATTTCATTGTGTATGCAAGCGACCAGAAGTAGATGGCGAGTAAGTAAAACATTCATGATGGAAGTTTAGGGAAGCTTTTAATGTTTAACAGACCATTGTATTTTAATATTTTGTTGGAAGCCACCCAGAGTGGCTGGGGAAACCCAGCCAGATGGGCAGGGTATAAATTATTATTATTATTATTATATAATATGTGTGATAAAAGTTGGATATTCATGTATTTCAGGCAAGTTCACCCTCAGATATTGAAACTTCACAATCTTATCATTGGTTTAGACATTGCCTTAAAAGTCTGTTTTTTCTTTTCTTTCCAGCTGCTAAGGGAAGTGACCATAAAAGATACTTTGCATTTAATGTCATAGAGAGGCTTCTATGACAGTATAGGAACCTGTTCACCCCTCTGCCTCTTAATGAGGCAGTACAGGTGTATTATTTTTCTCCTGCTTGTCCTGGCTCCAGAAGAAGGGAAGGAGCTAAAACAGGCAGCTATGGCTAAAGATTGCTTTTAGTACTTTTTAAATCTGCTCATATTGTTGCTGGCAATGATCTCCTGCTGCTGTCACACGTGCTCCTGCATTCTAGCAGGAATTGCATGAGGCATCAGATGGGCCTCAGGACACAGAATGGGTGAAGGAACAGGGTAGAGTAGAAAGCAAACTGAGTAAAACAAGTCTTAACAGAAGAGAGAAAAATGATTTTGGAGAGAGGCCCTTCCCACAGATCTCTATGCTGTTCATGGGAAGTTAGGGTTTGAGATAGTTCTAGGAATTGAGGTATGGGGAGCAGAAGAGAGATGAGAGCTGACCGAATTGAAATAACTAGACAGATGTGGCTCTGGGTCTCTGGTTTTAGATAATTTTGCCATGCAACAGTGGGGTCAGATAAGATTAAAATACAGTCGTACCTCGGGTTGTGTACTTAATTCGTTCCGGAGGTCCGTTCTTAGCCTGAAGCACCACTTTAGCTAATGGGGCCGCCTGCTGCCACTGTGCCGCCGGAGCACGATTTCTGTTCTCATCCTGAAGCAAAGTTCTTAACCCGAGGTACTATTTCTGGGTTAGCAGAGTCTGTAACCTGAATCATATGTAACCTGAACCGTATGTAACCCGAGGTATCACTGTATACATACCAGCTATTTCCCAACACTCCATCACATTCAAAGAGAAAGAGTTACACTTTGAATTCTCATTCCAATGGGTACTGGGTCTATTTCCTGTGCTTTGTCTGCTAGCTGAGCACATGGCCTGAAGAGTGGGTAACACAGTCCATTTCAGAGGATCTGCACTAATTGCTACAGTCAACTGGAGTAAAGCAGACTTGACTCCCTACACAACCCCACATTGATGGATGAAAGGATGGGAAGCTGGGAGAAGAGTTTCTTATCTTTCTGTCCATCATTGAAGTTGTTGTTGCTATTGGAGGTAGGGAAGGAGAGACTGGGAGTGGTAGACAGGGTTGGTTTGTGAGGTCAGGAGATGAGAAAATAGGAGGGAGAAGGATTGAAACACTTGCCCCTCCCATGTCCCCTAACATGCCTGTGAAACTTTATAATTCTTTAGCTAGTTTACAAGTAATAACCATGGACTTAAGTGAAATACTTTAAGTTAAATAAATTTGGTTAAACTTCTGTGCAAAAGGTAAGCTATTTAAAGGAAAACTTGTTTCAAAAATAGAGTCTGTAAACCAGGATTGTAAACTATAACAAAAAGGTTTTGTTGTAACTTGTTCCTTTCCTCACTGGATGGAATTCCTAAGCTTTGTAAAATATGTTAAATAGATGTGCTGACTTACACCCTTGCAAGCTCTTCTCTCTTTAACAATGAATAGCCAAAGCTATCTGATTATTAACAGTTTCTTTTTGTGTGTGTTCATTTTTCCTTAACTTCCTCCTCAAAAGAAAAAGTGGTGTGAGTTTCAGTGACTTGAGATGGTTGCTGGCAAATAAAGTATGTAATGCTTACGCTTCTAGCCACAAACTACTGAAATCCCAGAAAGAAATCTTTGACAAGATGGTTTTCCTTGTCCTGTTTCTGTATCATAGAAGTGTATGTGTTTTTAAGAGAATAGCTGCTATTTTATATTTAAAGAAGTTTAAATTCAAAGAGGGTAGTATTTTAGAGCTGCTGTTACACATTCACCATAGCTCTTAGTCTAAACAATGCATGTGGTGCCAGTATGTCTACTGTCAAGCAATAGACAGCTTTTCTTTTTTTTTTACAGCACTCACACATAGTAGCTGTGTGATTGCAGGCTGAATCTATGCATTCTTCCAGCAAATAACTCCCCAACTTTATTTATAGTAGTATATACTTTGGAAATTATAACTCTTTATCTACTGTGGACATCATATTATTCGCTTAGTTGCCTTACAGTGTACTTTTTGTTTTGCCACCCACTTTGTTGT